>NC_079501.1:85792109-86495352 GCF_030052815.1 Hevea brasiliensis
CACTCTGTTCTTATTTTTCTCCTTTCCGGTAAACCACAGTTTGTACCCTGAATTACCCACTTCCTTGCTTTTTTCTCCTACCCATTTAGTCTCCTGAATGCAAGCAATATTCACCTTTCTCCTTTCCAAGGAATCCACAAGCTCCATTAATTTTCCTGTAAGTGATCCAACATTCCAAGTACCAACCTTGATTCTCCTCCTATCTTGTTCCTTCCTAATTGATCTCCTTCTATGATATCTTCTATTGTTCTCTATGCCTATCTTGTGTTCTATTCTACTATTTGTTCTACTATCTGTCCTATGGACTAACTTCTTTACCCACAACAGTCCATGATATGGGAACCCTTGCCTATTTAACACCACACTTGGGCACCGGCATGGCACGTCGTTTTCGGTGAACACCCTATACCCTTGCATATTTCTCACTACACTCGAGCTCTGATGTAGTGCATCGTAAGTAGAGGACACCCCAACGTTTATATCATTTGAATCCATATCATAAGGGTGTGATGAAATTTTTACGCTGGTTGTCACCTACCACAACCCTCCTCCTTTATCTGGGCTTAGGACCGGTTAAGCGCAAACTACTTAGGCGGAGTTATACCCTGATCTGAGATCAATCTTAGAAAATATGCTTGCTCCTTTCAACTGATCAAACAGATCATCAATTCTGGGCAACGGATATTTATTTTTCACTATCACTTTGTTCAACTGTCGGTAATCAATACATAATCTCAAAGTCCCATCCTTCTTCTTTACAAATAGCACTGGAGCTCCCCACGGTGACACACTAGGGTGTATAAACCCCTTGTCCAGTAACTCTTGTAACTAGATTTTTAACTTCTTCAATTCAGTAGGTGTCATCCTATAAGGAGCAATTGAAATCAGAGCTATACCCGGCATTATCTCAATGATAAATTCAACTTCCCTTTCTGGTGGCAAACTAGGCAATTCCTCAGGGAATACCTCAGGGAAGTCTCTTACTATGGGCATATCAAACAGGTCAAGCTTAGCCTACCTAGTATCAACCACGTGTGCCAAATAAGCTTCGCAACCTTTTCTCATTAATTTCCTTGCAATTGTGGCTGAGATAACATTGGACAAGAAATCTGTCCTTTCACTCACAATGGTATCCTCTTGATTCTTAGAAGTTTTCAGAGAAATTCTCTTCAGTTTATAGTCCACCATTGCGATGAAGCGATAGCCAATCCATTCTCAAAATCACGTCGAATTCATGAAATGGTAGTTCAATTAGGTCCGCCGAGAACTCTTTCCCCTGAATCCTCAATGGGCAACCTTTGTACACCTTATTCACTACCACACTATTGCCTAGTGGATTAGTGACCAAAATGTCTTGGTCACTCTCCTCTACTTGTATCCCCTTTTCTAAGGGTAGCTTGATGCAGATATATGAATGGATGGATCCTGGATCCACCAATGCATGCACAGATATGTTGTAGAGGGAGAACATGCCCCTGATGATGTCCGGGGCATCCTGCTCCTCCTGGGCTCTCATAGCATATGCCTTGGCTAGTGCCTCGGCCTCTTGCCTCTCAGCTGACTTTGTTGGCGGCCTCTGCAATGTGCCAGCTACCTCTGATTTTGTGACATCCCTTACCTGTCTACAGTGTAGCCGAGCAAGATATGCTACACAGTGTACCGGAACACCATATTTTATCTCAATTATTTTTATCCTTAATTTATTTCTTCATGAATGAAGTGTAATTTGTGAAATTTAACTCATTTAAGTTATTTATTAAAATTTTAAATTCATTTGAGGTTCTGAAAATTTTATAAAAAATCTGGCGGAGTACTGGCTAAAAGTGGAGAAAACAATTCTTCGGAACTTGTGAAAAACACTTCCAATACATTTCCAATCATTCTCAAACTCCATTTGTATCAACATAATCTCAATATTCTCAATCATTTCTCACAACTTCTTCTATTTGACATTCATTCATTTCATATGATAATCATGTTCAAATCATCAATAAATACTAAATTTTCATTTATAAACACAAATTACAAAATATTTTCATTAATACTAAAACATATTACATGAGTTTCAATTTATACATGAGAAAATAAAAGTTTGATTACAAACAATATAAAATACCAAAATGGGACCTAGTGTCCTACCAATGCACTGTAGCTTGTGAGGTGACACGGATACTATGCAGAACTGTGAACGGCGTCACCCAACCTATGGTCTACTGGGCTCTCTATCCAAATCTTCAGTACCTATGTGTTGCAAAAGCGACGCGCTAAGCATAAAGCTTAATGGTGCCAATAATACAAGAAAATATAATATACAAATAAAAATAAAAATTTTCTAGTTATTGTGCTTATAAGAAATAAATTATTACTAACTTATTATTTAGTCGAAGGCTAATTACATTTTATGATATTTGCTCTTTCTAGCATTTTATTAATTGTTTTCTTGATGATTTTGAGCCTCTTTTTATTGTAATCATTCTTGGTCTTTATCTTGATATTTAATTTCCTTACTTCCTTTAATAATTAATTCAATTACATTTATACTTTTCCATGCTCAAGTAACCTATACAAATTGACCGGACTGGATAAACGGGTAAACTAGCACTAGGTACCAGGTACCTCGGGCCATCACACCATTGGTCACAATGTGTCTCCCGGTGTGCTGACATAATGGCTAATAAGCCATGAAAGCAATAAGGCATAAAGCCAAGTATAACATCATAATCAGTATAGCCATAGGCTATCATATCACAGAATGGCATGAAGCCATATGCAGTATTACTATCAGAACCCTATTGGCATGCCAACCGATCAAAACCAATCACATTAGGCCTACTAGGGCATATTACAAAGTTATTTCTTGAATATTTATACTTAACATGTAAGGTTACTATTCATTTAGTCATTTAAGTCAAAATATTGACTTTCTCATATATAATAGTTGCATGAATTTTAATTACATAAATTTGCCACATTTTGGTTCCCAAAAGTGTTGGTATTAGTTGCCAATCATTGCTTCTAACCAATGGAGAATAAACCAGAAATTTCAATTTTTGGGAGCTAGAGTTCATTGTTCCATTAGGCCATTCTACAGTGAGAATTTGGCCAAGTGTTCTGAATCAAAGTTATTCTTTATTATGTCTAGTTACATTTCACTTTTTGAATCATCCCATTTGGAGTTTTGTAGCTTAAGTTATGGCCTAAACACCATAACTGGCCAGATTGCAATTTTTCCAGAATTTCTGGGCAGAATCAATTTTGCAGTTTTTGTACACTGAGTGCAGGTCATTTTTTGGATATGTTATGATCAAAATTTGGGTTTGTTTTCTCATGAAAGTTGTAGGGCTATGTCTCAGCTTTCTATTGGTAAGCATTCAGGTCAATTGGACCTTTCTACACTGAGTTATGACTAAATGAATGAATACTGTTCATTTGGTCATTTTCCAGGGACTGCATATTGGTCACCCGGATTAGGTCAATTTTTAGAGCCAAAGGTTGGTTTTCTGGGACAGGTTCCTTTATCAAAATTGTTGCATTTTGTGTCTAGTTTAACCTCCAATTGGCCTTGCACCAATTAGAGTTACCTAGCTTGAGTTATAACCCTAAGAGCACACTGGACTCAAAGGGTCCATAATGCACACTTAAGGCAGTCTAATTCTTTACATTAGTTAATGTCACCAATCACTCCATTTTCAATTCAAACTACACCAAATGGTCACTAAATGACCATTACAACATCATTTTGTGATCAATTGCATCTATCCCCATATTTGAGTTTCAAACCCTAGCCCTGAAATTCCAAAGTTTCAAATTCTTGCTCTAAACTCATAAATTAATGTTTTAAGTGATACAATCATATCAAGGGCAGCCTATTCACTCTTTTAAATCAAAGAAATTCATCACAACACTAAGATAACCATGGCTGCCAAAATTGGTAGAAATTCTTCATGCAAATTTTGTTTAATTCTACTAAATTTTCTCCCTTAATTCCTACTCCACATAAGGTATACACAAAATTTTTTGAAGGAATTGGCACTAACCTTGACTTAGTCACTTTCTAAGACTTCAAAACTTAACTTTCTTCCTTTCTTTTTGCTGCCTAGAGGTGTTCTAAGGTGTGAGGATCAAATTTAGTGAAGTCAAGTTAGGGATTTATGGTGATTTAAGGTGGGAAGTAAAGCTTGGAGTAGTGTAAAACTGGTGAAATTTTCCTTTTCCTTCTCTTTTCTCTCTTAATTCGGCTGATTGGGGAAGATGGCTATTGATTTCTTTTGTTTTTCTCTCATTTTTTATTTCCTTTTTATCTCTTTAGTTAATTTGTTAAATTGAGATTGGGTGGGGGCATGTTAATGACATCATGTGATGTCATAATTCCCAATTTCTTTCATTTTTATTTCCTTTTCTTTGCTACTCATTTTCAATTCAATTTTTAACAATATTTATTCATATTTTATGTCATAATAATTATTTAATTAACTGGACAAGTCAGTCAAAAATCATCTATAAAGACGAAATGACCAAAATGCCCTTCGTTTGGCTTATCGAGCCAAAATCGTCTGTACAGATCGAAAAAATTTTCTAAGCCTTTTCTTGGCATTCTAATGCCATAGAACCCTCAATGACTCTTCTCTGGAGTCCCAAAAATTATTTTATGAATTTTCTCCTGGGTTTAGGGTTTTTAGCTGCGAGGACCGCAACTTCCCACTTGGTTACCCATCGCTAGGGCACCGACTCATTTAACTTGGTTGTATTTCATTTCTAAAATTTTTCCTTAATTTTTCTTATTAATATTTGAGTTAATTATGGCTTCTCACTTTAGTCTAAATATTTTTTCAAACGTTCTAGCTGTCCGGACCGACACTGATCACTGGAACAGTAGAATGTACGGAATTGCTACAGTGAGGGAGTTACAGATTTCCCCGGCCTTCTACCCCTTTGACCTGCAGGGGTAGGCCTATCTGCTGGTACTGAAGCAGTTGTAGCAGTTCTTCTGGGGCAATCTCTAATCTGATGCTCGGTAGACCCACACAGAAAGCAACCACCAGTTACTCGCCAACATTCCCCCTTATGCCACCTTTGGCAGTGTGGACAAGCAAAAGTGACTGCTGGGGTTGGTCCCCTAAACACCGTCCCTGGAGAGCTGTCCAATGAGGGTGTAAATTGGCCTCTCCTCAGTATGAACTGAGATCTGGGCCTTTGGCACTGGCCCTGACCTTGTGACTGACCAGAACTCTAAGCAAGAGGACCTCTGAACTTCTTACTAGGAGCAGAGGATGCACTGGTCTGACTTGGACCTCTCTTCTGCTGTCTATCCCTTCTATTCTGCTTATTAATTCTGACTTTTTCAACCTTCAGTGCAGCTTCAACTAACTTTGTAAAGTTTGTAATCCCCAAAGCTGTAATCATTATCTTGATGTTGTCGTTCAACCCTTCCTCAAACCTCCTACACCTATCAGTCTCATTGGGGACTATTTCCCTTCCATAGCGGCTTAATCTGATAAATTCCCTCTCATACTCCACTACTGACAGCTATTTCTACTGCAGACTAATGAATTCTCTTCTTCTCTCTTCTAAGTACACACTGCCCACATACTTTTTTCTGAATTCTGTGAGGAAAAAGTCCCATGTTATCTGCTCTAGCTGTACCTCACTGAATACTGTGTCCCACCACTAGTACGCATCATCTTGGAGAAGGGACACAACACCCTCTAGTTTCTACTTGGGGGTGCAGTGAAGTTGCTTCAGTGCCCTTATGGTTCTTTCTAACCAATTCTCAGCTACCACTGGGTCATCTTCTTTCTTACCCATGAAATCCACAACTCCAAACTTCATAATCTTTTCCAGGTGAGATTTCTGCTATGGAGGTGGTGGCGGTGGCATAGCTCTTGCCATCTGTCTGAAAAATTCAGTCATTTGCTGAAACATGGCCTGTAAAGGCTATGCAGGCACCTCTGGTGCTGGTGGAGCAGGTTCCCCCCTGTCTCCAGTCTCAGCCACGGGTGGAGCATGACTCTCTACCTTTTCCTTAACTGCCCTCTGCGAAGTCGGGTCCATATCCTAATCAAAATAATAAAAAAAACAGATCTGCATCAGTTTCACCTCAACACTTACAAATGCAATGCAATGGTATGCACTCTATCTAGACACAGAAATGCCTAAACCCTGCTCTGATACCACTAAATGTGACACCCCTCACCCGTCTATAATCTAGCTGAGCAAGGCATATCACACTGTGTGTCGGAGCACCTTTTCCTATCTTATTTCAATTTATTATTCCTTAATATATTTGTTAAAAATCACTAAGTGAAATTTATACTATTTATGTCATTTATTGAAATTATTAATTAATTTGAAATTCTGAAAATTTTACTAAAAATCCAGCAGAGTGCTGGCTAAAAATGAGAAAAACAGTTCTTCGGAACCT
Organism: Hevea brasiliensis; assembly: GCF_030052815.1. Lineage (NCBI taxonomy): Eukaryota > Viridiplantae > Streptophyta > Magnoliopsida > Malpighiales > Euphorbiaceae > Hevea > Hevea brasiliensis. The sequence continues at coordinate 85,798,531 of NC_079501.1, forward strand.
GTGGAAAACACTTCCAAATATATTTAACACATCCCCAACCTCCAAATAAATTCAACACAGTCCCAACATTTCTCATCAAAAAAAAATTTTTTTTTTTAATTTTCATCATTCAATTCATATCATACTCATGCTTAATTTATGAATAAATACTCAAATTTTATTTATGAACACAATTTATAGATAATTAAATTAATACATAATTACATGAGTTTATAGTGTATAGGGCAAAATGGAAGTCTAATTACAAAAATTTACAAAAATATAAAATACAAAATATAGCGTAGTGTCCTACCAATGCACTGCAGATATGAGGTGACCCTGGACACCAAAATGCAGATCTGACACTCACCCAGTCTGGGGTTTGTTGGGTTCTCGCTCCGTGTCTCCAATACCTACGTGTTGCAAACAGCGATGCGCTAAGCAATACAGCTTAGTGGTGCCAATAATAAATAAAATAAACTAAGATAAATAAATATGCAGAATTTATGTTATGATTATGAGCAGACTAAAATTTTTGGTAACTATTAGTATTATTATTAATTTAATACTTCTATGTTTATTAGTTGATAATAATTTATTAAGGCTTAATTTAATTGCCCAAGTAACCTATGCAATTGACCAGATTGGATAAATAGGTAAATTGGCACTGGGTACCAAGAACCTCGAGCCATCATACCATCGGTTACAAAGTATCTTCCAGTGTGCAACAAAATAGCTAATAAGCCATAGTAATCATCGGGCACAAGGCCCAGTAAATCAAGAATATTAAACTCGTTATAAGCCATCATATCACAGAATGGCCACAAGAGCCATAAATTACAGAATGGCATAATGCCATATGCAGTACTGCTATCAGAACCCTATTGGCTTGCCAACCTATCCAAACCAATCATACTAGGCATACTAAGACATGTTACAAAATTAATTGTGTAATTCTTTGTTTTTGATATTTATTAGTTACTATTCACTTAGCTAGTCAATAAAAATATTGACTTTTTCATACACAATAGGTATGTTAGTGCTATTGACACCAACATACCATATTTTGTATTCTAAAATTGTTGGCATTTGTTGCAAATTCTATTTCAAAGCTCATTGAATGTTATTTCCAATTTTCAGATTTTATGGCTTATATTTTCTATTCCATTGGACATTGCTACAGTAGGAATTTACCTAAACTCTCTTCATCAAAGTTGTTCCTTATTGTATCTTCTTTAATTCCCTTTTTGAATCACTCCATCTGGAGTTTTGTAGCTCAAGTTATACTAATTTCATTAGGGCTAGCCAGATTGGCCTTTACCCAGAATTTCTGAGCAGAAAAGGGTGCTGGTAGTTCTGGTACCCTAATTTTAGCTAGCATTTCGGATGGGTTATGATCAGAATTTAAGTTGGTGTTCTTCATGAAAGTTGTTCTAAATTGTCTAAGCTTTCCATTGATATAAAATTCAGGTCAATTGGATATTTCTACACTAAATTATGACCATTTGAACAAACACTATTCATTTGGTCATTTTCCAAGGCCAGCAAGTTGGCTACATGGATTGAGGTAGAATTTAGGTTATCCTATGTTTGTTTTCTAGGCAGGGTTTCTTCACCAAAGTTGTGTCATTATGTGTCTAGTTTAACCTCCAAGTGGCCTTGCACCAATTGAAGTTCTACATATTAAGATATTGCTTCCCAACCACACTAGACTCCAGTCTAGTGATTCTAGCACCTTAAAGGTAGCATAGCAAATCAATATCTAATGCACTAATTCACTTCAATTTATGGTCAAATCTTACCAAATGGTCACTAATTGGACACTAAAATGTTCATTCACCATTACATGAGCAAAGTCCTAATTTTTTTCTCAAAACCCTAATTCCCAATTCCAATTCATACAACATACATTAATTAAGCATTCTAATTCATTATGAATTACATCTACACTTCAAACACCATCTCTAATCCGCTTTAAATTCATCAAAACAATCAGAGCCACCACCCCCATAAGGCTGCCGAAATTCACCATATACCCTAGCATGCATAATTTTCTTCAATTCCCACAAATTCCTAGCTTAACTTAGTGTTTTAACATGAATATCAAAAGAAAGAGAGAGAAAGATGGCACTAACCTCACTTATGTATTACCCAATCTTGCTAAAACCTCTTAATTTCTTCTTCTTTTTTGCTACTTAGAAGTTGTTTAAGGGGTAAGAAGCAGTTTTTGTGAAGCATGCTTATGATTTTAGGGGGTGTTTATATGGAAATTTTGGGAGAAAAGAAAGCATCCATGGAGTAAGAGGGAGAGAGGAGTTCGGCTAGTCTAAGAAGGAAGAAGAAGGTAGATTTTTCCTTTAAATTTTACCCCATTTAACTCTTTTTAAATTGGTTTAATAATGCTTGTTATAATTTGATTGGTGGAGAACATTTTAATTACATTATGCTTACTCAAGCATGATGTAATAATTAAACATTTCTTTCCTTTTTCTTTTTCTTGTTTTCCTACTTATTTTTAATTAAATTTTTGGTAATATTTATTCACATTTTATGTAATATAATTTATTTACTTAATTGGACAAGTTGGTAAAAAATCATCTCTGAAGGTGAAATGACCAAAATGCCATTCGTTTAGCTTAATGAACTAAAATTGTCTGTACTTATTATTTTAATTTTCCGTATATTTTCTTAGCAATCTATTGTCATCGAAACCTCACTAATTCTTCACTGGAGTCCTATAAATTATTTCACAGAGTTTTCCCACGGTTATAGGGTCAACAACTGTCTTCACAGTCACTTCCCGTTAGGTCACCCATCGCCGGAGCACTGACTCATTTAACTTTGTTGTATTTTATTTCTAAAATTTTTCCTTAATTTTTATTACCATTATTTGAGTTATTTATGACTCCTCACTCTTGTCTAAATATAGTTCCAAACATTCGACTGTCTGGACCAACATTGGTCACCGAAACAGTAGAATGTACGGACTAGCTAAAGTGAGGGCGTTACAAAATCCATGATGGAGAACTTTTTGACACACAATAATAGCAAAATGAGATGATGAAAACAATTAGCTTCTAGAATGGACCAGTTGGCTACCCATAATAAGATACTTAAAAACCAGATTGCCTAACAAGCTGGTTCCTTAAACAAATAGATCTGTAAGTTGCCAAGTAAGGCAGTTGCATTGAGGAGTGGTAGAATATTACAAGAGCAGAAACTAGAATAAAAGTAAAAGAAAAAAAGGAGAAACTTCTGGAAGTTCTAATAGCCGAATAGAAGAGGAAGAGAAGCAAGCTAAAGAGGGGGAAAGAAAGAAAAAGAAATTACCTGAGCCTTACCAGCCCCCTCTACCTTTTCCTCAAAGATTCCAGAAAGTCAAGTTGGATAAGAAGTTTGGAAATTTTTAGAAGTTTTGTAGAAACTTTATATAAACATTCCTTTTATAGAAGCACTATCTCAAATGCCATCCTATACAAAATTTTTAAAGGAAATTCTTTCTAAGAAAAGAAGGTTGGAAGATTATGAGACAGTTACTTTGACAGAGGAATGTAGTACCATCTTATAAAACAAGTTACCACCAAAATTAAAGGATCCTAGAAGCTTCTCCATAGCTTGTCTCATTGGCAACATGAACATAGACAAGGCCCTCTGTGATCTTGGTGCTAGTGTGAGCCTAATGCCCCTATCCATATGCCAAAAGCTGAATGTTGGAGAACTCAGACCAATTACTATCTCACTATAATTGGCGGACAAATCTATCAAATATCCAATTGGCATCTTGGAGAAACATCCCCATCAAGGTATGAAGATTCTTCATTCCTATAGATTTTATGGCCCTGGAGATGGAAGAAGATGTTCAGATTCCTATAGTATTGGGAAGGCCTTTCTTGGCAACAGCCAGAGCTATTATAGATATCAAAAATGGGCGGTTAACTCTTAAAGTAGGAGATGAAGAAGTCCAATTCTACCTGTTTAGGGCAATGAAGCATAAATCTAAATCTGATGAATGTTTAAGAGTTGATATTATAGACAAGTTGGTAGAGGAGAAATTCCAAAAGAGATATCCTGAAGATCCTCTTGAAGCTTGCATAGTGCACAGCCACTCAGTGCAGGATGAAAATAAAGAAATTACAGCTTATGCACAATCATTGGAAGCTAGCCTACCTTTACCTTTGGCTCAAGCACTGCTAATAGAAGAGCTATAGGAAGAACAACCCAAAAGCAAGTCACTAGAGGAGACAAAGCAGGTAGAATTGAAACCTCTTCCATCTACTTTAAGGTATGCATTCTTGGACTCCAACTCTAAATATCCTATTATTATGAATGCTAGCTTGAAAAATGTAGAGGAGGAAAAACTCTTAAAGAAGCTTAGGACTCATAGTAAGATTATAGGATACATTATAGAAGACCTAAAAGGGATTAGCCCTTACATTTGTATGCATAGAATACCTATGGAAGAAAGCAGCAGACCTACCATTGAACACCAAAAGAGACTGAACCCTAACATGAAGGAAGTAGTTAAAAAGGAAATTTTGAAACTATTAGATGCAAGTATTATATATCTAATATCTAATAGTAAATGGGTCAGTCCAATACATTTAGTGCCTATAAAGGGTGGGACAACTATTGTAAATAATGAAAATAACAAGTTGATCCCCACAAGGGTAGTCACTGGTTGGCATATGTGCATTGACTATAGAAAATTAAACAGTTCCACTAGAAAATACCACTTTTCTCTTCCATTTAAAGATCAAATGCTAGAAAGGCTACCAAAACATTCTTATTTCTATTACCTAGATGGGTATTCAGGGTTTTTTCAAATCCATATTCACCTAGAAGACTACGAAAAGACCACATTTACATGCCCTTATAGCAATATAGGAGAATGCCCTTTGGTCTTTGCAAAGCTCTAGTAACTTTTCAAAAATGCATGATGGCTATTTTTTTCTAATTATATTAAAAATATAATGGAAGATTTTATGGATAATTTCTTTGTTTATGGAATCACTTTTGATCAGTGTTTAGCTAACCGTCCAAAGTACTATAAAAATGTGAGCAATCAAACCTGGTTTTAAATTGGGAAAAATGCCACTTCATGGCAAAAGAGGGTATAGTCCTTGGCCATCTCATATCAAAAAGAGGAATAGAGGTAGACAAGGCAAAGATTGAGATCATTGAGAAAATGCCACCACCTTTATCAGTCAAAGGAGTGCAAACTTTTTGGGACATATGAGCTTTTACAGGAGATTCATCAAAGATTTCTCCAAAATAGTTAAGCCTTTAACTAGCTAAATCAAGATATTCCTTTTAACTTTGATGACAGTTGCCTTGTTTCATTTAACAGGATAAAGAAGGCATTGATTTTTGTACCAATAATGCAACCGCCAGATTGAGAGTTGCCATTTAGGGTAATGTGCGATGCAAGTAATTATGCAGTAGGGGTAGTACTTGGACAAAGAAAGGACAAGAAAGTTTATGCTATCTACTACACTAGCAAAACACTTGATGATGCACAAGTCAATTATGCAACCATGAAGAAAGAACTCCTAGCAGTAGTGTTTACAATTAACAAGTTTAGGTCATACTTAGTTGGATCAAAAGTCATTGTATACATAGATCATGCTACTATATGGTACCTTTAAAATAAGAAAGAGGCAAAACCAAGGTTAATCTGATGGATTTTACTTCTACAAGAATTTTACCTTGAAATCAAAGATAAAAAGGAAATTGAGAATATGGTAGCTGACCACCTCTCTAAACTCAAGCAGGAAAACACCGGGGATAGCTTTGAAGATTTGCCAATTGATGATTCCTTTTTGGATGAACATTTGCTAGCGAATTCCCGATTCCCATGGTATGCTGACATTGTTAACTTTCTTCTGTGTAGGGTTTTGCCACCCAACATGTCCTACCAATAGAAGAAAATTTTTTTACATGATGTAAGGGATTATACTTAGGAAAAACCACTGTTATTCAAGAGATGCTATAATGGGTTGATAAGAAGATGCATAGTAGAGGAGGAAATAGAGAGTATACTGTAGCACTGCCACTTATTATTATATGGAGGACACTTCAGCACAACAAGGATAGTAGCTAAAATTCTCCAAGCAAGATTTTACTAGCCCAACTTGTTTAAAGATGTGAGAAACTTTATACTGACATGCAATCCATGCCAAAGGACTGGAAATATTTTAAGAAGGAACAAGATCCCACTGCATGGTATACTTGAAGTAGAGCTATTTGATGTTTGGGATATAGACTTCATGGGTCCATTCCTATCTTCGTTTGGAAACAAGTACATCCTTATTGGTGTAAAGTATGCATCAAAATGGGTAGAAGCAATAGCGATACCAACAAATGATGCTAGAGTAGTGGTCAAGTTCCTCAAGAAGTACATCTTCACAAGATGTGGCACACCAAGGGCAATCATTAGTGATGGGGGAAGTCACTTCTGCAACAACTAGTTTGAAACATTATTAAAGAAATACGGAGTAACACACAAAGTGGTAACACCTTACCACCCTCAAACAAGTGGACAGGTGGAAATTTCAAATAAGGAATTGAAGAGGATCCTTGAGAAACTAGTAAATTACTTAAGGAAGGATTGGTCTTTGAAACTAGATGACGCAATATAGGCCTACTGCACTAGTTTTAAAACTCTTATTGGAACAATCCCCTTTCGCTTGGTATATGGGAAATCATGCCACCTACCTATTAAGCTTGAACACAAAACCTATTGGGAAATCCAAACCCTAAATTTTGATTTAAAAGTTGCTAGAAAAAAAAGGTTTCTACAGCTCAATGAATTGGAGGAGATTAGGCAAGATGCCTATGAGAAGCACATAACCAGAAAAGAAATTAAAGAAAGAGATCTTATCTTGCTCATTAACTCAAGACTGAAGCTATTCCCAGGAAAGTTAAGGCCAAGGTGGTCTGGACCATTCAAGGTTACACAAGTCTTCCCATAGGAGCAATAGAAGTATGGAGTGAGACCTCGAGCATCTTTAAGGTCCATGGGCAAAGGCTAAAGCCACATTTTTAGGGGAACCAATCAAGAAAGGATCTACACAATCCTTCAACAACCCTCTAGCACAACCATGAACCAATAAGAAAAGTCAAGCTAAAGACTATAAATGAACGCTCCTTGGGAGGCAACCCAAGACCTTTAATTTTCTTCATAGTTAATCTTTTTTTTTTTATTTTATCATTATTTCTAGTTTTGTAGGAACCCCAAATCCTCAAATTGAACATACTGGCAGAAGCAAGGAGCAAGGAATAAGGAGAGGATGGAATCACTAAGTCCAAAACACACAAGAGAGGAAAATAACAAAAACGGGGAAGTATTTTTATTGCTAATTTCCATCTGCATCTCATTTATACATTTAGAAACATGTTAGCATCAAAACTTGAAAGGTAGGGAAAGAAATCACTAGAAAATTCTAGCCCAGCAAGTTACACAGGTCAAACCTGTGTAGTGTTACATGCCCCATGTAACCTACTAGACCCAGAAAATTACACACAGAGACACTCTAGAATGTTACACGGGGTACCCCGTGTGAAGTCACATGACCCATGTGAAGTCACATGACCTATGTAACTGGAAAAGGTGAAAGAGGAGGAGTGGGACAAAATAAGGCAAAAACTTACATAGGCCTTCCCTGTGTACCTTTACACGGCCCATGTAAGGTGCATTAAAAGGGAGAAAATGTGGTAAAAAGTTACACAGGTCTGACATGTGTAGTGGTACATAACCTGTGTAACTTGTCAGAATGTTAAAAAAAAAAATAAAAAAAAAAAAAAAAGACAAAAGTTTACATGGGTCCACCCAGTGTATTAATATATGGACCTGTGTAAATCTTCGTAAACATGATACTGAAGAGGTGCAAAGTGGCATTCTAAATGGCACCTCACTTTTTTAAATAGCCCCTAAACTGTTACAATACCCATTCAAACTCTTTCAAACTCTTCCTCTCCAAGATTCCTTTCCGAAAACTCTCTCCCAATCTTGATTTTCTCAAACCCTAGTCATTCTTTTATCCTTCTTCCATGGTCCCTGCAAAGAGACTTGCAAGGAGAATGGGTTTTTCTTCCAGGGAGGGGAGATGACTCACAATCTCCACCCTAAGGACCTAAAACTAGGAAGGTAAGGCAAAAAGAGCCTCAGCCCCAACCCCAACCATAGCCTCAACCCTAGTTCCAACCACCACCATAACCTAAATTCCTTTTAACCTGGTCATTCAGAGATGCAAAACACAGGGACATGTGTGCCAGACTCAAAAACTAAAAGATCGTGTCCACAAAATACATGAATGTCCCATTATTGGAGCAATTGGGTTTGAAAGATGATCGATGGGCTCCTCAACAGTATTGGGTGGACTCAATTTGCCCAATTGTAGTTTTTGATATATAGGGACACCACACTGGAGTTCCTGAGCACTTTCAAGGCTACTCTTTGGGCCACTGATAAGGGAGACCGGGGCAAGATTAAGTTTCAGGTCCTGGGTGTCGACTGCATCATGAACATGGATGAATTTAATGCCATCTTTGGCTTTGATAGCACAAGACACTAGAAGATTCTATAGAATAGGTTAGTTTATGATAGTGTGGAGTTTTAATGGTCCATTATGCTAAACACCAAGGTTTAAATAAACTCTAGCAAATCCAAATCCACTAGATTGACGAGCTCTGCACTGTGCTATATGCATCGGTTCACAGCACACATCATGATGGGTCGTGGTGATAGCCTAAGTGTGGTAAAAGCTAATGAATTATTCTTCCTATGGTGCATTGTAACAGGACAGCACTGTAGCATCTTTATTTCCTATGCAACCACTTGAGAAGGATGTCTCATTAGGCCATAGGGCATATTGTGTTGGGCAGTCTCATTACTACCATTGCTTTACACTTTGGGTTTGTGCCAGCATATGTCCAGCTGCAGCCTATCTCTGGCACCTCCTGGATCAATTAGACTATCTGCATATCCATGGGAATATGCAGAAGAGTTGGAGATGAGTGCCTTCTAATAGATGCAGAGGGGAATGTCATCAGGAGGGCACTAGCAGAGGTAGAACCAAGGGAGTCTTCCCAGGCATAAGCGCAAAGAGAGGAGTAACAACAAGAGGAGCAGGACCCTCTCCTTCAAGGATCACGAACTCGAGTCCCTCCTTACACTCCACCACCTGTAGTCCCTATGCTTGCTTATCTGCAAAGGATGGAGACTACTTTTGACACTAGACTAAGGGCTCTGGAGACCATTATATCCAACAAACCTTGAGTAGTGGAGGACAGTCTCTAGGAAGCCCATAATAAGCTGGACATGATCCTTCAGAGGCAGAATACGGAGGCCCCTTCCTTACCTTCCGAGACTTTTTAGATATAGGACAGTAGACTAGGGCACCTTTTTGATGTACTACATAAGCATAGGCCTTAGTCCTAGTTACTACCTAAGTAGATAGGTCCATTTTCTGCTCTCTTGTTCATCTTGCTTTGCTTAATACATAATATGATTTTCTCTATGTTTATTGCCTCATCTTTAATTATTTTTGCATATTGTGTTGCCATTGAGGACAATGTCAGATTTAAGTTTTGGGGTGTATTGCATTCATACATTGCATTGCATTGCCTTATTATATCTATATTATACTTGTGTGTCAAAAATCCTAAAAATTTTTGCAAATTTTGAAAATTTTGAACTTCTTCAAAAAGCTTTTAACTTAGATTTATAACCAAGACCTTAACAAGCTAATGATTGGACTCTTTGGGAAAGAGGAATGAATGTGACTTGATAGGCAAAAAGACTTCAATATGTTATTTATGAAAATTTTAATTACCTAAGTAGAGTCAAACTAGTTATGCCCCTTCATAGTCATTGATTTGTCACATTGAACTTGTAAAATTGAGAGAAAATTTTTGAAATACAAACCTAGAAATGCCTCACCAACCTTACAACATGTCTCTTGGACCAGGTGAAATCCTAGCATATGCTTGATAAAGAGATGATTAAGGCATTCATTGAATTTAACCTCATTAAGCCTTAGCTACCCTTAATTAAAAAAAATATATCCCTTATAGTCAACTTGAAGCCTATATCTACCCCTAATGATTTTTTTTCTTTACCCACATTATTCACCTAGCCCTTAGCCCAAACTCCTACCTTACCCTTTGAGGAAGCTAACTGCATAAGTAAAAAAAGTATACTAAGTACGAAAGAAAATATGGAGAGAGGATGTAAAACTCAAGAGAGAGTGTAAGTGTGCAATCAAAATCAGAGAAGAATTAGCTCTCCAACCCATCAAAAATAATAAGTTTGGAGGAGAGGACTAAAGGGACACAAGTATGATTCAAAAGAGAGAGAGAGAGAGGAAAACAAAAGAAAGTCCCAAAGAAGCATATTTAGAACTAGAATCCAAAAGGTCCACACCCTTCCTTACAAAACCAGTAAAATAAACCTAATATATTTAATACGTATGCATAATGGCAGCCCTCATTTGCATTCTCTAAAAAGCATTCATTAGTAGCCAAATCAGTACCCTTTAGCCTTATTACAACCCTTTTAAAGACCTTTTGATCTTTTGAAAAGCGTATGCTACATTAGTGGGGATAGGAAATTGAGATGTGCCTGTAGGGTTGGAAATAAAACGCTTCATCATAATCATCCATATTTGTGACTTATTAATAACCTTATAAGAGGAATAATTATTTGAAGCTCTATGAAGGGGATGGGATTCTAGCAAACATCTATTGATGTCTCTATGCCTTCAAAGTGAGAACTTGGTATGAAGGTTGTAAAAAGTTCAATTGAATACAAATTGAGTTTTTGGTTATGCTTCTAAGCACCCCCATGAGTTTTCAAAAGTTTTATTTTACTTGAGGACAAGAGTTTGGGGGTATTTGATATACTTCTATCATATAGATATTTTTAGGCATAATTGTATTGCATTTCATAGCATTTAGGTAGTTCATCACATGGATTTTAGTTAATTTCATTAGTTTTTTGATAAATTAGTTGATCTCTACTAAATTTCATGTTTTTTGTATCTTTTTAGGTGTTCTAAAGGAAATCCAAGGCATAGGAGTAAACTAGACAAGTTTGAAAAGAAGGCAAAGCAAGGCAAGTTGTTACACCAAAGTACATGGGTCATGTAAGGAGAAAGCCAGACTTGTGTAACCTTCTAGCAGGAGAAAATTGAAGGAAGCACGAAGAGCGATAGTACATAGGTCATGTAAATGACCCCATGTACCTTTCCAAGACCTGTGTAACCCTTTGGATGACTAAGCCTAAAAAGCTAAGGGAGGAAAGTAGTACACATGCCGTGTACCTTGACCTATGTAAACACTATGTGCCCCGTGTAATCTTTTACCTCCCATCAGAAAGAAGCTGTAACACCCCTATTTGCATAGCCTGGTATATTACACTGTTCCGGTGACCAGTGTCGGTCCGGAAAATTAAGGAGATTAGAATCACATCTAAGACGCCTAGACAAGCACTGAATACAAATAATTAGTAATTTCTAGATAGCTAAGTATAAATAAGAAAAACAGAACACAAAAGGTTAAATGAGCCGGGAGTCACAGCGATGGGTGACCTTCCCGAGAAGGGACTGCGAGGTCAGTCTTAACCCAAATTTTGAACCAAAAAATGTGACGCCGCAGTTATTAGGACTATTGCAAACACAGTGGAAAAGAGAAAATCACAGAAAAGAATTTTTAAGCAGGTCAAATAATTAGGTCAGAGATTTGAAAGAAATATTGAATTATTTGCAAACTGGGTCTCAAACCGACGAGGGACAATTTGATCAATTCACCCCTGGAGGTGACTCTTGACCTAACTGTCCAATAAAATCAAAGAAATAAAAATTTTGGAATATAGAATTAAATTAAAGAACTAATGAAAAAATAAATGAAAATAGAAAAAGAGAAAAGAAAAGTTAATGCATCATCATGATGAGCTCATATGTGACATCATAAATAATTTTAATTTTTCCTACCTAAATTGACCAAGTCAAAAGCATTATTAAATACTTAAAAATACATCCCAAAAAAAAAAATATCAGACCTCATCTTTCCCAAGTGGTTCAGCCACCACCTCCCATACCTCCTCCATGTGCAAACCTCCATGGAAGCTTGAGTTCAAGCTTGCAAACCCCCATTAACCTCACTTTGTCCCCAAATTTCCCCATTAAAACTTGTTAGACCAACTTGAGAAAGCATTTGAAGAAGAAAGAAAGAAGAAACAAGGAGTGAAATTGAAGAATTGAAGTTCAAGTAGAGGTAAACAATTTACTTTGAAACTTTTGGTTTATTAGTTGTGTTTATAGCTTAATTCACTTAAAAATCAAAGAAAACAATTATTGGGGGACTTTTAGGGAATTCGGCCAGCCATCAAGGGAGTTTGAATTGAGTGATTTTGATGAAATGAAATGGTTAATTTAGGTGAATTAGAGGTGTAGACAATGAATATGTAAGTTAATTGCATTAAAATCCAAGATTAAGTCATTAGGGTTCTTGAGTATTTTGACAATTGAGGAAAAATTGAGGAAATTGGTCAATTGATGCCATTGACCTTAATGGAGTGAAGAAATGGTCAATTGTGACCATTTGTGGTGTGTGTGAATTGCTAGAACCAAGTTACATTTGGATTGGTGAGAGTCACTATTCTGGCAGCTTGACCTAGGTCCTTTTCAGGGACAAAAACTAAAAATTTACCAACCCAATTGGTGTGAGGCTAATTGGGAATGAAAACAGACACATAATGGCACATTTTTTATTTGGAAACCATGCCCAGAAAATGACCATAATTAGTGAACAATTAGGCCAAATCTGGATTTAGACACACTGACCTGTACAAAAATGACTAAATGAACAGTGTTTGTTCATTTGGCCATGACTTGGGCTAGATAGGTCCAAATGACTTGATTTTTGTGGCATTGGAAGGGTATGACATAGAATTACAACTTTCATGAAAATTCTGCCCATAACCAAGTCATTTTGCCACCTAAATTTAGTTGTCCAAAACTGCCAGAACCAAATTTGGTGCTTAGAAAATCTGGGTAATACCAATCCGGCCAGCCATGTTCAAATGGCCACAACATGGGCTACAAAACTCTAAATGGAGTGATTCAAAAAGGGAATTAAAGCTAAGACAATAAGGAACATGTTTTATGAAGAACACTTTGCCAAATTTCCAAGGAAACATGACCAATGGAATAGTACAATACAGGACACCAAATCTGAAATTTTGAAATTGTACCTAAGAGACCTAAAATTTGAAGAAACCATCAAAACCAACAAATTAGGCACCCAAAATGTGGTATGTGGGTATAATTGGATTTCCCATACCTATTAAGCATAAGAAAGTCAATATTTTGACTTGAATAGTACCATAAATAGTAACCTCGACATGAAAATTTCCAAGAACGTTAGTTTAAGCATATTAGGACTAGAATTGAGCATACATGAATTTAATTATTGGATTTATTGTGAGACAGGATACTGAAACACTGTTAATTGTGTGTTTCAGCTGAAAAAGATCCAGAAAGTCTAAGGGACTGAGTCAAGGCTTAGAGGCAACTCACGTCCGGTTTGTACACAATAAATTTATGTAATTATTTTCTAAGTGAAAATTTGATTTGTTATGCTTTATGAAATCGCTGTGTTATTTATAAATCGAATTGTCATTTATGATTGTGAATATGACTTTGGAAATTGACTAGATTTCTCACAAATTATTTGAATAAATTGTTTTGAATTGATTTTTGTGTTCACACTTAGCATGACAGTACCACATTATTCCTCCTCCATTTATGGGGTTGAGATCAATTATTTTCCTCCCTCTCTAGCTTGCCAGTTGAGGTCGAGATCGGATGAGTACTCATTAGTTAACTAGCCACCTCCCTCATTGATTTCAATTAGTGGGGTTGTAGATTGCTTTGTCGTGGTGTACAACACGACTTTGATCGGAAATTTTGTGTCATGACCTAAGATGTGTATGGATTGGCAATACTGTGTTTATTACATTATTTGACAAAATTGTATTATAAATTTGATTTGAAAATTGTGAAAAGGGATTGTGATTTATTTGACTTATGATTTAATTGTGAATATTTTATATCCAGCATTTTAAATTTTTATTGTGCACCACTGAGTATTTTTATACTCAGCGATAGTTTATTTTGCTATCGCAGATAAGGGCAAGGAGAAAGCAGCAGAGTGAGCTGCTATTGAGATAGAGGACTACATTGACCTTTTTGTATGGGTATTTATTTATACCCTTGTAGTTATTTTGATATAAATATTGTAATATCATATGTATTAATGTAAAGTTGAACAATTGTATAGTAAATTATAATAATATTATTTTGGATTTTCTTTTTATAAATTAAGATCTGTATATGTAAATTAAATATTAAATGTAATGTGGATAAATTTATGAAATATTTTTAAATGACAAATTTTGATTGAATTGTGGACTTGAATTGAATTATGATGAACTAAGTTATTTTGGTGGTTGGAAGTTGTGTAAACAAATATTGGAAGTGTTTTTTACAGGTTTTTGAAGAACTTTTTTATCAAAATACAGATGGCACTCTGCCGAAATTTTTACTAAATTGCGGAAAAATAAAAATGGACAAAAATTTTAACTAGTTTTGAAGCTTCAATTAAATGTTTTAAATTCCTACCAAAATACTCACCACTTCCAAAATGTAAGAAAATCGTTTTAAAATCCCTTGTAGTGTACTTAATGAGTTATCGGTTGGTGAAGTTCGGTAGTTCATTAGGTATTCTACAGGATCATGTTATGCCTTACAGAGGGATAAGGTGTGACATGTTTTATTGGTATCAGAGCATAGTTTTGAAATGAATTTTGATTGTGCATGTGAATATTCCTTTGATAAGTACAACTGCTCAAGTGTCTTTAATTGATACATAGGACATATTTACATCATGAATATGCACTAACGGAGGTCAACCTCCTTGTGTTTGATCTCAGGAAGTAGAAAATTATGAAAATGGAATGGAAGAGGGAGATCATTTCATAGAGCAATTTGTTGAGGCTGAGGTCCAAGGGGAAGCCCCAGCACTCCAGAACGTGAGTTGGTCAGCCACTCTAGCTCCTTCTCAAGCACCGCAGTTTCCTGCTTAGTGGGCACAGCAGATGGCTGCATTTTTTCAACAAATGGCAGGGAATGTGCCACCCTAAGCTCAGATGCAATTACCTGTAGCACAACCACAACCCCAGCTCGACAATATGAAGAACTAATGAAATTTGGGGCTACCGAGTTTAAGGGCACTGTGGATCCACTAGAGGCAGAACAGTGGCTAGAATGGATGGAAAGGGTATTTAGAAAGCTGCAGTGTGCCGAAGAATTAAAATTTGAATATTCAATATGTAACACCCTAGACAAATCCCACATCGACAAAACACGGGAGAGATGCTGAGTTTATAAGTTGGTGGTTCGTAACTCCTAGTGACGCGTTTTAAAACCGTGAGGGCTTCGGCCCAGAGCGGACAATATCACTAGTGGACCGGGCCATTATATTTATGGTATCAGAGCCGCTCCACGTGCAACCTTGAACGATGGTGGGGCAAACCTCAGCGAGGACGCTGAGTCCCATAAGGGGGGTGGATTGTAACACCCTAGGCAAATCCCACATCGACAAAACACAGGAGAGATGCTGGGTTTATAAGTTGGTGGTTCGTAACTCCTAGTGACGCGTTTTAAAATTGTGAGGGCTTCGGCCCAGAGCGGACAATATCACTAGTGGGCCGGGCCATTACACAATATCTCTTTTGCAAGGGAATGCATATGAATGGTCGAAGACCATCCCCCACAGCCTGGTTGAGCCACTCGTGCTTACATGGACAGACTTCCTGAGGGAATTTAGGCAGAAATGGGTTCCTGATGCTTATGTAGATATGAAATTGCAAGAATTCTTGAGCCTGAAGCAAGGGGACAGAACAATAGCAGAGTATGAACAGGACTTTTTAAGGCTAAGCTACTATGCTGGAAGCTTAATCTCTACCCCCAGAGACAAATGTAAGAGGTTTGAGGCTGGGTTGAGGCCTAGCTTGGGAATGCAAGTTATAGGATTCAGACACCAGAATTTTTCTGAGTTGATTTCACAAGCCCTGGAACTGGAAAGGATAGAATCAGAAGGGGCAGTGAATAAGGGTACTCAAGAGAAAGAAAAGACTGAAAAGGCTACTGGCTAAGCTACTGAGAGTGTTTCTGGGAAGAGGAAACAATTTGGGGGATCCAGCTCCCGTAAGTCCAGTAGAGGCAGATTCTCTGGCCAAAGACCACCCTGGTCTGGTCAGCGGTCTCTTGAGGAGTTTTATTAGTCTGGCAGTGTGAGACTTGTGGTAGAACACACGTTGGGGTGTGTTTTAAGGCCACCGATGCATGTTTTAACTGTGGAGGGACCGGACACTTCACCAAAGATTGTACTAGTCCACGCCGATCTAGACCTCCTACCACATCTAAGGGATCAACCCAAGCCTCTACTCCAAGAGGGTCACAGCCATTTGGTAGAGGTAGAGGCAGATGTAGGGTAGCACTCTAAGAAGTCAGAGTACAGTTAACTAGCTAGAATCCAATGGCGGCCCAGCTAGAGTCTATACCATGAGACACAGGGAGGAGGCCGAAACATCGGATGTTATAGCTGGTATTTTCTCTATCCTTGACCAAGATGCATATGTGTTATTTGATCCTGGCTCCACACATTCGTATGTCAGTGCCAGTGTGATTCCAGCGTGTACAAATGGACTATGATTTGCTAGTAACTAGTCCGATAGGCTAGGAGGTCAGGGTAAAAAATGTATAGGGATTGTCCTCTGGTGATCCAAGGACACACTTTTCTGTCTAATCTAATTAAAATGCCCTTCAGAGATTATGACATCATCTTGGGCATGGATTGGTTAGCCAGGCATCATGCAATGATTGACTGTAGATTGAAGATAGTCACTTTTGGTCACCCTCAGTATGGTGATGTGGTAATACATGGGGAGAGGCAGTTATTGCCCTCAAACATCATTTCAGCTGCACTGGCCAAAAAAATGATTAGGAAAGGGTGTGAAGCATACTTGGCACATGTGATAGACACCCAAGTGGAGAGTCCAGCATTAAAGGACATCCCGACTGTATGTGATTATCTAGACATGTTTCCTGATGAGTTGCCAGGATTACCTCCGAAGGGAGAGGTGCAGTTTGAGATTGATGTAAAGCCTGATGTGGACCCAATCTCTATAATGCCATATAGAATGGCACCAGCAGAACTGAAAGAATTGCTTGATAAGGGCTTCATTCACCCTAATGTGTCACCTTGGGGAGTGCCAGTGTTGTTTGTTAAGAAGAAAGATGGCACTCTTTGCTTATGTATTGATTACCGATAGTTAAATAAGGTGATAATAAAGAATAGACATCCGTTGCCCCGCATTAATGACCTGTTTGATCAACTAAAGGATGCAGCTGTGTTCTCCAAAATTGACCTGAGATCGGGTTATTATCAGCTAAAAGTGCAAGAGTAGAGTATCCCTAAAACTGCCTTTAGAACTCGATATGGCCATTATGAGTTCCTGGTCATGCCATTCGGGTTAACTAATGCTCCAGCTGCATTTATGGATTTGATGAACACTATCTTCAGACCATACCTCGATCAGTTTGTGGTGATATTCATTGATGATATATTGGTCTACTCGAGGAGTGTAGAGGAGCATGATAGACATCTTCGGATTGTACTGCAAACTTTAAAGGAGAAACAACTATATGCCAAATTATCGAAGTGTGAATTTTGGCTGAGGGAAATATCTTTTTTGGGGCACATAGTATCAGCTGAAGGTATTAAGGTAGATCCCAGCAAGATAGAAGCTGTCTTTAATTGGAAGCCACCTAGAAATATCACAGAGATTTGTAGTTTTCTGGGGTTAGTTGGATACTACCGCTGTTTTGTGAAAGAGCTCTCCATGTTGGCATCTCCACTAACCAAGCTGCTTAGGAAAGATGTTAAATTTCAGTGGACAGATAAATGCCAGGAGAGTTTTGATGAATTGAAGAGGTGTTTGACTGAGGCTCCAGTCCTTACTTTACCTACCCCGGGTAAAGAGTATACAGTTTATAGTGATGCTTCTCATAATGGGTTAGGCTGTGTACTGATGCAAGATCGGAATGTTATTGCCTATGCATCATGCCAGCTGAAACAGCATGAGAGAAATTATCCGACACATGACTTGGAGCTAACAGCTATTGTGTTCGCTCTTAAGATCTGGAGACATTATTTGTATGGGGAGAAGTGTTACATCTACACAAATCATAAGAGTTTGAAGTATCTGGGTACTCAGAAGGAGTTAAATTTGAGATAGAGGAGATGGTTAGAATTGATTAAGGACTATGATTGTCTGATAGACTATTAGCTAGGGAAGGCAAATGTTGTGACTGACACCTTAAGTCACAAGACTATGGCAAGTCTCAGAGTTTCTCCTTTGTCTATGGAACATGAATTGAGAGTATTGCATGCCAGCTTAGAGATTAATTATGAGGGGCAGATAGCAGTTGCATGGCATGTATAGCCAGTATTAATTGACCAGATCAGAATGGTTGCTCAGAATAATGAAAGATATCAGAAGTTATTAGAAGAAGTCAAACAGGGCAAGAAACCTGAGTTCTCAATTAGAGATGATGGTCTACTGCTACACCAGGGCAGAATGTGTGTTCCTAATGATGTTGACTTGAGATAGATCATTATGAAGGAAGCACATGAATCTCCTTTTACTGTGCATCCTGGTGGTACTAAAATGTACAGAGGGCTAAAGGAGCATTACTGGTGGATGGGTATGAAGAGGGGTGTAGCTGATTTTGTTTCCAAATGCCTAACTTGTCAGCAAGTGAAGGCAGAACATCAAGTACCAGCTGGTTTGTTACATCCACTGCTAGTACCAGAATGGAAATGGGAAAGAATAATTATGGATTTTGTGACGGGACTTACGAGGACATAGAAGAGTCATAATGCAGTATGGGTCATTGTTGACAGATTGACCAAGTTTGCTCACTTTCTGCCAGTCTGAATAGACTACAGTTTAGAAAGATTGGCCAAGTTGTACATTGATGAGATAGTAAGACTGCATGGAGTGCCAGTATCCATTGTATCTGATAGAGATCCTAGGTTCACATCTAGATTCTGAGGTAGTCTTCAGAGAGCCCTAGGAACTAGATTGAACTTCAGCATGGCATTCCACCCACAGATAGATGGCCAGTCTGAGAGGGCAATTCAAATCTTGGAGGACATGTTACGGGCTTGTGTGATTGAGTTAGAGGGCAGTTGGGACGCACACTTACCTTTAATTGAGTTTACTTATAACAACAGCTACCAATCAAGCATTAGGATGCCTCCATATGAAGCTTTGTAGGTAGGAAGTGCAGAACTCCCTTGTGTTGGGATGAAGTGGGTGAAAGAAATATGATTGGCCCAAAAATTATTCAACAACCTGAAGAGAAAATCATATTGATCAGAGATCGACTCAAGGCTACACTAGATCGTCAGAAGTCCTATATTGATCTGAAGAGGCAAGACATTGAGTATGCAGTGGATGAAAAGTATTCCTCAAGGTTTCCCCTTAGAAGAAAATTATGAGATTTGGCAGAAAGGGGAAACTGAGTCCTCGTTTCATCGGGTCATATGAGGTTCTGGAGAGAGTGGGTCCTCTGGCATACCATTTGGCACTACCTCCAAAGTTGGAGAAGATACATAACGTCTTTCATGTATCTATGTTGAGGAGGTATAGATTCGACCCATCTCATGTACTACTAATGGAAGAAATTAAAGTAAATCCAGACCTCACATATGAGGAAGAACCCATAGAGATTCTGGCATATGAGGTAAAGCAGCTACGGAACAAGCAAATACCATTGTTTAAAGTGCTGTGGAATCATCATTCAGGCCAAGAGGCTAATTGGGAACGAGAGGAGGACATGAGGAGACAGCACCCATAGCTATTCAGAGATTGATGCCAGGTAAAATTTCAAGATGAAATTTATTTTAAGGGAGGGAGAATTGTAACACTCCTATCTGCATAGCCTAGTATATTACACTGTTCCAGTGACCGGTGTCGGTCCAGATAATTAAAGAGATTAGAATCACATCTAAAATGCCTAGACAAGCACTAAATACAAATAATTAGTAATTGCTAGATAGCTAAGTATAAATAAGAAAAACAAAACATAAAAGGTTAAATGAGCAGGGAGTCACAGTGATGGATGACTTTCTCGGGAAGTGACTGCGAGGTCAGTCTTAACCTAAAATTTGAATCGGAAAATGTGACGTCGCCGTCCTTAGGACTATTACGAACACAGTGGAAAAGAGAAAATCATAGGAAAGAATTGTTAAGTAGGTCAAATAATTAGGTCAGGGATCTGGAAGAAATATTGAATTATTTGCAAAGTGGGTGAAACCGACAAGGGGCAATTTGGTCAATTCACCCCTGGAGGTGACTCCTGACCTAACTGTCCAATAAAATCAGAGAAATAAAAATTTTGGAATATAGAATTAAACTAAAGAACTAATGGAAAAATAAATGAAAATAGAAAAGAGAAAAGAAAAGTTAATGCATCATCATAATGAGCTCATATGTGACATCATAAATAATTTTAATTTTTCCTACCTAAATTGACCAAGTCAAAAGCATTACTAAAGACTTAAAAATACACCAAAAAAAAAAATCAGACCTCATCTTCCCCAAGTGGTTCCGCTACCATCTCCCATACCTCCTCCATGTGCAAACCTCCATGGAAGCTTGAGTTCAAGCTTGTAAACCCCCATTAAACCTCACTTTGTCCTCAAATTTCCCCATTAAAACTTGTTAGACCAACTTGAGAAAGCATTTGAAGAAGAAAGAAAGATGAAACAAGGAGTGAAATTGAAGAATTGAAGTTCAAGTGGAGGTAAGCAATTTACTTTGAAACTTTTGGTTTATTAGTTGTGTTTGTAGCTTAATTAACTTAGAAATTCACTTAAAAATCAAAGAAAACAATTGTTGGGGGACTTTTAGGGAATTTGGCTAGCCATCAAGGGAGTTTGAATTGAGTGATTTTGATGAAATGAAATGGTTAATTTAGGTGAATTAGAGGTGTAGATAATGAATATGTAAGTTAATTGCATTAAGTTCCAAGATTTAGTAATTAGGGTTCTTGAGTATTTTGACAATTGGGGAAAAATTGAGGAAATTGGTCAATTGATTCCATTGACCTTAATGGAGTGAATAAATGGTCAATTATGACCATTTGTGGTGTGTGTGAATTGCTAGAACCAAGTTACAATTCAGATTAGTGAGAGTCACTATTCTAGCAGCTTGACCTAGGTCCCTTTCAGAGACCAAAACTAAAAATTTACTAACCCAATTGGTGTGAGGCTAATTGGGAATAAAAATAGACACATAATGACACATTTTTCATTTAGAAACTATGCCTAGAAAATGACCATAACTTAGTGAACAACTAGGCCAAATCTAGATTTGGCACACTGACCTGTACAAAAATGGCCAAATAAACAGTGTTTGTTCATTTGGCCATAACTTGGGCTAGACAGGTCCAAATGACCTGATTTTTGTGGCATTGGAAAGTATGACATAGAATTACAACTTTCATGAAGAATACCAACCCAAATTCTGCCATAACCCAGTCATTTTGCCACCCAAAGTTAGCTATCCAAAACTGCCAGAACCAAATTTGGTACCTAGAAAATTAGGGCAACACCAATCCGGCCAGCCATGTTCAAATGGCCATAACTTGGGCTACAAAACTCTAAATGGAGTGATTCAAAAAAGGAATTAAATATAAGACAATAAGGAACAAGTTTTATGAAGCACACATTGCCAAATTCCCAAGTTAACATGACCAATAGAACAGCACAAAATAGGACACCAAATATGAAATTTTGAAATTGTATCTAAGAGACCTAAAATTTGAAGAAACAATCAAAACCAACAAATTAGGCACCCAAGATATAGTATGTGGGTATAATTGGATTTCCCATACCTATTAAGTATAAGAAAGTCAATATTTTGACTTGAATAGTATCATGAATAGTAACCTCGACATAAAAATTTCCAAGAACGTTAGTCTAAGCATATTGGGGCTAGAATTGAGCACACATGAATTTAATTATTGGATTTATTATGAGATAAGATACTAAAACACTGTCAATTGTGTGTTTTAGCTGAAAAAGACCCGAAAAGTCTAAGAGACTGAGTCAAGGCTTAGAGGCGACTCACGTCAAGTTTGTGCACAATAAATTTATGTAATTATTTTCTAAGTGAAAATTTGATTTGTTATGCTTTATGAAATCGCTGTGCTATTTATAAATTGTGTTGCCATTTATTATAGTGAATATGACTTTGGAAATTTACTAGATTCTCACAAATTATTTGAATAAATTGTTTTGAATTGATTTTTGTGTTTACACTTAACATGACAGTACCACATTATTCCTCCTCCATTTATGGGGTTGAGATCTATTATTTTCCTCCCTCTCTAGCTTGCCAGTTGAGGTTGAGATCGGATGAGTACTCATTAGCTAGCTAGCTACCTCCCTCATTGATTTCGATTAGTGGGGTTGTAGATTGCTTTGTTGTGGTGTACAACACGGCATTGATAAAAAATTTTGTGTCATGACCTAAGATATGTATGGATTGGCAACACTGTGTTTATTACATTATTTGAAAAAATTGTATTATAAATTTAATTTGAAAATTGTGAAATGGGATTGTGATTTATTTGACTTATGATTTAATTGTGAATATTTTATATCTAGCATTGTGCACCACTGAGTATTTTTATACACAGGGATAGTTTATTTTGCTGTCGTAGATAAGGGCAAGGAGAAAATAGCAAAGTGAGCTGCTATTGAGATAGAGGACTACATTAACCTTTTTGTACGAGTATTTATTTATACCCTTATAGTTATTTTGATGTAAATATTGTAATGTCATATGTATTAATATAAAGTTGAGCAGTTGTACAGTAAATTGTAATAATATTATTTTAGATTTTCTTTTTGTAAATTAATATCTGTATATGTAAATTAAATATAAAATGCAATGTGGATGAATTTATGAAATATTTTGAAATGACAAATTTTGATTGAATTGTGGACTTGAATTGAATTATGATGAACAAAGTTATTTTGGTGGTTAGAATTTGTGAAAACAAATATTGGAAGTGTTTTTTACAGTTTTTTGAAGAACTATTTTCTCAAAATACAGACGGCACTCTGCCAAAATTTTTACTAAATTGCGGAAAAATAAAAATGGACAAAAATTTTAACTAGTTTTAAAACTTCAATTAAATATTTTTAATTCTTATCAAAATGCTCACTACTTCCAAAATGTAAGAAAATGGTTTTAAAATCCCTTGTACTGTACTTAATAAGTTATCGGTAGGTGAAGTTCAGTAGTTCATTAGGTATTCTACGGGATCATGTTATGCCTTACAAAGGGATAAGGTGTGACAGAAGCCAACTGCAGTCTAGAGACTTATATGCCCCTGGATTGTGTAGTACCACACAGGCCAAGTACTATGCAGCAGCTAGCTTCCTAATTCGATTTTGGCTCTAGTTTTTGCATGCTGAACAGACTTCTAATGCCTTTGGGACTCTAAAACATAACCCTAGGACACCCAATATAAATACAAGAAGACATAAAGCATTAGAAAGAGAGCCAACTTTGATAGAAGACTTCCAATTTAGCACAGAAAACCATAGTTTCCAAGCCATTTGCGGAGAACTACTTCAGCATCAAACATGAGATCTCTTAGCCGAAGTTCCACAAGTTCAAAGCTGAACACAAGTCCAAAGCTGTAAAATCTTTCTCTGGGTCCTTTTTTTTCAATTCTTCATATTGGTTTTATGTTCTTTTACTTTAATTACATCATGTTTGTTAAACTCACCATAAGTCGGTAGTTTCTTTAATTCTAGAATTAGAAGAGTAGCACTTTTAATTTCTATTATAGATACACACTGAGTTTTATTTAATGGAATTGAGTTTTGTGTTTTGATTCAATACTCTGTGTCCTTAACGCATGCTATATGTTAGTACTCACCTAGCTATGATTTAAGATACTAATTGAAGAACTAAAAAGTAAAGATTAGTATTGGAAAATTAGGATTTTGAAACTAAGAAATCTAACCTAGAGATAGGCTGATGACCTTTGTAGAATTTCATAATTAATCAAAGATCTAAAAGGGTTTTAATTAAAATTGATCACCACAAAAGTAGAGTTCAAATTAATTAAAATACATCTTAGATGCCTTGAGAGAGGATCTAAGATACTTTAGGATTAATTTCCATCAAAGTGATAACAGTCAATCCATTGAATGAGCAAGATTAAAACCACAACAGGGTTAAAGTGTGAAATCTTAATTATGGAATTGTTTACTTCATAGAGTCTTTTAAATTTTCAGCTTTATTTTCTCTTTCTTTCCAATATTCTCAGTAGTAGTTTAGATTTAATTCCTTCATAACCTTTGCTAGTTTAAATAGTCAAAATTGATGTCTAGCTTAATACTTACGCCTATAAATTCCTCGTGAGAACGATACTCTACTCATCACTTTATTACTTGTTCGCGATCTATACACTTGTGGGGTTGTAAAATCAGCAATCAATATATACATATACTCAGCTACCAATAACTAATATTGAGCTTATATAATCTCAAGAATAATCAGCGAACACAATCTGTGATAGAGATAAAATAAGAAATGTAAACTCTTACACGAAAGAAGGAAAAATCAAAGAAAAGGGAATTTAGGGGTTTTTTTTAAAAGTTCAGGTTTGGCAGCCAGAATCAAGGTTTTCAGCAGCCACTTTAGCTACTACCTGATTTCTTAAAAAAATTTGAAGGTTCGGCAGCCGGAATAAAGACTTTCTAAAGTGCCTCTACCTAAAATTTTTAGAAACACATTTTCAAGACCATAGTAACATTAAAAACCTTTTCTTTTTGAGTAAATTAGACTCTTAACATATAAAAATTTTAAAAAATATTGAGACCAATCTTAAAACATTAAACATACATCAATTTAACAAGAATTTTCAAAAATCATATACACATTCAGTCATCATGATTTCAAGCATCAAAGTTATCAAGCATGCTTAATTATCTTTTAATGAAATTAAACCTATATTCACATAAAGGTTTTATAAATATATCAGTTAATTAGTGATTACTATCAACAAACTCAAGAACAATATCACCATTCAACACATAATCACATATAAAATGATGTTGAATGTCTATATGCTTGGTTCTAGAATGTTGTATGGGGTTCTTTGTCAAATTGATTGCATTAGTGTTATCACATTTAATAGGAATGTGATCAAAAGGCACATTGAAGTCCCTTAATTGTTGTTTGATCTAAAGAATTTGGCTATAACAAAGACCCACAACCACATATTCAGCTTAAGCTGTGGAAAGTGCAATAGAGTTTTGTTTCTTGCTACACCAGGAAACTAAAGTGTCCTAGGAATTGAAAAGTACCTAAGGTACTCTTCCTATCAAGGATGCTTTCGGCAAAGTCGGCATCTAAGTAGGAACACAAATCAAAAGATACATTTCTAGGATACCATAGACCTAAATGTGATGTACCATTCAAGTATTTCAAAATGCATTTAACAACATGCAAATGAGACTCTTTAGGACTTGATTGAAAATGTGCACATAAACATATGAAAAACATAATGTTTGGTCTACTAGCCGTGAGGTATAAGAAACTACTGATCATATCTTTATAGAGTTTTTCATCAATCAGTTTTCCTTTTTCATCCTTGTCAAGTTTGATGTTTGTGCTCATTGGATTTCTGCTTGGCTTGTTATTCTCTATACCAAACCTCTTGATCAATTCTTTGGTATACTTAGCTTGGTTGATGAAGATGCCATCCTTAGCTTGCTTGATTTGAAGCCCAAGGAAGAACTTGAGTTCTCCCATCATACTTATCTCAAATTCACTCTTCATGGTGTTAGCAAACTCCTCACACAAACACTCAGCAGTAGCACCAAATATAATATCATCAACATATATTTGCACTATAAGGATGTCATTTTCATGATTTTTAATAAAAAGAGTTATATCAACTTTTCCTTTTGAAAAAGAAAATTACTAAGCCTTTCATACCAAGCTCTAGGAGCTTGTTTCAAACCATAAAAGGCTTTAGTCAATTTAAAAACATGATTTGAAAACTCATGATTTTCAAAACCAAGAGGTTGCTCAACGTATACCTCCTCATCAATAAAACCATTTCAAAAGTACTTTTAACATCCATTTGAAAAAGTTTAAAGTTCAAGTATGATGCTTCTAATCTAGCTATGAGGACAAAAGTTCCATCATAGTCAATGCCTTCCTTTTGGTTACAGCCTTTGGCTACTAACCTAGCCTTATTCCTAGTTATGTTTCCATCTTCATCTAACTTATTACTAAACACTCATTCGGTGCTTGTGGGTGGATGATCCTTTAGCCTAGGAACTAAGATCCAAACCTTATTTCTTTCAAATTGGTTGAGTTCTTCTTGCATTGCAAGTACCCAACCCTCATCATTAATGGCCTCATCTATGCTTTTAGGTTTTATTTGAGAAATGAATGCAAGGTTATTACATATATTTCTAAGAGAGGATCTAATTGTTACCCCTTTTGATGTACCACCAATGATTAGGTCTTTAGGATGATCCTTCTTGAAGGTCCATTCTTTAGGTAGATCTTGTTGAACTCCTTGATGAGGAACTAGTTGACCTTGTTGCTCTTGAAGCTCAACTTAATCATCTCCCAAATCCTTCAAGGGATCTTCCTTGAGTTGATCTTGATTTTCACTAGATTAAGGATCTTTAAAAGTCAACTCATCAAAATTACCTACAACATCATCATCACAAGAAATATCCCTTTTAGGACCAAAGGTGTTAGCTTCATTAAATACAATATTCATTGACTCTTTAACAACTAATGTTCACTTATTGAAGACTCTATAAGCCTTACTAGATATAGAATACCCAAAAAAGATACCTTTATTGTTTTTGGAGCCAATTTTGTCTAAATTATCTTTAATATTCAAAATGAAGCATTTACAACATAAAACTCTAAAATAACCTACTTTAGGTTTCTTGCCATTCCATAGCTCATAAGGGGTTTTCTTTAAAATAGGTTTAATCAAAACTCTATTTGAAACATAATAAGTCGTATTAATGGCTTCTGCCTAAAAATAAGTAGGCAAGTTGTATTCATTTAACATAGTCCTCCCCATGTCTAAAAGAGTTTTATTTTTTCTTTCAATAACACCATTTTGTTGGGGAGTCCTATGAGAAAAAAAGTTGTGAGTGATCCCTAGTGAGTTACAAAACTTTTCAAATCTCTCAATTTCAAATTCTCTACTATGATCACTCCTAATAAAAGAAATTTGAAAACCTTTTTCATTTTGAACCCTTCTCAAAAATCTCTCAAAAACATCAAAACATTCATCCTTATGAGCAAGAAATACCAACCCAAGTATACCTAGAATAGTCATCAACAATCACAAAAGCATAATATGCACCACCTAAGCTAGCTACTCTAGTATGACCAAACAAATCCATATGTAACAATTGAAGGGGTTTAAAAGTGGATACCTTATGAATAGATTTAAAAGTGCTCTTGACTTGGTTTCCCATTTGGCATGAATCATAACCTTTTGAAACTTGATCTTTGATAGCCTATTAACTAGCTCATCCTTGTTCAAGTTTGCAAGAAGGTCCATGCTGGCATATGCAAGCCTTCTATGCCAAGTCCAAGAGTCATCACTAATAGAAACAAAGCATTTGACATCTTTGTTAGACAAAGCATGTAAATCATTAACATAAATATTTTCAATTCTTCCATCAATAAACAACATTTCGTTATCACACATTCTAGACACAAAGCACAATTTAGACTAAAAAATAACTCTATAACCTTTATCACATAATTGACTAACGCTTAGCAAATTATGTTTTAAACCATTAACCCAAAGTACTTTGTCAAGAATAAGGGAGTTTTGCTTACCAATCTTACCTATCCCTACAATTTTACCTTTGCCATTGTCACCAAAAGTAACTTGCCCACCTCTATCTTTCTTTTCAAGAGAAAGGAAAAGGTTGGCATTTCCGGTCATGTGTCTTGAACATCCACTATCCAAATACCACTTGCTTTCAAGTTTTGAGGATATCAAGCACACCCACATAAGATAATTCAATTTACTTTAGGTACGCAAAGGTCCTTGGGGTTAGTAGTTCCATCATTTGAATTAAATATTTTACCAAATCCAAGATGGACTTTCCTGATGACACACTTATTGTTGGTGTGACTAAACTTGCCGCAATAGTGACAATGACCATTAAACCTTGTTGTTCTTGATCTATATGCATGAGGGTGTGCAAATGGTCTCATGTGACCATTCCTTTTGTGTCCATTAAGTGCATGTGAGCATGAGGCATAGTGATTGTGATGATAGTTATGAGGCCTAATAGCATGTCCCCTCTGGAAGTTTGGCCTAGATGCAAGTCTCCTAGATGTATATGTCCTATGTACATTTTATCTAGAAGCATGTTGATGAAATGAAGTCTTTCTAATTTCATTTTCACTAGATATCTTTAGTTCTTGTCCTTTAGGATTGGACACCTTTGGACTAAGCACTTTGGGACTAGGCTCACTAGAACTAGATGCTCTAACAAAAATGGTCTTGGAAGGAGGTGCTTGGGTAAATTTGCTATAACTAAGTCCACACTTGATGCTAGGAGACCTTTGAGTGTCCAAAATTGCATCAAATTTGTCCTTTCCTTTAGCAAATTTAGAAAGAGAAATTTTTAGCTCAACAATTTCATTTTTTAACTTCTCATTTTCTAATGAGAGCTCATCTAAGGATTTTTGCACATTACTATCTAATGGTCTATCGTCCTTAGATGAGATCTCATTTTCCTTCCTTAAACTAGCAAGCTCACTTTTCAAAAGTTTATTCTTCTTATGACTTAATTCTAGTTCATCATTCATAACTTTAAGAGCACTAACTAGTTCATCATAAGAAAATTCAACAACATCATCATTTAAAGTTACCTTATTGTAGGTTTCCTCCATTGCCATGAAGCACAATTAGGTAACTTGATCACCAATCTCCTCGTTTTTGAAGTCATTTGATTCATCCCATGTTGCTTTAAGTGCCTTCTTCTTGAACTTTTTGAAAGGTTTTTTTAATTTGGGACAATCCGATCCAATGTGACCTGGCTTGTTGCATTCAAAGCATATGGGAGGATCCCTCTTGCTACTTTCACCCTTTTCCTTCTTGAAGTTCCTCTTTAGGTTAAACTTCTTGTTTTGGAAAAGTATCTTCCTTATTCTCCTTGTCACTAGAGCTAGCTCTTCCTCATCAAACTCGTCATCTTTATCACTTGAGTTTTCGGAAGATACTTTAAAGGTAATGTTCTTCTTGGCTTTGTTGGGTTCTTCCACTTGCTCTCTTTTAAGGGTCATCTCATAGTCAATGAGATTTCCCAAGAGCTCATCAAGTTGTACCTTGCTCAAGTCCTTGGAATCCTTGAGTGAATTTACTTTGGGTAGCCACTCGTTAGGAAGACTTTTTAGAATCTTTTTTACTAGCTCCTTATTTATGAATGTCTTCCCAAAGGATTTTATTCCTCATATAATCTCCACAAATCTATCATATATTTGACTTATGGTCTCATCTGATTTCATCTTAAATAACTCACATTGATAGATAATGGAATCCATCTTATTCTCCTTTACTTGAGCAGTACCCTCAGGAGTAACCACCAAAGCATCCCAAATTTCCTTTGTGGTTGATTTCATACACACTTTATTATATTCACTTCTACTTAGTGCACAACATAAAGCATAAATAGCTTTATCATTTAAAGCTACTCTTATTTTCTCTTGCTCACTCCATTCACCCTTTGGCTTAGTTACATGCTCACCATTTACAATTTTAGATAGGGTGAATGGCCCGTTCTCTACAACATCCCACAAGTCAACTTCTTCTAATTTAAGAAAATAAAACATTATATTTTTTCAATATAAGAAGTTATTCCCATCAAAGAAGGGAGGTCTTACCACTGATTAACCTTCTTCTGCATTGAGGTTGCCATTGATCTTTACTCCAAGATTATTAAGTCTTTAAATAGAAACTAGCTCTGATACCACTTGTTGTCCCTTGTAGCAACCTAAGAGGAGGGGAAAGGGGGGGGGGGCGCGAATTGGGTGTTAATTGAAATAATTTGAAAGGTAGATGGAGATTTTTAAGAGAAAGTGCACAACAAAAAGAAAAGAAGATGGAACACAAAAATTTTATAGAGGTTCGGCTATCCCAAGCCTACATCCTCTCCTCAAGGCCCTCCTTGAGAGTTAACTCTACTATAATTCTTCTTTGGTTGAGGAACAAACCCCTTACAATCACCATAAGAGCAAACCCTTGCTCTTTTACAAATCCCTTTACACTCAAGAGCTATCTAGAGCTCTATCACACTCAAGTAACAATAAATATTCACAATAACCTTAAACTAACTCTCAGAATGAAGAAATTACAGCTCAAAATTTCAAGCTTTCAATAATAAATTATGGTAGCTCAAGTTCTAGAGAGAGAGAAGAGGAAAAAGTATTTTGAGCACAATAAATTCTTAAAGAAATAGTTGTCGTCTCTTCTCTCTAGTCATAAATGGTCTCTATTTATAGTTTTGGCAAGAAATTTATTGTTAGG
Source organism: Hevea brasiliensis (assembly GCF_030052815.1). Classification (NCBI taxonomy): domain Eukaryota; kingdom Viridiplantae; phylum Streptophyta; class Magnoliopsida; order Malpighiales; family Euphorbiaceae; genus Hevea; species Hevea brasiliensis. Next base: position 85,829,259 of record NC_079501.1, read on the forward strand.
GGTGTATTAAATGCAAATATAGTACTTTGGTTGCTCAAGGTTGGGGCGCCAAAAAACATAATTTAAAAAGTGAACTTCGAATGTCGAAGGTCCCATTTTTGGTTGCCGAAGTACTCTTTGGACAAAAAGGGCATTTAAGCTTTAAAAACTCAAAAGTCATCATTTTAAATAGTGAACTTCGACTGCCAAAGTTCTCACTTTCGGCTGCCGAGGTGCTCTTTGGACAAAAGACACAAAATGGCACTTAAGCTTTAAAAACTCATAACTTTGTGACCCGAACTCAAATTTTTGATCTGTTTGAACTATTGGAAAGCTAATTTGATAAAATTTTCCATGAAAACACCTTCAAAAACAAATTTGCATTTCTCAAAAGTGAAAATTTCATTTTAGTCCCCCTTGGTCAAGAAAAAGTTGAAAACTCATAACTTTTTGACCTGAACTCGGATTTTCGATTCGTTTAAACCATTGGAAAGCAAATTTGATAAAATTTTAAATGAAAACACTTTCAAAAACAAATTTTAATTTCTCAAAAATGAAAATTTCATTTTACTCCCCCTTGGTTGAGAAAAAGTTAAAAATAAAGACACTAAGAAATTTAGAGAAATCTAGACTTGAGCCAATATAACCAACCATTTGAGATTCACAAGATAAAAGAAAAAATTTATACTGTAGTGTCTCATTAATCTTTGCTTTAATTTTTTGCTCTCTTTTAATCTTAATTTGAAGGAATTTCTCAATTTTGAACTTGAGACCTACAATCTTAACACAAACACTTTCAAGGTAGATTAGTAGCACATTAATTATTTATTATCATCAAAATATTGATTAAGACCTCTAGATCCAATAATTTAGTTCCTCCATTTTAATGAAATTATTTTGAAAAATACATTATTTATCCATATATTTTGCTTCGGTTAAACTATTTAGTCTCTATCAAATTTTCTATTAACCAATACTTATCAAACTACTATTTAGTCCCTTTATTTTAGTGAATTTAATTAATTGATCCCCATCTTTTTGAAAAATACTACTATTTAGTCGTTCTATTTTATTGAAAGTAATTAATTAGTTCTTTTATTTTGAAAACACAATATTTCCATAAATATATTTCTAGATGGAAATCAAAATAAAAATTTTACTGTGTGGAGACTAAATATGAATTTAATTTTAAAAAAAAAACTATTCAAGTATTTTTCATTCAATTCTCTAGATATCATTTTTGTGTTTTCTCTATTGAAAAATAATTTTTCTATATTATCGTTTTGATTACTTGGACATCTAGGAAATTGATTACCTTTTTATGCATACAGCTTGTACCAATTTCTATCAATGGATGAAAAATAGACAGAGAATGAGGGGAAGAAGACATGGGGAAAGAAAAATAAAGGAGAAAGGTTTAGCATAATTTAGGTATAAAATAATAATAGGAGAGACTACAAAGTTAACCAAACCAAATAACACAAACTAATAATGTGTTTTTTAAAATGTAGAGACCAACTAATTAATTTTACTAAAATTGAGACTAAATAGGAATTTGACTAGCATTAAATTCTTAGATTAACAAAAAAATTGATAGAAAAATTAAATAATTTAATAAAAGTAAAAAACAAAAATTAAATAATATATTTTTTAAAATATAAAAATTAAATAATTAATTTTTTTTTAAAATGTAAAAATTAAATAATAATTTTTCCTATATTAAATAACTTTGCATGGATAAATGTGGCTAGCAAAAAATATGTGCAAAATGAAGCTTAGTGCTTCACTTTTGAAATGGACAGTGAGAGGGTGACCAAGAAGGGGAGCATTCTAGAGAGGAAAAAAAAGGCTGCCTGTGCGTTGTTCTTGGAAGTTATTTTCAAGGAACTAGTCTTAGAGAAGAGATTTGGGGGAGCTCTAGGGTGTGTCTTGTAATGAACTCTTGCTCCTATATGTAGCCATCTATCCTTCCTAATGAACCATTATAATTGGTTACTATAATTTTAATCCAACGGTTCTTAATAATTTCCATCTACTTACCTTGATCCAGGGGTTCATATTTCTTCTTATAAATCACATTTCCTCACATGCTTCAACTATCTCAGCAGTTCTTATTAATCACATTTCTTATCCAATGGTTCCTATTAATTCACATGCTCCATCTACTTCCATCACATGTCTTCATTATGCAATGACCATACTATCCCTTTTTGCATGATAGGTGTAGAAATACAGTATATGCAATAGTACATGTGAATACTAATTGTTTACGTTGTGAATTTGATATTGTATTTTTATTTCACAATTAGTTGTTTATATTTGCGTTTATGTATTCCAGTACTATTGATTTCTATTATTTAGTTCTGAGGTAATTAAAATATTGTGAATGGTGATACAATAAATTTATTAATTTATTAAATTTATGTAATTTAAGAAAATAAATTTTACATAATTAATTTATTAGAAAAAGTTTGAGTTTAACACATAAAATACTATATTTTAATTTTTATCAATTTAATATCCTATGCTTTCCTCCATTAATAAATTAATGTAGTTCATATAGCTAACATGGCAACGCATAATGCTCTTATAATTGCTGATATGGCTGCTAATTGTTGTCACATCAGCATCATGCATTCGCCACATCAATGGTATTTAAAGATAACTAACGGTTTGAATCACATTTACTAATGGAGGAAACATATAGTATCAAACTGATAAAACTTAAAGTACAATCCGACGAAATCACATGATTTTTTTTTCTTTATTTATTATGTATAATGACCTTAGATGATGATTAGGAATATATTGAATTTTGATTCTAAACTTAATGTGTAATATATTGTAATGGAGCAAATTTATGTTGATGCACAATTACGTATTTATTGAGTGTGCACAATATGCAATGCTTGAGAACATGTTAATGGCACAAACGCGTAGCTCTTAGAGAGCAAACCCCCAAGTGTAGTGGCTTAGTGATAAGTTTTTGATGTTAGATGTATCCAACTTTGGTTTGAACCTCGCCCCAATGCTAAAGACTAAAAATTGCCCCTGTTTGATGGGGATAGAAGAATCGATTGCGAGTTGTCCGTACTCTAGACACCTTATAACCTACTATAGCTTAGAGAACAATGATTTTTATGCTCAGAAAAAAAAAATTTTTTTTAAACAAAGAGAGAGCAAATGAGTGGCTCTTATTTAGTGCTTCTTTGAAGCATAAATTAAGTGTTTTTAGGTATTATTTCAGCAGCATTTTGGCAAGGATGAAGTGCTAAGGCATAAGGTGCTCTTGGTGTGAAGGGTTATTCTCTCTTGCTTAAATTTATTCTTTGAATAACACTACAATTCTAACTGTTATAAATAAAAGTAATTATCTATTAAGTTCAAAATCTAATATTAAGAGATTTACATATCATTAATTTAAACAGTTAAACTTTATTTAATGAAAAATTATTTTGTTTTTATATAAATATTATATAAAAAATAAACTTATTTATATATCCTGACTATTTTGTCCATTTTTATGACTGAGACCCATCTACAGGCGTAGTCCACATTCGTTGTCCAATGAAAAAAAAACGACTTGTGGATTAAATATTTAAATATGGCGGCGGCCAACATTATCTTTTACTATTGCATCCACCATCAAAGGTACTCTCTTTTCTTGTATTCATATTTGGTTGTATTCATTTCAATATTCTTTAATTTGCATATATGGATTTTCCTTCATGTATTTCTTTAACTTTAAAAGAAAAATGGAGTTAAATTAAAATAGATTGATAGGGTTTTCAGAATAATAAGATTTCAAGTTTAAATTTTAATCAAAGTAAATATAATTAAAAAAAAATTAAAAGAGGTCAGACATTTGAAGAATTTTAATTTGAAAAAAAAAAAAAAGTGATAGGTTGCTCCTTAGTCTAGGACCAGAGCCTATATCAATTTCATTAACAAATTACCATGAAATTTATAGATGGTCAACCAAGAGAAAATACTAATAAGATTCAAACTCTCAATTTAATGAAAATGTTAATCAATTCTTGTTAACTGAAGCAATTCTCATTGGCCTTTAAAGAAGCTTAATAATGCAAGTTTTATACAGATATTGAACCATGTTTGTTGGGACTATTCACATTTGTGGGTAAATTTTACAATATGCTTAGATCTAAATATTTCGCATGCAGATGATGATTTCCCCACTTACTGAGGCTCAAAATATGATATGAAAATCAATTGAAATTCAAAAATATTCTCTTGTTTATCATTGAGATTGAAAAGATAAATCTACTTTTCAAAAAAAAAATTACATACGGTTAAAAAAATAATTTAAAAAAATTATTTTATTATTTTAATATTTTTATAATTAAAATTTATTAAATTTAATTTTAAATAATCTTTTAATATTTTAATTAATATATTTAAAAATTATTTTTTCTAACTACAATTTCAACGACAACTCTAAACAGGCCATTTGAATGGGTGGGATTCCTTGAGGAAGGTAGCGTAGGACCATACTGAAAAGTAAGGATCCTTTACGGCCGTCTTGGCATCACCATGCACGGGAAAAACACATGGTGGAGGCCCACAAAAATATATGATAGCCACTAGCCGAAAGAAGCTATTCCCATGAAGTCTTCTTCATCAACCATCAATTTCTAGCTTATTATCACACTTTGTCTTCATTCCCCATTTATCTTTTCTTTTCAATATTCATCCATCCCACCATTATAAACGTACATTTTAGTTAACCAATCCTAAGTTTCATTTCATTTTTAAAATATAAAAAATAAGATCATTTTTCAATATATTTTTTATTTGAAAATTCAACATATTTTTTATAATTAATTCAAATTTAAAAATTATTCTATTTAATTCAATAAAAAATAGTGAAATAAATTAAATAATTTATTTTTAACTAATTATTATTAAATTTTAAATTACTATTAAAATTAAAAAATATAATAAAAATTAAATCTAAAATAAGTTCAAGAAATCACGATTTGATTCAATTTTTTAATATATCGATTTAATTTAATATCATTTCTAATTTAATTTTTTTATTTTTTTTTTTTAATTTTCAGATCAGATTGATAGATGCTCACTTCAAAAGATCTCTTATTAATAACCAACTTTAAAAATTTGACCAACTATAAATAAATAAATTTTGATAACTAATCATAGGGGTGATTCCATGGGGGGAAGTAAGATAGAAATGAGATGAGGTACCTTCAAATTATCTTTTATTCTTGCATCTCACATAGATGAACTTGACAAATGGAAAGCTTGGAGGCTTTCCTCCGCTAGATTAAGCTTTAGAAATGGAAAGTTAAGATTCATTATTATCTTGCGAAGTAATGTTTGAAAGTTCTGTCTTGGGATGATTTGGACATATTGGCTGCTCGAATCTTTCCCCTTTGGTATTACTCTGTCCTTTTGAAGACAATATGCTTCTATCCAATACCCAAATCGATAAGACTGATTCTCTTGTTTCTTCCCTAACGATCATGTGATATGTTATTATATATTTTATCATAAAAAGATAAATATCAATATGAATATTGACTTTGACTGGGACTTGAATTTTAAACTTTATAATCTTGAGAATGACTCCAACTATTCATTGAATTACAGCTCATTAATTCACTTTGTTATGATTTATAAATTATATTAAATTACATAAAAAAATTATTTTTTTCTTAAATAATTCTTTTCTTAAGAAATCATGTTTAAGGAACTTTTATAATTGTTTATTTATTGATATCATTATAAATAAAATTAATTATTTTACAAAATTATAGATGATAAGATAAAAATGTTGAGAAAAGTATATTAATTTTTCATTAATTATTTTGAATTACTTAGAATGTAGAAAAAACATATTATTTTCTGATTAACTATTTTTTTAGTATTATGTATTCAAATGCCTATATGGAATAAATAATATTTAAATAATTGTATTTTTTAAATAATCAAATAATTTAATTTTAATTATACAATTATTTATAATATATGATTATTTAAAAATAAAATCATTTTTAAGATTTTAGATTTAAAAATAAATAATTACTTAAAAATAAATTCTGAATGGATAGACTATTTTGTTAACAAAATAGAATTTGAGGGAGTTTAATTTTTTCAAATTTGGATGACGAAACCATACTATTGATCGAATCAAAACTTAGTAACTAAATTGTTTTTCATACAAACTATAAGAATTGACATGTGATTTTGGACGTAACTCAAAAATAACTCATAATTTACTCTTTATATTATAAATTACATCCTCTCAACTATCAAATATGCACTTCATATCCTAAATATCAAATATCAAATATGCACTTCATATCCTAAATATAAATAGGTAATTTTTTTTTTCAAATTATTCAGTATTTCACAATAAAAATAGACATTTAAAATTGAATTTTACATTCATCTTAACATCCATATTTTTGCCACACTCATCATGTAGCATCTTGGCAAAAGATGTAAAGGTACAATATTATTTCTAATCTTAACATCCACATCTCTACTACACTTTCTAACAAATGTATAGTTATTCCTAATTTGATTTATGCATTTCACATTAATAAAATTTGTTTTTTTTTATTTCAAAATAATACATCTAATCTAAGTAAAACAACATAGATCTAGGTAGATCATTAAACTAAGCCAACACCACTTGAACAAATTTAGTTATGAAATAAGGAATGAACTATGAAGAATGAAAAGTCATTTGTATATTTTGAACTAATGAAGAAGATATTGTTTATAGAGTGTGGAAAAATAATTGCTCCTAGTTGACCTATCAAAAACTAACCAATGAGAGAATCTCTTCTTAACAGCCTAACTAACTAATAGCTCACTCTTAACAAACTCACTCTTTATTAAATTTATTTTGGACTTCTCTGTAGCATACATTAATATATTTTTACACCTCCCTTCAAGATGGAGTTGGAGAAAAATTAACCAATCCCATCATGGACAGTAGAAACAAAAAAGACTAAGTGTGAAGAGGGCTTAGTAAAAAGGCCTATAAATTAATGCTTTGAAGAAATATGAGTAGTAGAAATAAAGCCAACTTCTAATTGATTTCTCACTATATGATAATCAATTGAAGGTGCTTGGTGTGCTCATGGAAGACTGAATTTGTTGCTATATGAATGGCAACCTAGTTATCACAACTTTAGGAAATGGGTAAAGAAATTGGAATTTGAAAATCCTTAAGTATGTATGTGATCCACTGTAACTCATAAGTAGTTGTAACCATATTGCGATACTTGATTTCTACTGAGGAATGACATACAATATTTTGCCTCTTGGATTTCCATGAAATGAGAGATGAACTTAAAAAAATACAATATCCTGTGATGGAATTCCTGGTAGTTGGATAAGCAGCCTAATCAGCATCACAATATGCTGACAATTGTAAGGAACTAGTATGAGGAAGAAAATACCTTTGTTGGACAACCTTTGAGATACTTTAAAACATGGGTTGCAACATCAAGATGTGGCTTAAAAGGAGCCTGCAAGAATTGGCTCAATTGTTGCATTGAGTAGGTGATATAAGGTCTAGTTAAACTCAAATATAATAGTTTTTTTTTTTTCCATAAGTTGTCTATACACTTCTGGATTAGACAACAATTATCCCATGTCAGAACTAATTTAGATCCTCTAACCACTGTTTAAGGAACTAGATATGCATCATTCAGACCATCATCATTGACAACGCCAAGAATGTACTTCCTTAGGTTCAAACACATCCCTAACTTAAGGCAAACTATTACCAAGGAAAAGCTTAGCGTACCTTAAATCTTTGATGGTAAATTGTTAATGAAGAAAATTTCTTACCAAAATAATCAACTATTCAAAACTCTGGTAAGTAGAACATCATCAATGTATACTAATAAAGCAATAAATGTTGGACCAACACCCTTGACAAACAAAAAATGATCATGTGAGGATTAATTAAACCCAAAATCTTTAAGTTTGGCTATGAACTCTTTATTTCATTGCCTTTTCACCTACTTCAATCCATAATGGGACTTTTAAAGCTTATACACTTTACCAGGTTGTGCTTTCATAAAACCCTCAGTTGAAACCATATATAATTCTTCATCAATGAAACCATGTAGGAAGGAATTGTTAATGTCCAACTAGTGCAATTGCTAACTCTTAGCAGTTGCAATAGCTAAGAAGATTCTCACTATAACTAATATAGGAATAAGAGAAAAACTATCAATGTAATCAAGCCCAAGCAATTGATATAATGGGAAAGATGGTAGGGTTAATGACATCATTGTCATTACCAAATATAGTAGTATCAGACTACTTGTCATACCCACCACCTGGGCTGGATGGAATATGTAGCTGGGAATGGAATATTCGTCGAGACTCCGGAGGTTTTAGTCCTAATTATTAAGAAAGAGACGTAAGATAAGGTAAAGGAGGGTTAATTGTGTGTGTGTGTGTGTGAGAGAGAGAGAGAGAGAGAGAGAGAGAGAGAGAGATCTTTTTTATTTCTAATAAAAAGGACCTTCGGCAGCTAAACATTAAATGGAGATAGAGCTGCCATAATTCTCTCCCTTTTTCTGTAACTTTCCTTCCTCACTCCATTCCCTTCTTTTCTTTTCTTCCCTCTGCCATTATGCTAATACCACTTACATTTTCTTTCCTTCTTCTCATCAATTCAAGAGAGACTAGGTCAGGCATGGGAAAGGAAGTTGCACCAATTGCTGAGAGTAAGTCCACAAATGAGTATTCCTTTTCCCTTTAGCTTCATTTAATGACTTTTAAGTGTATTGATGATAAGAATGAGTGTATATAAAAGATTAAGAATGGATTAGGATGAAGTTAAGGTATTCGTATATGTAAAAGATTAAGCATGGATTAGGATGAAATCAAGGTATTTTAAGTAAATTAGAAGCCTAATTAGCTTTTAAAGGGATTTAAAGGATGTAAGAGGTAAGGCTATAGGAGGATGAGAATGACTAGAATAAGAAAATATAATGAACTAGAATTAAGGGATTGATAAGTTTTAACTAAAAAATATATTCTGTAAAATTCTAGGTTTGACAGCAAAAAGTTCAATATTTAGCTACCAAATAGTATATTAAATGAAATTATTATTTGCTTTTCTGAGGGCCTTAATTAAGGAAAAATTTTAGAGGTTTGACACCTCATTCAGCTAGAGAAAGGTGTGTAACACCCTCACTGTAACAATTCTGTACATTCTAATGTTCAGGTGACCGATGTCGGTTCAGACAGCTAGAACATCTGGAAAAATATTTAGACTAGAGTGAGGAGTCATAAATAACTCAAATATTAATAAGAAAAATTTAGAAAAAAATTTAGAAATAAAATACAACCAAGTTAAATGAGCCAGTGCCCTAGTGATGGGTAACCCAGTGGACAGTTATGGTCTTCATAGCTATAAGCCCTAAACCCAGGAGAAAATTCATGAAATAATTTTTGGGACTCCAGAGGAGAGCCATTGAGTTTTTAATGGCATTAGAATGCCAAGAAAATGCTTAGAAAAATTTTTAGATCGATACAGACGATTTTGGCTCAATAAGCCAAATGGAGGGCATTTTGATCATTTCGTCTTCAGAGATGATTTTTTGCCAACTTGTCCAGTTAAATAAATACTTTATATAACATAAAATATAAATAAATATTGCTAAAAATTAAATTGAAAATGAGTAGAAAAGAAAAAGGAAAGAAAATGAATTAAATAAGAATTTTGACATCATTATGATGTCATTAAAACATTTTCATCCAATCACATTGTGACACATGTCTATAAACCACTTAAAAGAGTTAAATGGGAAAAAATGAAAGAAAAAAAAATAGACCTCTCTTCTTTCTTCAACCAGCCGAACCAGTCCCCTCTCCCTCCCTCCATAAAAACTCAACCAAGCTTCCAATTTCTCACCCAATTCACTTCAAAACCTTGATTTTCTTTCATTAAAAATTTCCCTTACCACTTGAGCTAGACTTGGGATGCCATTAGAAGAGGAGAAAGTGAAGGAAAGTGAAGGATAGAAATTCATCCAAGAGGTTAGTGCCAATTTCCTTACTTCCACTCTTTTCTAAGCATGAATTTAAGTTGAGTTAAGTTGAAAATTTGATGAAAAATGAATTAAAAATGCATGAACTTGCCCCATGAAATTTCGGTAGCCTTAGGGTACCTTAGGGTTTCATCAATTTGATTGCATAATAGTTGTGTATGGCTACCATTGAACATGATTTTGGTGTTTTAATTCATTGATTGCATGTATATAGAGAATTGAAATTGTTGGAGTTAGGGTTTGGGCACCAAAATTGTGATTTTATTCATGTATTGGTGAAAAGAGATTGTAATGGTCAATTAGTGACCATTTGGTCATGTTTGAGTAGCAAATTGAGTGAATTGTGCCAAAGGAATTGAGGTTAGGTAAGCTATTCAGTGTGCCCTGCAAAGCTGGATGTGAGTCCAGCATGTTTGGGCAGCTATAACTTGAGTTGTGTAGATTCAATTGGTGCAAGGCCAATTGGACATGAAATTAGACACATAATGGCACAACTTTGATGAAGGAACCCTATCTAGAAACCAAACTTATGATGTCCTAAAAATTGACCAAATTCGGGTAACATATATTCTACCTGGACAAAATGACCAAATAAACATTGTTTATTCATTTGTCCATAACTCAGTGTAGAAAGGTCCAATTGACCTAAATTTTATATCAATGGAAAGCTTAGACAATTTAAAACAACTTTCATGTAGAACACAAACTCTAATTCTGAACTTAACCAAATGAAATTGTTAGCCAAAGTTGAGCTACCAAATCTGGCAGAATGGAATTCTGCCTAGAAATTCTGGGTAGATACCAATCCCACCAATCTTGTTCAAATTAGCATATCTTGAGCTATAAAACTCCAAATGGAGTAATTCAAAAAGGGAAATGTAACTAGACATAATAAGGAACAACTTTGATGAAGAACACTTAACCAAATTCTTATTGTAGAATATCCTAATGGAACAGTGAACTTTAGTACCCAAAACTAAAAATTTTGATTTAATTCCTATTGATTAGAAGTATTGATTGGCAACTAATGCGAACACTTTTGGGAACCAAAATGTGGTAAATTTATGTGATTAGGAATCGTGTAACTATTATGTAGTGGAAAGTTAATATTTTGACCCAAATGATAAAATGAATAGTAATCTTACTTGTGAAACACCAAAAATTCAATCAATAACTTTGTAATGTGCCCTAGTACACCTAGTAAGATTGGTTTGAATAGGTTGACATGCCAATAGGGTTCAGTTAATAGTACTGCACATGGCATCATGCCATTCTGTGATTTTATGGCTTTTAGCCATTCTGATATTATAGTGATACTTGGCCTTGTGCCTAATAATTATTACAGCTCATTAGTTGTTCTATTGCACATCGGGAGACACTATGCGATCGAGGGTGTGACAGCTCAAGGTACTTAGTACCCATTGCCAGTTTACCCATTTATCCAGTCCAGTCATCCAGTATAGGTTACTTGTGCAACTAAAAATGCAAGTTGATAAATTTAACGAAATCAGCATATACACTACATATTTATTTCTTTTTAGTTCTTTTGATTTTATTATTGGCACCACTAAGCATTATTGCTTAGCGAGTTATTTTTTGCCACGCGTAGGTTCTAGAGAGACTGACAGAGAGCCTAGCAGACTACAGATTGGGTGAAGTCGTTCACAGTTCTGCATAGTATCTGTGTCACCTCATAGACTACAGAGCATTGGTAGGACACTAGGTCCCATTTTGTATTTTGTATTTTGTACTATTTGTAATTAAACAATTTTTTTGTATCATGTATATTAAACCCATGTAATGTAATCTTGTATGAATGTCAATGTTTGTAAATTAGTGTTTATAAATGAAAATTTGAGTATTTATTTATGAATTGAACATGAAATTGATGAGAAATCTTTGAGAATGGATGTGATAAATCGAGTTTGAGGGGATTGGAAATGTATTGAAAGTGTTTTTCACAGGTTCCGAAGAACTGTTTTATCCATTTTTAGCCGGTACACCGCTGGATTTTCTATAAAATTTTCGGAACCTCAAATGAATTTATAATTTCAATAAATGACTTAAAGAAGACAAATTTCATAAATTGCGCTTCATAACCATGAATAGATAAATTAAGAACGAATAAAAATAAATGAGATGAATTAGGGTGTTCCGGCATACTGTGTGGCAGATCTTGCTCGGCTACACTGTAGACGGGTAAGAGGTGTCACAAGGTGTATGCAAATGGACAAGAAACTTGTGCCTCTCTTTCTTTTTGCAATGGGCACTTGGTTAGGCCAAATTTCTTTCATTATTGCCATCATTCTCTTCTTTTTCTCTCAAGTGCCAATTTTAGTCTGTCCTCTAATCATTGAAGATCTTCAAGCTTCTTGTTTTACCAAAATTCTTTAAGGAAGCACAAGGTAGAGATAAGAAGAGGGTAGCAAGCTTAAAGGGTGGAGCAAAAAAAGCATAGATTCACCTATGGGAATCAAGTAAGTGTGAAACTTCCTTTTGTTTGATCCTTATTGCAAAAGTTAGAAGAAATAGGTTCCATATTGATAAATTGAAAGTGGGATGTTGAATTGCATCTTAATGAATAAGAATATAGGCATATTAAGATGATTGAGTTGAGTTCCTTTACACTTTGTAAGTAGGGATTATGTTTTTACAGTGTTAAAGACCAAACATTGTGTAAATGAATGTTGTTGTGGTTCCAACATGTAAATGGTTGTCGTGTGTGTGATAAGTCATTTGGCCATGTAGCATTTTGGTGGTCATATAGGGTGAGTTGGTGATTTTTTAGCATGTTACACACCCTAGCTACATAAACCAATTGAAACAATTGATTTAGGCATGTAATGCACTACTAGGAAAGGTGTTACCTATGTTTCCAATATTTTACATGCTCCAGTTGTGTAATACATTGTTCAAAGATAGTGAAATACCTTTTCTTAGCATGTTTAAACCCAACATTCTCTAATTGAGTGACACAAGACTCATGCAAGGTTTTGTGAGAAAGAGAGAATTTAAGCTAGAATGTAGGTTCAGTATGATTGGTACTCATGAGTTGTGATTTGCATGCTAGAGCTAAAGCCAAGGACCTAAAAGAGCAAGTTTAAGCACATTGTCACCAAGATACAAGTAAGGGGTAACACTAGGACTAGACTATAAGAGGTAAGTAGATTCTATTTTGAGAATATGTGTAAGATTTTGTAATGCCCCTTACTGGGGTTAGTCAAAATATGTCACTAGAAATGATGTTCCCTAAAGATCTAAAGAATGGAAAAACCCTAAAGGTTGGGTCTAAAGGAAAGGAAGCTAAAAAGGAAGGACTAATGGTAATTTCCTTAAAAAGGGAACTTTGGCTATTGAAGTTCATATGTTTTATTGCCAAGCTTCCCTGAGATCAGATAAATATACCTAAGGTTCTAAAGGCTTCCATAAAAAGCCACTCCCTCTCTCAAATTCTCCCTATATTTCTCCCCTCTTCCTCTATTTCCTCTCTTTACTCAACTCAAAGCTTCCCACCCTAGCCTTTACAGGGATCACCAAAGTCCTTAAATAAGATGAGAACACCTTTTCCTTACCCACTCTAAGCTTTTGTGAAAGGAATGTAAGGAAATCACTCTTTAGGAGACTCTAGCAAGAAAAGTAAGCTTTATTTCCTCTCTTTTTAATTCATTTAGAGATTTAAGGATGATTTTGGAGTGTTAGAGTTGTGTTAGGGTTTAGTATAAATTATGATAATTAAAGAATTTAAGCTATTAAATTGTAACTTTAGTTATTTAAAGTGTAAAGTGATAAAATAAACTTCAAATAAGGACCCTAAAACTAGATATTGCATTTCAGGAGATTAAGGATCCCTATTGGACTGAGGATAAAATTTTAGAAATTCTTAAGTTTGGCAGTTGAAACCTGGATCTTCGACTACCAACACAATTGAATAGTTACATGAATAATGCATGACCACTTCAATAGTTGAAGGTTCAATCTTCAGCTACTGAACATGTTTTGCCTGAGAATTCTATCTTTAATTTAATTTGTTTAAGTCATAAATTAAGGACCTCCAAATCCATTCCTTTATAGACCTGAAGATAAAGTGTAAGGGACCTAAAGTTGAAGAGTCTAGGAGTCTTTTAGGAGTGGGTGAATTAATAGAGTTCAATAATGTAAGGTGAGTAGAAACTGCACCCTAAAACTCTTTTTAATTAAAGTTATTTTTATTGCATTCATATTCATGCATCATAAGAATCTATTTTTACTACATCTTGTATATTAATAATAATATATTTGTATATTTCAAGCACCATGCATATATTGCATTATGATTTATATTGTGTGTGTAAGGTAGATTATGGATAACATTTTAATTCCCACATGTATGAAATGGCCAGTGGTAGTCCATCTATGCTTCCGGTGAGTATGTGATGAGATGGTCGGTGGTAGCCCATTCTACACTCCTAGCATAGTGATGTGATGAGCGTCCGAGTAAAGCAATTATGTGTGTTTGACATCATCCAAAGTTAAAAAAATTAAGAGAAGTCTGGCTGTTGCCCAAATCGATGCTTCCAATTCCATGGGTATGAAAAATATAGTTATGAGATGAGGGGATCAACGGCGACATAATTACCTATGTGTGCCATGTGTATGTGATGTAAATTCTCACCTTTATAATGCATTTCATGTGCTTGAATTTGTTTAGATAAATGTTTGTTCTACCTTCCCTTATAGTTTCTTTACTCACTAGGAATGGCCATCTCATGCCTTCTTCTAACTTTCCCTTCAATGACTAGTATATAAGCCTTTAGAAATGCAGTCAACAACATACGTGCTCAGGCTTCTAGAAGAGCACACCTTAGTTTAGAATAGAAGGTATAAATATCATGTTGTGGAATTCCTTTGTTAAATAAGAAATGTGACATTTATATTTTATCACTATGCTTCTCACATAAATGTTTTGTAATATTAAAGATTATATTTTATGAATTAATTATTTAAAAGCAATTTATGACATGAATAGGGCCCTAGTAAGTAGGTTCATACTTGCTACGAGTTTCGGTAGCCTTTGACTTATCCATTTTCTAGCACCGGTAATGGTCCCAATTTTGTGTCATTATAGATATCATATTTAATTAAATGTTCATGCATCATAATTAAGTTATTAATTATATTAGTATGTCTACAACAAATACAAGATGCATACTATAGTTCATGACTATGTTGCATAAGCTGCACTATTGTTTTTTATGTGTGGTAACACATATGGATATATTCCTGAATATGGGGAAGTTATGAGTATGTGAATGCAAATGTGAAGACCAACTAGGCCCATTCTATGCCCCTGCATTACATATAAAAGAGATTAGTTGGGCCCAATTTACATCCTTTACGATTAGATAATTGTAATGTTAAACAAATAAATAGACATGGCTGTCTTAATTGATTAATTGATGGATGTGAAATCATATGCTTTCTCACATCATGTATATGAATGCTAAATACATTTGCTTTTAATAATTTCTATTCATTGAGTCTCCTAACTCCCTTCCCTTGACCCTTATAAGAGAAGCTTCTAGCAGACAGGGAGTGTGAACCCTAGTTAGTAGGGATTGAGAATGTGAAGTTAACCAAGATGTATATTATAATGTTACCTATATAATTGCATATTGAGGTTAGACTGTGCGTTGCCATTTAGGTGCGTTGGAGTAGAAATAGATCTCTCTCTCTCTTTTAGACTGTGCTTTGCCATTTAGGTGCGTTGGAGTAGAAACAAATCTCTCTCTCTCTCTCTCTCTCTCTCTCTCTCTCTCTCTATATATATATATATATATATATATACATATATATATATACTATAATATTGTATGAGGGACCCTGCTCATACCTTAGACATAGTATGTTGTGCTATATTGCACCTGTTTGCTATGGATATAGGTATGTACTGTAACACCCTCCCAGTAGCAACTCCGTACATTCTACTGTTCCGGTGACCGGTGTCGGTTCGGACAGCTAGAACGTCCGGAAAAATATTTAAATTAAAGCGAGGAACCATAATTAACTCAAATATTAATAAGAAAAATTTAGTAAAAATGTTAGAAATAAAATACAACTAAATCAAATGAGCAGGTGCCCAAGCGATGGGTAACCAGAGGGAAGTTGCGGTTCTCGCAACGAGGAGCCCTAGACCCGGGGGAAAAATTATAAAATAATTTTTGGGACTCCAGAGAAGGGTCATTGAGGTTCCTATGGCATTAGAATGCCAAGAAAATATTTAGAAAAATTTTTCAATCGGTACAGACAATTTTGACCCGTTAAGCCAAACGGAGGGCATTTTGGTCATTTCGCCTTCAGAGGTATTTTTCGCCGACTTGTCCAGTTAAGTAAATAATTATTATGACTCAAAATATGAATAAATATTGCTAAAAATTAAATTGAAATGTGGTAGAAAAGAAAAGAAAAGAAAAATAGTGGAAATTAAGGATAATGACATCACATGATGTCATTTACTTTCTCCCAACCAATCAAATTTCAACAAGCACTCTTAAACCAATTAAAAAAGGTCAAAAAGGAGTTCAAATTTGAGAAAATTTTCTGCTCATCTTCATCCTCACTTCACAAAAATTTATCCTCACACCCTAAATCATATTTAGACAGCCATTAGAGGGAGAAATTTTAAAGATTGACAAGCTCAAGTGGGAGCTTTAATAAGGTTAGTGCCCTAAACTTTAAATCTCACTTCAATTTCATGATTAAGAGCTATATAGGTGATTAAATGACAAAGAAATTTTGATAAAAGACATTGGTATGCTAACCCTAAATTTTGGGCAGCCAAGGTTAAGGTGATATGGTGATAATTTTTGGGAATCTAATATGCAAGTATGGCTGCCCTTAAAGTGTAACTTATAAGTGAATTCATAAATGAAATGATTATACATGGTTTTGAATTGTTAAATTAGGGTTTTGAGGAGTGAAATTTGGTTTTGGCTTATGAAATGATTAATGGACATTCTAATGGTCAATTAGTGACCATTTGAGGCAAGTTAATCATAATTTGAAGTGAACTAAAGTGTTACAAACCCAATTGGTAGGCTGCCTAATGACAGCAGCAATGAGGCTGTGATTCCAGCCCACTTGGACAGCCATAACTTTGGCTGTGTAGGTTCAATTGGTGTTTGGCCAATTGGACATGAAACTAGACTTATAATGGCACATTTTTGCTGAAGAAACCATGCCCAAAAGACCAAAGCAAGTGGACCAAAAGTTGGCCCCAATCCGGGTACCCTGCAAGCCAATTCTGCAGAATGACCAAATTAATTGTTCATTTGGCCATAACTCACTGTAAAAATGGTCAATTGACCTGAAATTTTTACAGCAACAAGTTAAGACATAGACAAACAACTTTCATGAAGGAACCTACCCCAAATTATGGCCAGAACCTAACCCAAATGGCAGTGGCAGTCACTGTTTATGTTACTGTAGATATGGTAATTTCTGCAGAATGCAAATCCGGCCAGCTGTGGTTTTTGGACCATATCTAGAGCTACAAAACTCCAAATGGAGTGATTCAAAAAAGGAAATTCAACTAGACAAAATAAGGAACAACTTTCATGTTTTCCATTTCTTCAAATTCTCACTACAATAGTGTCCAATGGAACAGTGAAATTGGGTCTCAAAAACTGAAATTTTCTGCCCTCTTGGTTTTAAGTTAGAAATGGTAATGGTGACCAATTCTAACAAGTTTTAAATGTAAAATGTGGTATGTTGGGAGTGCCAAAGTCAATGTACATATTTTCTATCCAAAAGTCAACATTTTTGTTGACCAAAGAGGTGAATAGTGACACCAAAACTTGAAATTCAAAATTTGAAATTAGAAATGCATCTAGGGGACTTTAAATTGCAATTGGCAATTAATACTAGCAAATGTAAAACTCAAAATGTGGGCTCTTGGTGTAATTAGAATTAACATATTCCTTAAGTATGAAAAAGTCAACATTTTGGTTGACTAGTAAGGTGAATAGTAATCAAAATGATTAGCAAACTAAGATGAAGACCTAAAACCAATTCTAAACTTAAATGCTTAGAATTATATGACAAATGTGGACTATGTATCTTAGTCAAAATTGTTAAAAGGAAATTAAGACCATAAGTTGAAATCCATGAAATATTCATGGATTACTCGAAACATGAAAAATAAGTCACCTAATTGATGTGAATAGATAGTTAGGGCTTATATGCCCATCACAAATGGAATTCATAAAATATTAGTAACTCAACTTGAAATATAAAATTTGTAATTACATAAGTAGATTTTTGAATGTGTAAATGAGAAAGGAATGTATGAAATGAAATTTAACTAAATGGATTGTTGAGTATAAATAGGATGAGGTTTAGATTAGGGTTTATGTTTCCATTACAAATAAGGTAATAACACCTTGTATGAGTTATGAATTCATATAAATATTGTAATGAATAAATGAATCACATAAAAATATAAATGAAACATTAGTTCTAGTTATAAGAGAAAGGAAGAATGTTTTGAATACAATGGTACATGTGAACCATTGTTTAGAATTGTGATCAATATGAATCACATAATGAATGAATAAATGAACCATATTAATTTATGAATGAGACATTAGTTCTCATTATTGTAGAGAGGAGAAGTATTTTGAGTACAATGGTATAAAAGGATAATTGATGTGAATTGTGATCATATAAATGATCAAATGAATGTATGAATTATAATTGAAATTTATCATGAAATAATAAACTCTTAATGGTACTATGTGCCCATGTATTGCCTAGACACGTGTGTCAGATTGGATAGATTGGCATGCCAATAGGGTATTGTTTTAGCAGTACTGCGAAAGGCTTTATGCCTGTATTCATGGCTTTATGCCCGCATTCATGGCTTTATGCCTGTATTCATGGCTTTTATGCCCGATTGTGTGTTATCATGGCTTTTTAGCCATACTGACTGCATACGTGGTTGACGTTCCGCGTCCCATGGTATGACGGCCCGAGGCACCGCGGTGTCCAGTGCCAACGACCCGTTATCCAGTTTAGTCAGCCTGTCGTAGGTTACTTGGGCAGTGTAATTTATTGAAATAAATTAAGACTATTAGTAATTGAAATATTAAAAATTAAATAAATGAGTTAATAAGACTCCAAAAGAATTAGTTACAATTATGAAATGATCTAAACCACATAAAAATTGTTAAGTAAAAATGATAAAAGAGTTGCAAAAATAGGTATAACTTAACTAAATATTTTAAATGTACCTTCTATTGCCATATGAATATAAATTGAGTATTTTCATTAATTCTGTATATTGTACATTATCACTGTGAATTTCGGAATTAAACGCTTCCAAAGCGAAACAAAAGAGAACAAAAGATAATTAATATTAGACACATTGTATTAAATTAAATTGATTCTGAAATATTCAAATTATGATTCTTTCTTCCTTTATTTGTATATTTTATTTTCTTGTTATATTATTGCACCACTAAGCAGCAATGCTTAGCGCGATGGATTTGTTTCCTCGCGCAGGTACTTTGACTAAGATTTTTGGAGTCCAGATCTGCAGAAGTGTCTGAAGTATTCAAGGTTGTCACCTCCTCAGCAATGCATGTAGATAGGGCCCATATAGATCATATTTTGTATTTGAGTATAAAATGCTAGATATTGTATTGTAATGTAGATTATGAGCAGGTAATTAATAGAAATGTAATGTAATTTAATAAATTAGCTTTTTCATATGTACTTAATTTATATATCATGTAAATTATGAAATTATGTAAATTAAAAAAATTTGAAAATTTTACTTATGTGATTTGAACATGAATGAGATTGTATGGATTCGAAGACAGATTTGAAATATATAGATAATGCATGGAAATGAATATGAAATTGAGATATATGAATAAGATGTGAATTATGAGATAGTTATGAAAATAATTGATGAGATTTTATTTGTAAAATATTATTGAAACTTTCAAACAGGTAAATAGTAAAACACGTCAACTGGTAATAAAATAGGAGAAATTCCGCTGGTTTCTCCGTCGAAAAATAATTAATATTAAAATATAACGAGATCAAAATATGAAAGGAATAAAGTAAGATAAGATAGGGTGCTCCGACACCGATTGTAGCACACCTTGCTCGGTTACACTGTAGACGGGTGAGGGGTGTTACATGTACTATCAGGTTTATGTGGGCCATTTTGCAGTTTTATAGTGTAGGCTTACTACCAGTCTCGATGACATTATGTCAAGCCATTCCTTAGTGCCGATAGCGGTCTTTAGCATAATTGCAAATAAATATTTTCCTAGATAGTTATTTTTTTAGTTATAAAAATCTATAATATAATTTTGGTTATAAAAAAATTCACTGTTTTCCATTTGAAAAATAATTAAAAAAATATAATATTTATTATAAAGGAAAATAGTGGAAAACAACTCAATTAATGTTATTTTCTAAATCTTAATTAAATTTTAAAAAACTAGAAAACTAACTTTCTATTTTTCCATTTAGCATATGTGAATATGATTTTTTTTTCTTATAAAACTTTTGTAGAAACTATTTAATTTTCCACAAGTCAACTTGCCTTAACTTGTGAAGGAGTATTGGTGGATACTACACACAACTCAAACTTCTCATTAATATAACATGCTATAGATTCAGGCGTGTAATTTAATTAGCAACTAGCATAATTCAACAATATTAGTAACTTTAACAATTATTACGAGTTCAATATTCATAGTTCAATTTCATTTCAATTAAGCATCTCCAAACTCCAGAACCAAAAAGGGATTGCTGCCTATTAGGTTCATCGAAGTCACTGTCGTTGGCTGCCATGCACCATAATATGCTGATGACATCCAGAGAAGCTTAGCATACCCTCAGCTGCATACCATTGTTTGGAGTCCGAAGGTACCGGTCATGCGCCCAAACTCTCTCTAAAATAGCGCGGAAATCGAGCCTCCAAAGTCGACGGCACCCCCATTACCTATCTTCTTTTTCCAATCACCTTAATCATTGCCATCAATACCAAAATGAAGTTTACATGATAGGGAATGCGAAGGTATCTTCCTCCATTGCCGCCAAAGTCTGGGTTGGTTGGAATCAAGGCCATTTGCCTCGGCCGCCTTAATTTTCTCTCTTTTTGATTTTCCTTCTCTGACGAGTTTTAAGTAACAAGAATGATAGAAAAGGAAACGCAACAGTTCAAGGAAGACAAACATACCATTTTGCAATTCATCGATCCCTGGTCGGAATGGATCAATTTCGTCACTGACAACCTCTCTCTCTCTCTCTCTCTCTCTCTCTCTCTCTCTCTCTCTCTCTCTCTCTCTCTCTCTCCTTTTCCTACCTTTTTTCCTCGTTCCTAATTCTACTTTCTTTTTTTCAGTTGGCCCCTTTGGTCTCTTTCTTTTCCACCTGATTAAAGAGTTTCATTTCTTTTTATTTCCATATCCCTCTCAATTTTATTTATTTGTTTTTATTCCTCTAGAAAATTCTCCAACATTTATTTTCATAATTTAATAATTAAAATTTGTTATATCCATTTTCTAAAGTTAATTTAGAATATGAGTGTTACAAACTCAAATCAGATACAGAGCTCATATTTCTCAAATGACATAGCATATATTAAATGAACTTGTTCCTTTAGAATAATAACAACAGTTTCCTGTTGATAGTTGAAAGTTTTCTTGTGTCCTTCGTTCATTATAGAAACATCAAATATAACTGAGATTTTATCAGCATCTCCAAGAAACTATTTCAGAAACATTGCTCATCAGCCCTCAGAAATGGTATTGCTTCTAGCATTTTCCGTTGCCATGTCCCCGGCTGGCTGCCGGCAGTAGCGTTCCTCATTGCTCCTGAATGAGGAAAACTCTTTTCCATTTAAGAAATAAATGCAAGTCAATAAATAGAAGCAAATAATCTATTATTACAATTTATCAAAAAAAAATTATCAAATATCACATCAAGCACACTGCAACTATTTGATAATTATAAGTAACTGAACATGAGTGTATTTAATGCAAGCTAGACCTTATATAATAAAAAGTATAATAATCGTTAGATTAAATATTTTTATCAAAATTTATGTAAAATTAATTAAATTGTATATAATGATTGCACGAATATAAATACTTAATCTAGTTGTGTTACTTAATCTAGTAGTGTTAAATTTATTATCATATGAATTCGAACTTTCTATAGCTGCACCCATTGAACATATGTGAACATTCAACTTAAAGTTATCAATAAAAACACTTGGCAGAGTCTTAATGTATTAGTAATTAACTTCGAAGAAAGAGGTCTGAAAGCAATTAAAAAAAGTAATTTGGTGGAGCATTCCTAACTTATGAGCTTCTTTCTTATCAAACTATCATGGGCATATTCTAACCTCAATATGCTGAGGCTGTTTGAACAAGTGCTGAATCTAGGTAGCAAATAAGTTGCAGATATATATATATATATATATATATATATATATATATATATATATATATATATATGGAATTTGGAGAAGTATTAATTAAATTTATTTTTTTTCCAACTTTATTATACATTCCTTTAATGTAAAAACACCAATAATTTAGAGATGGCCCTTCTCCAAGAAAGCATGTGTGCTACCTACTGCTTTTAGGAATCATTTTAGTTCTAATATATCTAAGCATATATAAAGCATCAGAATGTTGTCAGATTCATCCCCTCTTGTGAAAAGAAAGAAAGAAATAAAAAAAGAAAGAAAGAAAGAAAGCTATTTGGATTTCTACTACCCAGAGATTTTTTAGCTAGTTGATCAAATTAACACACAAAAGTTTAACTACACTTGCTGCATAAACTCCAGATGAGTAAAACTGAATCAAAGCACTTTGATTTCCCTATTGGAAAGCCATATATCATATATATACATGAAAAGAAATATAAGTGAAAAAGCTCATACCCTATTTGTGGGCTAACAATTTAGCACACAATTGTTGCCTGTTGCTTCACTTAGCCTCCCCCTTGATTTCCTTTTTCATCAAGAATCATGCTCATGATCTGAAACATTTTTGCTAGCTGCTCACATCAGGCACTGAACTAAACAAAACAATAATTAATTACAAAGGACAAAACTATAAAGTAAAATCATATTAATCACTGATGTATGTAATGTCAAGAAACATATGTTACATACACTTTTTTTTTTCCTTTTAATAACAAGAAAGGAAAGAGAGAAATTAAAGAAGAAGAAGGAAAAGAAGAAGAAGAAGAAGAAGAAAGAAGAAAGTGTGAGAAGGGCTGAAGGTGATGACAGAAGCATAGAGAGCACAAAGGAGTGAGATGCAGAGTCCATTAATTGCATATCATCATCTGTGCTCTCTATCTTCTGTCAACAACATCACCACCAGTGCCCTCCTCTCTCCCTGCTATAGTAGTACAGCCCACTTCTATAGCTATACTTTATCTACAGATTTGGTCTTTGATTTGAGTATCATCATAAATGAAAGTTAATAAAGTTTCTTTAAAAGGAAAAAAAAAAAAAAAGAACAGTTTAGACCAAGAGACACCCATGAGAGAGAGAGAGAGAGAGAGAGAGAGAGAGAGAGAGAGAGAGAGAGAAAGAGAATTGCTAAGAGATGACCAATAAGAGTTTCTCCGTAGCCTCTATTTATAGGAAGAAAAGGGTCCTTCCCTAAAGGACTAACAAGGGTAGATATTTGGTTTTTTTTTTTTTTTTTTAAGGGTACTTCTACATTGACTGTCCTACTTACTCTCTTTGTAATTGCCTCTAACGAGATTAAACTTAGATACGACACCCACAGTAACCTCCTAACAACCTTAAAAGTACTTCACGTTAAACATGCACACCATAGAATATATATATATCCAACAGCAAATTTCTCTGCTTTTTCTTTTTCTTTTAGTTTCCTTCAAGAATTCAGCAGTAATTCTGAACTCATTTGATCTTTTGCACTATGAAATATTGGTACTTTTGACCATTGGGTAAGCTTAATAAGGTAACTAAACCATAGGGTTAACCCAATAATTAAGCTAGTAATTGTTTGTGAAATATAGAAATAAATTTACAGTTGGGTATGTGGATTAATCCATTGCTAAATCTTGAAAAGCATCAGCAGCAGCTTTATGTGATATGCCATGTGCAAAAGGGTAATTGTATAATCTTAATTAGAGGATCATTTACAAGTCAAAAATCGCATGCTGCAGTTGTAAAATCTAGCTAAGATAATTCATAAGATAATCTTGGTGTTAAGACTTATCGTCAAAGGTGTGTGAGACCCACAACACACTTTGATCAGTAGGTAATAATAAAGATATATATGAAGCTTTCAAGTCATTCAATGAAGAAACATATATGGGGACTACTTTGTCTTTCAATTGCATTGACATAATGTGACATTCTTGAAAGGATAGTAGGATACCTCATTTTAATTTTAAACCCTACCCCATCACCATTATTTTTTTTTGTATCTATGCGCATGCACATATGTATGGAGAAAGTCTTCCCTACACTTGAGTGTATACATCTAGTCAATTAATAAATAAAATATTAGCTCATGATACATTCTATTGATTAATACATATTCATAGTTTTCTATTAATACAAATACACCTGAATGTAGGTAAGAATTTTACTATGTGCATATGAGAAATACTGAATTTTTCCTATTTGAATGATTTTTAAAATCGTCAAATTATAAATTTATTTTTGTAAAAAAGAAATTAATCATTGAAAGAAATGCTAATTCGATAAAAAAAAAATCAAAATATTTATACTAGTAGATGATTTTATTTAAATATTTCAATTTTAAATCAATTAACTTAAACTTTAAAATTTTAAAAATTTTATTCAATATTCAAAATTTTTTAGCTAAATCATCCAAAAATATGTATAAATTTGTTACTGATGAATTTGAAATTGATATTAAATATTAGATAATTATTTTTAGATTTTAAAATTTAAAGTAATTAATTTAAAATTAAAATATTGAGATAAAAAAAAAAAAAAAGAAAACTAAAGATTCAAGCAGACCATGCATGGACCACTGTGGTCCATTCACAAGGGTTATGGCATGTGATGCTGTGAAACTGGTTCTTGATCTTTGTAATATGGCAGAAATCATCAGCTCATTTTTGTTTTTTGAAGTATACATACATATATTTTATACAAGCATGTAAATATTGATTCCTTTCATCCAAAAGTATTCATTAAAATAGAGAACCGGAACGTATAAAATACTCATCGGGAGAGAGTAGGATCGATCAATGGCTCCATATGTATTTTCTCCTTGCATTATTGGTGGTCCTAAGAGAATATTTTTTTTTTTTAAATAAAATACTTTTTAATATTGTAAATTATACACTTAATTACTAAATTATTTTTCTAATATTGAGTCTTGAGAGAATATACTTTTCCTTAGCATAACCCTACAACTTAGATTTTTGATTGCTTTTTGAAAACTGTGAAATTTCTTTGACCCAGGAGTGCTCAAGATTATCGGCAAAATTCAATTGTGAGCTCAAAGTTATTTTATTAAAATAGTTTAAACCAAATGGTTTAATTTTCTCTTGTTATATGTTTATTGTCTTTTTATTGTGTTGTTATTAACGTGGGACTTTAACACTCTCCTTTTAAGTGTAATTAGACTAGACTTAAATTTATAGATATGACCCATTTAAACTTTGGCTTATTTTTAACTTGGTTATATTAAAGCTTTACTATTTCATGAATCTACTTGAATTTAATTCGTTATGAAATTACTTGTAATGCTTTTTTAGATTTTAAATTTTAACATGCTTTAATATTATGTGAAATTTCTTTTTACTCGAATGTGGTAAATATCACTGTTGGTAGAATCCAATAATTGAGCTTGGGTTTCCAGTATCAGAGTTGGCAAAGACATTAATGAATACTAATTAAGTATAGAGACATGAAGAAGAAATTAATTGTTTTAAATAATAATAATAATGATGATGATGGTGATTATTATTATTATTAGACAATGAATTTGTTTAGAACTATAAGAACTTCTTATGTTATTAATGGATTTTTTTTATAATTTTTTCAAACATTTATTTTTAAGAAGTTTTAGAATTAAATTTAACATTAAAGATTATCGAATACATTATTTAATTAAAATTTAAATATTTAAATTGAATAAATATTATTTATTTTTTCTATTTAATATTTTTATAATTTAATTTGATTTATTTCACTTAATTAAAGTTCGGACTGAATAGATTGAAACAATCATACGTGGACGTCTGCATATATTCTTTCATATTGCTAAGTAAGATCAGCAGGCCAGGTAGAAAGCAGTAGGAATAAAATATATTCATGACACAATTTGATTAATTTTATTATTTTTATTCTCATATATTAATTATTTTATTCATCTATTATAATTTCACCAATATGATGATCGTTCACATTGCAAAATGGAAAGGGGTTGCGATGCAGGATTTAAAGTGAAGGACCTTCAAAGCAGAAGCCATCAACAATCACACATCTCTTATCCTTCCCTAGCTAGCTTGTAAAAATTTCTAACCTTTTCCTTCCACTCAAATGGGACGGTGGGGTTGCCTTCTCTTTTGTCAATTCTTATCATTAATACCCTTCAACACGTGTCACCACCCCATATCATACTTGTTCATTTCTTCCTCTTCTTATTGGTTTACTTTGCAAAAATCTTCCACCCTGTCCCAGGCATTCCACTAACATTTCAATCTCCATAAATAACAGAATTAATATTTTATATTTTGAGAAAAAAACAACAATTAAATTTTAATACAAATTAATTAACTTTGGTCATATATAATTTTTTTTATCATTTAATTCTGTTAAATATTAAGTTTATGTTTGATAGAACGTAATGTAATCAATTATGTAATGTAATTAAAATTATAATATAATATAATTGTTATTATATTTTTATATTTAGTTACATTATAAAAATATATGTAATATAATATAATGAAAATTTTTATTTTAATATTTAATTTATTTATAGCATTAATAATAAGTAATAATAATTATAGTGATTAGTAGTCGAGTGATATTGGTAGCCAAATATTGGTGATGGTGTCTACAATGATAGTTAGATGATAGTGTTGGTGGTGATAAGGTGATATAGTAGTAATGGAAGTGGCTAGACAATGTAGAGGTGATAATAGCTAAATGGTGATAATGGTGACTAAGTGGTGGTGATGGTAGTAGTGATAGCGATGATAGCAGTAGGATAGTGATGGTAGTGGTGGTTGTGATGGTGGTGGTAGTAATAACAAGGTTAGGGTAATAATGATAGTAATAGTAGTGACTGAGTTGTGATGTATTGGTAGTGGTAGTATTGACAATAATTGATAAAAAAAAATCGAAATAAGCAATAATAATTGCATGTATTTTTACATGTAATAATTATTATGTTACTTTAAATATAATTTACTATATTATGTAATTGTCATTTTATTACATCAAATTTAAATTTTTTTGTGTTGTCAAACAATATAATCATGATTATATTACAACTTTAATTACATTATACTAAATATTGCATAACTTCATATTTTACATTATATTATACATAAGAAGTTATTTTTTAAAAAAAATAAATAAGGAGTTAATTTGCCAACATGAGTAATTCGTGTTTATAAATTAATCATGTTAACATACCCATAAAACATAAATATATCTAATTTAAATGTAACTTATTTAATTAATTGTATTAAAATATTTAAAAACAATAAATACATGTTACATAACACAATCCGTATAATTCATTTTAAAAAATGGTTGATTATAGATATTACTTGATGTGATATGATTAACTCATTTAAATAATAAGACATAATAATAATCAACATTATTCAAATATCTAAATAAAAATATTAATTAAAATTATTCATAAAAACAATAAATTTTAAAGTTTATAAATATAATCTTTACATATCATTGTCTTTCTTAATTATTTTCTTTTGCAAAACTCTATTATTCTAAACTTACAGAAATTTTAAAAAAAAAACATAACTAAAATTAAATGATGATGGTATATTTAAATGGATTAAAATAAAAAAATTAATATGTTAATTTAATTAAATAAATGAGCAGTTACAAGTCTTATCATTGATTTAATTAAAATTTTCTTTTCACGTGTGATAAATGGATCATTCATTTATAAAAAAGCTCAAATGCATTTAATCATACCTTAAATCGTATCATGTAAGTAGAAATGTAATATTTATCATCTTATTATGTGTTTAGTTTAATTTAGTTTAATTGTTTGATATAATTGATAACTTATAAGCATCAAAGTGATTGAAGCTAAGTGTTTAATTAATTTTGAAAATATTATTTGATAGCTAATAGGATATTAAAAGCAATTTATATCAATTCTAAAATTGGAGTTATTTCAAAAGTACTATATATTTATATAATTATTTGGCAAAAATAACCTTTATTCTTTAACGTATTTTTGCTCCATAAATTCGAGAAAAGTGGCCTTGAAATTTGACAGATTTCTAAACAATTTTAAGTTTGTTGAAGCACTTTACTTTTTCTTTAATATAAAAATATATTATCCTATTTAATTATATAAAAATAATTTTTATACAAGTAGCTATTATTACCTATTAAGAATATAAAATCTCATAATTTAATATTGATAAATAATGATAAAATAATAAAATAAATAATAGCATATTTATTTACTAATAAAATAAATAATATAATATAATAAATTAATAATTACATATTATTTATTTTAATAAAAAATAAATTATATGATACATATCTTATTAAATAATTTTATATATTAATAATAATAATTAAATATTATTTTATTAAATATTTAATATAAATTATTTAATATTAATTATTAGTTATTAATTATTTAACCGCTACCGATTATTAGTTATTTATTAATTTTAATTAAAATTTTAAAAAATATAATATATTTAATGAAAATTAAATATAAATAATAAAAAAAAGAGAAATAAAGAAAAACAAGGGATCAACTCATGCCGTTTTTGGGGTGAGGATATAATTTGGTTTCCCTTTTTGGATTTAGGATATTTTTAAAAAATTGAATTCTGATTGGGCAAGTGGATATGCATGAGTGAGGTCTGCTATCTCACCCAGCTTTGAATAAGATAGGAACCCAATGCTTCAAAGTTCAAACAAAGCATCTTGTAATCAACTATAAAATCATCTTTCACTAGTAGTGGCTGAATCTTCACGCGATTTTCTGCATGCGTTTTACCCACGCTTCAATTTGGTGCAGACGCTTTTTCTTCGATATATGGTATATAATTATAATTTTTTTAGAAGTAAGAAAATTTCATTGAAAGAAAATCAAGGAGACAAATATCCGGCTGGACATGGCCACTGATGGAGGAACTTCTTCCATCCAGATCAATTCTATATCTTCTAAAGACAAAGCTAATCTAGCTAAAGCATAAGCTATTAAATTGGCTTGTCTATTGGCGTGGGAACAATGATAACAACTACTCTTCCTTAGTTTGAAGTGGAGAGATTGGATTGTGAAACCCAAATAAAAAATCGACGCTAGCTCATTATAGATATGGCAAATCATAGTGAGATAATCTGTTTCAATATTGAAAGGCTCAAACCAATTTCGTGCAATTTTTCTTTTGTAAAATGAATAACCTCCGCTTCAGCTTTTTGACTGGCATTTCCACATACCCCTATTTGTGTGATTTTGTAGACTCGTGCATTCAGGCCGCGAGGCCGCGAGGAACTTGATAATAAAAAAAAGTTATATGACTGTGAGATATATTTAAAGGTATTAAAAATAGACAATCATATGAATGATATGATTTTTAGAGAAAATAATTTTGAAGAACAAAAAATAATTACTTAAATTTAAATATTTTTTTTTGATTAAATTTAATTTTGAAAATTTATTGAAAAGAAACTAACTAAGCGTAATTGGACTATGTGGGTTCAATATGACCTAGTGAGAAATTTTAATTAAATAAACAAAAGTCCACCATTCTTTTAATTTTATTAAAGAAAATTAAAAAAATAAAAATTAAATGATAACTTTTTCCCTTTAAGACTCTTTAAAATTTATTGTTTTAAGATTACATAAACTTCTTATGTAATTTTTGACTTAAACCCTATAAATAGCTAACGGAAAGAGGAAAAAAGAAAGGAAGATAAACTCACCTAGCTACAAGAAAGAAGAGACTCTCTCTCTCTCTCATCACCCCTCTTCCTTCCTCTCTTTCTTTTTTTTTTTTTTTTCCTTACTTTAAGAAAATATTCAAGATTTGATTAAAAGTGAGTGTTAGTAAGTAATAAATATTGAAGAAATATGACATATGTTGTATTTTCATAACTATATGCATCTAATTTATCTCATATATTCATAACATATATGTTTATGTGGTAAATTCTAGGGAAATTAACAACTCTGTGCACGTCTCTTTCTATATTCACATTTTTTTTATTAATTTTCATGCTTTTCTGCTTTGAAAAATTATACAAAAATTATATTTGTGTTCTTCCTGAAATTATAATAATTTTAGGCTTAAGAATGATGAAAAAAAATATTCTGATTTGAATTAGTTATGGCCATTGAAATTTAGAGTATTTGCAAAATCCAATTTGTAAAATAAGCTTTTGAGCCCTATATTTTTCTTGAGTTTTAATCTTTTTCTATGGTTCTTGATTCTAAAAATAAGTTCCAGAACTTGGCTAACTTTTTCCGTTATGTGTCAATACCTTTTGTGATTTATGAGATGCATCAGTTTTAAAAACATAGTGCCAATCTATCTCTAATATGAAATAGTAGTGAAACCCCATTTTTGTAAATTATTGGGTGAAGTTTTTTTATCAGTTGTTAAATTTATAATTTTATATAATGTATTGGCATGCTTGTGAAATTTGTGTGTAATTTTTGTACATGTTTTTAAAAAATTTAAATATTAAAATACTATAAATCTGCCCATAACTAGAAATTTCATGTTTGTTTATAATTTTTTTTGTTTTGAAGTTTTAAATTATATTTTTATCTAATTGTAATATTGTATATGATATTATGTTTGATAGAGTGTAATGCAATATAATCAATTATGTAATGCAATTAAAGTTGTAATGTAATATAATTGTCATTATATTTCTATATTTGATTACAAAATAAAAATATATATAATATAATGTAATGATAATTTTTATTTTAATATTTAATTTATTTATAGCATTAATTATTATAATGATTAGTAGTCGAGTGATAATGATGGCTAAATAGTAGTGATGGTGTCTACAGTGGTAGTAGATGGTGGTGTTGGTAGTGACAAGGGGAGATAGTAGTAGTGGTAGTGGCTAAATGATATAGATGTGACAATAGCTAAATGGTGATAGTGGTAGTAAAGTGACGGTGGTAGTAGTGATAGCGATGGTAGTGGTAGGATAGTCATTGTGGTAATAGTTGTGTTGGTAATACTAGTGATGACAAGATAAAGATAGTGGTGATAATAACATAAGTGGCTAGATAGTGATATAGTGGTGGTGATAAATAAAAAGATCTAATAATAATTACATCCATTTATACATGTAATAATTATTATTACGTTACTTTAAATATAATTAATTATATTATGTAGTTATCATTCCATTACTTCAAATTTAAAATTTTTTATGTTACCAAATAATATAATTACAATTATATTATAACTTTAATTACACCATACTAAATATGACCTAACTTCATATTTTACATTATATTATACATAAGAAGTTATCTAAAAAAAGATAAACAAAGAGTTAATTTAACAATATTAGTAATTCGTGTTTATAAATTTATCATGTTAACATATACATATAATATAAATATATCTAATTTAAATATAACTTATTTAATAAATTGTATTAAAATATTTAAAAACATAAATACATGTTACATAACACCATCCGTATAATTCATTTAAATAAATGGATGAAGATAGATATTACTTTATGTGTTATGGTTAACTCATTTAAATAATAAGAGATAATAATAATCAACACTATTCGAAAATCTAAATGTTAGTCTTAATTAAAATTATTCGTAAAAACTATAAATTTTAAAGTTTGTGAATATAATCTTTACAAATCATTGTCTTTTATAATTATTTTCCTTTTACAAAACTCTATTATTCTAAACTTACAAAAATTGAAAATAAAAATGTACATAACTAAAATTAAATGATCATGGTATATTTAAATGGATTAAAATAAAATAAATTACGATGTTAATTTAATTAAATAAATGAGTAGTATAAGTCTTACCAATTCATTTAATGAATTGATTTAATTAAAATTTTCTTTTCACGTGTGATAAATGGATCATTCATTTGTAAAAAAATAAAAAATAAAAAATAAAAAATAAATTCATTTAATCAAACATTAAATCATATCATGTAAATAGAAATGTAAAAAATTATCATTTTTAATAAGAGTGTTTAATTTAGCTATTTGATATAATTAATAATCATCTAGGTAAATAAAGCTAAGTGTTTAATAAATTTTGAAAATATTACCTAATAGTTGATATAAAACTGATAGGATACTAAAAGCGGTTTATATCAACTTTAAATTTCAAAATTACTGTATGTTTATATAATTATTTGATAAAAATAACTTTTTTTCTTTTACATATTTTTGCTCCATAAATTCGAGAAACGTGACCTTGAAATTATAAATTTTATAGACAAATTTCTGAGCAATTTTAAGTTTGTTGAAGCAATTTACTTTTCTTTAATATAAAAATATATTATCCCATTTAATTATGTAAAAATAATTTTTATACAGGTAGCGATTATTACTATTAAGAATATAAAGTCTCATAATTTAATATTGATAAATAATGATAAAATAATAAAATAAATAATATAATATAATAAACAATAATTACATATTTATTTACTAATAAAATAAATAATATAATATATTAAATTAATAATTATATATTATTTTTTTAATAAAAATAAATTATATAATACATATTCTTATTAAGTAATTTTATATATCAATAATAATTAAATATTTTTTATTAAATACTTAATATAAATAATTTATTACCAATAATTAGTTATTAATTATTTAACAACTACCGATTATTAATTATTTACTAATTTTAATTGTTAAATCAAACTGAATTTAAAAAATATAATATATTTTATTCAAATTATATATAAGTAGGAGAAAAAGAAAACAGAAATAAAGAAAAGCATGGGATCCACTTATTCCGTTTTTGGGGCGAGGATATAATTTGGTTTCCCCTTTTGGATTTAGGATATTTTAAAAAAATTGAATTCTGATTGGGCAAGTGGATGTGTGTGAGTGAGGTCTGCTGTCTCACCCAGCTTTGAATAAGATAGGAACCCAATGCTTCGAAGTTCGACCAAAGCATCTTCTAATCAACTATAAAATCATCTTTAACTAGTAGTGGCTGAATCTTCACGCGATTTTCTGTGCATTTTATCCGCGCTTCATTTTGTTCCTGAAGATTTTTCTAGATAAATATCACACATAATCACTTAATTTTATAAATAATTTTATAAAAATTATTAAATTTTAATTTTTTTTATAAAATTTATTGAGCTTTAATTTGATTTTATAATAATTATTATAATCGAAAATTAAAAATTTTTAATTATTCTACTGATATGTCAATTATTTTATAAATCAAATTACTTTATTTTATTATTTTTTTTAAAAAAAAAGATAAATAAAATGTATTCAACTACATTTCTCGCTGTCAAACCCTACTATTTTCTAAGTTTTTTTCTCATCGGCAACTACTAATTAGATAATTTTATTTATAAAATAGTTGACAGTTTAATAAATTAATCTGAAAGCTTTTAATTTTTAGTCACAGTAACTTTTATAAAATCAAATTAAAGTTCAATGAGTTTTATAAAATGAATTAAATTTTATTGATTTTTATTAAAAAAATTAAAAAGTTAAATGACTGTGTATAATAATTACCTTGCTTTTTCTTCGGTATATTGTATATAATTATAATTTTTTTTGGAAGATAATTTCACTGAAAGAAAATCAAGGAGACAAATATCCGCATAGACAAAGTCACTAATGGAGGGAGAAACTTCTTCCACCCAGATCAATTCTATATTTTCTAAAGACAAAGCTAATCTAAGCATGAGCTGTTAAATTGGCCTGTCTATAGGCGTGAGAACAATGATAACAACTACTCTTCCTTAGTTCCAAGAGGAAAGATTCGATTCTCAAACCCAAATAAGAAATCGACACTAGCTCATTATAGATAGGGCAAACCATGGTGAGATATCTGTTTCAAAACTGAAAGACTCGAAACTAGTTTCATGCGATTTTTCTACTGTAAAACGAATAACCTCCTCTTTGACTGGTATTTCTGTAGACCACTATTTGTGTGATTTTGTAGATAGTACATTGAGGCTGTGAGAAATTCAATGATAAAAAAATTATATAACTATGAGATATATTTAGATGTATTAAAAATAGACAACCATATATAGGATAAATTTTGATAACTGTCCCTGAATTTATCTATTTATAACATTGTAGTCCCTTAACTTAAAAATGTAATATAAAACCCTATCAACTTTTAAATTTTGCACAGTAAAATTCATTTAACCTTTAATTATTAGTTTTTCAGTTAGACGCTGACCTAGACAGTTCTAGCATGGAGCTTAGTCAGTATTTCTGTTTTTTTCTCTCAAGCCATGTGTAAATTGAATCATTTTTTTTCCTATAGACAGAATAATTTTTCATGCTTAAAGAGAATAATTTTACACTTTCCATAAGAGATGAGAGAGAAATATTGACTAAGTGTCATGCGAAATCTATCCATATCAGTTTCTAACTGAAAAATCAGTAATTGAAAGTTAGAGAGATTTTACTGTGCAAAATTTGAAAGTTTAGGGAGTTTTATGTTATATTTTAAAGTTAAAGGACTGTAGTGTTATAACTATATAAGTTCATAGACAGTTGTTGAAATTTATCCGCCATATGTATGATATGTCTATTGGAGAAAATAATGTTGAAGAGTAAAAAAATATTAATTAAATTTAAATAAAATTTATTTTTATTTAAATTTAATTATGGAAATTTATTAAAAAAACTAACTAAGCCTAATTGGACTATGTGAGTGCAATGAGATATAGTGAGAAATTTTGATTAAATAAACAAAAGCCACCATTCTTTTTATTTTATTAAAAAAATTAAAGGAAAATAAAAATTAAATAAAAAGTTTTTCTCTTTAAGACTCTTTAAAACATATTATTTCATGATTACATAAATTTCCTATATAATTTTTGACTTAAATCCTATATATAGCTGACAGAGGGAGGAGAAAAGAAAGGAAGACGGACTCACCTGGCCACAAAAAAGAAAAGACTTTCTCTCTCATTGCCCCTCTTCCTTCCTCTTATTTTTTTTTTTCTTTGTTCTTACTTCAGTAAAGTATTCAAGATTTAGTTAAAAGTGAGTGTTACTAAGTAATAAATATTGAAGAAATATGGCATTTATTATATTTTCATAATTATATGCTTCTAATTTATCTCATATGTTCATAACATGCATGTTTATGTAATGAATTTAAGGAAAATTAATAACTCTGCACACATCTCTTTTCTAGGTTCACATTTTTTTTATTATTTTTCCTGCTTTTTTGTTTTTGAAAAAATTGTACAAAAATTATATTCGTGTTCTTCGTGAAATTATAATAATTTTAAGCTCAAGAATCATGAAAAAAATGTTTTGATTTGAGTTAGTTATGACAATTCAAATTTAGAGTGTTTGTAGAATTTGATTTGCAAAACAACCAGCTTTTGGGGCTTATATCTTTCTCGAGTTTTAATCTTTTTCTATTGTTCTTGATTCTAAAAATAAGTTGTGAAACTTAGCTATCTTTTTCTATTAGTTTCATGTCAATACCTTTTATGATTTGTGTGATGCATCAATTTTAAAAAAGTAATGCTAATCTATCTTTGATGTAAAATAGTAGTGAAATCCAATTTTTGTAAATTATTAGGTGAGGTTTTTTGATCAATTATTAATTTTTTAATTTTATATAATGCATTAGCATGCTTGTGGAATTTTTAAGTAATTTTTTTACATGATTTTAAAAATTTAAATATCAAAGTACTATAAATCTGTCTATATCTAGAAATTTCATGTTTGTTTACAATTTTTTTGTTTTGAAGTTTTAAATTATATTTTGATCTAATTTTAATATTGTATATAATGTGATATAGTGTTATGAAATATTAGAATTGGATTAGAAGACCCTTGGCCATTAGATACTTTTAGCCAAATAGAAGTAAAAGTTAATTAGGATATAAGTGCTAGATTTCAATACAAATTGTTATTTTTTTGGTTTCATATTATCAATAAAATTGATAAGTAGACCTAGGCTAAGTACCGAAAAAAGTAATAATTGAATGGAGTTTACGTACAGTTTAATGGGAGTAAGATAGAAATAAATATCCTATACTAGAAGAGAATGTCCTTTTTTTAATGGTAGCTTGCCCCAATAGCAATTGTAATTATTTTAAATATCCCTAAATTTTCAAAATAGTAATTTTGTATGTAATATATAGTAATAATAGGATTTTATCAAAAAATAATAAAAATTAATTTTGTTTGCATTAATTAAATAAATATTTGATAAATTTAAAATTAATTTTGTTTGTAAAAGACCAATTTTGGCATGTAAATAAATCAAATTAAATAATTGATAAATTATAAATAAGTTGCCATGTTAGAAATAAATTATTTTAGGTTGTAATCATTTAGACCTTATGTGTTTATTAGAATAAAATACACATGTGTAGTTTGATTAGTTTAATTATCTTTAGGATAATTTGGCCCCAAATTAACAAATTAATTAGTTAAATAGAAACTTATGATTGTTTGTAAATTGAATTTATTTGTAAATTAAATTGTCAATAATTAAGTCACTTGGCAAATGTCACTTAATTAAATTTAGTAACCCATTGATAGGGAATACTTGTACATAAAAATTATTTGTAAACAATAACCCCTATTTGTACTATTTTTGTGTGTAGTTTTAGAAATTACATATTTAGATAAGAAGTTTGATAAAGAAATAATAAATAAGACTTTTATAAATATTAATAGAGGACTGACACTCAAATTAATGAGGTTAGACTAGGTGTAAGGAGTGCCTAACACCTTCCCCTTACATATCTACTATCTCGAACGTAGACATTAAGTGATGGCGATAATGGTTGTGAAACCTCTGCAAGGACTAAGTTGCTATCTACGACCCTATCGAAAAATTGAGTACATTAAACAAATCCCTTTGATTGTCTCTTCAAAAATTGATGCCCCAATCAGATGTCCCTCAAAAGAAATAATAAATACGTCCCAGTTATTGCTCGAGTGGTGACTCCTGTCTATCTGTACCTTTATGGAATAAATACTTAGTATTGTGGTAGTGTTATGGGAAATACAGTAATTACCAGTGGACTTGATTCTATTATGATTGCATAAATAACATGTATAGGAAATGTTATCTAAGGAGGTGGTTTTTAAGTGAGACTATTGTAACTCCACCATCTTTCTTGGGCATTACTTGGTGCACTTTATGCGATCCTAATAGATGATCTTTCATCTCACACCACATGACCCCATAGTTGGGCGACCCCATTGGGGACCAATGGATAGTTACTCCAACAGTTTCTTATGGTTTAATATTATTCCTTTATTGAACTTCTTTGCATTGCACTATACTATCACTCATATCACACTTACCCTTCTAGCCTTTCTAGTACTAATTGAGGAGGCATAGTTCCACTCGAACTATGGCAAATTGGTGAATGCTAGCACCCTATGCCCATACCTTTGGGTATATAAAAAAGCCACAACTCTAGCCGTTGTGTTTAGTGGATAAGCTTTCACATGGGTAGCCCTTTCTCCTACCCAATGAGGCCCATGAGCCCTAAGTTTCAGCCCTAGGTACCCTATAGATTTTTTGTGTCAGATTTATGGCTTTACTATCTAAACTATAAGTCTTGGTGGTAGTTGAAAAGAACCTAAGCCTATGCATAAACCCAAAGTGTGTATAGGACCAAGTCCATTTTAAAACCTGTGTTAGGCAAGAGGATGCCTACTTATGGTTAAACTTTAAGGATATAAACTTATTGTTTGTGAAGGAAAGACTGTCCTAAACCATCCCTATTGGTGTGCTCGGTGTGTCAAAGCCTAGGATAGATTTTTACCCTGCCCCATACGTGAGAGTTGAAGGAACAATGGGGTGAGGATTCAGCTATAATGAAAGGTTTAGATTTGGTTTTGGTTTTTATTTTTGGTTTGGTTTATATATTTTAGTTTTTATTTTGTAAATTTTGGTTCAAAGGCAAAGGTAAAACTGTGCATTCATACTAGCATTCATACATCATCAACATCGACCTCTAAACTAGCTAAACTGTGTGTAATGATCAGGCTCCAACCACTAGAGGAATTATCCGCTTTGGCCATAAGCCTCACGGTTTTGTCCCACAAGTGGAATGGAGAACTTCCTAGGAGGTCACCCATCCTAGGATTTCTCTAAAGCGAGCATGCTTAACCCTGGAGTTCTTCCAACTCTGCAGGCTATTCCACCAAAAGACGCCTCTAGTGATTAGTTCCCCCATTTTATATATCATTGCTTTTTGAACCCAAGACCATCTCCGTGCTTTACCGATGTGAGATTTGTCTAAGGGACCTTTCTCCCCCCCTTTCGGGACTCAGCGTCCTCACTGAGGTTTGCCCCACCATCGCCCAAGAGGACACGCGAGTGGCTATGATACCAATTGTAACGATTAGGCTCCAACCACTAGATGAATTGTCCGCTTTGGCCATAAGCCTCACGGTTTTGTCCCACAGGTGGAATGGAGAACTTCCCAGGAGGTCACCTATTTTAGGATTTCTCTCAAGCAAGCACGCTTAACCCTAGAGTTCTTCTAACTCTCCAGGCCATTCCACCAAAAGGTGCCTCTAGTGATTAGTTCCCCCATTTTATATATCATTACTTTTTGAATTGTAATGATCAGGCTCTAACCACTAGAGGAATTGTCCACTTTGGCCATAAGCCTCACGGTTTTGTCTCACAGGTGCAATGGAGAACTTCTCAGGAGGTCACCCATCCTAGGATTTCTCTGAAGTGGGCATGCTTAACCTTGGAGTTCTTCCAACTCTCTAGGCCATTCCACCAAAAGGCGCCTCTGGTGATTAGTTCCCCCATTTTATATATCAGTACTTTTTGAACCCAAGACCATCTCCGTGCTTTGCCGATGTGGGATTTGCCTAAGGGTCCTTTAGCACTTGAGAGAAATCCTAGGATGGGTGACCCCCTAGGAAGTTCTCCATTCCACCCATGGGACAAAACTGTGAGGCTTACGGCCAAAGTGGACAATTCCTCCAGTGGTTAGAGCCTGACCGTTACACTGTGTGTTTGTAAAATTAATCATGGCATTTGGGGAAAACCATAAGCTATTGGATGAACTTAGGAAGATGCATCATGAGATTGAGCAGACTCACCAGAATCTCAGAATGATGCATGAAGCAAAAAAGAACTTAAGACAGCTCCAACATGCTAGCAGAGAAACCCTATATACTCTTCTCATGAGGGAGGAAGAACTTTACCTAAAAATGAGCCAGTTCCACCTCCAAATTTAGAGAAAAGGAATGGTTCGCATGACGGAGGAGTGGGTAGAAGGTCATATGGAAGATGCAACAAACGATGAATCTTATTCTCCTGCTAATGAATCTAATAATGCTAGTTGTATTTACCATCCTCCCAATAAAATGCTGGTATTGCACATGAAGCTGAGTCTAATGAAAAGAAACAAGAAAAAACCAACTCAAAATAGCAAGAGGATGCCCTTTAGGATATGTCAGTCTAATGTCCTTAAGTCTATTAGGTTTAGGAATAACAGGATAAGGTTTTATTATAGATCGAAAGGTTAGGTTTTTTTTTTTTTTTGAATGTTATGTACTGAGACTGTGAGGTCCAATTTTCTACATTAATAAAATAAGTATGCATTTTCTTTTAAAAACCTTAGTGTTATATTACTTCTTTATTTCTTTGCTTAATAAACTTAATAAATGTGCTGTGAATCCTATAGATGCACAACTCAAAGAAATAAAGAGATCCATTCATGCATATGATTTCACTTGCACCAGTTAAGATGGAAGACATTATAACCATGTTTAAGAAATTGCTTGATGAAACCTTGAATGCCAAGATGTCTAAGCTAGAAGAAAAAATTATGGTCAACCTTGGGAAGAGGCTTCAGATAAACCAATCAAGTGGCATTAAGATAGAAAAGCCTAAGGAGGAGGCTAATAAGAAGAAAGGTTTCAATAATTTTTAGGATGAAGATGATTATCTTCAAAATAAGGATAAGAAGAAGGGAGTAGAATCGGATGACAAGATTAAGGCTGTAACTGATATGATAGAGAAGTTGTAAGTCAATTTCAAAAGGCAAGCTGAATTAAATGAAATGGGGTTATTTGATTCTAATCACTTTGACATACAAGTAGAACGGAATTTACCTGGGAAGTTTAAAATGCCTGATATGCCCAAGTTTAATGGTATTGGTGATCCAAAAAACTTAAGGCCTATCTGATAGTAATGAAAACCACCGATATGTCTAGGGAACATATTACCTAGTTCTTTTCCATGTCACTATAAGGAATTTCATCCACACGGTATCATGGGTTAGAAACAACAATGAAGAAATACTGGGAGATGCTTATTAGGAGGTTTGTGCAGCAGTATTCCTATAACCCAACCCTAAACATCACTTTAAGGGATCTCGAGACTACCAAGCATAAGCCAAATGAGACTTTCTCTGAGTACTTGATCAGGTGGAGAAAGAAAGCCATGGAAATGGCTAACAAGCCCATTGAAAAGGACCAAAGTGTGCTTAGTAACAAAAAATTTACAGCCTAGCTACTATAAGAAGCTTTGCTACTTCTTTTTGGCCACATTTGAGTAGTTTTATGATGTTGGCGTGTTGGTAAAAGATGGGTTGAGTAATGAGAAAAAACTATCAGCCGAAGAGGTGTTATTAGTCAGTTGGTAATATGGTTGGAGAAAATAAGGTTATTAAGGTTTAGACTGTGTCTTATACCCAAAGGAGATTTTCCCAATTCAACAAAACCTTATCCAAGGTTTTTGAGTGTTTCAAAGCTTGAGGTCTCCTGCAACTCTTAACACCCAAACTACCACTAAATCCACTCCCATCTAGCTATGATATCAACCAATATTGCCAATTCCACCAAACTCATGGTCATGAATTGAATGATGCTTCTACTTTAAGCATAAGATCCAAGACCTAATTGATGCCAAAAAGATACCCAACCTAGAAAACCAACCAAACACCTATACCAAACCTATGCCTAACTATAATGTTCCACCTCCACTAAGTCTTTACATGATTTCCACCATCCCAAATAACCTTGACAGAATTATTAACCTTATCCAATGCATCTAGAAGCCCGATTAACCTTAGTTTGCAATGGTTAATGACATTTGTGATAGTTCTAGTGAAAATGAGGGTCCTTTGGACGTCTAAACTGATTATGATGGGAAGATAGTTGCATTACAAGTAAATGGTTTAGCTCCACTAATGTATGGTTTTTAGGCTATTGGGATCTATGAAGACTAGATAGATCCAAAAGTGGTTGATGTGATGAAGGGGATGGTGTTTTTTCATGGCATGGGCCTAGGAAAATGCGTAAATAGCCTAGTGACTTTTTCTGAGATCAAGGGGCAAATTATGAGGT
This sequence comes from Hevea brasiliensis, assembly GCF_030052815.1. Classification (NCBI taxonomy): domain Eukaryota; kingdom Viridiplantae; phylum Streptophyta; class Magnoliopsida; order Malpighiales; family Euphorbiaceae; genus Hevea; species Hevea brasiliensis. Next base: position 85,871,103 of record NC_079501.1, read on the forward strand.
ATGAGTTGGCCTATGAGCCAACTGAGAAGGAAGAAGAGCCAAAACCTCCAGAGTTCATGAAAGAAGGGGCAATTACTGGACAAATAATTAAAAGTTACCACAAGTGAAAGAGCTAGAACAAAAAATCAACACTATTGATCTAAAGACTACATGGAAGCCAAGCACCTAGGCATACACCTTTAATTTTGGGTTTATCTTTTATAATGACAATAATGCTGATGTTTTAATTTATGATGTACTTGATGCCAATTTTGAGGCTAAGATCAATAATATGACTAATCCTTTTGCTTACTTATTTAATGTTTATCCTAATGGGCATACGCATGACATTCATAATTATTTAGAATCTATTTCTATTAATGCATCTCTATTAAATTGGTTACATTAGAAAACCCTGAAGAAATAAAGTTAGTCAAAAATCAAACTCAAGAAGAAATAAATAGAGTTATAACTTTATTAACAAAGTACCAAGAAGTGTTTGCCTGATCTTATAAGGATATGCTTGGGATTAACCGGGATATAGTGCAACATAAAATCCCTACAGATCCGAGCATAAGGCCAATAAAGAAAAAGAAACGTCAGCTTAGATCTAAATTGGAAGAAAAGATGGCTCAAGAGGTGAGAAAGCTCATTGAGGCTAGTTTCATCAAAGTACTTGAATATTTAGAGTGGTTTGCTAACATTGTACTGGTTCTTAAAAAAGATGGACGAATTCGAATGTGTGTGGATTACCAAGATTTGAACAAGGCCACCCCAAAGGATGATTTTCCGTTACCCCACATTGATGTGCTTATTGACAGTGCTGCATGTATGGCTATGTATTCCTTCATGGATGGGATTTTAGGCTACAATCAAATTCTCATGGATTTGATAGAAAAGGCAAAGACAACCTTTATCATAGAATGGGGAATGTACTACTACAAGGTCATGCCATTTAGATTCAAAAATATTGGTGCAACTTACTAGAGGATGGCCACTATGCTCTTCTATGACACGATGCATTGATGCATGCCGAATGCACTAATTAAAAATACTCTATCTAAACTACATATATATAGGGTAAATAGAGGTCAATCTCATAGGAAATGAGTAAATACAAATAAGAAAATAGATCTTACAGACAGAAATAAACAAAAGGAACTTAAAATAGATAAAATAAACACTTAATTTATCAGACTAAATGTTCAAAGTAAAATAAAAGAAGGGGGAAGGGGTGGGGGGGGGGGGGGGGCGGTTTGATTTGTATTTGCTAAACTACTGAAGCTAAACTAATAATGCTAGAATATAAACTAAGGCTAATGACACTTATGAATACTCAACACAACTAGATTGCAACAAATTCAGTAGAGAGGTTGTATCCACCATGTAACATGTATCAATCATTGACTAAAGATGCAAATTTATTCAATTGATTAAATTAGTTATAGAAGTTAATAACTTCCTTATCTTTTCTTACAGATTAGATTAACCATGAAGTGCTCTACAATTAATAAATTAGTTATAGAAGTTAATAACTTCCTTATCTTTCCTTACAGATTAGATTAACCATGAAGTGCTCTACAATTAATCCCTTACCATCACACTCAATCTAAGACTAGAGCAGCTTATAATTAAGTTTAATGGTAGCATTAATCATTAGAAAGACATCCCAATTCAAGGTAATAAACTCATTTAGCATAGCTCATTTAACCTAGACACTCATCTTTATAATGAAATGAATCATTATGTGCTACTTGTAGTCAAATTATTCAAGCTATTACATACTCAAATTATCTTAACTTAGCAGTATGTTTTCATGCATAATTAACTAGTTGGCCATCCTAACTAACCATACATTCAACATTCACATTATAAACCAAAAGAAAAGTGATACTTGTCGACACCATATTTTGGCCGATCCCCAGAATCAATAAACTTCGAAACCGATCCCCAGCACTAAGTCTCTCCTTGCCATTTAACCACATTTCCGATCTCTCTTCACAGAGAATTGAATCAATGCTAAGCCCTCGTATCAGTTAAAGCCTCACCGGTCTATTAAGTCACTTACCGATCTCTTAAACCCATTGTCGAATTTCCTGACCAGTCAAGTGTATTCCTGATCTCTTTTCACAAAAGAAATTGAACTGACACTAGATCTTTGTTACCAGTTTTTATTGCCGATCTCCCTTTCAAAAGTTTAAGAATAATCAAAGGTTCCAATCCGGTTTAATGAAGATCCCGATCTTAAATGTTCAAGCCAAATTTTCAATTTTAATCAAGTCCCGTTTAGCGTTGGTTCTCTACCGATCTCATGCTCATTGTGTTTTTCGATCTCTCACACTTAGGTTAATAATCACTTTCAGTTATTTCAATATACTCAGACAATCAAATGTTCAAAAATTTAGAAACTTTCCGATCACAGCTATTCATCGAACAAAAGAGGCATTTCATTTCATTTCATTTCAAGAATTTGTACAAGTCATTCAGCTGGAGGATCACCCCCAGCCTGATCTACATTTTGTCTGTCTCCCCTCTCACCCTCAGCCTCCTCCTCACTCTCCTCACCTTCATCCTCGGGAGCCAGGTTGGCCATCCAAGAGAAGTCCTCCTCAGGGTAACGCTTCTTGAGCTCAGCCAGGAGATCTCTGTGGGCATTCACATAAGCGCCGGCCACTCCAGTCACCATCTCTTCTTCTTTCGCCTTGAGTTCCTCAGTAAGGTGAGCGATGTGAGCGGCTTCATCGGTCCGAAGTGCTTGAACTTCTTCCAGAACACGGGTTCGCTTGGCCAGAACACGAGACTGTTCGGCCAGCTTGTCTTCATAGAACTTCATCCGCCCCTCAATTTCACATATGTAATCCCGAGCGGATGAGAGTTGAGATCGGAGAGAAGACATATCCTGACTCATCTTCTCGACTTCCTTGCCCAGGCGATGAGCTTTCTCCCGAACAATGTGCTGGTTCACCAAGCACTCCACGTTCAGGCTCATAGATCTGGTCAAAATGTTATCAAGAGTATTTGGAGACAGCCTATCCCGGTCTTCCCGAAGGCAGATGGATGACCCCAGGACCTTAGCGAAGCCTGGATTTTCTCGAACCGTCCGGTTCTTCTCCAGTGAAGTGAACAGGACATGGGCGCCTCGGGAAAGGGGCCTCACAGGAGGCTGAGAAGGACCCCCTTCGGTGCTCGGAACAACTGGAGAAGGTGGAGGCAGCTCTTCCCGGCGAGGAGGAGATCGGATCACTTCCACCTCTGGGATCAGCGGTCCCGAAGGTTGAGACGAGTCTTCTCGTATTTCCCCGGGCTCATGCCTGGGTGTCTGCATTTCCTCGGCTCGCTTCATCTCCCGTACTTTCCGGGAGATCTCCCTCTTTCGCTTCCGGTTCTCCTTGGAGGCTTCGTCTCTTGCCATACCTGCACAAAGAAGAGGTCAGTGAGATCGCTAAGGTCCTGAGATCTGAGATGTAGGAAATACCGATGCCGAGGTCAGAGAGCGCAAGCTCGCGATCTTGGCCGGTGACCAGTTCCATTGTCCAGTGATGAAGTTCGGCAGTCACTGCATCCAAACAAGAGAACTTCTCTCTGCTCGCCTGTTCTTTCAGCTCCATCACCATCAGCTCTTCCTCCCTATTCAATACTAGACGCTTCGGAATTAAGGGGCCTTGGTGTAGCCAGCTACGAGGGAAACCCTCAAAGCCGTTCGGAATTTTGCTTCTTAGAATGAAGAAGCGGTTCTTCCAATTTTTCAGGGAGGAAGGCAGATCGGTGAAAAGCCCGCAATGTGGCTTCGCCTGGAAGAACCAGTACTCGTCGTCTTTTCGACGGGTTAATCTATGCAGCTCGACAAATACTTTAGGCGTAGGATGGAATCCTTTAGCTCGGCAGAGGCCTCGGAAGGCTACTAAGATCCGCCACGAGTTCGGATGAACTTGGGCGATGCACACTTGGAAAAATTTTAGAACTTCTTTGAAGAAGTCATCGAGAGGGAACCGCAGTCCGGCTTTTAGTTGTTCCTCGTATATCATGATCATATCGTTCTCTTCGAAGAAGTGATCGGCTCGGTGATCGCCATGACACCGGATAAGTTCGTATGAATCGGGCCGGATGTTATACTCCTGGCTGAATGACTGCAGGTTGGTTTCTTGCAAGATTGACGGCAGCTCGTCCATAGGAAGGTTCTCTCTCCCTGAAGAAGGCGCGTGCCTTGATGATGGTGCTTGCCCCTGAGCTGGAATCGAGACCCTAGGAGGTTCAGGTCGCACACTTGGCCCAACCACCTCTACTTCATCCGATGACCATGAAATGTGAACGGAAAGGGGGCTTGCCGCTCTCTGACCTTCAGCGCCGCTCATTTTCAAAAGAAATAAAGAACTTAAAGTAAAAGAAGGATCAAAACCCTTACCGGAGCTTGATCGGTGTCGGAAGAGCTTGAAAAATCGAGAGAATTTTGGAATTGTTTGCGAGAGACTGAAAATGGCATAAGAGAGCAACTGGCTAACCCTCACCCCTATTTATACTCGTCCGAGCATTTAATGCTCACGATGTTCCAGGCAATGCATTGGTTAGCGGGACTCGCCAGCTGTTCTGACACGCCTCTCGAATATTCCAAAATTCCATAAAGAGAACGGCTATTTAAAGATCGGCTGGTTGGGGATCGGTTAATTAAGGCGAATGTTTGGGAGAGCGGATCAGTTAAGGGTTGGTCAGTTAGGAACCAGATCGGATAAGCACATCAGAGATCGGAAAATAATCAATGCAATAATAATAAGATGATAATCGACAAAATGAAATCTTTATTTCCAAAAGTCAGATTACATCATTTGGGCGATCTCAAGAGATCGGATTACATTTCCAAAAGTCAGATTACATCATTTGGGCGATCTTAAGATCAGATTACATTAAAGATCTGATTACATCAAAAGGCCGATCTCTAAAGATCAGCGGAACATCCTATCTAAAGGGCCTATGTCAAAGCCTACATTGTGACTGATCCAAAGGGTGTCACCGACCCGAACCAAGCCGCTGTCGGAACACCCAATGTGGAGGAAAGCCGCTGTCGGAACACCCAATGTGGTGAGAAGCCGAATAAACTTGGAAGAGCAACCGCCAAGGGTCGGCGGAACATTAGCAGTTTTCTCGGCCGAAATCGGTTCACCGATTATACCGGTCGAACGACTCGAGTTCGGCACGATCGAGGTCCGCAATCCAGATCGTTTAATTGGTCCAGTTCTCTCACCATCATCAGATAAGGTTATCGCGATTATTCGATCACCAGGATCGTAAATTTTCAGTCGGGGAATAAAGAAATTCATCGGAAAGGGATCAAAAGCTACAAACGTGGCCGGAACTACCGCCGGAGCAGCTAGAACAGGAAAGTAAGAAGGGAGAGAGGAAAATCGGATGAGGGAAGTCTCTTCTGTCAGGGGTATATATAGGGAGAAATCAGGCATTTATTGCTAAGCAGAAAACGAAGCGGACGCTTCGGGAATCGAGGGGAAATTAATGCTTTGACCGGACCGGGCTTGACTAAAGGAAAGGATCGGAATGATAGAGATCGGAAGAGGGGAGACCGGTATGAAAGATCGAAAAGGGCGCGTGTCAAGAAGATCAGAAAGAGGGGAGATCGGAAGGCAAAGAGAATAAGACAAATCCCAATAACCGTCGTCAGAATCAGAGCCAAGGTAGTTAAAGCGTTGCAGACGAGATCTCCACCGCACGCCTGAGAATCGCCCACAATGCTGACAGGTGCCAGAGTATGTCATGACAGTCCTGTACATCCCAATCTCCACCGTTGATCTCACTTGCAAGGACGAGTTCAGAGCCTTTAGATCAAAGGAAAAGACGACAAGACCGGCGCCTTTTATTCCCAGCCCTTGGATCGTCCAGGTCAACGAAGTTTCGGACCGTCAGATTAGAAGAAGAAAAGGACAAGTATCCTGAGAATGATCTCGGCCGTTCATTTTGATTCGCTTTAATTCTCAAGCATCCGATCATGTCCTTTGAAATCCTGACCCTCCATCTCCCTCAAAATAGATCTTGACCCTTCATGGAGAACGCCCGGTTCCTATAAATACCTGCATGAAAACTGTTCAAAAAAAAAAAAAAAAAGGAAGGTTGTTACTATAGCGGAAGAACTCTGAAATTTAATTCAGATCGTTACTCTGCTTTCATAAGAAGAACTTTTGAAACCAGTTTTCTGAAGTGTTTTCTTGCAAAGGGATTTGTGAATACCGAAACTTCATTTTCGGATCGTTCATTATCCTGTGGCACTCTCACTTTCTGTCTTTGTTATCTTTTATTTCCACTCCTGTTGTCCAAGCTCAACTCCATTCAAACTCGGTTATTTTGACCCGACTGCATTTTAGTAAGGAATTCTTCATTTCAAGGCGAACCCTAGTCCTCCAGCTATCAACCTGCAGTCCTATTACATTCTGTGATTCTGTAGTTAGTTTAGTAGATTCGGCTCCCTACAGGTGAGTGCTTATATTGCTACTTCATAAAATGCTCTTCTTTATTTACGTATTTTATTCGTTCTTTTTATGTTGGTAATGTTCCCCAAGTTTATACCGCATTTTAAACACGAAGATGCTCATGCTCGAGTTTATTTCTTTGCTAATCCGGTTAATCCTTATTACCTCTTAATACGGGAGTTCTGGTCCCTAATAGCGTAAAAGTAAATAAATAAAATGTAGGTAACTGTGTTTTAAGCGTAGCCTTGAAATAATAGAAGGTCTGGATAACAAGCCAGAAAAATAGTAAAGAATTAGGTCAACATAGAAAATAATGGAGAAAATGTCACAAAACAAAATGAAACTAAATATTAGCTAAATGAATAGAACAGATCGGATATCGAAAGGTAGGGGTTAGGCGACCATTCAGGAGGTCGGTAAAATTCGGTTTAATGTCCCCTGCCTAATTCCGAGGTGCCAAAAAAAAAGAAATTTCTTTCAGGTCCTCAGTATCTTTGAATGCCAAAACCCTTAACCTTAGGCTCCCACAATATGTAAGATTTTCAAGAGGTTGGAAAAGTCCTTATCCGATCCCCATCAAAATATTAAAAGAGATCGGAGGAGAGTTCTTATCTGGTCTCAATTCAAAATTTTAATAAATATTTAACAGAGATCAGAGGAGAGTTCTTATCCGATTCTCAACTCAAACTTTTAATATTTAAAAGAGATCGGAGGAGAGTTCTTATCCGGTCTCAATTCAAAATTTTAATAAATATTAAACAGAGATCGGAGGAGAGTTCTTATCCGATTCTCACCTAAAATTTAACGAATAATTTAAAGAGGTCGGAGGAGAGTTCTTATCCGATCCTCAAGCTAAAAATTAATAAACATTAAAGAGATCGGAGGAGAGTTCTTATCCGATTCTCAAATTGAATTTTAATAAAATAGCTCTTTCAAACAAAATTAACATACAACAGTAACTCACTAAGGTTGTCTCATTTACTTATGTATCTGGGTAATCCGAATTAGTGAAAAATCAAATATTCCTTTTGTTAAAAGGATTAACATTTCCATTCGAGCCCTCCTAACTAATTTATGAAGAACGTGAAGTTAAATCTACTTACCCTTATTGAGGGACGAGGTGGGGTGCCTAACACCTTCCCCACCCGTTTACGGACCCCGAATCTAGAATCTCTATTTTGAAGTGGTTTCATTTTAATTTATTTTCACAAATGGTTTTCTTTAATTTCCCTCAAAATTAAGGTGACGACTCCTCACTCTTTCCCACTTCGGTGAGGGTTCGTTCAGGCGACCGCAAAACTCGTTGCGATAGCTTGGCGACTCCGCTGGGGAGCATTTGAGTTAACCTCGGTCTAGAGGTCCAAAAGTAGATTTAATTTTTCGATCAAATTATGGTTAGATGGGTTCACCCGGCAATATTTTATTGATTATTCCTACTAACTGTTTCGCTTGTTTTGCTTGTTTTACTCCCTACAGCGCTCTTCGTTTAAAGGAAAAAAAAAGGAAAAATAAAGTCCCCCTGAATTGGGAAGAGGTAAAGGTGTCTCTTCACACACTAAACACTCACACGATGTCCTCACACACTTCGGCCCTATACCCGGGCTTTCTTACCCTTTTAGGAAAGTAGGAGGGGGTCATGTAGCGGTACCCGTGGGTTCTACCCTGTTAGTATCCGTGAAGGCTTCTGCTCAAATTGAAACTCGTTCTATTCACCGTGATACCCGTGGAATTTTCCCGATAATATCATGGTTATAGAATGGGGCTCTACTGTTTACAGTAGGGGCAATTTGGGAACCTGTAGCTTTTAGAGAATTAGATCCTGAGCTAAACTATCACGATAGCTGAAAGCCGTAGTAAGCTACCTTATAAGATAGAACTATCCAATTAGGTAGCACCCATCCGGTATTAGGAGTCTCCTTATTCTAGGACAAAAGGGGCATACTTACTCTTACCCTATTCTGCCTCAGTTTTCTTTTGTTCATTTTTGTGAGGGTAATCTTGAATTCTACTGAAACACCTACACATTTTCCTACTTTGATAAATGTGTATGTGTCACCCTGTCAACAGTATGATTCAAAATTACCCAAATTTATCTTGCTAACGAGTTTTTCCGCAGGCATCACCCAAACCAAGAGTCTGTAAAAAGGATAGGCATCATTTTTATCATGGCATCCTCGAGTCAGTCGGCAGAAGAGGTTCAGAATGCTAAACTTTGGTCCAAATCAGCTCATAGTCCAGTACCCCCGCAAAATGATGCTTCCAAGGCACATGCTAGCTTACTACCTTCACTGGATCTGAATAAAATTGAGGTCAGAATGAACAGCCTCGAGGGTCTGTCTAATGGTTGGAGATCGCTTCCCGATCAGGTCAAGGCACGATTTGAGGGGAGGTACGGGAGGATTGCGACCTTAACGCGAGTCAAGGTCCAAATCCCAGCATTAAAGGCCATGCTGTCGGTTTGGAGTCCTAAGTACGGGGTATTCTCTTTCAATGATATTGATACAGTTCCCACTATGGAAGAATATTAGGAATTACTAGGGATTCCTTATTCATCGTAGAATCGGATCTACCTACACCTCGAGCATAGGCAGACCTGGAAACGATTGGCACATATGTTGGGTACTTCCCCAGAAGAAGTAAAGTCAAAAGAAACTGTCAAAGGAAACACGCATGGTTGGTATTGGACACATCTCAAGAAGTGGTTAGATCAATACCTCCAAGAGAAACAGTGGGATCGAGCTTCAGCGGCACTCGCGTTGGGAATCTATGGCCTGATTTTGTTCCCGGGACCATTGGGAATCATAACCTGCAGCACGGTGGAAGTATTCTGGGCAGTAGAAAGGCAGGAGGTCAATCCGATACCGGCAATTCTTGCGGAGACCTTATTAACCCTTACCTACTGCAGACAACAGGGCAAAGGGTCCATTAAGTGTTGTTCTCAATTGTTGTACCTCTGGATTATCAGTCACATGTGTCCTGTGGAGACAAAGGGATTGACTTGGTACCTTGACCAGCCTCCCATCGAGAAGATGACCTGGTTGGTAATCAGTCCGAAGAATGAACAGCAGTGGCGGGAACGGATTTTGAGTTTCCATAGCCATGATTACTGTTGGAAGAAACTGTGGACGTCAGGCCAATCCGTTTTGATCAGCACGGGAGGTAATCAGTCGGTATCCCTAATCGGAGTAACCGGATACACAAGTTACACTCCGGCATTGGTAATGAGGCAGTTTGGCTCAACACAGTCCAGAATCAACATTGAAGAATACCACCAAGGTCATTTCTACCATGAGCTCAAGGAAGAGGAAGGGTTGAAAATGGCTCGCAGGTCTTGGGAAAACATCTCTCTGATGGAAAGGTCGCCTAAAGGTCCAAGTGCCACACGCGATTATCTTGAATGGAGGGCTGACAGGGACCGAGAACACTCAACTACAGAATTCGAAGACAGCGACCCTCGCCGAAACGTCCTATTAGAAGAAGCTGATAATCGTCTGGTTGACTCACTACAAAAGGCAAATACCGAAAACTCACAACTGCAAGAACAAATGAAACAGTTGGAGGACCAACGGCAGAACCTTAAAAGAAAGGTGAGAAGACTCAGGGAAGAGGCAAGGGCCGAAAAGATGGGGTTCGAAGAGCAAGAGGTACGGTGGGAAAAGGAAAAAGACTCTCTCCAAGCTGTGGTAAAAGAAGTAGAAGTACAGAATAGTAAGCTTCAGGAAAAAATGAAATACCAAGAAATACTCGTTAAAGAGTATAAACAAGAAAACAAAAAGAAGAAGCTCGAATTGAAAGAACAGGCACTACTCATCAACGATATCTTGAAAGAGTGTGCTAAGGAAAGGAAAGAGAAAGAAAGACAAGCTGCTCTCTATCAAGAACTGAAAGAGAATGTTGACCAGCTGGAGAGAACGATAGCATAGGGAAAACAAAAACTATTACCTGAATCCGAATATGCTCTGAAAGCATTCGACCCTGCCAAGCAAGAAGAAAGGTTATATAAGTATCTCAGAAAATGTCATCTCATTATAAAGAATTTCCCAGAGCCTAGGCCGATGTAAAGAATACGGTGTACAAATTATTCAGTTAATGAAATGATTTTTGGACCATTGTTTAGTAAATTTGTGAATGAATAATATGACTCCCGTAGGAACTCCCTCGCTAGGGTTATGTGAAAAATTGAATGCGCTATATGGATAGGTATCATAAATGCGCATTCAATCTAGTCATTCACAGTCAGACTATCGAACGATGTCATGATAAAGTTGATGCAATCATGCTTTCGCAAATTTCATTCTGGCTCCCAAATGCCACTGTATCCTTCGTCCGGACCAGGATTTTTAGTTTTTTTTTACAAAATTTGAAATTCATTAAAAACCTTTTTACTCCTTACAGGAAATCAACATTGCTTCAAACAAGGCAAGTCTGACCAAGCATACGGTTCAACCCAAGCGAGTCTACTTAACCAGATCTCGAACAAAGAAGATAATGGAAGATCAGGAACAAGTACAGAACCTACAAGGGTAAGTCTCCGAGTTGAAGGATCAGGTCTCAGAACTTATGAGACTAATGAGGGAGATGTCCCAGAATAAACCTGTTTCAGAACCAAACTTGCCATTACCTCCTCCAGCACCTACGACAAATGATCCACACCAAGCTTCAACTTATTTTACCTTTCAGTCACCTATTCCGGACCCGACAATCACTGTCAATCCGGCTACCATGAATAATGACCTACCTTACTCTCATTACCCGGCTGTTTCAAACACCGACCCATACCCTTCAATCCTAATCCCACTAGTACACTCCGCCCCTCATCTCCCAACTGGGGGAGTATTTCATGCAGTGGGAGGAGAAAATAAGATGAAAGAAAGCGAGAAACTATCTGCTCTAGAGGAGAGATTAAGAGCAATCGAAGGACTGAATATGTATGGTTCAGTCGATGTGGCATCGCTCAGATTGGTTCCTGATGTGGTGGTGCCGCCCAAGTTCAAGGTCCCTGATTTCGACAAGTACACCGGGAATTCAGACCCTCGCATTCACTTGGCCACCTATATCGCCAAGATGTCCGCCCTGACAGATGATGACAGACTGCTAGTCCACTTCTTTCATGAGAGCCTCTCCGGGGCAGCCCTGAGATGGTGTATTCAGTTGGATAGGAGCAAACTGCGCTCCTGGAAGGATTTAGCTGACGCCTTTTTAAAGCAGTACAAATTCAACTGTGATGTGGCCCCCACAAGGAGGGACCTTCAGAACCTAGTGCAGAGAGACAGGGAAAGCTTTAAAGAGTATGCCCAGAAATGGAGAGAAAAGGCGACAGAAGTACACCCCCCGGTGACCGACAATGAGCTATGCTCTCTGTTCATCGAGACTTTGAAAGCTCCTTACTTTAACTTGATGATTGGAAACACTTCCAACAGCTTCTCAGACATCATCCAGGCTGGTGAGAGAATTGAAGCTAATTTAAGAATGGGACGACTGCAGGAGTTGGCTGAGAACCCTGCAAAGAAGACTGCCAATTTTGGCAAGAAAAAGGAGGGTGATGTGCATTCCATCACCCGGCAGAATAATTACTCCCCACTTCCCCAAAATAACTACCGGCCATATCCTTCCCCTCATGGCCAAACCATCGCAAACATTCCGCCTCAGAATTATCCACACCCGCGCCCACAATACCCACCACCAGCAAATTACCAACCTAGACCACCTCCTCCTCCTGCTCAACCGAGACCACCACAAAATAACCCAAGACCCCCAAGAAACCCTGATCCACCTCTTCCCCTCCCGCTCAGTGAAATATACCGATACCTTATCGGTATAAACTAGATAGTACCAGTTCCCCTAGACCCAATCCAGCCACCATACCCCAGGTGGTATGATGCCACTGCCCGTTGTGAGTACCATGGAGGGGCACAAGGGCATTCAACTGACAACTGCGGAGCACTCAGGGGAAGAGTGCACGCTTTAATCCGGAACGGGTGGCTGAAAATTGAGGGAAATGGTTCCCTCCCCAATGTTACCTCAAACCCATTGCCCAACCATAATGCAGGCAATGGTGTAAATATGATAGAGTCTGACGGAGAAAGGTCGACACTGGAGGTAGACGAGCTGATTCCTTACTTTGAGGAAATTTTTGCCGTGGCAATGAGGGAAGGCTACCTTTGCCCTCAGGTATCAGGGTCAGTGAAGGATACGGGATGTCCTTACCATGGAGGGGCAGCTGATCATGAGCTGCGGGACTGTGAGGGGTTCAAGCAAGAATTCCAGAACTTGTTATCCCTCAAAGTTTTGAGATGTCAGACAAGGTCGAAGATGGAAGGGGGAGTGAACACAACTAGATACAGCCAGAATGCTTCTACCTCCAAACCCAGAATCACCTTCTCACCCCCAGTAGCTTCACCACCAGTAACGGTTATCCGAACTCCGCCTCAGCTCCCTGTCACCAGTACTCATGCTGTCCCTTGGAACTATAATTTCCAAGTTTTCACACAAGGAGCGTCAAGCAGTACATCGGCTCCTAGCCTTGCTTCACTCCCGGCCCTCCTAAACCATGCTTTACTCCTCATGAGCATTTTAAAATGACTTATGTCGGACCTACCACCAATGCTACTCCCCAGGTTAATCTTCAGCCCGTTGCTGCCGCAAAATCCTCCTCGCTTGAGCAAGAAGTCGAGTTCATAACTCGAAGTGGGAGGTGTTACGGGAATGAAGAGAAAGAAAAGAGAAAAGGGAAAGTAAAGATGGGAGAGTCACTGAAGAATACTGAAGAGGAGGTCGAGAAGACAGAGAAGGTAGAGCCTGCCGGACATAAAGAAGAGGAGGAGCTGCTGCTCCAAATAATGAAACAGAGTGAGTATGATGTGGTGGAGCAGTTGAGAAAGACACCTGCCCGAATTTCACTGTTATCGCTGATCCTGAGCTCAGAAGTGCACCGACAAGCCTTGCAGAGAATCCTGGATCAGGCCTTTGTAAACCCCGACATCACTCCGGGGCAGTTTGAGAAGATAGTGGGACAAATCCAGGCATCCAGTTTTGTTACTTTCTCGGAAGACGAGATAGACCCAGCGGGTTTAAGACACACTAAAGCTCTGCATGTAACAGTGAAATGTAAGGGTTGTATAGTAGCCAAGGTACTTATTGATAACGGATCAGCTCTCAATGTACTCCCTAGTGCTACCTTGGCTAGGTTGCCAGTTGACCAATCAGATATACGTCAAAGTGCTATGGTGGTAAGAGCCTTTGACGGTACAAGAAGAGAAGTATTGGGAGATATTGACTTACCACTCCAAATTGGCGCATGCACCTTCAACGTCACATTCCAAGTGATGAATATTGAGCCGGCCTACACTATGTTGCTGGGGAGGCCTTGGATCCATTCTGCGAACGCCGTTCCCTCAACTCTGCACCAAAAGATAAAATACATTATGGACGGCAAAATCATCACTGTAAGAGGAGAAGAAGCCATTTTGGTCACCAAGCCACAATCACTCCCTTATGTGGAAGCGGCCGAGGAGTCGTTGGAAAGTTCTTTCCAGGCCCTCGAATTACAAGAAACCGGAAATGAGGGGGCTATGGCTATGGTGGCCAAAGTGATGTCAAGGAATGGATATCAAGAGGGCAAAGGCTTGGGCACCGCATTGCAAGGAATCGTTGAACCCATACCGGCTATCCAGAAGATAGGCCGCTGTGGTTTGGGTTATGAGGAAGATGCCCTTATGGATGGGCGATTCTGGATGAGGAAAATGCTTCGGGATCAGAGATTTGACCAGAAAATGGGAAAAGGGAAGCTAGTCCCGAGAATCACGGAGATCTTCACTAAACCGGTCATTGAAAATCCGGCAAATGCGGAAGAATCACCTGATGAACCATCCATTGATGTCATCCACCTGGATTCCTTGTATGAGGCTCTGGTCTCGCCAATAGCTGAGGGGCAAGAACTGGACAACTGGACAGCAGAGGACATCCCTGTACTCAATTTCGAGTAAAGTACCTTTGGTTATCTACACTTGATCATTTTGTCCATGGTGGCAAGTGTAATACTGTAAATGGACCCTTTTTCTTATGGCATAAATATTAATGAATTAATAGCGCATTCTAAATCCAATTCTCTTTCTCTTTCCTTTTGAATTCCATCCTTATAATATGTTCTATTTTCATTCATTCAGGACCATTCATCAATTAACACCTAATAATCCAATAGACTCAGAAATTCCTCCGGTTAATTTTGAAATCCCCATAACTGCCATTATTTCAAGTGATTCTGAGGAAAATCTCGCAGAAGAAAGGGACGAAAGAGATGAGCCTTCCCTAGTGCCTTGTGGAGACAAAACGTGCACCATAAACTTAGGCACGGAAGAAGAGAAAAGGGAACTTAAGGTAGTGGAGAGTGAAGAATTGGGAGATATGATCAGTTTGCTTAGAGAATTCCTGGACGTATTTTCCTGGAGCTATGATGATATGGTTGGTTTGGACCCCCAGATAGTGGCACACAAGATTCCCCTTATTCCGGGGACAATCCCGGTAAAGCAGAAGTTAAGGAGAATGAATCCCGACACACTGCTCAAAGTTCGGGATGAAGTCAAGAAACAGTATGATGCTGGGTTCTTGGAAGTAGTCAAATATCCCCAATGGGTGACTAACGTCGTCCCGGTAATGAAGAAAGACGGGAGAGTCAGGGTGTGCGTTGACTACAGGGATCTTAATAAAGCAAGCTTGAAAGATGATTTCCCTCTCCCTCACATTGATGTGTTAGTAGACAATGCTGCGGGATTAGGTAGGTGTTCATGCATTGATGGGGCATCTGGGTACAATCAAATCCCAATGGATGAGGAAGACAAAGAGAAAACCGCTTTTATCACTCAATGGGGAGTATTTTGCTATCGGGTCATGCCTTTCGGGTTGAAGAATGCCGGGGCTACCTATCAACGCGCTATGGTCACATTATTCCACGATCTGATGCATAAAGAAGTGGAGGTGTACGTGGATGATATGATCATCAAATCTAGGGGAGAAGAGAGCCATGTGCAGGTGATGAGGAAGGTATTTGAGAGACTCAGGAAATATCATCTGAAATTGAACCCTGCCAAATGCATATTCGGTGCCAGATTTGGAAAGTTGTTGGGATTCATAGTGAGCGAGAAGGGAATAGAAGTGGATCCGGACAAAGTCTGAGCCATCCAAGAAATGCCCTCCCCAAAAATAGAAAGGGAGGTGCGCAGTTTCTTAGGAAATTTGAACTACGTATCAAGGTTTATTTCCAACCTCACTGCGAAAGCTGAGCCAATTTTCAGACTGCTCCGAAAGAACAACACCACTCAATGGGATTCAGTTTGTCAAGAGGCTTTTGAGAAAATCAAGCAGTACCTGTCAAACCCACCAGTATTGGTTCCTCCAGTTGCTGGAAGGCCTCTGATCCTGTATATGGCAGTCCAACAAAGCTCAATGGGATGCGTTTTGGGGCAACATGATGATACTGGCCGAAAGGAAAGAGCCATTTATTACCTGAGCAAGAAGTTCAACGATTGTGAGTCAAGGTACTCTTTCCTAGAAAAAACTTGCTGCGCTCTAATCTGGACAGCAAATCGCCTCAAACATTACATGTTAAACCACAAGACATGGCTCATCTCCAGGATGGATCCCATTAAGTATGTATTCGAAAGCCCATTCGTGCCAGGAAGGATAGCCAAATGGCAGGTCATGCTCTCCCAATATGACATTGTTTACATGACCCGGAAGGCGGTGAAAGGTAGCGTGATCGCTGACCTCCTAGCAGAAAATCCTATCTAAGATTATGAAGCTCTGGATTTTGAGTTCCCTGATGAGCATATTAATGAAGTAGACTGCGAAGAAGAGGGGCCAGCCGATGTATGGGAAATGTATTTCGACGGAGCTGTCAATTTGTCCGGTAATGGAATTGGAGCTGTATTGATATCCCCGGATGGAAAACACTTTCCGATAGCTGTCAAGTTGAGATTTGACTGCACCAACAATGTTGCTGAATACGAAGCTTGTGTGATGGGTCTACAGGCTGCCATCGAAATGAAAATCAGGAAGTTGGAGGTATATGGAGACTCAGCCCTGATTATTTATCAAGTCAAAGGGGAATGGCAAACTAAGGATCCGAAGCTGATCCCATATCAGAAGTACTTCTTGGAGCTGATTAAGAAATTCGAAGAAATCTCTTTCACTCATCTTAGTAGAGACAAGAATCAATTTGCTGATGCCTTAGCCACCCTGGCTGTTATGGCTCAAATGGAGGAAGGGCAGACGACTCAGATATTAAGGATTAAAGCAAGGAATGAACCAGCTTATTGCTTCATGATTGAGGAAGAACTCGATGGTAAACCTTGGTACCATGACATCCTGGTCTACATCAGAACCGGAGATTTCCCTTCAGGGGCAAGTAGAAATGAAAGAAGGATGATTCGAAGGTTAGCATTGGGATACTTCCCCAGTGGAGAAATCCTATACAAGAGGAGCTCCAACGGTGAATTGTTGAGATGCGTGGGTGCAAAAGAGGCGAAGAGAATCCTTTTTGGGACTCATGAGGGAAATTGTGCAACCCATGCCAATGGGCACATGATGGCTAAGCAAATCATGCGACGTGGGTATTTTTGGACCATAATGGAAAAGGATTGCATCGAGTATTTCCGAAAGTGCCATAAGTGTCAGATTTATACGGATCCGATAAATGTGCCACCTCACAAGTTGTTCAACCTTGTCTCACCATGGCCTTTCGCAATGTGGGGCATCGATGTTATTGTACCCATCAACCCTAAGGCATCCAATGGGCACAGATTTATCCTAGTAGCCATCGACTATTTCTCCAAATGGGTTGAAGCCACGTCATACGCCCATATTACACAGAACACGTTTCTCAAATTCCTCAGAAGCAATATCATCTGCCGGCATGGTCTCCCCAATGAAATCGTCACTGACAACGCTAAGAATCTCAATAGTCCAAAGATTCAAAAATTGTGTGATCAATACAAAATCCGACATCTCAATTCCTCCCCATACCGTCCCCAGATGAATGGAGCGGTGGAAGCCGCAAATAAAAATCTCAAGAGGATAATCCAGAAAATGACGATCACATATAGGGATTGGCATGATATGCTTCCCTACGCTCTTCACGCATACCGGACTTCTGTAAGAACCTCAACTGGGGCAACCCCATACTCACTGGTTTACGGGATGGAAGCAGTATTACCTATTGAAGTTGAAATTCCTTCCCTAAGGATTCTGAAGGAATCAGGGATTGATGAGTCGGAATGGATCCAGTCAAGGTTGGATCAGTTAAGCTTGCTGGATGAGAAAAGGTTAACAGCGGCATGTCATGGGCAATTATACCAAAGGAGAATGGCTAGGGCATTTGACAAAAGCGTTCGCCCATGCGAATTCCAACCCGGGGACCTAGTTCTGAAGAAAGTGCTGCCAAATCAAAATGATCCCCGGGGCAAATGGTCACCAACCTATGAGGGACCCTATGTGGTTAAAAAGGCATTTTCTGGAGGAGCCTTAATCTTGACCCACATGGACGGTGAAGAATTTCCAAGACCTGTGAATGCTGACACCGTCAAGAGAAACTACGCCTAAAAAAAAAAAAAAAAAAAAAAGGTAGGAGTGAAAACTTGAAAGGGCGCTCCTAGCAAAATGTGTGAAAGAAGGCGAAAACCCCAAAGGGGTGCTTTCTGAAAAATGAGTGAAGGGCGAAAACCCGAAAGGGCGTCCTGAAAGAGTGAGTAAAAAAAAAAAAAAAAAAAAAAGAACTAGGGATGAGAACCCGAAAGGGCATCTCAAGAACCAAAAGGGAGAAATAAGGAATGGGGCATGAAACCGAGGATGGAGAGAAACCGTCACGGCATGAAGCTTCAGAAAACTTGGAATGATGGCAGTTAAGGGACTTCAAAGCTAACCACAAGGACTATGTGAGATCTATCCTTGTACCCTTTCTTTTCCTTCGAAACTCTATCTTTGTTTTTATTAAAGCTATAATAAAGTCATACTTCATTTCCTATACTTTTATCTTCCCTTTATACTCCCTCTTTAACATTATCTTTTTGCAATCTCGTTATTTAATGCGCTATTGATCAGTTAAAATTTTTGCCATAAGATTAAGATTTGACAATTGATAACCACGTACTTTACTATGAGATTTGCAGGGAATAACCTGAAAGAAAAAAAAAAAAAAGAAAAAAGAAAAGAGGTAGGGGTGAAAACCTGAAAGGGCGCTCCTAACAAAATGTGTGAAAGAAGGCGAAAACCCCGAAGGGGCGCTTTCTGTAAAATGAGTGAGGGATGAAAACCCGAAAGGGCATCCTTAAAAGAGCGAGCAAAAAAAAAAAACTAGAGGTGAAAACCCAGAAGGGCGCTTCTAGTCATATAGACAAAGGGGAAGTGAAAACCCGCAAGGGCGCTTTTCGGGAGAAAGTCAAAAAAACAGAAATGGGGCATTTGAAGAAATGAGGTCATAGGTCAAGTCTTGCAACCCGTCCTCCATTCATCATTGGCCTTCGGGATTCTGTTAAGTACACTTCATTGGGGAAGAACTTCTTATGTCTGGATTAGGCTTGCTTTGTAAGTGCAATTTACATTTCCTGTTATCAACCTCTGGTTCCTTGATCTAAGTTGATTTTAATTTCCAGCAATTTAAATTTCCTGTTATCAACCTCTGGTTCCTTGATCTAAGTTGACTTTAATTTCCAGCAATTTAAATTTCCTGTTATCAACCTCTGGTTCCTTGATCTAAGTTGATTTTAATTTCCAACAATTTACATTTCCCGTTATCAACCTCTGGTTCCCGTTATCAACCTCTGGTTCCTTGATCTAAGTTGATTTTAATTCCCAGCAATTTACATTTCCCGTTATCAACCTCTGGTTCCTTGATCTAAGTTGATTTTAATTTCCAGCAATTTACATTTCCCGTTATCAACCTCTGGTTCCTTAATCTAAGTTGATTTTAATTTCCAGCAATTTAAATTTCCCGTTATCAACCTCTGGTTCCTTGATCTAAGTTGATTTTAATTTCCAGCAATTTACATTTCCCGTTATCAACCTCTGGTTCCTTGATCTAAGTTGATTTTAATTTCCAGCAATTTAAATTTCTTGTTATCAACCTCTGGTTTCTTGATCCAAGTTGATTTTAATTTAACTTCTGTTGCCAATTTCTAGGTCACTAACTTAGGTATGCTTTAGTTCCCTAACTTCGAACACCTAGTCGTCCAAAATATGGGTCTGAATCTTTACATAATTCCTACACGGAAAAATTTTTCCCTTTAATAGAAATTATGTAAAGAGGGGCAGCTGTCGACACCATATTTTGGCCGATCCCCAGAATCAATAAACTTCGAAACCGATCCCCAGCACTAAGTCTCTCCTTGCCATTTAACCACATTTCCGATCTCTCTTCACAGAGAATTGAATCAATGCTAAGCCCTCGTATCAGTTAAAGCCTCACCGGTCTATTAAGTCACTTACCGATCTCTCAAACCCATTGTCGAATTTCCTGACCAGTCAAGTGTATTCCTGATCTCTTTTCACAAAAGAAATTGAACTGACACTAGATCTTTGTTACCAGTTTTTATTGCCGATCTCCCTTTCAAAAGTTTAAGAATAATCAAAGGTTCCAATCCGGTTTAATGAAGATCCCGATCTTAAATGTTCAAGCCAAATTTTCAATTTTAATCAAGTCCCGTTTAGCATTGGTTCTCTACCGATCTCATGCTCATTGTGTTTTCCGATCTCTCACACTTAGGTTAATAATCACTTTCAGTTATTTCAACATACTCAGACAATCAAGTGTTCAAAAATTTAGAAACTTTCCGATCACAGCTATTCATCGAACAAAAGAGGCATTTCATTTCATTTCATTTCAAGAATTTGTACAAGTCATTCAGCTGGAGGATCACCCCCAGCCTGATCTACATTTTGTCCGTCTCCCCTCTCACCCTCAGCCTCCTCCTCACTCTCCTCACCTTCATCCTCGGGAGCCAGGTTGGCCATCCAAGAGAAGTCCTCCTCAGGGTAACGCTTCTTGAGCTCAGCCAGGAGATCTCTGTGGGCATTCACATAAGCGCCGGCCACTCCAGTCACCATCTCTTCTTCTTTCGCCTTGAGTTCCTCAGTAAGGTGAGCGATGTGAGCGGCTTCATCGGTCCAAAGTGCTTGAACTTCTTCCAGAACACGGGTTCGCTCGGCCAGAACATGAGACTGTTCGGCCAGCTTGTCTTCATAGAACTTCATCCGCCCCTCAATTTCACATATGTAATCCCGAGCGGATGAGAGTTGAGATCGGAGAGAAGGCATATCCTGACTCATCTTCTCGACTTCCTTGCCCAGGCGATGAGCTTTTTCCCGAACAATGTGCTGGTTCACCAAGCACTCCACATTCAGGCTCATAGATCTAGTCAAAATGTTATCAAGAGTATTCGGAGACAGCCTATCCCAGTCTTCCCGAAGGCAGATGGATGACCCCAGGACCTTAGCGAAGCCTAGATTTTCTCGAACCGTCCGGTTCTTCTCCAGTGAAGTGAACAGGACATGGGCGCCTCGGGAAAGGGGCCTCACAGGAGGCTGAGAAGGACCCCCTTCGGTGCTCGGAACAACTGGAGGAGGTGGAGGCGGCTCTTCCCGGCGAGGAGGAGATCGGATCACTTCCACCTCGGGGATCGGCGGTCCCGAAGGTTGAGACGAGTCTTCTCGTATTTCCCTCGGCTCATGCCTGGGTGTCTGCATTTCCTCGGCTCGCTTCATCTCCCGTACTTTCCGGGAGATCTCCCTCTTTCGCTTCCGGTTCTCCTTGGAGGCTTCGTCTCTTGCCATACCTGCACAAAGAAGAGGTCAGTGAGATCGCTAAGGTCCTGAGATCTGAGATGTAGGAAATACCGATGCCGAGGTCAGAGAGCGCAAGCTCGCGATCTTGGCCGGTGACCAGTTCCATTGTCCAGTGATGAAGTTCGGCAGTCACTGCATCCAAACAAGAGAACTTCTCTCTGCTCGCCTGTTCTTTCAGCTCCATCACCATCAGCTCTTCCTCCCTATTCAATACTAGACGCTTCGGAATTAAGGGGCCTTAGTGTAGCCAGCTACGAGGGAAACCCTCAAAGCCATTTGGAATTTTGCTTCTTAGAATGAAGAAGCGGTTCTTCCAATTTTTCAGGGAGGAAGGCAGATCGGTGAAAAGCCCGCAATGTGGCTTCGCCTGGAAGAACCAGTACTCGTCGTCTTTTCGACGGGTTAATCTATGCAGCTCGGCAAATACTTTAGGCGTAGGACGGAATCCTTTAGCTCGGCAGAGGCCTCGGAAGGCTACTAAGATCCGCCACGAGTTCGGATGAACTTGGGCGATGCACACTTGGAAAAATTTTAGAACTTCTTTGAAGAAGTCATCGAGAGGGAACCGCAGTCCGGCTTTTAGTTGTTCCTCGTATATCATGATCATATCGTTCTCTTCGAAGAAGTGATCGGCTCGGTGATCGCCATGACACCGGATAAGTTCGTATGAATCGGGCCGGATGTTATACTCCTGGCTGAATGACTGCAGGTCGGTTTCTTGCAAGATTGACGGCAGCTCGTCCATAGGAAGGTTCTCTCTCCCTGAAGAAGGCGCGTGCCTTGATGATGGTGCTTGCCCCTGAGCTGGAACCGAGACCCTAGGAGGTTCAGGTCGCACGCTTGGCCCAACCACCTCTACTTCATCCGATGACCATGAAACGTGAACGGAAAGGGGGCTTGCCGCTCTCTGACCTTCGGCGCCGCTCATTTTCAAAAGAAATAAAGAACTTAAAGTAAAAGAAGGATCAAAACCCTTACCGGAGCTTGATCGGTGTCGGAAGAGCTTGAAAAATCGAGAGAATTTTGGAATTGTTTGCGAGAGACCGAAAATGGCATAAGAGAGCAACTGGCTAACCCTCACCCCTATTTATACTCGTCCGAGCATTTAATGCTCACGATGTTCCAGGCAATGCATCGGTTAGCGGGACTCGCCAGCTGTTCTGACACGCCTCTCGAATATTCCAAAATTCCATAAAGAGAACGGCTAATTAAAGATCGGCTGGTTGGGGATCGGTTAATTAAGGCGAATGTTTGGGAGAGCGGATCAGTTAAGGGTTGGTCAGTTAGGAACCAGATCGGATAAGCACATCAGAGATCGGAAAATAATCAATGCAATAATAATAAGATGATAATCGACAAAATGAAATCTTTATTTCCAAAAGTCAGATTACATCATTTGGGTGATCTCAAGAGATCGGATTACATTTCCAAAAGTCAGATTACATCATTTGGGCAATCTCAAGATCGGATTACATTAAAGATCTGATTACATCAAAAGGCCGATCTGTAAAGATCAGCGGAACATCCTATCTAAAGGGCCTATGTCAAAGCCTACATTGTGACTGATCCAAAGGGTGTCACCAACCCGAACCAAGCCGCTGTTGGAACACCCAATGTGGAGGAAAGCCGCTATCGGAACACCCAATGTGGTGAGAAGCCGAATAAACTTGGAAGAGCAACCGCCAAGGGTCGGTAGAACATTAGCAGTTTTCTCGATCGAAATCGGTTCACCGATTATACCGGTCGAACGATTAGAGTTCGGCAAGATCGAGGTACGCAATCCAGATCGTTTAATTGGTCCAGTTCTCTCACCATCATCAGATAAGGTTATCGCGATTATTCGATCACCAGGATTGTAAATTTTTAGTCGGGGAATAAAGAAATTCATCGGAAAGGGATCAAAAGCTACAAACGTGGCCGGAACTACCGCCGGAGCAGCTAGAACAGGAAAGTAAGAAGGGAGAGAGGAAAATCGGATGAGGGAAGTCTCTTCTGTCAGGGGTATGTATAGGGAGAAATCAGGCATTTATTGCTAAGCAGAAAACAAAGCGAACACTTCAAGAATCGAGGGGAAATTAATGCTTTGACCGGACCGGGCTTGACTAAAGGAAATGATCGGAATGATAGAGATCGGAAGAGGGGAGATCGGTATGAAAGATCGAAAAGGGCACGTGTCAAGAAGATCAGAAAGAGGGGAGATCGGATGGCAAAAAAAATAAGACAAATCCCAATAAACGTCGTCAGAATCAGAGCCAAGGTAGTTAAAGCGTTGCAGACGAGATCTCCACCGCACGCTTGAGAATCGCCCACAATGCTAACAGGTGCCAGAGTATGTCATGACAGTCCTGTACATCCCAATCTCCACCGTTGATCTCACTTGCAAGGATGAGTTCAGAGCCTTTAGATCAAAGGAAAAGACGACAAGACCGGCACCTTTTATTCCCAGCCCTTGGATCGTCCAGGTCAACGAAGTTTCGGACCGTCAGATTAGAAGAAGAAAAGGACAAGTATCCTGAAAATGATCTCGGCCGTTCATTTTGATTCGCTTTAATTCTCAAGCATCCGATCATGTCCTTTGAAATCCTGACCCTCCATCTCCCTCAAAATAGATCTTGACCCTTCATGGAGAACGCCCGGTTCCTATAAATACCTGCATGAAAACTGTTCAAAGGAGGAAAAAAAAAAGGAAGGTTGTTACTATAGCGGAAGAACTCTGAAATTTAATTCAGATCGTTACTCTGCTTTCATAAGAAGAACTTTTGAAACCAGTTTTCTGAAGTGTTTTCTTGCAAAGGGATTTGTGAATACCGAAACTTCATTTTCGGATCGTTCATTATCCTGTGGCACTCTCACTTTCTGTCTTTGTTATCTTTTATTTCCACTCCTGTTGTCCAAGCTCAACTCCATTCAAACTCGGTTATTTTGACCCGACTGCATTTTAGTAAGGAATTCTTCATTTCAAGGCGAACCCTGGTCCTCCAGCTATCAACCTGCAGTCCTATTACATTCTGTGATTCTGTAGTTAGTTTAGTAGATTCGGCTCCCTACAGGTGAGTGCTTATATTGCTACTTCATAAAATGCTCTTCTTTATTTACGTATTTTATTCGTTCTTTTTATGTTGGTAATGTTCACCAAGTTTATACTGCATTTTAAACACGAAGACGCTCATTCTCGAGTTTATTTCTTTGCTAATCCGGTTAATCCTTATTACCTCTTAATACGGGAGTTCTGGTCCCTCATAGCGTAAAAGTAACTAAATAAAATGTAGGTAACTGTGTTTTAAGCGTAGCCTTGAAATAATAGAAGGTCTAGATAACAAGCCAGAAAAATAGTAAAGAATTAGGTCAACATAGAAAATAATGGAGAAAATGTCACAAAACAAAATGAAACTAAATATTAGCTAAATGAATAGAACAGATTGGATATCGAAAGGTAGAGGTTAGGCGACCATTCAGGAGGTCGGTAAAATTCGGTTTAATGTCCCCTGCCTAATTTCGAGGTGCCAAAAAAAAAAGAACCTTCTTTCAGGTCCTCGGTATCTTCGAATGCCAAAACCCTTAACCTTAGGCTCCCACAATATGTAAGATTTTCAAGAGGTCGGAAAAGTCCTTATCCGATCCCCATCAAAATATTAAAAGAGATCGGAGGAGAGTTCTTATCCGGTCTCAATTCAAAATTTTAATAAATATTTAACAGAGATCGGAGGAGAGTTCTTATCCGATTCTCAACTCAAACTTTTAATATTTAAAAGAGATCGGAGGAGAGTTCTTATCCAGTCTCAATTCAAAATTTTAATAAATATTAAACAGAGATCGGAGGAGAGTTTTTATCCGATTCTCACCTAAAATTTAACGAATAATTTAAAGAGGTTGGAGGAGAGTTCTTATCCGATCCTCAAGCTAAAAATTAATAAACATTAAAGAGATCGGAGGAGAGTTCTTATCCGATTCTCAAATTGAATTTTAATAAAATATCTCTTTCAAACAAAATTAACATACAACAGTAACTCAGTAAGGTTGTCTCATTTACTTATGTATCTGGGTAATCCGAATTAGTGAAAAATCAAATATTCCTTTTGTCAAAAGGATTAACATTTCCATTCGAGCCCTCCTAACTAATTTATGAAGAACGTGAAGTTAAATCTACTTACCCTTATTGAGGGACGAGGTGGGGTGCCTAACACCTTTCCCACCCGTTTACGGACCCCGAATCTATAATCTCTATTTTGAAGTGGTTTCATTTTAATTTATTTTCACAAATGGTTTTCTTTAATTTCCCTCAAAATTAAGGTGGCGACTCCTCACTCTTTCCCACTTCGGTGAGGGTTCGTTCAGGCGACCGCAAAACTCCTTGCGACAATACTCAATATAGAACAAATCTGCATTTTATTAAACTCAAATCAAAGATGAAGGAGCGAAAGCATGAAAAATATAAGTTTAGATTATTGAATTCAAAATTTTTCTTCTAGGGCCTCATGCATCACGCAAGATTCATTATTTATCTATTTGATTTCAATGATAAACAGCATATTAAAACACTTTTAATATATTTTAGATCTACATTTGCCATTTTAGATTTTAGAATTAACAGATTAATTCATTAGAACCCTAGATTAGATAAAAAACAAGTGCACTAACATTTTGATGCGCTGCAGTTGTGTTTGGCACCTTTGGGATGCACCTAGGACACCAGATGTTGTCCCTCTAGCTTATCCACACCAAGATCACCAATGGCAGCCCCTTGAACAGCATTTCAAGCCTTTCCAATCAATTAGAAATTCAGGTTTTGTAACACCCCTATTTGGTATATTTCACTATTTCAGTGACCGGTGTCGGTTCGGATAATTAAGGGGATTAGAACCACGTCTAAGACACCTAGATAAGCCCTGAATGCAAATAATTAGTAATTTCCAAATAGTTAAGTATAAAGAAGAAAAACAAAGTATAAAAAGTTAAATGAGCCGGGAGTAACAGCGATGGGTGACCTTCCTAGGAAATGACTACGAGGTCAGTCTAAACTCAAATTTCGAATAAAAAAATATGACGCCGCAGTCCTTAGGACCATTGCGAACATAGTGGAAAAGAGAAAATCATGAAAAAGAGTTGTTAAGTAGGTCAAATAATTAGGTTAGGGATCTGGAAGAAATATCGAATAACTCGCAAACCGGATTGAACCAGCGAGGGGCAATTTGGTTAATTCACCCCTAGAGCTGACTCCTGACCTAACTGTCCAATAAAATCGAAGAAAAGAAAATTTCAGAATCAAGAATTAAATTAAGAAGCTATGGAAAAATAAAGGAAAAAGAAAAAGAAAAGAAAATTAGAATAATGACATCACCTACATGACCTAAGTATTACCTCATAAATAATTACTATTTAATTATTCTATTTGACTAAGTCAATTAAAGGGATAAAAATAAAATTAAAAAGACAAATTTTTTTCTTCTTCTTCTCCAAATTCTCGTAGCTCTCTCTATCCCATTTCTTCTCTCACCAAAAACCTCCATTAAAGCATGCTTTAAGCTTGCTTCCAACCACTAAACCTTACCTTGACCCCAAATTAGTCCATAAGAACTTGTTAGATCAACTTGAGGAAGCTTTAGAAGAAGGAAAGAAAAGAAGAAAAGGAAGAAAGGGAAGAATTGAAAATTCTAGTGGAGGTAAGCACTTGTACTTAGAAATTTAAGTTTATTTGTTGTGTTTATGACTCAATTAACTTAGATCTTAACTTAAAATCAAAAGAAAATAATTATTGAGGGACCAAAAGAGAATTTTGGCCAGCCTTAGTTAGGGTTTGAAATGAATAATTTTGAGGTGTTTGAATGGTTGTTTAGGTTGAGTTGTGTATGTAAAGTATGGGTATATGTTTTGAATGCATTAGATTTGAATTCTATGTAATTAGGGTTTTGAGCATTTTGAAAATTGGAGAAAAAGTTGAGAATTGGTCAATTGATGTAGTTAACCTTATTTGAGTTGAGAAATAGTCAATTGTGATCATTTGTGATGTGTGTGAATTGTTAGAAATAAGTTTCAATTCGGATTGGTTAGGGTCATTATGCAGACAGCTTGACCTAGGTCTGTTTCAGGGACCAAAACTAAAAATTTACCAACCCAATTGGTGTGAGGCCAATTGGGAATGAAACTAGACACAAAATGGCACATTTTTCATTTAGGAATCATACCTAAAAAGTGACCATAACTTAGTGAGCAATTAGGCTAAATCTGGAATTGGGCACACTGCCCTGTACAAAAATAACCAAATGAACAATAGTTACATAAATGACTATAACTTGTTCTAGGAAGGTGCAAATGACCTGAATTTTATACTGATAGAAAGCTGAGACATAGCCCTACAACTTTCATGAAGAAAATAAAACCAAATTTTGTCCATAACCTATCCAAAAACTCACCTGTAGTCAACACACAAAAATGGCCAGTATCCAGAAAATGCCCAGAATTCTGGGTCACACCAAATCTGGCCAGCCATGTTCGAATGGCCATAACTTGGGTTAAAAAACTCTAAATTGAGTGATTCAAAAAGGAAAATAAAGTTAAGACAATAAGAAACAACTTCTATGAAGAAAACTTAACCAAATTACCACAGCAATATGACCAATGAAACAGTGCAAAATAGGATATCAAATCTAAAAATTTGAAATTTCACCTAAGAGACTTAAGATTTGAGGAAACAACCAAAACCAACAAATTAGGTAACTAAAATGTGGTATGTGGGTAACATTAGAATTCGCATACCTATTAATCATGAGAAAGTCAATAATTTGACTTGAATAGTATCTTGAATAGTAACCTTGAAATACAAATTTTAAAGAATGTCAAGTTAAGCATATTTAAGCTAGATATAAAAAGATTTGAATTTAGTTTTAGACTTATAATAAATTATAATACTGAAACACTGTAAAATTGTGTGTTTCAGTTGAAAAGAATACCGAGAAAGAACTCAAGGCATCAAGTCAAGGCGAAGAGGCGACTCGCATAAGGTTTGTGCACAACATCAATATTCTTTAAAATTCCTTTGCAAAGTGCCTAAAATGAATTGTGAATTACTTATATTGCAAAATGCGTATTATGCTTTTGACTTAAATTGTTGAAAGTCTACTTGTATGTGTTTGAAATGGCAATAAATATTTAGTAAATTGCTAAGAAAGTTTTGAAATCATAGTGTCATGACCATATATTTGAATGCCTCACTAGCATGACTAGTGGGAGGAATTAGTTTTGAATTTTGATTCCCTCTCTGGCTGAAGTGTTGAGGTGTGTGCCAGTAGAGGAAAAAATTGAATGGGTACCCATAGTTTGAGCTAGCTAGCCTTGTGATTTCTCATAAGCCTCCGGCTATTGAGATGAATATTGTTCTGAATGGCATGATATAACTGTGTGTTTTTATGAAATTCATTTTGAGACTTCCTAAATGAAATTGTTTGGATTAAAAGTTTATAAATCATGTTTTGTATCTGTCTTTCATTTTCAGTACTGTATTTGAATAAATGTGATTTGGATTATGCATAAAATGTTATTTTAGTATGTTGTGCACCACTGAGTTATAGTACTCAGCGATGGCTGTTATTGCTGTCGCAGATATAGAGACTAGAGGAGCAGCAGAGTGAACTGCTAAGGATCTTGGAGCTACATCCCTGAGGTTTTGTCGGGTATAATTTTATACCCTGTTTGTAATGTTTATATTTGTGTATGTTACTGTATGTACATGTATAAACTGGTCTTAAGTAGTTGAATAGAGTTTGTAATAATATTATTTTGAATTTTCTAATGTAAATTTTGTATTGATGAATGTAAATTGATTTTACTTTAATGAAATATGAATGAAATTTTTAGTATTATTTTGAAGACAATTGAATTGAGAATTGTTTTGAATTTCGGAGTTTGAGAAAAATTGTGTTGATTGTGTTGTAGTAGTGATGGATTTTGATGAAAAGAATTATAGGAAGTATTTTTACAGGTTTTTGAAGAACTAGTTTCTTAAAAAACATACGGCACTCTGTTGAAAGTTTTCCAAAATTTGCGGACAAATTAAAATGGACAAAAATTTTAACTAGCTTTTAAACTTCTATGAAATGTAAGAAAATGCTCACCACTTCCAAAAAGTAAGAAAATAGTTTTTAAAATCCCTTGTAGGGTACTTAATGAGTTATTGGTAGGTGAAGTTCGGTAGTTCATTAGGTATTCTACGGGATCATGTTATGTCTTACAGAGGGGTAAGGTGTGGCATGTTTTAGTGGTATCAGAGCGAATTTTTTTGAAGTATGTTTTGATTTATGAATTTGTGTCTTTTCTTTAATAAGTACAACTGCTCAATGTCCTTATTGGTTACATACAGTGCATTACATCATAAATATGAACTAACGGAGGGAAATCTCCTTGTGTTATTTGTTCAGGAGATATCCTAACTCTAGACTAAAATGGAAGAAGGGGATTGCTCTGTTGAGCAGTCGGTAGAGCCTGAGGCCCAAGGGGAAGCCCCAGCTCTCCAAAATGTCAGTGGGTTAGTGGCACCAGCCCCACAAATGCCACAATTTTTGGCACAATTCGCCCAGCAGATGGCGGCAATGTTTCAACAGATGGCTGGAGGTATGTCTGCTCAAACTCCACTCCAGACATCGATGGTGCAACCTCAGGCTCCAGCCAGGCAGTATGACAAGCTATTGAAATATGGGGCTACAGAATTTAAGGGTACAATAGACCCACTAGAGGCAGAGCAGTGACTGGAGAGAATGGACCGAGTGTTCAAGAAACTACATTGCCCAGATGAACTAAAATTTGAGTATTCGGTATCGCTGCTTCAAGGGGATGCGTATGATTAGTGGAAAACCATCCTCCACAGCTTGGCAGAACTGCCAATATTGACTTGGGATGACTTCATCAGAGAGTTCAGACAGAAATATGTCCTAGATGCATATGTGGATCAAAAATTGCAAGAATTTTTGAGTTTTAAACAAGGCAACAGATCAGTGGCAGAGTATGAGAGGGAGTTCTCCCGCTTAAGCCACTATGCTGGGAGTCTCTTGTCTACCAACAAAGAAAGGTGCAAGAGATTTGAGACCGGTTTGAAGGCCAGTCTGAGGATGCAAATAGTGGGATTCAGACACAGTAACTTCTCTGAGCTCATCTCTCAGGCACTTGAGTTAGAAAGAATTGAATTAGAAGTGATACCAGTGAAAGAGAAATATGAGAAGACTGAAAAATCAGAGAAAGATAAAGGGGAAAAATCAGCAGAACAAAGTCCCAGTGATACATCTGGAAAGAGGAAAAAATTTAAGGGATCTGGCAAAGGTGGAAGGTTTGGAAGGGGTAGATTCTCCAGACAGAGACCACCTAGGTCTGGTCGGCAATCGACCAGGGGTTCATATCCTCCCCGCCCCTGTGAGATATGTGGCAAGACTCATGGGGGAGAATGTTATTGGGCAACAGGAGCTTGCTTTAATTGTGGAGGCATGAGCCATCTCGCTAAGGACTGCACCAATGCCCGTGGATTTGGGCCAACTCCTACTACTGCTGAGGGATCTATTCAGAGTTTTGCTTCCAGAGGTTCACAACCAGTTAGCAAAGGAAGAGGTAGAGGTAGAGGCAATGCTTCTGGTAGTTACGGTACCGTTAGCCAGTCAGCACAGGGGAGTGCTTCGGCCAGAGTTTACACTATGAAATAGCAGGAAGAGGCTGAGACTTCCGATATTGTAGCCAGTACTTTCTCTATCTCTGATCAAGAAGTATTTGTGTTATTTAATCCAGGTTCAACCCGTTCGTATGTTAGTGCTAGCATACTTAGTTCTCTTGCTGTTTCGTGTGTCAAAATGGGTTTTGAGGTGCTAGTAACTAGTTCGTTAGGACAAGAGATCCGGGTCAACCGAATATATAGAGATTGTCCTTTGGTGATCCAAGGACATGTTTTTTTGTCATATTTAATTGAAATTCCCTTTAGAGATTATGGTATCATCTTGGGCATGGATTGGTTAGCCAGGCATCACGCTATGATAGACTGTAGACTGAAGACAGTCACTTTTGGTCTCCCTCTGTACGGTGATGTAGTAATACATGGGGAGAGGTAGTTATTGCCATCAAACATCATTTCGGTTGCACTAGCCAGAAGGATGATCAGAAAGGGGTGTGAAGCATACTTGGCATATGTGATAGACACCCAAGTGGGGAGTCCAGCATTGAGAGACATCCCTACTGTATGTGACTTTCTGGATGTGTTCCCTGATGAGTTGCCAGGACTATCTCTGGAAAGAGAGGTGCAGTTTGAAATTGATGTTATGCCTGGTGTTGACCCAATTTCTATAACACCATATAGAATGACACCAGCAGAATTGAAAGAGTTGAAAGTGTAGTTGCAAGAGCTGCTTGATAAGGGCTTTATCTGCCCTAGTGTGTCAACTTGAGGAGTGCCAGTGTTGTTTATTAAGAAGAAAGATGACACTCTCTGCTTATGTATTGACTACTGACAGTTGAATAAGGTGACAATAAAGAACAGATACCCATTGCCCCACATTGATGACTTGTTTGATCAGTTGAGGGGTGCAGCTGTGTTCTCCAAAATTGACCTGAGATTAGGTTATTATCAGCTGAAGGTGCAAGAGCAGAGTATTCCTAAAACTGCCTTTAGAACTTGCTATGGCCATTATGAGTTCTTGGTCATGCCATTCGGGTTAACTAATGCTCTGGTTGCTTTTATGGATATGATGAACACTATCTTCAGACCATACCTCGATCAATTTGTGGTGGTATTCATAGATGATATATTGGTTTACTCGAAGGGTGCAGAGGAGCATGATAGACATATGCAGATTGTACTGTAGACTTTGAGGGAGAAACAACTATATGCCAAATTGTCTAAGTGTGAATTTTGGCTAAAAGAAATATCCTTTTTAGGGCACATAGTATCGGTAGAGGGCATCAAGGTAGATCCAAGTAAGATAGAAGCTGCCCTTAATTGGAGACCACCCAGAAATATCACTGAAATTCGCAGTTTTCTGGGTTTAGCTAGATACAACCATCGATTTGTGAAGGGGTTCTCCATGTTGGCATCTCCATTGACTAAGCTGCTTCGAAAAGATGTGAAATTTCAGTGGACAGATAAATGCCAATAGAGTTTTGATGAGTTAAAGAGGTGTTTGATTGAAGCTCCAGTTCTGACTTTACCTACCCCGGGTAAAGAATACACAGTTTACAGCGATGCTTCTCACAATGGGTTAGGCTGTGTACTGATGCAAGAGTGGAATGTCACTGCCTATGTATCACGCCAGCAGAAACCGCATGAGAGGAATTATTCGACACATGACTTGAAGCTAGAAGCTATTGTATTCACTCTTAAGATCTGGACACACTATTTATATGGGGAGAAGTGCTACATCTACACAGATCATAAGAGTTTGAAGTATTTGGGCACTCAGAAAGAGTTGAATTTGAGACAGAGGAGATGGTTAGAGTTGATAAAAGACTATGATTGTCTGATAGAGTATTAGCTAGGGAAAGCTAATGTGGTGGCTGACACCTTAAATTGCAAGACTATTGCAAGTCTACGGGTTTCTCCTTTGTCTATGGTACATGAGTTGAGAGTATTGCATGCCAGCTTAAAGATTAATAATGAGGGGCAAATAGCAGTTGCATGGGATATACAACCAGTGTTAATTGATCAAATCAAAATGGCTGCACAGAATGATCAGAAGTATCAGAAGCTGTTAGAAGAAGTCAGACAGGGCAAGAAACCTGAGTTCTCAGTGAGAGATGACGGCTTACTGCTTCACCAGGGCAGAATGTGCATTCCTAATGACGTTGACTTGAGACAGATCATTTTTAAGGAAGCACATGAGTCTCCTTTTAATATGCACCCTGGTGGCACAAAAATGTATAAAGGGCTGAAAGAGCACTACTGGTGGATGGTTATGAAAAAAAATGTAGCAGAATTTGTTTTCAAATGCCTAACTTGCAGCAAGTGAAGGCAGAGCATCAAGTACTAGCTGGTTTGTTACATCCATTACCAGTACTGGAATGTAAATGGGAGAGAATAACTATGGATTTTGTGATGGGACTTCCAATGACACAGAAGAGTCATGATGCAGTATGGGTTATAGTTGACAGAGTGACCAAGTCTGCTCATTTTCTGCCAGTACGGATGGACTATAGCCTGGAAAGATTGGCCAAATTATATATAGATGAGATTGTGAGACTGCATGGAGTGCCAGTATCCATCGTATCAGACAGAGATCCTAGGATCACTTCTAGATTCTGGGGTAGTCTTCAGAGAGCCCTAGGAACTAGATTGAACATCAGCACGACATTCCACCCACAGACAGATGGCTAGTCTGAGAGAGTAATTCAGATCTTGGAGGATATGCTAGGGGCTTGTGTGATTGAGTTTGAGGGTAGTTGGGACACACACTTGCCTTTGATTGAGTTTGCTTATAACAACAGCTACCAATCAAGCATTGGGATGCCTCCATATGAAGCTTTGTATGGTAGGAAGTGTAGAACTCCCCTGTATTGGGATGAAGTGGGTGAAAGAAAGATGATTGGGCCCGAAATTGTTCAGCAAACTGAGGAGAAAATTAGATTGGTTAGAGATTGACTCAAAGCTGCATCAGACTGTCAGAAGTCCTATATTGATCTGAAGAGAAGAGATATTGAGTATGCAGTGGGTGACAAAGTATTCCTTAAGGTTTCCCCTTGGAAGAAAATTATGAGATTCGGCAGAAAGGGGAAACTGAGTCCTCGTTTCATTCGGCCATATAAGGTTCTGGAAAGAGTAGGTCCTTTGGCATATCCTTTAGCACTACCTCTAGAGTTGGAGAAGATACATAATGTTTTTCATGTATCTATGTTGAGGAGGTATAGATCTGACCCATCTTATGTACTACCAGTAGAAGAGATTGAAGTGAATCTAGACCTCACATATGAGGAAGAACCCATAGAGATTCTAGCTTATGAGGTGAAACAACTATGGAACAAGCAGATACCGTTAATGAAAGTGCTGTGGAACCATCATTCAGGCCATGAGGCTACTTGGGAACGAGAGGAGGACATGAGGAGACAGCATCCACAGCTATTCAGAGACTGATACCAGGTAAAAATTTTGAGACGAAATTTATTTTAAAGGGGGGAGAATTATAACACCCCTATTTGCATAGCCTGGTATATTTCACTGTTCTGGTGACCGGTGTTGATCCAGACAATTAAGGAGATTAGAACCATGTGTAAGACACCTAGATAAGCCCTGAATGCAAATAATTAGTAATTGCCAAATAGTTAAGTATAAAGAAGAAAAATAAAGTATAAAAAGTTAAATGAGCCGGGAGTAACAGCGATGGGTAACCTTCCTGAGAAATGACTGCGAGGTCAGTCTAAACTCATATTTTGAACTGAAAAATGTGACACCACGGTCCTTAGGACCATTGCGAACACAGTGGAAAAGAAAAAATCATGAAAAAGAGTTGTTAAGCAGGTCAAATAATTAGGTCAGGGATCCAGAAGAAGTATCGAATAACTCGCAAACCAGATTGAACCAGTGAGGGGCAATTTGGTCAATTCACCCCTAGAGCTGACTCCTGACCTAATTGTCTAATAAAATCAGAGAAAAGAAAATTTCAGAATCAGGAATTAAATTAAGAAGCTATGGAAAAATAAAGAAAAAAGAAAAAGAAAAGAAAATTAGAATAATGACATCACCTACATGACCTAAGCATTACCTCATAAATAATTACCATTTCATTATTCTATTTGACTAAGTCAATTAAAGGGATAAAAACAAAATTAAAAAGATAAATTTTTCCTTCTTTTTCTCCAAATTCCCGTAGCTCTCTCTATCCCATTTCTTCTCTCACCAAAAGCCTCCATTAAAGCATGCTTTAAGCTTGCTTCCAATCACTAAACCTTACCTTGACCCCAAATTAGTCCATAAGAACTTATTAGATCAACTTGAGGAAGCTTTAGAAGAAGGAAAGAAAAGAAGAAAAGGAAGAAAGGGAAGAATTGAAAATTCTAGTGGAGGTAAGCACTTGTACTTGGAAATTTAAGTTTATTTGTTGTGTTTATGACTCAATTAACTTAGATCTTAACTTAAAATCAAAAGAAAATAATTGTTGAGGGACCAAAGAGAATTTCGGCCAGCCTTAGTTAGGGTTTGAAATGAATGATTTTGAGGTGTTTGAATGGTTATTTAGGTTCAGTTGTGTATGTGAAGTATGGGTATATGTTTTGAATGCATTAGATTTGAATTCTATGTAATTAGGGTTTTGAGCATTTTGAAAATTGGAGAAAAAGTTGAGAATTGGTCAATTGATATAGTTGACCTTATTTGAGTTGAGAAATGGTCAATTGTAACCATTTGTGGTTTGTGTGAATTGTTAGAAATAAGTTTCAATTCGGATTGGTTAGGGTCATTATGCAGACAGCTTGACCTAGGTCCCTTTCAGGGACTAAAACTAAAAATTTATCAACCTAATTGGCGTGAGACCAATTGGGAATGAAAATAGACACAAAATGACACATTGTTTATTTAGGAATCATGCCTAGAAAGTGACCATAACTTAGTGAGCAATTAGGCCAAATCTGAAATTGGGCACACTTCCCTGTACAAAAATGACCAAATGAATAGTAGTTATGTAAATGACCATAACTTGGTCTAGGAAGGTCCAAATGACTTGAATTTTATACCGATAGAAAGCTGAGACATAGCCCTACACCTTTCATGAAGAAAAAAAACCCAAATTTTGACCATAACCTATTAAAAACTCACATGCAGCCAACACATAAAAATGGCCAATATCCAAAAAATGCCAAGAATTCTGGGTAACACCAAAACTAGCCAGCCATGTTCAAATGGCCATAACTTGGGCTACAAAAATCCAAATGGAGTGATTCAAAAAGAGAAATAAAGCTAAGACAATAAGGAACAATTTCTATGAAGAAAACTTAGCCAAATTACCATAGAAACTTGACTAATGGAACAGTGCAAAACAGGATACCAAATCTGAAATTTTGAAATTTCACCTAAGAGACTTAAGATTTGAGAAAACAACCAAAACCAACAAATTAGGTAACCAAAATGTGGTATGTGGGTGAAATTAGAATTCCTATGCCTATTAAGCATGAGAAAGTCAACAATTTGACTTGAATAGTATTGTAAATAGTAACCCCAAAATACAAATTTTAAAGAATATCAAGTTAAGCATATTTAAGCTAGATATAAATAGATTTGAATTTAGTTTTGGACTTATGATAAATTATAATACTGAAACAATGTAAAATTGTGAGTTTTAGTTGAAAAGAATACCGAGAAAGAACCTGGGGCATCGAGTCAAGGCCAAAAGGCGACTCGCATAAGGTTTGTGCACAACATCAATATTCTTTAAAATTCCTTTGCAAAGTGCCTGAAATGAATTGTGAATTACTTATATTGCAAAATGCGTATTATGCTTTTGACTTAAATTATTGAAAGTTTACTTGTATGTGTTTGAAATGGCAATAAATGTTTAGTAAATTGCTAAGATAGTTTTGAAATCATAGTGTCATGACCATATATTTGAATGCCTCACTAGCATGACTAGTGGGAGGAATTAGTTTTGAATTTTGATTCCCTCTCTGGCTGAAGTGTTGAGGTGTGTGCCAGTAGAGGAAGAAATTGAATGGGTACCCATAGTTTGAGCTAGCTAGCCTTGTGATTTCTCATAAGCCTCCGGCTATTGAGATGAATATTGTTCTCAATGGCATGATATAACTGTGTATTTTTATGAAATTCGTTTTGAGACTTCCTAAATGAAATTGTTTGGACTAAAAGTTTATAAATCATGTTTTGTATCGGTCTTTCATTTTCCATACTGTATTTGAATAAATGTGATTTGGATTATGCATAAAATGTTATTTTAGTATGTTGTGCACCACTGAGTTATAGTACTCAGTGATGGCTGTTATTGCTGTCGTAGATATAGAGACTAGAGGAGTAGCAGAGTGAGCTGCTAAGGATCTTGGAGCTACATCCATGAGGTTTTGTTGGGTATAATTTTATACCCTATTTGTAATGTTTATATTTGTGTATGTAACTGTATGTACATGTATAAACTGGTCTTAAGCAGTTGAATAGAGTTTGTAATAATATTATTTTGGATTTTCTAATGTAAATTTTGGGTTGATGAATGTAAATTGACTTTACTTTAATGAAATATGAATGGAATTATTTAGTATTATTTTGAAGACAATTGAATTGAGAATTATTTTGAATTTTGGAGTTTGGCAAAAATTGTGTTGATTGTGTTGTAGTAGTGATGGATTTTGATGAAAAGAATTATAGGAAGTGTTTTTACAGGTTTTTGAAGAACAGTTTTCTTAAAATACAGACGGCATTCTACCAAAATTTTTCCTAAATTTGCGGACAAATAAAAATGGACAAAAATTTTAACTAGCTTTTAAACTTCTATTAAATGTAAGAAAATGCTCACCACTTCCAAAAAGTAAGAAAATGGTTTTTAAAATCCCTTGTAGGGTATTTCATGAGTTATCGGTAGGTGAAGTTCGGTAGTTCATTAGGTATTCGACGGGATCATGTTATGCCTTACAGAGGGGTAAGGTGTGACAGTTTTTGCCTTTAGAGATGTTATAGATGCATACAGGACACTAGAAACAATTTCTAGTATTTTTTAATTCATGAGAATGTTGGCAATTCTCTTTAAATTGATGAGAGATGAAGAAGAAGAGAGGCGAGAGGCTCTTTGGGTGGCGGCACAAAAGAAAAACAACAACTTATAATTTTTCTTTTCATCCTTTCCTTTATATAGCTAGGTCATCACTTAAAACCCTTACCACATGTCACATTCTTATTGACTCATAGTTTAATTGACCCAATCATATTGTACCAAGTGTCAAACTTAGATTTAATCTTGACTTTGATCATCTTACATGATTAAACGACAAATGACAAGCTTATGTGTAGTGCCATGTGTCACCATCTCATGGTGCCACATGTCACCCTGTGAAATGACCAAAATACCCTTGTGTCTGAATTTTGAGTTCTCAACCTAAAATAATTATTTCTCTTCTTCTAATCAATTTATATCAAATATAAATTAATTAATTAATCTCTATTAATTAATTTCTCATAATTAAATTGATATTTAAACACTTTAAATATAAATTTAACTTATACTATACATCCAATAACCTAGATTTGGTTTCAAGCCATGCTAGGGACTTTGCAATCTAATTGCAAATCAAACCTATTCAATTAATCAATTAAACTCTTTAACTAATTAATTAAATCACATTTAACTTGGTGATTACTTGTGTATGTGTGTGACTCACTAGGCTCATTACTAATTGGCAATGAGAAATGATATCAACTCTTAATAGCATCAGAACTCTTTCTTACCATAAATGATTTCTCTAAATCATTTTAAGCAGCTCATAGACTATGGTTAACACCTAGCATAGCATGCCATAGCCACCCAATCAGTAATAAGGTTTACCTTAAATGAACCTATAATCATACGTTACCATACACTAGATCTCTCTGTTACAAAATCCCAATTCGAGCTGGAGTCATGGTTTATGTGAGACCCCATTTGCAATGAATATTATGTTCTCTTTTAATTCTAGTTCTTGATTAAAAAGATTTTCTCATCAGAAACTCTTTTCTGATTAAATCTATCTGTCCTGGCCAAGAACTTGAAACATCAAGAACAATTAAATGAACATAAGATTTTATCCCTATTTACTTAGGGTAACAGATTCCATCTTGATCAACACCTACCTCCATGTATAACTAGTAGGAGCTAACACATGCCCATACACCCATACACAGTACAAGTATGAAAGCAGTATCAAACTCAAACCACCTATATACAAGATAACTGTGCTATCTCAAGTCTAAAGATTATATGCACTGATATGATTTATAACAATACATTGACAAGAGTAAACTCAATATGCTTGTCATAAATGTCACTGGTTCGACCTACTTATCATATATAATTGCCTATCATGTTTGTTATATGGCATGAGACTCACCATTCCATCTTATTTATATCTCATATAAATACCTTGGGAACAAACATGAATACAATCTTTCTGGATAAGTCATGTCCTATATGAAGTATCCTTAATTGTGAATCAATTTATGATACTTTGTGCTAGAAATACTATTACTCATATTCCTAACAACTTGAGAATAGAATGTCTAACAAAATATCAATGGACATTTTCTATTACACATAAATATATTATGTAAACGTACAAGTAAAAATGCCTTTTATTAATAAAACATGTACAAGATACATACTAAATGATATACTCTAGGACATACTACTAACAATCTCCCACTAGTACTAGAGCCATTCATTACAATATCTTAGACCCATCTTTTCAGGATGTCGGTCTAATTGAGCTCGTGAGATAGGCTTAATGAATGGACCAGCTGGATTTTTAGCTGATGCTATTTTCTGCATGGCTACATCGCCTTGCCCAACTATCTCTCTGATAATGTGGTAGCGCCTTTCTATGTGTTTGGATATCTGGTGAGACTAGGGTTCCTTATATCCAAAAAGCCTCTCTTGCAGAATCTAATGCAGCAATTTACTCGGCCTCTGTAGTGGAATCAGCAGTCGTACTCTATTTGGAACTCTTCCAACTGACTGCACCTCTATTACAAATGAACACAAACCCAGAAGTAGACTTTCTATCATCGATATCTGATTGGAAATCAGAATCAGTATAACTATCCAATTGCAAGTCACCACCTCCATATATCAAGAATAAATTCTTAGTTCTTCTTAAGTACTTAAGGATATTTTTGACAGCTATCCAGTGTTCCAAACCTGGATTGGATTGATACCTGCTAGTCAAACTAAAAGCATATGCGATATCCAGCCTAGTACACAACATTGCATACATCAAACTTTCAATAGCCGAAGCATATGGAATCCTGGCCATTTTATATCTTTCTTCAAGTGTCTTTGAGACATCTCTTTGGAAAGGTGGATACCATGTCTCACTGGTAACAATCCTCTCTTGGAATCAAGCATGTTAAACCTCTTTAACACCTTTTCCAAGTATAGACTTTGGGACAAACCAATTATTCTTTTCGCTCTATCTTTATATATGCGAATCCCAAGAATATAGGTTGCTTCTCCTAAGTCTTTCATAGAGAATGTATTTGACAATCATACCTTGACAGTTGTCAATATACCTGTGTCATTACCTATCAACAGAATATCATCCACATATAAGACGAGGAAAGTGACAGCACTATCACTAACCTTCTTATATACACATGGCTCATCCTCATTTTGGATAAAGCCAAATGACTTAATGGCTTTATCAAAATGGATGTTCCAACTCCTCGAAGCTTGTTTTAACCCATAAATGGATCGCTTTAGCTTACGCACTTTGGAACCATCTTGGGATTCAAAACCCCTAGGTTGTTCCATGAAAATGTTTTCTTCAATGTATCCATTGAGAAAAGCTGTTTTGACATCCATCTGCCAAATCTCATAATCATAGTATGCATCTATTGCTAATAGAATCCTGATTGATTTAAGCATGGCAACAGGTTAGAAAGTCTCCTCATAGTCGATTCCTTGCCTTTGGCGAAACCCTTTCGCTACTAGCCTTGCTTTATAGGTCTCTACCTTTCCATCAGAACCAATTTTCTTCTTGAAGACCCATTTGTTCCCTATAGGTACAATACCTTCAGGTGGGATAACAAGATCCCAAACTTGATTCTTATACATGGAATCAATCTCGAATTTCATAGCATCAATCCATTTTGAAGAGTCTATATCTGATATAGCTTCTTCATAGGTAAGTGGATAATCTCCATGATCTACTTGTTCATGAGTAGACAACTCTTATTCTTCTTCATGAAGGAAACCATATCTCACTAGTGGGTGAGATACCCTGGTTGTTCTACGAGGAACAGCTGTAGATATTTCATCAATAGGTGTAGGTTGACTAGATGGATCTATATCCATCTGATCCGTTGGTTGGTCAGAATTCTCCAATTCTAACTCTATTTGCCTTCCTTTGCCTCATTCTTGAATAAATTGTTATTCAAGAAATGTGGCATCTCTACTTACCACAAACTTTTGTGATGTAGGCAAATAAAAAAAAATCCAAAACTATCTTTTAGATATCCAACAAATCGACCCTTTTCTAATCTGGTTTCCAATTTATCAGTGTTCAACTTTTTGATATAAGCTGGACAACCCCAAATCTTAACATGCTTAAGACTTGGTTTTCTTTCATGCCATATCTCATAAAGGTGTGGAAAATACTGATTTTGATGGAATCCTATTCAGAATATACAAAGCTGATTCTAATGCAAATACCCAAAAGGAGATTGGCATATCAGCATAGCTCATCATATTACGTACCATATCTAATAAGGCACGATTTCTCCTTTTTGATGCACCATTCAGCTGTGGTGT
Organism: Hevea brasiliensis; assembly: GCF_030052815.1. NCBI lineage: Eukaryota > Viridiplantae > Streptophyta > Magnoliopsida > Malpighiales > Euphorbiaceae > Hevea > Hevea brasiliensis. The sequence continues at coordinate 85,912,828 of NC_079501.1, forward strand.
TCCTGGAGGAGTCAGCTGGGAAACAATGTCATGTTCTTTCAAGTATTCATTGTCACACCTTACCCCTCTGTAAGGCATAACATGATCTCGTAGAATACCTAATGAACTACCGAACTTCACCTACCGATAACTCATTAAGTACCCTACAAGGGATTTTAAAACAAATTTCTTACTTTTTATTAGTGGTGAGCATTTCTAAATAGATATTAAAATCATTTATTCAAAGTTTTATAACTAGTAAAATTTTTGTCCCATTTATTTTTTCGCAACTTTTATAGAAATTTCGGCAGAGTGCCGTCTGTATTTTGAGAAAACAGTTCTTTAAATTCCTGTAAAAAGCACTTCCAATACTTTATCTCCACAACTTCTTCAAATTCACAACCATCCCAATCAATTTCAACATCATTTATCAATTTCCAAAATTTAACAATCATCAAAATACTATTAATCAATTCTATTCAGATTAAAACAAAATACTTTCATTCATATTTCATTAAAGATAAAACAATTTATATACATCATTACAAAAATTTACATAAAGAGAAATCCAAACCAAAATTTATTACAAGCTTTATACAACTGCTCATAACCAATTTTACATGTCCATATATTTACATACATCAAAATAAATTTTTACAATTAGGGTATAAAATATACCCGATAACTTCAAAGCAGGTAGCTCCTCAATCCTCAGCAGCTCAATCTGCTGCTCCTCTAGTCTCTATATCTGCGACAGCAATAACAGCCATCGCTGAGTACTAGGACTCAGTGGTGCACAACATACTAAAATAAACTTTATGCGGAATTTAAATCACATTTATTCAAAATTTAAATTGAACATGAGCAATACATTCAAAACATGACTTATGAAAATTTAATCTAAACAATTTCATTTCAAAAGTCTTAAAACACATTTCATAAAAACACACAGTTATATCATGCCATTAGAAACAAATATAATCTCAATAGCCAGAGGCTAAGGAGAAGTCACATCACAAGGCTAGCTAGCTCAAATATATGGGAACCCATTCTTTTTCTTCTTCTACTAGCACACACCTCAACACTTCAGCCAGAGAAGGAATCAAAATTCGAAACTGATTTCCCCCACTAGTCATGCTAGTGAGGTGTTCAAATATATGGTCATGACACTGTGGTTTCAAAACTTAACTTAACAATATACTAAACATTTATTTCCATTTCAAACATACACAAATAAACTTTCAACAATTCAAAGCAAAAGCATAATACACATTTCATGCACTTTGTAAATGAACTTTTAAAGCATATTGATGTTGTGCACAAACCTTAAGCGAGTTACCTCTTGGCCTTGACTCGATTCCTCGGGTTCTTTCCTGATGTTCTTTTCAACTGAAACACACAGTTTCACACTGTTTCAGTATCATAACTTATCAGAAATCCAAAATAAATTCAAATTCACTTATACCTAGCTTTAATATGCTAAACTTGGCATTCTTTAAATTTTGTATTTCGGGGTTACTATTCATGACACTATTCAAGTCAATTTGTTGACTTTCTAAGGTTTAATAGGTATGGGAATTCCAACTATACTCACATACCACATTTTGGTCACCAATTTTGTTGATTTTGGTTATTTTCTCAAAACTTAAGTCTTTTAAGCAAATTTGCAAATTTTCAGTTTTGGTGTCTTATGTTGCACCGTTCCATTGGTCATTTTTCTATTAGAATTTAGCTAAGTTTTCTTCATAGAAATTGTTCCCTATTGTCTTAACTTTATTCTCCTTTTTGAATCACTCCAATTGGATTTTTGTAGCTCAAGTTATAGCCATTTGAATCATGGCTACCGGATTGGACTTAACCCAGATTTCTGGGTTAATTCTGGTTCTGGTAGTTTTAGGTCACCAACTTTGGGTGACTTGTCACACCTTACCCCTCTGTAAGGCATAATATGATCCCATAGAATACCTAATGAACTACCGCACTTCACCTACCGATAACTCATTAAGTACCTTACAAGGGATTTTAAAACAATTTTCTTATTTTTGATAAGTGGTGAGCATTTTCTAATAGGTATTTAAAACATTTAATTAAAAGTAAATCTAGTTAATATTTTTGGTCCATTTTAGTTTTTTGCAAATTTTATAAAAATTTTGACAGAGTTCTGTCTGTATTTTCAGAAACCAGTTCTTCAAATACCTGTAAAAAGCACTTCTAAAAATTTTTCTCAACAACTACTTTAATTTCACAATCAAACTCAATCCATTTCAACAACTCCACAATCATTTCATTTAAATTAAATAAAATAGTTCCACTCATATTTCATTAGAGACAAAACACTTTATATACATCCTTACAAAATTTATATCAAAAGAAATACAAACTAAACTTTATTTCAAACTTCATACAAATTTTTGTATAAGCTGCTCAAGACCCATTTACATGTCCATACATTTATATACAATACATACATCAAAAGAAATATTTACAATTAGGGTATAAATTATACCCGATAACTTCAAGCTGATAGCTTCTCACACCTCAGCAGCTCAGTCTGCTGCTCCTCTAGTCTCTGTATCTACGACAGCAATAGAAGCTATCGCTGAGTACTAAGACTCAGTGGTGCACAACATACTAAAATAATCTTTATGCAGAACTTAAATCACATTTATTCAAAAATTTGACTGAACATGAGTATTAAATACAAATCATGCATTATGAGATTTTAATCCCAAACAATTTCATTTTGAAGTATCAAATCACATTTCATTTTGAAGTATCAAATCACATTTCATAAAACCCACAGTTAGATCATGCCATTCGAAACAAATAGAATCTTAATAGCCAGAGGCTAAAGAGAAATCACATCACAAGGCTAACTAGCTCAAATATATGGATATCCATTTACATCCTCTTCTACTGGCACACCTCAACACTTCTCCAGAGAAGGAATCAAAATTCGAAACTAATTACCCCCACTAGTCGTGCTAGTGAGGTGTTTAAATATATGGTCATGATACTGTGGTTTCAAAACTTATCTTAACAATTTGCTAAACATTGTCAGTTCAAATATACACAATAACTTTCACAATTTAAATCAAAACATCATAAATAAGGTCACAATAAACTTTCAACAATCCAAAGCAAAAGTAAAATGCATATTTCATTCACTTTATCAATGAATTTTAAAGCATAGTGATGTTGTGCACAAACCTCAAGCGAGTCGCCTCTTGGACTCGACTCGATTCCTCGGGTTCTTTCCCAGTATTCTTTTCAACTGAAACACACAATTTCACAATATTTCAGTACTAGAACTTAACATAAATCCAAAATAAATTTAGCTTCACTTTTACCTAGGTCTAACGTGTTAAACTCGACGTTCTTGAAATTTTGTGTTTCGGGGTTACTATTCACTTTACTATTCAAGTCAAATTGTTCTCTTTCTAAGGCTTAATAGGTATGGGAATTCCAACTTCACCCACATACCACATTTTGGTCAATAAGTTTGTTGGTTTTGGTCATTTTCTCAAAACTTAGGTCTTTTAGGCAAAATTGCCAATTTTCAGTTTTGGAGTCCTAAGTTGCACTGTTTCATTGGTCCTTTTACTGTTGGAATTTGGCAAAACTTTCTTCATAGGAAATGTTCCCTATTGTCTTAAGTTTATTCTCCTTTTTGAATAACTCCAATTGGAATTTTGTAGCTCAAGTTATAGCTAAAATACAGTTACTATTCATGCTGCAGAATTTGGTTCTGCAGATTTGTTGATCCAATTTCGTTCAGCAATTTGATCAAGTTAAGTCCATAATTTGGTCTAATTTTCTTCATGTGAAATGTTGTACTATGTCTTAGGTTTCCATCGGTTCAAGAATCACCTAAATTGGAGTTTTCTAGAGAGAGTTATAGCCATTGAAACTTTACTGTTCATATGGCAAATCTACAGTTCTGCAGATTCAGTGCCTCAACTTTGCTCAATAATTTGATTAGGTTAATGGCATAATTTGGATTTGTGTTCTTCATGAAAGTTTTAGGTCTATATCTCATCTAACCTTTGGTAAAATTTCAGGTCATTTTGACCTGCCTAGCTCAAGTTATGAATAAACACTATTCATTTGGTCAGTTTGTGCAGAGGCAGACTGTGATTTCTCAACTTTGGTCAATTTATTCACTAGGTTTTAGTCACTTTTTGGGCATGCTTCCTAAATGAAAATTGTGTAATTTAGTGCCTATTTTCATTCCCAATTGATCTCATACCAATTGGACTTGTAAAATTTCATTTTTGGTCCCTCAAAGTTGACTTTTGGTCATGGTGCATACCCAATCCAAATTGGCTTTTGATTCCAACACTTCTAACACACTTAATTAGGTCACAAATGACCATTTCTCACTTCACATTAGGTCAAAGACACCATTTCACTATTTCTCCAAATTTTATCTCCCAAATCCTAGGTCCAAAACCCTAACTTCCATGTTTAGCTCATTTCATGCAATTAAACTATATAAACCTCAACTGCACCTTCAATCAAGCTTGCCTACCTTTTTAATTGTATCAAAATCCATCAATTTCAAGTTACCTCTAAGCTAGCTGAATTTCACTATATTCCTAAAAATGTTGTTTTTATTTTATTTTCATCAATACTAGTTCACTTCAAGTGCAAATTCATGAATATAAGGAGAATTGAAAGGATTCTTGACTAACCTTTAAGGAAGTATTCCCAAAGCTTCAATTCTTCCACTTTCTTCCCTCCTATTCTTCTTTAATATTCTTTTCTAGGGTAACTTAGAAGCTTTTTAGGGTTTAGGGTTGAAATTTGTAGGGAAGAACTAAGTTTTTCAAGCTTTAAAAGCTTGTTAATGGAGGAACCTTGGGAGAGAAAACTGAGAGAGAGATGAGGACGTTTTTGAAGAAGAAGAAATGATTTTATTTCTTTTTTTTTTTATGAATTTTTAAGTCTTATGGAAGATCAAAAATGTAAATAAATAAATAAATTAATTATATTCTTTATGGCATCATGCATGAGGTCATGCATGATGTCATCACCTTTTAACTTTTCCATTTTCTATTTTCTTTTTTTTTCTATTTTTCTATTAGTTCTTTTATTTAATTCTCGATTCTGAAATTTTCTTTTCTCCGATTTTATTTGACAGTTAGGTCAGGAGTCAGCTCTCGGGGTCAATTGACCAAATTGCACCTCGCCGGTTCATTCCGGTTTACAAATAATTCAATATTTCTTCCGGCTCCCTGACTTAATTATGTGACTGGCTTAACAGTTCTTTTTCATTATTTTCTTTTTTCCACTATGTTTGTAATGGTACTAAGGACAGCAGTGTCACATTTTACAGTTCGAAATTTGAGTTTAAAATGGCTTCGCAGTCGTTCCCGAAACAGTCACCCATCGCTGTGACTCTCGGCTCGTTTAACTTCTTATGTTATGTTTATCTTATTTATACTTAACTAATTGACAATTACTAATTATTTGTATTTATGGTTCTCTAGTTGTCTTAAGTGTGGTTCTAATGCCCTTAATTGTCTGGACCGACTCCGGTCACTGGAACAGTGAAATATACCAGGCTATACAAACAGGGGTGTTACAATTCTCTCCCCCTTAAATAAATTTCGTCTCGAAATTTTACCTGGTATCAATCTCTGAACAGCTGTGGATGCTATCTCGTCATGTCCTCTTCTCGTTTCCAAGTAGCCTCCTGGCCTGAATGATGGCTCCACAGCACTTTTACCAACGGTATCTGCTTGTTTCGTAGTTGCTTCACCTTATAAGCCAGAATCACTATGGGTTCTTCTTCATATGTGAGGTCTGGATTCAATTCAATTTCTTCTACTGGTAGTACATGAGATGGGTCTGATCGATACCTCCTCAACATAGACACATGGAAGACATTATGTATCTTCTCCAACTCTGGAGGTAGTGCAAAATGATATGCCAAAGGACCCACTTTTTCCAGAACCTCATATGGCCCGATAAAACGAGGACTCAGTTTCCCTTTTCTGCCGAATCTCATAATTCTCTTCCAAGGAGAAACCTTAAGGAATACTTTTTCACCCACTGCATACTCAATATCCCTTCTTTTCAAATCAATGTAGGACTTCTGATGGTTTGATGCAGTCTTAAGTCGGTCTCTGATCACCCTGATCTTCTCCTCAGTTTGCTGAACAATTTTAGGTCCAATCATCTTTCTTTCACCCACGTCATCCCAACACAATGGGGTTCTACATTTTCTGCCATACAAAGCTTCATATGGAGGCATCCCAATGCTTGATTGGTAGTTGTTGTTGTAAGCAAACTCAATCAAAGGCAAGTGTGTATCCCAACTGCCCTCAAATTCAATCACACAAGCCCTTAGCATGTCCTCCAATATCTGAATTACCCTCTCAGACTGGCCATCTGTCTGTGGGTGGAATGCAGTACTGAAGTTCAATCTAGTTCCTAGGGCTCTTTGAATACTACCCCAGAATCTATAAGTGAACCTAGGATCTCTGTCTGATACAATGGATACTAGCACTCCATGCAGTCTTACAATCTCATCAAATTAAAACTTGGCCAATCTTTCTAAACTGTAGTCCATCCGGACTGGCAGAAAATGAGCAGACTTGGTCAATCTGTCAATAATGACCCAAACTGCATCATGACTCTTCTGTGTCCTTGGAAGTCCCATCACAAAGTCCATAGTTATTCTCTCCCATTTCCATTCTGGTACTAGTAGTGGATGTAACAACCCAGTGGGTACTTGATGCTCTGCCTTCACTTGCTGACAAGTTAGGCATTTGGATACAAAGTCTACCACATTTCTTTTCACACCCATCCACCAGTAATGCTCCTTTAGCCCTCTATAAATTTTTGTGCCATCAGGGTGCATGGCAAAAGGAGACTCATGTGCTTCCTTCAAAATGATCTGCCTCAAATTAACATCATTAGGAACACACATTCTACCCTGGTGTAGCAGTAGACCATCATCTCTGATTGAGAATTCTGGTTTCTTGCCCTGCCTGACTTCTTCCAATAGCTTCTGATACTTCTTATCATTCTGAGCAGCCATTCTGATATGATCAATCAACACTGGCTGTACATGCCATGCAATTGCTGTCTGCCCCTCATCATTAATCTCTAAGCTGGCATGTAATAATCTCAACTCATATACCATAGACAAAGGAGTAACCCATAGACTTGCCATAGTCTTGCGACTTAAGGTGTCAGCCACAACATTAGCTTTCCCTGGCTGATAGTCTATCAGACAATCATAGTCTTTTATCAACTCTAACCATCTCCTATGTCTCAAATTCAACTCTTTCTGGGTGCCCAAATACTTCAAACTCTTATGATCTGTGTAGATGTAACACTTTTCTCCATACAAATAGTGTCTCCAGATCTTAAGAGCAAACACTATAGCTGCAAACTCCAAGTCATGTGTAGGATAATTCTTCTCATGCGGTTTTAGCTGGCGTGATGCATAGGCAATGACATTTCGATCTTGCATCAATACATAGCCTAACCCATTGTGAGAAGCATCACTATATACTGTATATTCTTTACCCGGAGTAGGTAAAGTCAGGACTGGAGCTTCAGTTAAACATCTCTTCAATTCATCAAAACTCTGTTGGCATTTATCCGTCCACTAAAATTTTACATCTTTTCGGAGTAGCTTAGTCAATGGAGATGCCAACAATGGAGAATCCCTTTACAAATCGATGGTAGTATACAGCTAAACCCAGAAAACTACGAATCTCTGTGATATTTCTGGGTGGCCTCCAATTAAGGACAGCTTCAATCTTACTTGGATCTACCTTGATGCCCTCTTCTGATACAACATGCCCCAAAAAAGATATTTACTTCAGCCAAAATTCACACTTCGATAATTTAACATATAGCTATTTCTCCCTCAAAGTCTACAGTACAATCCACAGATGTCTATCATGCTCTTCTGCACTCCTCGAATAGACCAATATATCATCTATGAATACCACAACAAACTGGTCGAGGTATGGTCTGAAGATAGTGTTCATCAGATCCATAAAAGCAGCCGGAGCATTAGTCAACCCGAATGGCATGACCAAGAACTCATAATGGCCATAGCGGGTTCTGAAGGCAGTTTTAGGAATACTCTGCTCTTGTACTTTCAGCTGATAATAACCTGATCTCAGGTCAATTTTGGAGAACACAGCTGCACCCCTCAACTGATCAAACAAGTCATCAATGCGGGGCAATGGATATCTATTCTTTATTGTCACCTTATTCAACTGTCGATAATCAATACACAAACGGAGAGTGTCATCCTTCTTCTTTACAAATAACACCGGCGCTCCCCAAGGTGACACACTAGGGCGGATAAAGCCCTTGTTAAGCAATTCTTGCAACTACACTTTCAACTCTTTCAATTTTGCAGGTGCTATTCTATATGGCGTTATGGAGATTGGATCCACACCAGGCATAACATCAATCTCAAACTGCACCTCCCTTTCTGGAGGTAATCCTGGCAATTCATCAGGAAATACATCCAGAAAATCACATACAGTAGGGATGTCCCTTAGTGCTGGACTCCCCACTTGGGTGTCTATCGCATGTGCCAAGTATGCTTCACACCCCTTTCTGATCATCCTTCTAGCTAGTGGAGCCGAAATGATGTTTGATGGCAGTAAATGCCTCTCCCCATGTATTACCACATCACCATACAAAGGGAGACCAAAAGTGACTGTCTTCAGTCTACAGTCAATCATGGCGTGATGCCTGGCTAACCAATCCATGCCCAAGATAATATCATAATCTCTGAAGGGCATTTCAATCAAATCTGATAGGAAAACATGTCCTTGGATCACCAAAGGAAAGTCCCTATAAATTCTGTTGACCCGGACCTCTTGTCCTAACGGACTAGTTACTAGCACTTCAAAACCCATTTGCACACATGGAATAGCAAGTGAACTGACTATGCTTGCACTAACATATGAATGGGTTGAACTCGGATCAAACAATACAAATACTTCTTGATCAGAGATAGAGAATGTACCAGCTATAACATCAGAAGTCTCAGCCTCTTCTCGCTATCTCATTGTGTAGACTCTGGCTGAAGCACTTCCTTGTGCCGACTGACCATGTAACACCCTAGGCAAATCCCACATCGACAAAACACGGGAGAGATGCTAGGTTTATAAGTTAGTGGTTCGTAACCCCTAGTGACGCATTTTAAAACTGTGAGGGCTTCGGCCCAGAGCAGACAATATCACTAGTGGGCCGGGCCGTTACATTTGTGGTATCAGAGCCGCTCTACGTGCAACCTTGGGCGATGGTGGGGCAAACCTCAGCGAGGACGCTGAGTCCCATAAGGGGGGTGGATTGTAACACCCTAAGCAAATCCCACATCGGCAAAACACGGGAGAGATGCCGGGTTTATAAATTGGTGGTTCATAACCCCTAGTGACGCGTGTTAAAACCGTGAGGGTTTCAGCCCAGAGTGGACAATATCACTAGTGGGTCGGGCCATTATATTTGTGGTATCAGAGCCGCTCCGCATGCAACCTTGGGTGATAGTGGGGTAAACCTCAGCGAGGATGCTGAGTCCCATAAGGGGGGTGGATTGTAACACCCTAGGCAAATCCCACAGCGGCAAAACACGGGAGAGATGCTGGGTTTATAAGTTGGTGGTTCGTAACCCCTAGTGACGCGTTTTAAAACCGTGAGTGCTTCGGTCCAGAGTGGACAATATCACTAGTGGGCTGAGCCATTATAGACCAACCGTGCCCTGACTGCCAGAAGTAGTGCCTCTACCTCTGCCTCTTCCTCTGCCAACAGACTGTGAACCTCTGGGAGCAGGACTTTGAATAGATCCTTCGGCAGTAGTAGGAGCTGGACCATATCTCGGAGCACTAGTGCAGTCTTTAGCTATATGGCCCTTGCCTCCACAGTTAAAACAGGCTCCAGTGGCCCAATAGCATTCCCCTCCATGAATCTTGCCACAAGTCTCACAGGGGCGGGCACAATGTGAACCCCTGCTCGACTGCTGACCAGACCTAGGGGGTCTCTGTCCAGAGAATTGGCCCCTACCAAATCTTCCACCTCGACCCCTATTAGGTCCACTAAACTTCTTTTTTTTTTTTTCCAGAGGTACCACCAGAACTCTGTTCAACTGACTTTTCCCCCTTGTCTTTTTCTGATTTCTCAGCTTTCTCTGATTTTTCCTTCACTGGGGTTGCTTCTGATTCTATTCTTTCCAACTCAAGTTGCTGTGTCGGAATCCCACAACTTGCATCCTTATGCTGGGCTTCAAACCCGTCTCAAATCTCTTACACCTTGCCTTGCTGATAGTAAGGAGACTCCCAGCATAATGACTTAAGCGGGAGAACTCCCTCTCATACTCGCCACTGCTACATGCCTTGTTTTAGACTCAGAAACTCTTGTAACTTCTGATCAACATATGCATCTGGGATGTATTTCTGTCTGAACTCTCTGATGAAGTCATCCCAGGTCAGCACTGGTGGTTTAGCCAAGCTGTGGGGGATGGTCTTCCACCAATCATACGTTTCCCCTTGCAGTAGAGACACAAAATACTCAAACTTCAGTTCATCTTGGCAATGCAACTTCTTAAATACTTTGTCCATTCTTTCCAGCCATTGTTCTGCCTCAAGTGGGTCTACTGTACCCTTAAATTCTGCAGCCCCATACTTCAGTAATTTATCATACTGTCTGGCTGGAGGCAGTGGTTGTGCCACAGGTGGTTGGGGTGGAGCTTGAGCAGGCATACCCCCGGCCATTTATTGAAACATTGCCGCCATCTGCTGTGCGAACTGTGCAGGAAATTGGGGCATTTGCGGGGCTGGTGCTATAGATCCACTAACATTCGGTAAAGCTAGGGCTTCCCCTTGTGCCTCAGCTTCAACAGACTGCTCAAATGAGCGATCCTCTTCTTCCATTTCAATCTGAAGTTAGGGTATCTCCTGAACAAGTAACACAAGGAGATTTCCCTCTGTTAGTTCATATTTATGATGTAATGCATTGTATGTAACAAATATGGACACTGAGCAGTTGTACTTAACAAAGAAAGACACAAATTCTCAAGTTAAAACATACTTCAAAAATTTTGCTCTAATACCACTAAAACATGTCACACCTTACCCCTCTGTAAGGCATAACATGATCTTGTAAAATACCTAATGAACCACCGCACTTCACCTACCGATAACTCATTAAGTACCTTACAAGGGATTTTAAAACAATTTTCTTATTTTTGATAAGTGGTGAGCATTTTCTAATAGGTATTTAAAACATTTGATTAAAAGTAAATCTAGTTAATATTTTTGGTCCATTTTAGTTTTTTGCAAATTTTATAAAAATTTTGACAGAGTTCTATCTGTATTTTGAGAAACCAGTTCTTCAAATACCTGTAAAAAGCACTTCTAAAAATTTTTCTCAACAACTACTTCAATTTCACAATCAAACTCAATCTATTTCAACAACTCCACAATCATTTCATTCAAATTAAATAAAATAGTTCCACTCATATTTCATTAGAGACAAAACACTTTATATACATCCTTACAAAATTTACATCAAAAGAAATACAAACTAAACTTTATTACAAACTTCATACAAATTTTTGTACAAGCTGCTGAAGACCCATTTACATGTCCATACATTTATATGCAATACATACATTAAAAGAAATATTTACAATTAGGGTATAAATTATACCCGATAACTTCAAGTTGATAGCTCTTCACACCTCAGCAGCTCAGTCTGCTGCTCCTCTAGTCTCTGTATCTGCGACAGCAATAGAAGCTATCGCTGAGTACTAGGACTCAGTGGTGCACAACATACTAAAATAATCTTTATGCAGAACTTAAATCACATTTATTCAAAAATTTGACTGAACACGAGCATTAAATACAAATCATGCATTATGAGATTTTAATCCCAAACAATTTCATTTTGAAGTATCAAATCACATTTCATAAAACCCACAGTTAGATCATGCCATTTGAAACAAATAGAATCTCAATAGCCAGAGGCTAAAGAGAAATCACATCACAAGGCTAGCTAGCTCAAATATATGGATATCCATTCACATCCTCTTCTACTGGCACACCTCAACACTTCTCCAGAGAAGGAATCAAAATTCGAAACTAATTACCCCCACTTGTCATGCTAGTGAGGTGTTCAAATATATGGCCATGATACTGTGGTTTCAAAACTTATCTTAATAATTTGCTAAACATTGTCATTTCAAATATACACAATAACTTTCACAATTTAAATCAAAACATCATAAATAAGGTCACAATAAACTTTTAACAATTCAAAGCAAAAGTAAAATGCATATTTCATTCACTTTATCAATGAATTTTAAAGCATAGTGATGTTGTGCACAAACCTCAAGCGAGTCGCCTCTTGGCCTTGACTCGGTTCCTCGGGTTCTTTCCCGGTATTCTTTTCAACTGAAACACACAATTTTACAATGTTTCAGTACTAGAACTTAACATAAATCCAAAATAAATTTAACTTTACTTTTACCTAGCTCTAACGTGTTAAACTCGACGTTATTGAAATTTTATGTATCGGGGTTACTATTCACTACACTATTCAAGTCAAATTGTTGACTTTCTAAGGCTTAATAGGTATGTTAATTCCAACTTCACCCACATACCACATTTTGGTCACTAAATTTGTTGGTTTTGGTCATTTTCTCAAAACTTAGGTCTTTTAGGCAAAATTGCCAATTTTTAGTTTTGGAGTCCTAAGTTGCACTGTTTCATTAGTCCTTTTACTGTTGGAATTTGGAAAAACTTTCTTCATAGGAAATGTTCCCTATTGTCTTAAGTTTATTCTCCTTTTTGAATAACTCCAATTGGAGTTTTGTAGCTCAAGTTATAGCTAAAATATAGTTACTGTTCATGCTGCAGAATTTGGTTCTGCAGATTTGTTGATCCAACTTCGTTCAGCAATTTGATCAAGTTAAGTCCATAATTTGGTCTAATTTTCTTCATATGAAATGTTTTACTATGTCTTAGGTTTCCATCGGTTCAAGAATAACCTAAATCGGAGTTTTCTAGAGAGAGTTATAGCCATTGAAACTTTACTATTCATATGGCAAATCTACAGTTCTGCAGATTCAGTGCCTCAACTTTGCTCAATAATTTGATTGGGTTAATGGCATAATTTGGGTTTGTGTTCTTCATGAAAGTTTTAGGTATATATCTCATCTAACTACTGGTAAAATTTCAGGTCATTTTGACCTGCCTAGCTCATGTTATGACCAAATGAACAAACACTATTCATTTGGTCAGTTTGTGCAGAGGCAGACTGTGATTTCTCAACTTTGGTCAATTTATTCACTAGGTTTTAGTCACTTTTTGGGCATGCTTCCTAAATGAAAATTGTGTCATTTAGTGCCTATTTTCATTTCCAATTGATCTCATACCAATTGGACTCGTAAAATTTCATTTTTGGTCCCTCAAAGTTGACTTTTGGTCATGGTGCATACACAATCCGAATTGGCTTTTGATTCCAACACTTCTAACACACTTAATTAGGTCACAAATGACCATTTCTCACTTCACATTAGGTCAAAGACACCATTTCACCATTTCTTGAAATTTTATCTGCCAAACCCTAGGTCCAAAACCCTAACTTCCATGTTTAGCTCATTTTATTCAATTAAACTATATAAACCTCAACTACACCTTCAATCAAGCTTGCCTACCTTTTTAATTGTATCAAAATCCATCAATTTCAAGTTACCTCTAAGCTGGCTGAATTTCACTATATTCCTAAATATGTTGTTTTTATTTTGTTTTCATCAATACTAGTTCACTTTAAGTGCAAATTCATGAATATAAGGAGAATTGAAAGAATTCTTGACTAACCTTTAAGGAAGTATTCCCAAAGCTTCAATTCTTCCACTTTCTTCCCTCCTATTCTTCTTTAATCTTCTTTTCTAGGGTAACTTAGAAGCTTTTTAGGCTTTAGGGTTGAAATTTGTGGGGAAGAACTAAGTTTTTCAAGCTTTAAAAGCTTGTTAATGGAGGAACCTTGGGAGAGAAAAGTGAGAGAGAGATGAGGACGTTTTTTGAAGAAGAAGAAATGATTTTATTTCTTTTTTTATGAATTTTTTAGTCTTATGGAAGGCCAAAAATGTAAATAAATAAATAAATTAATTATATTCTTTATGGCATCATGCATGAGGTCATGCATGATGCCATCACCTTTTGACTTTTCCATTTTTCATTTTCTTTTTTTTTCTATTTTTTTTATTAGTTCTTTAATTTAATTCTTGATTCCAAAATTTCCTTTTCTCCGATTTTATTTGACAGTTAGGTCAGGAGTCAGCTCTCGGGGTCAATTGACCAAATTGCCCCTCGCCGGTTCATTCCGGTTTGCAAATAATTCAATATTTCTTCCGGCTCCCTGACCTAATTATTTGACTGGCTTAACAGTTCTTTTTCATGATTTTCTTTTTTCCACTATGTTCATAATGGTCCTAAGGACCGCAGCGTCACATTTTACGGTTCGAAATTTGAGTTTAAAATGGCTTCGCAGTCGTTCCCGAGACGGTCACCCATCGCTGTGACTCTCGGCTCGTTTAACTTCTTATGTTCTGTTTTTCTTATTTATACTTAACTAATTGACAATTACTAATTATTAGTAGTTATGGTTTCTCTAGTTGTCTTAAGTGTGGTTCTAATCCTCTTAATTGTCCGGATCGACTTCGGTCACCGGAACAGTGAAATATACCAGGCTATACAAACAAGGGTGTTACATGACTAAATGACTTGGTTAAGGGTATAATTTGGGTTTGTGTTCTTCATGAAAGTTTTAGGTCTATATCTCAGCTTTCCACTGGTAAAATTTCAGGTCATTTAGACCTGCCTAGCCCAAGTTATGGCCACTGTTCATTTGGTCATTTTTGTACAAGTCAGATTGCCTAATCCGGATTTGGTCAATTTGTTCACTAGGATTTTTGGGCATGATTCCTAAATGAAAATTGTTCCATTTTGTGTCTATTTTCATTCCCAATTATCCTCACACCAATTGGACTTGTAAATTTTCAGTTTTGATCCCCGAAAGGGACCTTAGTCCTGCTGTCTGCAGCATGACCCTAAGCCATCTGAATTTGCATTCACTTCCAACACTTCCAACATACACCAATTGGTCACAAATGACCATTTCTCACCTCAAACCAAGTCCAACACACCTTTTAACACATTCTCACGTTTTTGTCTTCCAAACCCTAGGTCCAAATCCTAATTACACAATTTTTGAAATTTAATGCAAGTAAAGTTATTATTCAACAGCTACCCATATATTTCAACTCAATTATGTTTTTTAATTCATCAAAACCATGCAATCTCTACTCCCTTAAGGCTGGCCGAAATTCATAGGGTTCTTAACATATCATTTTGTTTCATTTTACACAATTTCTAAGTTCATTTAAGCATATTTGCATTAAATTTAAAGAAATAAATTAGAGTTTATTACAAACCTTTGTGTAGCAATTTCTAACTCCCCTTTTCTCCAATTTGCTTTCTATTTCTTGCTCCTCTATACTTTTCAAGATGCAAGGATGAGGTTTAAGTTGATAATTTAGGGAAATTAGGGTTTAATTGGTGGGTTCAAAAGCTTGAGTGCAAGCTTCCATGGAGGTTTAGAAATGGAGAGGGAGAGAGAGATAGGAGACGGCTAACTTGAGAAGATGAGTGTTTTTCCTTTTTTGTCTTTTCTTTTCTTTTTCTTTTATGAGTTTATCCCTTAGGAAGACCAAAATTATTTAAATTTTACTTTTTTTTTAATTAGTGTTTATGAAATCATGCATGATGTCATGCATGATGTCACCAATTTCTACTTTTCCTTTTTCTTCTTTCTTTTTTATTTATTTTCCCTAGTTCTTTAATTTAATTTTCACTTCTGACATTTTTGTTTTTCAATTTTATTTGACAGTTAGGTCAGGAGTCAGCTCTCGGGGTCAATTGAACAAATTGCCCCTCGCCGGTTCGACCCGGTTTGCAAATAATTCAATATTTCTTCCGGCTCCCTGACCTAATTATTTGACTGGCTTAACAATTTTTTTTCGTAATTTTCTCTTTTTCACTATGTTCGCAATAGTCCTAAGGACCGGGCGTCATATTTTACAGTTCGAAATTTGAGTTTAAATTGACCTCACAATCCTTCTTGAGAAGGTCACCCATCGCTGTGACTCTCGACTCATTTAACTTCTTATGTTCTGTTTTTCTTATTTATACTTAACTAATTGACAATTACTAATTATTTGTGTTCAGGGCTTATCTAGTTATCTTAAGTGTGGTTCTAATCCCCTTAATTGTCCGGACCGACACCGGTCACTGGAATTGTGAAATATACCAGGCTATACAAATAGGGGTGTTACATTCATCAAATTCAGTACTCAAGTATTCACCTCTGCGATCTGATCGAAGAGCTTTAATACTTTTTCCTGTTTGATTTTCTACTTCAGATTTAAATTCTTTGAACTTTTCAAAGAATTCATGTTTGTATTTCATCAAATACAAATACCCAAACCTTGATTTATCATCTGTAAAGGTAATAAAATAATGAAAACCACCTCTAGCCATTTCTTTAAATGGACCACATAAATCACTATGTATTAGCTCCAAAATATTTTTAGCTTTTAGCCCTTGTCGAACAAAGGGTGATTTGGTCATTTTGCCTTGAAGGCAGGATTCACAGGTTGGAGTAGGTTCAGAACCCAATAAAGATAGAATCCCCATTTTCTCCAATTTTGCAATCCTATCTTTTGCAACATGACCTAATCTTAAGTGCCAAATATATTTTGAGCTTGAGTTGATTTTCACCATGGCATTGCATTCATTTAGATCACTTGCATTCAATTTGTGTTTGTCATTATTATCCAAATAATAAAGACCATCATTCATATAAATCGAGCCAACATATTTATTTCCAAAATAAATATTGCAAATATCATCTATGAACTGAAATTCATAGCCATTTATAGTCAAACTAGATATAGAAATGATGTTCTTAAAAGCATCAGGTACATATAAAATATTATCCAAATACAAAACATGTCCAGACATGTAAAAAGATTTAGATCCTATGGCTAAAGCTTCAACAGTTAAGCCATCACCAATCTGAAGTCTAACATCTCAAGAATGGAAGCTGCTACTGTTTACTATACTCTGGACAGTTCCTTTTCCTGTGCCCATTCTTTTGGCAGTGGAAACACTTTCCTTTGCCTCCATTAGCTTTGGTCTTCCCTTTCTGTTTAGCTATCTTCTTGGAAGGACCAGGAATTTGAGGTTTCTTTTTCTTATTACCCTTCTTCTTGTTGGACTTTCCAGCAGAAGAAGATGCAATCAAAGCTACCTCTTTTCCTTTATTGCCCAACATATTCTTTTGGGCAATAACCAGCATGTTAAGTAGATTAGCCAAGGTGTATTCCTACTTAGTCATATGGAAATTTGTCACAAAATTCCTAAATGACTCAGGAAGGGACTGAAGGATCAAATCCGTTTGCAGTTGAAAATCCATGTTAAAGTCAAGATGTTCCAGCTGCTCAATCAGCCGAATCATCTTTTGGACATGATCCCCAACATTCTGTCCCTTAGACATCCTCATGCGGTATAGCTGTCTAGATATCTCATACCTAACATTCCTACTGTGCTCACCATACAAATCTTGTAGGTGAAGGAGGATCTCACTTGCACTCTGCATGTTCTCATGCTGCTTCTGTAACTCATTACTCATAGAAGCAAGCATGTAACATTTGGCTCTCATATCATGCTCTTTCCACTTGTCCAAAGTTTCATGTTCCTCTTGAGTGCCCTCTAGAGGTAAGGGACGAGGAACATTTGAGTCTAGAACATATCCTATATGTCCAAGGTTCAGGACAAGCTTCAAATTTCTTAGCCAATCAGACAGATTAGGCCCTATCAACCTATTGCGATCAAGTATGCTTGCAAGGATGTTGGTTAGTGGTGGTTGTGGTGTGCTCATTATTATCAAAAAATTAACTGTAGAAAATAACCAAATTAATTAGTAAATGTATCATGTAATTAACCAAAATGATTATGGTCTTTTAATCAAATTGGTCCTCCCACAAACTTAGCGAATCCTACACTTCCAAAGTAGAAAACGGAAATCCTAGTTGGATGAATTTCTAGTGGGTGATTGAATTCTTATAATCCTATTGATCATCCTCAGGTACATTCATTATTGGAATTACAATAAACTATAAGTGAGCAACTCCTTGCCCATCACATCTCATGCGAGGTTCAATCCTTTACCTTGCCCCTAATGCTCAAAATCTTAGGTACATCTATTATTGACTTATCTTGCATTAGTTAAGTTGATCCCATTGAGCCAGTAAACATGCAAATAATTTTAATGTCCTCAGGTACATCCATTATTGGCCACCAAACCATTTACATATTTACAACATCTCTTGCTTAACATTTATTCTTAAGAAAATCTTTTAAATTAATTGCATCATATGCAAGTATTTAAAATTTCTTAAAATAATTACCTCAATGGAGGGCCTATGTTATAATTACTTTAATTATACCATTTCCAACTTAATCATTTGTTTGGAAGATTTTGTGGTCATCTTAATTACTATTAAGGTCTCACTTTGGACATTATCCAATTAGCATGCATATATCATAATACTTGCATATATTCCCATACATTTCATGCATTCATGGATAATAAATATGGTATGATCATGGACTTTCTAAGGGATTCAATTATGAGCCACCAAGAATTGAATCAGGGCATTCCTAGGTGCATTTCATTCATTCATATTACAAGAGTTGCTGAAGGAGTACATAATCAACACTTGATCTTGAATTCCTCCCACTGGTCCCACCAATACTCTTGACCTCCTTGATCTACTTGCAATCCAATTACATAGTAATCGTTGGCATACCAAGGCGAATTTACAAGAATTAAATAAGTGAAATTACAACCCAAAAATTATTACAACCTTTATAATACATGCCACCAAAATAAATTAAAATAAATTAATTAATTTACAACCCAAAGAAACATAAAAGAAATAAATCGAATCACATTGATCTTTTATTGTCCATGATCATCCATCATGCATATCATTATTTAACAATTAAATAAAACATACATACTTAAATTAAATTGAATATCTCATATTTAACTTAAAAATCCAGATTTGAATATGATTCAAACAAATTTAAAAATTCAAATTTGAATCATATTCAAACAAATTTAAAAATTCATATTTGAATCACATTCAAACAAATTTAAAAATTTAGATTTGAATCAAAATTTAATTGTGTGATTAAAACTCCTAATTAAACACTTTAATTAGTCATAGGCCTAATTATAGGCCTTGAAACCAAGCCCACAAACAAGCCCAAACAGCCATGCGCACCCTAGGTTTGCACAACCATGGAAGCTGCCACCTATGGTGACTCCAAACAAGCATGCCGCCACCTTTGTTGGTCCAACCAGCAATGAAACAATCATCTCATGATAAAATCACACAATTAAATCATATAATCAACAATCTAAATGACAAATATAGTGGCTTTGATACCAATTGAAGGAGCGGAAGCATGAAAAACATAAGTTTAGATCATTGAATTCAAATTTTTTCTTCTAGGGCCTCATGCATCATGAAAGATTCATTATTTATCTATTTGATTTCAATGATAAACAGCATATTAAAACACTTTTAATATATTTTGGGTCTACATTTTCCATTTAAGATTTTAGAATTAACAGATTAATTTATTAGAACCCTATTTCAAGAACAAGTACACTAACCTTTTGATGCACTGCAGTTGTGTTTGGCACCGTTGGGATGCACCTAGGACACCAGATGTTATCCCTCTAGCTTGTCCATACCAAGATCACCAATGGAAGCCCCTTGAACAACTTCTCAAGCCTTTCCAATTAATTAGAAATTCAGGTTTTGCCTTTAGAGATGTTATAGATGCATACAGGACACTAGAAATAATTTCTAGTATTTTTAATTCAAGAGAATGTTGGTAATTCTCTTTGAATTGATGAGAGATGAAGAAGAAGAGAGGGGAAAGGCTCTTTGGGTGGCGGCACAAAAGGAAAACAGCAGCTTATAATTTTTCTTCATCCTTTCCCTTATATAGCTAGGTCATCACTTAAAACCCTTGCCACATGTCACCTTCTGATTGGCTCTTAGTTTAATTGACCCAATCATATTGTACCAAGTGTCAAACTTAGATTTAATCTTGACTTTGATCATCTTACATGATTAAAAGACAAATGGCAAGCTTATGTGTAGTGCCATGTGTCACCGTCTCATGGTGCCACATGTCACCCTGTGAAATGACCAAAATACCCTTGTGTCTGAATTCTGAGTTCTCAATTAAAAATAATTATTTCTCTTCTTCTAATCAATTTATATCAAATATAAATTAATTAATTAATCTCTATTAATTAATTTCTCATAATTAAATTCATATTTAAACACTTTAAATATAAATTTAACAATTCATATTTAAACACTTTAAATATAAATTTAACTTATACTATACATCTAATAACCTAGATTTGGTTTCAAGCCATGCTAGGGACTTTGCAATCTAATTGCAAGCCAAACCTATTCAATTAATCAATTAAACTCTTTAACTAATTAATTAAATCATATTTAACTTGGTGATTACTTGTGTATATGTGTGACTCACTAGGCTCATCACTAATTGGCAATGAGATATGATATCAACTCTTAATATCATCAGAACTCTTTCTTACCATAAATGATTTCTCTAAATCATTTTAGGCAGCTCATAGACTATGGTTAACACCTAGCATAGCATGCCATAGCCACCCAATCAGTAATAAGGTTTACCTTAAATGAACCTATAATCATATGTTACCATGCACTAGAATCTCTCTGTTACAAAATCCCAATTCGAGCTGCAGTCATGGTTTATGTCAAGGCTCATTTGCTATGAATATTATGTTCTCTTTTAATTTCAGTTCTTGAATAAAAAGATTTTCTCATCAGAAACTCTTTTTTGATTAAATCTATCTGTCCTGGCCAGGAACTTGAAACATCAAGAATAATTAAATGAACATAGGATTTTATCCCTATTTACTTAGGGTAACAGATTCCATCTTGATTAACACCTACCTCCATATATAACTAGTAGGAGCCAACACATGCCCATATACCCATACAAAGTATAAGTATGAAAGCAGTATCAAACTCAAACCACCTATATACAAGATAACTATACTATCTCAGGTCTAAAGATTATATGCACTGATATGATTTATGACAATGCATTGACAAGAGGAAACTTTATGTTCATAAATGTCACTAGTTCGGCCTACTTATCATGTATAAGTGCCTATCATGTTTGTTATATGGCATGAGACTCACCATTCTATCTTATTTATATCTCATATAAATACCTTGGGAACAAACATGAATATAATCTTTCTGGATAAGTCATGTCCTGTGTGAAGTATCGACGATTGTGAACCAATTTATGATACTTTGTGCTAGAAATACTATCACTCATATTCCTAACAACTTAAGAATAGAATTTCTAACAAAATATCAATGGACCTTTTCTATTACACATAAATATATTATGTAAATGGAAAAGTGAAAATGCCTTTTATTAATAAAATATATACAAGATACATACTAAATGATATGCTCTAGGGCATACTACTAACAAATGACTCATGGTAACATGTGCATGGCTTCAACTACCTCCCTGCTAAATTACAAAACTACTAACACATAACTAAGAATATTAAACATAAACAAATTAAAAAAAGAAGAGATAAAAGCATGCTGCCCCTTTTAGAAGTAATGTGAACAGCTTAAATCAGATGTTGATGATGATGCTTCACACTCTAAAGGATGTAGAAGTGCTCCACAAGCCAAAAGAAGACGAAGAAATCACACTAGCAACTAGATCAAGCAGTTGATATCTTTGAATGCACAAAGAGAGAATTTGGCCACTATGAGTAGAAGATAATTGAATTCTCTAGATCTGTATTTTGGACCCTTTTATAGAGAAAAATAGGTTAACCAAAACTTTAGATCTAATTTGGAAGTCCTAGATGTATTCTAACTTAAAACTCTATCAAGAATCCTAGTTAAAGTAGGAAATTAAGTTAAAAACAAACCTTTTTGTATAAATCTACCACTTGCATGACCTTGGGGACCCACACACCTCTATTTTATTTATTTTGGGCTTTAAATAAAATAATTAAACCCATCAATTAAGGCCTTTAACTCCTAGTCCCACATAATTAATCATAAACAGCCCAAACACACTCAACATGTGATCCTCAATGTGATATGGTCCAATTGCTCTCATTTTTCATATATCACCTCAAAATATATCAACTAAGGTCTATATAAGCCCATAAGGTCAAATTCACACTCTAAATAGTAGATCACATGCAAGTTCCATTAAGGCTGTCTAAAGAAGCTCAATATGGATTGATGTATAAATTTGTTCATTTTTCACCATTAGCCTCCAAACACCATGAATAAGATACCTCTAAGCCTATTTTGTCATTGGCTAAGTCCTTATCAAAATCACAGCTCCTTTTTCCTTAAAATGCTTAATGTGTGTTTTGCTTCTTTTTGTGCTCAATTCACCTCTTTATGCTTCATAAGCTCTTATATGCTCTTATAAATGCCTAATTACATAAAAATAAGCATTAACAAGCTAATTGAAAGAGAAACAAACTCAAAAGACTAAGTATGTAATGATAAAGATATGACATTTTAAGCAACTATCAAATTCCCCCATACTTAGCTTTTGGTCATCCTCGATAAAAACTAACTAAAATCTAAAACAATGACTCTATCTAATCTTCCCATAAACATCTGAACCAAACACACTGTAAACATGAACAAAGCCAAGCTCTCAATGTGTCATAAATATCATAAACAAATTTACTTAACAAACATCAGAACTTAACTTAATATAGCAATCTCATAAAAAAACTAAGCATGCCATAATGGTAGATCCTCATATGGTAGAATAATCATGCCATAATGGTAGATCCTCATATGGTAGAATAATCACTCTATCTCTCATGTGTTTAGGCATTGCGTTTACTGTCAAATTCAATTTAATGAAAATGCACTACTATAAGCTTGCTTGTCTATCTAATCTCCACTACTTTGATGATATGCATATCATAAATTAGAAGGTCTTCTATTTGGCTGAAATGGGGCTAGGAACAAGGCATAGAACAATAGATATATTAAGTTAAAGAACTAAGGAAACTAGTAGAGCATCAAAAACTCATGAATTCATAACATTAAACAAATACCAACCATAATTCATCACATTTCAAATAAGCTCTTTTCTAGTTTCAACTTTCTTATTCATATTTTTTTAATAATAAAAATTATAACAATTGATGTCCTCTCATTATAGGAATGAATGCAAATTCACCCTTTTTTTTTGAACTTTTTGCATTTCAATCCACACTTTTCACTCTATTTTTTAAGTTACAAGAACATGAACTATATACTTTTAAACTCATACCCCCAATTCACTACCACTTTTACAAACATTCGAACCAAAATCTATACAAAAAGTTTTAGATGCTCTACTAGTCTTATGGTTAGGGTAGAAACACTTGTTTTACTAGTAAAGGCTTATGATGTGGCTCAATCACAAAGAATAGGAATAATGTAAGCATAAAATTAGTTCACTGAAGGGATAACTTTTTGTTGTCAAAAGGTTGGAAATTTAAGCTTAAGTGGTTACACCTAATTTGCCTTCAACACTTAAATGCATACATATATCCATGCAATCTCAAAAAGATTTAAAGTAAATTTTAAGGATGTATAATCAAGGAATGAATATCCACACAACAAAGAAATAGATTGATATTGAAGTTTCAATCATAGGCTCAAAAGCTTACAAAAGGTATTGATCTTCCCTATTAGCACATTTAACATTTCTATTCAATTCCACATTAAGAAAGCTTAAGTTGCCCATCAATATATCCATTTTATTTCTACTCTTATCAAACTTAATCAATCCATACTCATAACATGCATAAGTTCATTAATTTATGAGAAGAACCTCAAAACACAAAACCCCATAATTTTTAAAAGAAAAAGAATTACTAACTAATTGACTAAATGAACTAAACAAATAGAAACCTTCCCCACACTCTAATTTTACATTGTCCCAATGTATGCTATCATGCAAAGAAAAGAAACTAATAAAAAAATAAATAAAAAACAGGGATATAGAAATCTAAATCTGTTTGGTTCTCGAGTTGTCTTCCAAGCAGCGCATTTGCTTAAAGTCTCATGCTCAACTTCAAGCGTTCTTTTTATCTAGCGTACTGTGGTTCCTCCAAATCCACTTCCTCAACATTGCAAACTTGATAACCTTCATAATACAGTTTGAGCCTATGTCCATTCATCTTAAATGCCTTATTTGTTGTTAAACTTTGGATCTCAATTGCACCATGTGGAAAAACATTAGTAACAACAAAAGGACCAATCCATCTAGATCTCAACTTACCTAAAAAAAAGCTTGAGCCTTGAATGGAAAAGAAGCACTTTTTGTCCAACTTCAAATTGCTTTCTGAAAATCATCTTGTCATGGAAGGCTTTAGTTTTCTCTTTGTAAATCTTGGAATTTTCATAAGCATCATTCCATATCCCCTCTAACTCTTGCAATTGCAACTTCCTATGCTCACCAGCCTCATTCATTTGCAAATTGCACTGCTTCACAGCCCAAAATGCTTTGTGTTCTAATTCCATAGAAAGATGACAAGGCTTACCATAAACCAAGCGATAAGGAGACATACCAATTGGTGTCTTATACGCTGTTTTATATGCTCATAGTGCATCATTAAGCTTTAAACTCGAATCTTTCCTATTTGTATTCACTATTTTTATGAGTCACATGGTACTTTTTCAAGAGAGCCTCCACTTTTTATTGTAAAAGTGAGTTCCCTTATCACTTATGAGAGCTATCAGGATTCCATGCCTGTTTAATATGTGAGACGTCACAAAATCTATAACAACTTTAGCATTATCAATCCTAGTGGCTTTAGCTTCCACCCACTTTGAAACATAATCAACAATAAAAATAATATAAACATAACCAGAAGAAGAAGGAAATGGCCCCATGAAATCAATACCCCATACATCAAAATTTCACGTGTTAGTATGGGTGAAAGAGGTATTTGATCTTTAGAAGTTAGATTACCTATTTTTTGGCACTGTTCACATGTCTTGCAAAACATATAAGCATCACGAAACAAAGGAGGCCAAAAGAGACCACATTAATGAACCTTAGAAGTTGTTCTTTTTGGTCTAAAAAGACCTCTACTTCCATACAAGTGACAAAAGGTGAGAATAGAGTTATATTCGGATTGAGATACACACCTTCTAATCACTTGATCAGCACCTTACTTCCACAAATATGGCTTATCCCAAATATAGTATTTTGCATCACTTTTTATTCTATCTTTTTGAGCTCTAGTAGAATTAGGAGGAAAATGCTTAGTAACTAAACAATTAGCAATATCAGCATACCATGTTTCACCTCCATCAAGTGTGTACACGTGCTCATCTAGGAAAAATTCTTGCAATGGCAATGCATCTTTTCCTTGTTCCAATATGCTAAGATGATCAGCAACCAAATTTTTGGCACCTCTTCTATCTTTGATCTCCAAGTCAAATTCTTGCAATAAGAGTATCCACCTTATCAATCTTGGCTTGGCATCTTTCTTCTTTAATAGGGACCTAAGCACTGCATGATCAAAATAAAAAATAACTTTAGTACCTAATAAATAAGAGTGAAACCTTTCCAATGCAAAGACATTAGCAAATAGTTCTTTTTCAATGGTAGAGTACTTACATTGGGCATCCTCCAATGTTATTGAAGCATAGTTAATTGCATGAGATGACTTCCTTATTCTTTACTCCAAAACAGCCCCTACAGCCTTGTCACTTGCATCACTATTTGTTGGTTTTATAAGCACCGCAAGTGCACGGATTGCTAGCAAGTAATAAAGTGATAAGTAGAGTATCGTTCCCACGAGGACCGTGTTGAGTATCGAACTATAGTGATTTTAATTATCTAAATGATTGAATTGCATAGAAATAGTAATTAAATCTAAATTAAAAGAAATAAAATATAAAAAAATTAACTAAACTTGAATATTAATGGAGAAAGGCATTCGAGAGCTAGGAGTTCACACTTCAATCAATTATAGAATCAATCTAATTCATTCAGTAATTGGAAGATTATTACTTTAATGGAAATTAATCCTAAATTATCTTAAGTCCTCTTCCAAGGTACTCAAGGTGTATTTTAATTACCTAAACCCTACTTTCATGGTGATTAAATTAATTAAAATCTTTTAAGATCTTTGATTAATTTTGGAACTCCACAAAGGTCATCAGCCTATCTCTAGGTCAGATTTTTTAGGTTCAAAATCTTGCTTTTCTAATACTAATCTTCACCTCTCAATTCATCAATTAATATCTTAGATCATGGCTAGGTGAGTACCATCACATAGCATGCATTAAGAAGACAAGAGATTGAATAAAATAACAAAACCCCCAATATATTAAATAAAATCAAATCGGATCCGTAATTAAATTGAGAGTGCTATACCTTAACCCTAGAAAAAAGAGACTACTCACACATGGTGAGTTTTACAATCAAGTTTATAAAAAGATAATGAGAAAACATAAGAAGAAAATAGAGTGAAAGAACCCAGAATGAGAGTTCTAGCCTTAGACTTTTGGAACTTTAGCTGAAAATCACTTCTAGTAATCTTATAGATCTTATTTCTCCCTTACCTCTCTTGAAGTTGATGTGCATTCTTGAATGTAAATTCTCCTCCCCCATTAAATTCTTGACTTGTTATATTTATATCCGGTGTAAAAACTCTAATTTTAGAGTCCTAGAAGCATTAAGAGTCCATCTAAGTCGGGTTGGAAGCAAGAAAAGGCGCATCAGAATTGCTGTCAGGAGACTGTACACGAGCTGTGTAGTGATACATGCCCCATGTAAATTTTTGCCACTTTGTTTTTCAAGTTTTCTTCAGTCCAGAGAGTTGCATAGGTCCAGTAAGTTACAAGGGGCCTAGGAAGTTACACGGGGCAAGTTACACGGCCCGTGTACTACTTCTAGCCCTGTATTTTTCACATTTTGACCTCTATATCTCTTTCAAACTCGACATTGATTCTAGAACCACATAAAAACACCTGATAAAATATAAAAATCAATGAATTGAGTTAGATTAATATGTTTTCTAAAATAATAATGAAAACAAATAAAAATAAACATAAAAGGAGACTAAATGCTAATAAAATGCAATGAATGTTAACCTTAAATATCTATATAAATTGACGTAATCAAATACTCTCAAACTCAAACCTTTGCTTGTCCTCAAGCAAAATAAAATTTTATAAAAACTCATTGGGGTACTTAGAAACATAACAAAAAACTTAACTTGCACATAATTAGACACTCTTTAACCTTCATACTAAGTCCCTATTAGTAGTATACCCTAGAGCATATCATTTTGTATGTTTCTTGTATATAATTCTATTAATAAAAGGTATTTTTCATTTTTCTATTTACATAATCCATTTATGTGTAATTGAAAAGGTCCACTGATATTTTGTTAGAAATTCTATTATTTTAGTTGTTAAGAATATGAGTGACAGTGTTTCTAGCACAAAGTATCATAAATTGGTTCACAATCGAGGATACTTCACAAAGGACAAGACTTATCCAGAAAGATTATAATCATGTTTGTTCCCAAAGTATTAATATGAGATATAAACAAGTTGGAGTGGTGAGTTTCATGCCACATAACAAACATGATAGGCACTTATACATGATAAGTAGGCCGAACCAGTGACGCTTATGACAAGCACATGGAGTTTACTCTTGTCAATGCATTGTCATATATCATATCAGTGCATATAATCCTTAGACCTGAGATAACACAGTTATCTTGTATATAGGTAGTTTGAGTTTGATACTGCTTTCATACTCATACTGTCTATGGGTATATGGGCGTGTGTTGACTCCTACTAGTTATATATGGAGATAGGTGTTGATCAAGATGGAATCTGTTACCCTAAGTAAATAGGAAAAGAATCCTATGTTCATTAATTGTTCTTGATGATTTAAGTTCCTAGCTAGGACAGATAGATTTAGTCAGAAAAGAGTTTCTGACAAGAAAATCTAATTAATCAAGAATTGGAATTAAAAGAGAACATAATGTTCTTAGCATATGGAGTTTGACATTAACCATGACTCCAACTCGAATTGGGATTTTATAACGGAGAGATTTTAGTGCATGGTAATATATGATTAAAGGTTCATTTAAGGAATTCCTTGTTACTGATTGGGTGGCCATGGCATGGTATGCTAGGTGTCAACCATGGTCTATGATATGCCTGAAATGATTTAGAGAAATCATTTAAGGTAAGAAAGAGTTCTAATGATGTTATGGGATAATATCATTGATCATTGCCAATAAGTAATGAGCCTAGTAAGTCACACATTTACACAAGTTAATCACCAAGTAAAATATGGTTTAATTGATTAATTAAAGAGTTTAATTAATTAATTAAATTAGTTTGGTTTGCAATAAGATTGCAAGGTCCCTAGCATGACTTGAAATCAAATCTAGGTTATTGGATGTATAGTATAAATTAAATTTATATTTAAATTGTTTAAATATGAATTTAATTTTATGAAATTAATTAATGGAGATTAATTAATCAATTAATTTGAAGAGGAGAAATTAATTTTGAGTTGAGAACTCAAATTAATAAAATATAAAAGTAAGATTAAATCATATAGTGACATGTGGCGCCATGAGATGTTGACATATGGCACCATATGATCTTGTCACTTGTCTTCATATGATGGAAGATCACTTTTCATGATTTAAATGGAGCTTGACACTTGGTTCCATATGATTAAGTCAACCAAAAAGCAAGATGGGATCTTGTGGTGACATGTGGCAAGAGTTAGTGAGGTTTGACTTTACTATAAAAGGGGAAAAGGGAAGAAAGAGAAAACATCTTTTTCTCTTCTTCCTCACATGGTGGAGGACACACTTGGTGTCCACTCTCCTCTCTTCTTTTCTCACTTGATTCAAAGAGAAATCAATTGTTTTCTTTGAGTTAAAATTGCTAGAAAAGTTTTCTAGTGTCCTAAACACCCATTAACCTTTACTAAAGCACTAAACCTCAATTACAATTGGTTGGCAAAGCTTAAGAAGCTAAGATTGGGGCTGCCCTTGGTGCAATTGGTGTGTGCTTTTGGTGGACAAGCTAGAGGGACAACAATTGGGGTCCTACAGGCATCAAAAGTAAAAGGGATTCATCAATTGGGCATCAATAGGTTCAATTGGGGTCCTACAGGCATCAAAAGTAAAAGGGATTCATCAATTGGGCATCAATAGGTTAGTATTCAAAAACCCCTCTTTTAGTTAGGGTTTAATTGAAATTAAATATTAATTCACAATCTATGATGGCAAATGAAAGTTTTAATGCATGCTAAAATGTGTTTTGGCATGCTAATGAGCATTGAAATTGATTAGGCACATAAAACATAAGGGATGTTGCATGTAACCCTAGATTAAAGTTTTAAATTTCAATGCTTAAATGCCTTTAATCCATGCTTCCACTCTTACAGTCCCACTTTCAAGACATAGAGACCTCAACAGTTGCCCGCTAGAACCTCACCCCCTTTTATGGTATTTCAACTAATTATTCCTCTATACAAGGCCATTAATAAGTCATAAATAACTTGTTTTATCATAATAGACTTGAGAAACACTTACTCGCCTAAATTTGCCTCTATTGTGGATAATTGTGATGAAGTAACTCAATTCCAATTCCATAGGCATATCTCAATTTTCTATCTCCACTAATGTAGCACACACTTTTCAAAAGATCAAAAGGTCTTTAAAAGAGTTGTAATGGGGCTAAAGGGATAATAACTTGATTGCTAATAAAAGATTTTTAGGAAATGCAAATATGAGGATAGCATTTATGCATAAAATACCAAGTATACTAAGTTTATTTTACTGATTTTATTTTTTAGGAGAGGAGGGGTTTTTGGTTTTTATAGTGCCAAGCATGCTTCCATGGTACTTATCTTGGGACTTCTTATTCTTCTTCTTCTTTTTGTTCTTTTTTTTTTTTATGTCCCTTTTGTCTTATCCCCCAAACTCATTGTTTTTGCTGGGTTGGAAAGGCAAATTTTTCTTTGATTTCAATTGCACACTTGCACTCTTTCTTGAGCTCTACATCCTCTCTCCATTTTTTTTAGGACTTAATATACTTTTTACTTATGCATTTAGCTTTCTCAAAAGGGTAGGGTAGGTGTTTAGGCTAGGGGCTAGGTAAATAATATGGGTAAGCAATAAATTCTAAAGGATAAATATAAGCTTCAAGTTTGCTACAAGAGATATATATTTTAATTAGGGGTGACTAAGGCTTAGTGAGGCTATATCAAAGAATGCCTTAATCATCTCTTCATCAAGCATATGCTAGGACTTCACCTCGATAGGTCCAAGAGACATGTTCTAGAGCTGGTGAGGTATTTTTAGGTTTGCTTGTATTTCAAAAACTTTCTCCTAATTTTGCAAGTTTAATGTGACAGATTAATGGCTATGAAGGGGTTTAGCTAGTTTAACTCCACTTAGGTGATTAAGTTTTCCACAAATAACATATTAAAACCTTTTTGCCCATTTAGTTACATTCATTCCTCTTTCCCAGAGAGTCCAATTATTAGCTCATCAAGATTTTAGTTTTAATTCTAAGTTAAAAGCCTTTTCAAAAAGTTCAAAATTAGCAAAAATTTTCTAGATTTTTAATACACAAATATAATATAAACATAATAAGTGTCAGTAGTATGCCCTAGAGCATATCATTTTGTGTGTATCTTATACATATTTTATTAATAAAAGGGAATTTCACTTTTTCATTTACATAATATATTTATGTGTAATAGAAAAGGTCCATTGATATTTTGTTAGAAATTCTACTCTTAAGTTGTTAAGAATATGAGTGACAGTATTTCTAGCATAAAGTATCATAAATTGGTTCACAATCGAGGATACTTCACAATAAGGACATGACTTATCCAAAAAGATTGTAATCATGTTTGTTCCCCAGGTATTTATATGAGATATAAATAAGATGGAATGGTGAGTCTCATGCCATATAACAAACATGATAGGCACTTACACATGATAAGTAGGTTGAACCAGTGACACTTATGACAAGCACGTAGAGTTTACTCTTGTCAATGCATTGTCATAAATCATATTAGTGCATATAATCTTTAGAACTGAGATAATACAGTTATCTTGTATATAGCTGGTTTGAGTTTGATATTGCTTTCATACTTGTACTGTGTATGGGTATATGGGCATATGTTGGCTCCTATTAGTTATATATGGAGATAGGTATTGATCAAGATGGAATCTGTTACCCTAAGTAAATAGGAATAAAATTATATATTCATTTAATTGTTCTTGATGTTTCAAGTTTCTAGCCAGGACAGACAGATTTAATCAGAAAAGAGTTTCTGATGAGAAAATCTTATTAATCAAGAACTGGAATTAAAAGAGAACATAATGTTCATAGCAAATGGGGTTTGACATTAACCATAACTCCAGCTCGAATTGGGATTTTGTAATAGAGAGATTCTAGTACATGGTAACATATGATTATAGGTTCATTTAAGGTATTCCTTATTACTGATTGGGTGGCCATGCTATGCTAGGTGTTAACCATGGTCTATGAGGTGCTTAAAATGATTTAATAATTTATGGTAAGAAAGAGTTCTGATGATATTAAGAGTTGATATCATATCTCATTGCCAATTAGTGATGAGCCTAGTGAGTCACACACATACACAAGTTAATCACCAAGTTAAAGGTGATTTAATTGATTAATTAAAGAGTTTAATTGATTAATTAAATAGGTTTGGTTTGCAATAAGATTGCAAAGTCCCTAGTATGGCTTGAAACCAAATCTAGGTTATTGGATGTATAGTATAAGTTAAATTTATATTTAAAGTGTTTAAATATGAATTTAATTATGAGAAATTAATTAATAGAGATTAATTAATTTATATTTGATATAAATTGATTAGAAGAGGAGAAATAATGATTTTGGGTTGAGAACTCAAAATTAAAACATAAAGGTAATTTGGTCATTTCACAGGGTGACATGTGGCACCATGAGATGGTGACACATGGCACCATATATGCTTACTATTTGTCTTCCAATTATGTAAGATGATCAAAGTCAAGATTAAGTCTGGCTTTGACACTTGGCTTAATGTGATTAAGTCAATTAAAATTAAGATGCAATATGGTGATAACATGTGGTAAGGGTTTTAAGTGATGACCTAATTATAAAAGGGAAAAGAAAGAAAAATAAAACATACTCTTCTTTTCTTAGAGGTGCCGCCACCTTTGGCTCTCTCCCTTCTCTTCATCTTTTCTCATCAATTCAAAGAGAATTGCCCAAATTCCTTTGAATTAAAATTGCTAGAAATTGTTTATAGTGTCCTATACACATCAATAACCTATCTAAAGGCATAAACCTAAATTATAATTGGTTGGCAAGGCTTGAGAAGCTGATTTAGGGGCTGCCCATTGGTGATCTTGGTGTGGACAAGCTAGAGGGACAACTCTTGGGGTCCTAGGTGCTTCCTAAAGGTGTCAATTACATCTATTGTGCATCAAAGAGGTTGGTGCACAAATTCTTCTTTTAAACTAGGGTTTAAATAAATTAATTTGTTAATTCAAAATCTTGAATGGAAAACATAGATCCAAATACATATTAAAAGTGTTTTAATATGCAATTGAGCATTGAAATTAATTAGGCACATAATGGATGTGGTATGATGCATGAAACCTTAGAAGAAAAATTTTGAAATTCAATGCTCCAATTCACAAATCTACATGCTTCCGCTCCTTCAATTGGTATCAGAGCCACTATATTTGTCATTTAGATTGTTTAATATGAGATTTAATTGTGTGATTGGATCAAATTTGATTGATCTATTGCTGGTTGAGATCATCATATGTGGCGGCATGCTTGTTTGGAGTCACCATGGTGGCGGCATGTATGGTTATCCCAAGGGTGCGCATGCTTTGGTTGATTCTTTATACAATTGTTGTATATATATTAATGCCTATACTTAATTAAATTATTTAATTAAGAATTTTAATCACACAATTAAATTTTGATTCAATTGTTTGAATGAGATTCAAATATGAATTTTTAAATTTGTTTGAATGAGATTCAGATCTGAATTTTTAAATTTGTTTGAATGAGATTCAAATATGAAATTTTAAATTTGTTTGAATGAGATTCAAATATGAATTTTTAAATTTGTTTGAATGAGATTCAAATCTGAATTTTTTATTTGAATATGAGATATTCAATTTAATTTTAGTATGTATGTTTTATTTAATTGTTAAATGGTAATATGCATGATGGATGATCATGGACAATAAAAGACCAATGTGATTAGATTTATTTCTTTTATTTTTCTTTGGGTTGTAAATTAATTAATTTATTTTGGTGGCATGTATTATAAGTATTGTATTAATTTTGGGTTGTAATTTCATTTATTTAAGGACTTTAAAGTCCATGTTCTTGTAAATTCGCCTTGGTATGCCAAGGATTACAATGTAATTAGATTGCAAGAAGATCAAGGAGGTCAAGAGCATTGGTGGGACCAGTGGGAGGAATTCAAGATCAAGTGTTGATTATGTACTCCTTCAGCAACTCTTGTAATATGAATGAATGAAATACACCTAGGAATGCCCTGATTCAATTCTTGGTAGCTCAGAATTGAATCCCTTAGAAATTCCATGATCATACCATATTATTTTTTTTATCCATGTATGCATGAGATGTATGTGAATGTATGCAAGTGTATGATATATGCATGCCAAATGAATAATGTGCAAAGTGAGACCATAATAGTAATTAAGCCGACCACTAAATCTTCTAAACAAATGATTAAGTTGGAAATGGTATAATTAATGTAATTATATCATGGGCCCTCCATTGAGGCAATTATTTTAAGAAATTTTAAATACTTGCATGTGATGCATTTAATTCAAGAGATTTTCTTAAGAATAATTGTTAAGCATGAGATATTGTAAATATGTAAATAAGTTGATGGCCAATAATAGATGTGCCTGAGGACATTAAATTTATTTGCATGTTTACTGGCTTAATGGGACCAACTTAATTAATGCAAGATAAATCAATAATGGATGTGCCTGAGATTTTGAGCGTTAGGGGCTAGATAAATGATTGAACCTCACATGAGATGTGATGGGTAAGGAGTTGCTCACTTATAGTTTATTGTAATTCCAATAATGGATGTGCCTGAGGATGATCAATAAGACTATAAGAATTCAATCACCCACTAGAAATCCATCCAACTAAGATTTCCATTTCCTACTTTGGAAGTGTAGGATTTGCCAAGTTAGTGGGAGGACAAATTTGATTAAAAGACTATAATCATTTTGGTTAATTACTTGATACATTTACTAATTAATCTAGTTATTTTTTACAGTTAATTTTCTAATAATAATGAGCACACAACAACCACCACCATCCAATATCCTTACGAGCATACTTGATCACAATAGGTTGACGAGACCTAATCTTTCTGATTGGCTCAGAAATTTGAAACTTGTCCTGAACTCAGAACGTATTGGATATATTCGAGACTCAAAGGTTCCTGGTCCTTTACCTTCAGAGACCACTCAAGACGAACATGATACTTTGGACAAGTGGAAGGAGCATGATATAAGAGCCAAGTGTTTCATGCTTGCTTTCATGAGTAATGAGTTATAAAAGCAGCATGAGAACATGCAAAGTGCAAGTGAGATCCTTCTTCACCTACAAGAGTTGTATGGTGAGCACAGCAGAAATGCTAGGTATGAGATATCTAGACAATTATTTCCGCATGAGGATGTCTAAGGGATAGAATGTAGGAGATCATGTCCACAAGATGATTCGGCTTATTGAGCAGCTGGAACATCTTGACTTTCACATGGATTTCCAACTGCAAATAGATTTAATCCTTCAGTCCCTACTTGAGTCATTTGGGAATTTTGTGACAAATTTCTATATGACTATGCAGAAATACACCTTAGCTGGTTTGCTTAACATGCTGGTTATTGCCCAAAAGAATATGTTGGGCAATAAAGGAAAAGAGGTAGCTTTAATTGCATCTTTTTCTGCTGGAAAGTCCAACAAGAAGAAAGGCAATAAGACAAAGAAACCTAAAATTCCCGGACCTTTAAATAGAAGGGGAAGACTAAAGCTAATGGAGGCAAAGGAAAGTGTTTCCATTGCCAGCAGGATGGGCACTGGAAAAGGAACTGCCTAGAGTATCTTGCTTCTCTGAAAGACAAGAAGGATAGACCTTCAAAAGATATGTCTGTGTCTTGTTATTTAGATTCTGATGATACTCATAGTTCATCTATAGCTTGGGTTTTAGATATTAGTGCCAGTTCTCACATTTCTTATGATATGCAGGAACTAGCAAACAGTAGCAGCTTGCATGCTAGAGATGTTAGACTCCGGATTGGCGATGGCTCAACTGTTAAAGCTTTAGCCATAGGATCTAAATCTTTTTACATGTGTGGACATGTTTTGTGTTTAAATAATATTTTGTATGTACCTGATGCTTTTAAGAACATGATTTCTATATCTGGTTTGACTAGAAATGGTTACGAATTTCAATTCACAAATGATGGTTGCAATATTTATTTTGAAAATAAATATATTGGCTCGGGTTATATGCATGATGGTATTTATTATTTGGATAATAATGATAAACACAAATTGAATGCAAGCAATCTAAATGAATGTAATGCCATTATGAAAATCAAATCTAATCCAAAACATCTAAGATATTGTAATGAATTGCTCTAGTGCTAGTGGGAGATTGTTAGGAGTATGCCCTAGAGCATATCATTTTGGATGTATATTGTGCATATTTTATTAATAAAAGGGAATTTCACTTTTCCATTTACATAATATATTTATGTGTAATAGAAAAGGTCCATTGATATTTTGTTAGAAATTCTATTCTTAAGTTTTTAAAAAAATGAGTGACAGTATTTCTAGCACAAAGTATCAGAAATTGGTTCACAATCGAGGATACTTCATAATAAGGACATGACTTATCCAGAAAGATTGTAATCATGTTTGTTCCCAAGGTATTTGTATGAGATATAAATAAGATGGAATGGTGAGTCTCATGCCATATAACAAACATGATAGGCACATATACATGATAAGTAGGCCGAACCAGTGACACTTATGACAAGCACGTGGAGTTTACTCTTGTCAATGCATTTTCATAAATCATATTAGTGCATATAATCTTTAAACCTGAGATAACACAATTATCTTGTATATAGGTGGTTTGAGTTTGATACTGCTTTCATACTTGTACTGTGTATGGGTATATGGGCATATGTTGGCTCCTACTAGTTATATATGGAGATAGGTGTTGATCAAGATGGAATATGTTACCCTAAGTAAATAGGGATAAAATCTTATGTTTATTTAATTTTTCTTGATGTTTTAAGTTACTGGCTAGGACAGACAGATTTAATCAGAAAAGAGTTTCTGATAAAAAAATCTTATTAATTAAGAACTGGAATTAAAAGAGAACATAATGTTCATAGCAAATGGGGTTTGACATTAACCATGACTCCAGCTCGAATTGGGATTTTGTAATAGAGAGATTCTAGTGCATGGTAACATATGAGTATAGGTTCATTTAAGGTATTCCTTATTACTGATTGGGTGGCCATGGCATGCTATGCGAGGTGTTAACCATGGTCTATGAGGTGCCTAAAATGATTTAATAATTTATGGTAAGAAAGAGTTCTGATGATATTAAGAGTTGATATCATATCTCATTGCCAATTAGTGATGAGCATAGTGAGTCACACACATACACAAGTTAATCACCAAGTTAAATGTGATTTAATTGATTAATTAAAGAGTTTAATTGATTAATTAAATAGGTTTGGTTTGCAACAAGATTGCAAAGTCCCTAGCATGGCTTGAAACCAAATCTAGGTTATTGGATATATAGTATAAGTTAAATTTATATTTAAAGTTTTTAAATATGAATTTAATTAATGAGAAATTAATTAATAGAGATTAATTCATTTATATTTGATATAAATTGATTAGAAGAGGAGAAATAATGATTTTGGGTTGAGAACTCAAAATTAAAACATAAGGGTAATTTGGTCATTTCACAGGGTGACATGTGGCATTGTTAGTAGTATGCTTGGTAGTATGCCCTAGAGTATATCATTTAGTATGTATCTTGTACATGTTTTTATTAATAAAAAGTATTTTCACTTTTCCATTTACATAATATATTTATGTGTAATAGAAAAGGTCCATTGATATTTTGCTAAAAATTTTATTCTTAAGTTGTTAAGAATATGAGTGACAGTATTTCTAGCACAAAGTATCATAAATAGGTTCACAATTGAGGATACTTCACAATAAGGACATGACTTATCCAGAAAGATTGTAATCATGTTTGTTCCCAAGTTATTTATATGAGATGTAAATAAGATGGAATGGTGAGTCTCATGCCATATAACAAACATGATAGGCACTTATACATGATAAGTAGGCCAAACCAGTGACATTTATGACATGCACATGGAGTTTACTCTTGTCAATGCATTGTCATAAATCATATCAGTGTATATAATCTTTAGACCTGAGATAGCACAGTTATCTTGTATATAGGTAGTTTGAGTTTGATACTGCTTTCATACTTGTACTGTGTATGGGTATATGGGCATGTGTTGGCTCCTACTAGTTATTTATGGAGGTAGGTGTTGATCAAGATGGAATCTGTTACCCTAAGTAAATAGGGATAAAATCCTATATTCATTTGATTGTTCTTAAAGTTTCAAGTTCCTGGCCAGGACAGATAGATTTAATCAGAAAAGAGTTTCTGATAAAAAAAAATCTTTTTAATCAAGAACTGGAATTAAAAGAGAACATAATATTTATAGCAAATGGGATTTAACATAAACCATGACTCCAACTCGAATTGAGATTTTGTAACAGAGAGATTCTAGTACATGGTAACATATGATTATAGGTTCATTGAAGGTAAATCTTATTACTGATTGGGTGGCTATGGCATGCTATGCTAGGTGTTAACCACAGCCTATGAGCTACATAAAATGATTTAGAGAAATCATTTATGGTAAGAAAGAGTTCTGATGATATTAAGAGTTGATATCATATCTCATTGCCAATTAGTGATGAGCCTAGTGAGTCACACACATACACAAGTAATCACCAAATTAAAAATGATTTAGTTAATTAATTAAAGAGTTTAATTGATTAATTAAATAAGTTTGGTTTGCAAGTGCCTATCATGCAATTTAATTTAAGAGATTTTCTTAAGAATAATTGTTAAGCATGAGATGTTGTGAATATGTAAATGGTTTGGTGGCTAATATTGGATGTAACTGAGGACATTAAAATTATTTACATAATTACTGGCTCAATGGGATCAACTTAACTAATGCAAGATAAGTCAATAATGGATGTACCTGAGATTTTGAGCATTAGGGGCTAGGTAAAGGATTGAATCTCACATGAGATGTGATGGGCAAGGAGTTGCTCACTTATAGTTTATTGTAATTCCAATAATGGATGTACCTGAGGATGATCAATAAAATTATAAGAATTTAATCACCCACTAGAAATCCATCCAACTAGGATTTCTGTTTTCTACTTTGGAAGTGTAGGATTCGCTAAGTTAGTGGGAGGACCAATTTGATTAAAAGACCATAATCATTTTGGTTAAATACATGATAAATTTACTAATTAATCCAGTTATTTTCTGCAGTTAATTTTTTGATAATAATGAGCACACCACAACCACCACCATCCAATATATCCTTGCAAGCATACTTGATCGCAATAGGTTGACAGGACCTAATCTATATGATTGGCTAAGAAATTTGAAACTTGTCCTGAACCTTGAACATATAAGATATGTTCTAGACTCACAGGTTCGTGGTCCCTTACCTCCAGAGGCCACACAAGAGGAACATGAAACTTTAGATAAGTGGAAGGAGCATGATATGAGAGCCAAGTGTTACATGCTTGCTTCTATGAGTAATGAGTTACAGAAATAACATGAGAACATGCAGAGTGTGAGTGAGATTCTCCTTCACCTACAAGAGTTGTGTGGTGAGCATAGCAGGAATGCTAGGTATGAGATATTTAGACAGTTGTTTCGCATAAGGATGTCTGAGGGACAGAATGTTGGAGATCATATCCACAAGATGATTCGGCTGATTGAGCAGTTGGAACATCTTAACTTTAACATGGATTTCTGATTGCAGACAAATTTGATCCTTCAGTCCCTTCCTGAGTCATTTGGGAATTTTGTGACAAATTTCCATATGGCTAAGCAGGAATGCACCTTGGCTGGTTTACTCAACATGCTGGTTATTGCCCAAAAGAATATGCCAGGCAATAAAGGAAAAGAGGTAGCTTTGATTGCATCTTCTTCTGCTAGAAAGTCCAACAAGAAGAAGGGCAATAAGAAAAAGAAACCTCAGATTCTTAGTCCTTCCAAGAAAATAACTAAACAGAAAGGGAAGAATAAAGCTGATGGAGGCAAAGGAAAGTGTTTCCACTGCCAGAAGGATGGGCACAGGAATAGGAACTGCCCAGAGTATAGCAATATAAAAGAATGCAATTCCATGATGAAAATCAACTCAAGTTCAAAATATATTTGGCACTTAAGGTTAGGTCATGTTACGGAAGATAGGATTGCAAAGCTGGGGAAAATGAGGATTTTATCCTCATTGGGTTTTGGAACTGCTCCAACTTGTGAATCTTGCCTTCAGGGCAAAATGACTTGATCACCCTCTGTTGGACAAGGACTAAGAGTTAAAAATATTTTAGAGCTAATACATAGTGGTGTATGTGGTCCATTTAAAGAAATGGCTAGAGGCTGTTTTCATTATTTTATTACCTTTACTGATGATAAATCAAAGTTTAGGTATTTGCATTTGATGAAATACAAACATGAATCCTTTGAAAAGTTCAAAGAATTTTAATCTAAAGTAGAAAATCAAATAGGAAAAAGTATTAAAGCTCTTCGATCAGATCGTGGAGGTGAATGCTTGAGTACTGAATTTGATGAATACTTGAGAGAGCATGGCATTGTTTCCCAGCTTACTCCTCTAGGAACACCACAGCTGAATGGTGTATCTGAAATGAGAAATCATACCCTATTGGATATGGTATATAGTATGTTGAGTTATACTAATATGCCAATCTCCTTTTGGGGATTTGCATTAGAATCAGCTTGTATATTCTGAAAAGGATTCTAACAAAATTAGTATCTTTCACACCTTATAAGATATGGCATGGAAGAAAATCAACTCTTAAGCATGTTAAGATTTGGGGTTGTCCAGCTTATATCAAAAAACTAGACACTGATAAATTGAAAACTAGATCAGAAAAGTTTCGATTTGTTGGATATTCAGAAGATAGTTTTGGATATTTTTTTTATTTGCCTACATCACAAAAGGTTGTGGTAAGTAAAGATGCCACATTTCTTGAACAAAAGTTTTTTTAAGAAGGAGGCAAAGGAAGGCAAATAGAGTTGGAATTGGAGAATTCTGACCAACCAACAGATTAGATGGATATGGATTCATCTAGTCAACCTACACCTACTGATGAAACATCTACAGCTATTCCTCGTAGAACAACCAGGGTATCTCACCCACCAATGAGATATGGTTTCCTTATGAAGAAGAACAAGAGTTGTCTACTCATGAAGAAGTAGATCATGGAGATGATCCACTTGCCTCTGAAGAAGCTATATCAGATATAGACTCTTCAAAATAGATTGATGCTATGAAATATGAGATTGATTTCATGTATAAGAATCAAGTTTGGGATCTTGTTGACCCACTAGAAGGTATTGTAGCTATAGGGAACAAATGGGTTTTCAAGAAGAAAATTGGTTCTGATAGAAAGGTAGAGACCTATAAAACAAGACTAATAGCGAAAGGGTTTTGCCAAAGGCAAGGAATCGACTATGAGGAGACTTTCTTGCCTGCTGCCATGCTTAAATCAATTAGGATTCTATTAGCAATAACTACATATATCATTATGAGATTTGGCAGATGGATGTCAAAACAACTTTTCTCAATGGATGCATTGAAGAAAACATTTTCATGGAACAACCTAGGGGTTTTAAATCCCAAGATGGTTCCAAAGTGCGCAAGCTAAAGCGATCCATTTATGGATTAAAACAAGCTTCGAGGAGTTGGAACATCCATTTCGATGAAGCCATTAAGTCATTTGGTTTTATAAAAAATGAGGATGATCCATGCGTATATAAGAAGGTCAGTGACAGTGCTATCTATTAGTAGTATGCGCTAGAGCATATCATTTAGTATGTATCTTGTACATGTTTTTATTAATAAAAGGCATTTTCACTTTTCTGTTTACATAATATATTTATGTGTAATAGAAAAGGTCCATTGATATTTTGTTAGAAATTCTATTCTTAAGTTATTAAGAATATGAGTGACAGTATTTCTAGTACAAAGTATCATAAATAGGTTCACAATCGAGGATACTTCACCATTAGGACATGGACTTATCCAGAAAGATTGTATTCATGTTTGTTCCAAAGTTATTTATATGAGATGTAAATAAGATGGAATGGTGAGTCTCATGCCATATAACAAACATGATAGGCACTTATACATGATAAGAAGGTTGAACTAGTGACACTTATGACAAGCACATGGAGTTTACTCTTGTCAATGCATTGTCATAAATCATATCAGTGCATATAATCTTTAGACTTGAGATAGTACAGTTATCTTGTATATAGGTGATTTGAGTTTGATACTGCTTTCATACTTGTACTGTGTATGGGTACATGGACATGTGTTGGCTCCTACTAGTTATATATGGAGGTAGGTGTTGATCAAGATAGAATCTGTTCCTCTAAGTAAATAGGGATAAAATCCTATGTTCATTTAATTGTTCTTGATGTTTCAAGTTCCTGGCCAGGACAGATAGATTTATTCAGAAAAGAATTTTTGATGAGAAAATCTTTTTAATCAAGAACTGGAATTAAAAGAGAACATAATATTTATAGCAAATGGGGTTTGACATAAACCATGACTCCAGCTCGAATTGGGATTTTGTAACAAAGAGATTATAGTGCATGGTAACATATGATTATAGGTTCATTTAAGGTAAACCTTATTACTAATTGGGTGGCCATGGCATGCTATGCTAGGTATTAACCATGGTCTATGAGGTGCATAAAATGATTTAGAGAAATCATTTATGGTAAGAAAGAGTTCTGATAATATTAAGAGTTGATATCATGTCTCATTGCCAATTAGTGATGAGCCTAATAAGTCACACACATGCACAAGTAATCACCAAATTAAATATAATTTAATTAATTAATTAAAGAGTTTAATTGATTAATTAAATAGGCTTAATTTGCAATTAGATTGCAAAGTCCCTAGCATGGCTTGAAACCAAATCTAGGTTATTGGATGTATAGTATAAGTTAAATTTATATTTAAAGTGTTTAAATATGAATTTAATTAATGAGAAATTAATTAATAAAGATTAATTAATTTATTTATCTTTGATATAAATTGATTAGAAGAAGAGAAATAATTATTTTGAGTTGAGAACTCAAAATTAAGACACAGGGGTATTTTGGTCATTTCACAGGGTGACATGTGGCACCATGAGATAGTGACACATGGCAATACACATAAGCTTTCCAAATGTCTTTTAATCATGTAAGATGATTAAAGTCAAGATTAAATATAGGTTTGACACTTGGCACAATGTGATTAGGTCAATTAAACCTAGAACCAATCAGAGGGTGACATGTGGCAAGGGTTTTAAGTGGTGACCTAGCTATATAAGTGTAAGGATGAAAGAACAAAAACACAATTTGCTCATTCTCAAAAAGGTGCCACCACCCTTGGCTCCTCTCCCTTTTCTTCTTCTTCATTTCTCATCAATTCAAAGAGATTAGCAAACAATCTCTTAAATTAAAAATACTAGAAATTGTTTCTAGTGTCCTGTTTACATATGTAATCTCTCAAAAGGCAAAACTTGATTTTCTAATTCATAGAAAAAGCTTTAGAAGCTGTTCAAAGGTTGCCATAGGTGATCTTGGTGTGGACAAGCTAGAGGGACAACATTTGGTGTCCTAGACGCATCCCAAAGGTGTCAAATACACTGCAATGCATTAAGAGGTTAGTGCACTTATTCTTGATGTAATCTAGGATTCTAATAATTAATCTGATGAATTCTAAAATCTTAAATGGCAGATGTAGATCCAAAAACATATTAAAAGAGTTTTAATATGCTGTTTATCATTGAAATCAAATAGATAAAAATGAATCTTGCATGATGCATGTGACCTTAGGTGAAAAATTTTTGAATTCAATGATATAAGCTTATGTTTTTCATGCTTCCGCTCCTTCAATTGGTATTAGAGCCACTATATTCTCCTTTTAGATTGTTGATTATTTGATTTAATTATGTGGTATGATCATGAGATGATAGATCCATTGCTTGTTGCAAAGAAAGGTGGCAGCTTGGTGATCAACACCATTGGTGCACACACTTTGTGGTCTCCAATGGTGTGCGGAAGGTTTGGCTTTTTAATTTACAATTGTTGTATGATCTAAAAACTCATCCTATGTCTAATTAAATTCTTTAATTAGAGTTTTAATCACACAATTAAATTTTGATTAAATCTGAATTTTAAAAGTTGTTTGAATGTGATTCAAATCTAAATTTTTAAAATTGTTTGAATGTGATTCAAATCTGAATTTTAAAAGTTATTTGAATGTGATTCAAATCTGAATTTTTAAAGTTGTTTGAATGTAATTCAAATCTGAATTTTTAAAGGTTGTTTGAATGTGATTCAAATCTGAATTTTTAAATTTGTTTGAATCATATTCAAATCTGGATTTTCAAGTTGAATATGAGATATTCAATTTAATTTAAGTATGTATGTTTTATTTAATTGTTAAATAGTGATATGCATGATGGATGATCATGGACTATAAAAGACCAATGTGATTGGATTTATTTCTTTTTGTTTCTTAAGATTGTAAATTAATTAATTTATT
This sequence comes from Hevea brasiliensis, assembly GCF_030052815.1. Classification (NCBI taxonomy): domain Eukaryota; kingdom Viridiplantae; phylum Streptophyta; class Magnoliopsida; order Malpighiales; family Euphorbiaceae; genus Hevea; species Hevea brasiliensis. Next base: position 85,957,069 of record NC_079501.1, read on the forward strand.
TTAATTTATTATTGGGCATGTATTATTAAGGTTGTAATAATTTTGGGTTGTAATTTCATTTATTTAGTTCTTGTTAATTTGCCTTGGTATGCGAAGGATTACTATGTAATTGGATTGCAAGAAGATTAAGGAGGTCAAGAGCATTGGTGGGACCAGTGGGAGGAATTCAAGATCAAGTATTGATTATGTACTCCTTCAGCAACTCTTGTAAAATGAATGAATGAAATGCACCTAAGAATGCCCTGATTCAATTCTTGGTGGCTCAGAATTGAATCCCTTAGAAAAGTCCATTATCATACCATATTTATTTATTATCTATGAATGCATGAGATGTATGGGAATGTATGCAAGTATATGATATATGCATGCTAATTGGATAATGTGCAAAAGTGAGAACTTAATAGTAATTAGGATGACCATAAAATCTTTCAAACAAATGATTAAGTTGGAAATGCTATAATTAAAGTAATTATAACATGGGCCCTCCATTGAGGCAATATTTTAAGAATTTTAAATACTTGCATAAGATGCAATTAATTTAAGAGATTTTCTTAAGAATAATTGTTAAGCATGAGATGTTGTAAATATGTAAATAGTTTGGTGGCCAATATTGGATGTACTTGAGGACATTAAAATTATTTGCATAATTAATGGCTCAATGGGATCAACTTAAATAATGCAAGATAAGTCAATAATGGATGTACCTGAGATTTTGAGCATTAGGGGCTAGGTAAAAGATTGAACCTCACATGAGATGTGATGGGCAAGGAGTTGCTCACTTATAGTTTATTGTAATTCCAATAATGGATGTACCTGAGAATGATCAATAGAATTATAAGAATTCAATTACCCACCAGAAATCCATCCAACTAGGATTTCCATTTTCTACTTTGGAAGTGTAGGATTCACTAAGTTAGTGGGAGGACAAATTTGATTAAAAGATCATAATCATTTTGGTTAAATACATGATACATTTACTAATTAATCTGGTTATTTTCTGCAGTTAATTTTCTGATAATAACGAGCACAGAACAACCACCACCATCCAATATCTTTGCAAGGATACTTGATCGCAATAGGTTGACAGGACCTAATCTATCTGATTGGCTAAGAATTTTGAAACTTGTCCTGAATCTTGAACATATAGGATATGTTCTAGACTCAAATGTTCCTGGTCCCTTACCTCTAGAGGCCACTCAAGAGGAATATGAAACTTTGGACAAGTGGAAGGAGCATGATATGAGAGCAAAATGTTACATGCTTGCTTCCATGAGTAATGAGTTACAGAAGCAGCATGAGAACATGCAGAGTGCGAGTGAGATCCTCCTTCACCAACAAGAGTTGTATGGTGAGCACAGTAGGAATGCTAGATATGAGATATCTAAACAACTATTCCGCATGAGGATGTCTGAGGGACAGAATGTAGGGAATCATGTCCACAAGATGATTCAATTGATTGAGTAGCTGGAACATCTCGACTTTAACATGGATTTCCAATTGCAGATGGATTTGATCCTTCAGTCCCTTCTTGAGTCTTTTGGGAATTTTGTGAAAAATTTCCATATGACTAAATAGGAATGCACCTTGGCTGGTTTACTCAACATGCTGGTTATTGCCCAAAAGAATAAGCCGGGCAATAAAGGAAAAGAGGTAGCTTTGATTGCATATTCTTCTGCTGGAAAGTCCAACAAGAAGAAGGGCAATAAGAAAAAGAAACCTCAGATTCCTGGTCCTTCTAAGAAAATAGCTAAACAGAGAGGAAGACTAAAGCTGATGGAGGCAAAGGAAAGTGTTTCCACTGCCAGAAGGATGGGCACTGGAATAGGAACTGCCTAGAGTATAGCAATCTAAAAGAATGCAATGCCATGATGAAAATCAACACAAGTTCAAAATATATTTGGCACTTAAGATTAGGTCATATTGCAGAAGATAGGATTACAAAACTGGAGAAAATGGGGATTTTATCTTCATTGGGCTCTGAGCCTACTCCAACTTGTGAATCTTACCTTCAGGGCAAAATGACTAAATCACCCTCTGTTGGACAAGGGCTAAGAGCTGAAAATATTTTGGAGCTAATACATAGTGATGTATGTGGTCCATTTAAAGTAATGGATGGAGGCAGTTTTCATTATATTATTACCTTTACTAAGGATAAATCAAGGTTTGGGTATTGTATTTGATGAAATACAAACATGAATCCTTTGAAAGTTCAAAGAATTTAAATCTGAAATAGAAAATCAAACAGGAAAAAGTATTAAAGCTCTTTGATCAGATCGTGGAGGTGAATACTTGAGTACTGAATTTGATGAATCCTTGAAAGAGCATGGCATTGTTTCCCAGCTGACTCCTCTAAGAATACCACAGCTGAATGGTGTATTTGAAAGGAGAAATCATATCCTACTGGATATGGTACGTAGTATGATGAGCTATACTGATATGCCAATCTCTTTTTGGGGATTTGCATTAGAATCGGCTTTGTATATTCTGAATAGGATTCCATCAAAATCAGTTTATTCTACACCTTATGAGATATGGCATGGAAGAAAACCAAGTCTTAAGCATGTTAAGATTTGGGGTTGTCCAGCTTATATCAAAAAACTGAACACTGATAAATTGGAAACCAGATCAGAAAAGGGTCGATCTATTGGATATCCAAAAGATAGTTTTGGATATTATTTTTATTTGCCTACATCACAAAAGGTTGTGGTAAGAAGAGATGCCACATTTTTTCAACAACAATTTATTCAAGAAGGAGGCAAAGGAAGGCAAATAGAGTTAGAATTAGAGAATTCTGACCGACCTACAGATCAGATGAATATAGATCTATCTAAGTCAACCTACACCTATTGATATAACATCTACAGCTGTTCCTCGTAGAACAACTAGGGTATCTCACCTACCAGTGAGATATGGTTTCCTTCATGAAGAAGAACAAGAGTTGTATAGTCATGAAGAAGTAGATCATGGAGATGATCCATTTACCTATGAAGAAGCTATATCAGATATAGACTCTTCAAAATGGATTGATGCTATGAAATCCAAAATTGATTCCATGTATAAGAATCAAGTTTGGGATCTTGTTGACCCACCTGAAGGTATTGTACCTATAGGGAACAAATGGGTTTTCAAGAAGAAAATTGGTTTTAATGGAAAGTAGAGACCTATAGGGTAAGGCTAGTAGCGAAAGGATTTTGCCAAAGGCAAGGAATCGACTATGAGGAGACTTTCTCACCTGTTGCCATGCTTAAATCAATTAGTATTCTATTAGCAATAGCTGCATACTGTGATTATGAGACTTGGCAAATGGATGTCAAAACAGCTTTTCTCAATGGATACATTGAAGAAAACATTTTCATGGAATAACCTAGGGTTTTGAATCCCAAGATGGTTCCAAAGTGCGCAAGCTAAAGCGATCCATTTATGGGGTAAAACAAGCTTCGAGGAGTTGGAACATCCATTTTGATGAAGCCATTAAGTCATTTGGTTTTATCAAAAATGAAGATGAGCCATGTGTATATAAGAAGGTTAGTGATAGTGCTGTCACTTTCCTTGTCTTATATGTGGATAACATTTTGTTGATGGGCAATGACATAGGTATGTTGACAACTGTAAAGGCATGGTTGTCAAATACATTCTCCATGAAAGACTTAGGGGAGGCAACCTATATTCTTGGGATTCGCATCTATAGAGATAAAGCGAAAAGAATAATTGGTTTGTCTCAAAGTCTATACTTAAAAAAGGTGTTAAAGAGGTTTAACATGCTTGATTCCAAGAGAGGATTGTTACCAGTGAGACATGGTATCCACCTTTCTAAAGAGATGTCTCCAAAGACACCTGAAGAAAGAGATAAAATGGCCAGGATTCCATATACTTTGGCTATTGGAAGTTTGATGTATGTAATGTTGTGTACTAGGCCAGATATCGCATATGCTGTTAGTTTGACTAGCAGGTATCAATCCAATTCAGGTTTGGAACACTGGAGAGTTGTCAAAGATATCCTTATGTACTTGAGAAGAACTAAGGATTTATTCTTGATATATGGAGGTGGAGACTTCCAATTGGATGGTTATACTGATTCTGATTTCCAATCAGATATCGATGATAGAAAGTCTACCTCTAGGTATGTGTTCATTTGTAATGGAGGTGCAGTTAGTTGGAAGAGTTCCAAACAAAGCACGACTGCAGATTCCACTACCAAGGCTGAGTATATTGCTGCATCAAATGCTGCAAAAGAAGCTGTTTGGATATAAGAAACCCCGGTCTCACTGTAAATCCAAACACATAGAAAGACACTACCACGTTATCAGAGAAATAGTTGGACGAGGCAATGCAGCCATACAGAAAATAGCATCAGCTGAAAATCCAGCTGATCCATTCACTAAGCCTATGTCACAGACTCAGCTAGACTGACATCTTGAGAAGATGGGTCTAAGATATTGTAATGAATGGCTCTAGTGCTAGTGGGAGATTGTTAGTAGTATGCCCTAGAGCATATTATTTAGTATGTATCTTGTACAAGTTTTTATTAATAAAAGGCATTTTCACTTTTCTGTTTACATAATATATTTATGTGTAATAGAAAAGGTCCATTGATATTTTGTTACAAATTCTATTCTTAAGTTGTTAAGAATATGAGTGACAGTATTTCTAGTATAAAGTGTCACAATTAGGTTCACAATCGAGGATACTTCACAATAAGGACATGACTTATCCAGAAAGATTGTATTCATGTTTGTTCCCAAGTTATTTATATGAGATGTAAATAAGATGGAATGGTGAGTCTCATGCCATATAACAAACATGATAAGCACTTATACATGATAAGTAGGTCGAACCAGTGACACTTATGACAAGCACATGGAGTTTACTCTTGTCAATGCATTGTCATAAATCATATCAGTGCATATAATCTTTAGACTTGAGATAGCACAGTTATCTTGTATATAGATGGTTTGAGTTTGATACTACTTTTATACTTGTACTGTGTATGGGTATATGGGCATGTGTTGGCTCCTACTAGTTATATATGGAGGTAGGTGTTGATCAAGATGGAATCTGTACCTCTAAGTAAATAGGGATAAAATCCTATGTTCATTTAATTGTTCTTGATGTTTCAAGTTCCTGGCCAGGACAGATAGATTTATTTAGAAAAGAGTTTTTGATGAGAAAATCTTTTTAATCAAGAACTGGAATTAAAAGAGAACATAATATTTATAGCAAATGGGGTTTGACATAAACCATGACTCCAGCTCGAATTGGAATGTTGTAACAGAGAGATTCTAGTGCATGGTAAAATATGATTATAGGCTCATTAAAGGTAAACCTTATTACTAATTGGGTGGCCATGGCATGCTATGCTAGGTGTTAACCATGGTCTATGAGGTGCATAAAATGATTTAGAGAAATCATTTATAGTAAGAAAGAGTTCTGATGATATTAAGAGTTGATATCATGTCTCATTGCCAATTAGTGATGAGCCTAGTAGGTCACACACATACACAAGTAATCACCAAATTAAATATGATTTAACTAATTAATTAAAGAGTTTAATTGATTAATTAAATAGGCTTGGTTTGCAATTAGATTGCAAAGTCCCTAGCATGGCTTGAAACCAAATCTAGGTTATTAGATGCATAGTATAAGTTAAATTTATATTTAAAGTGTTTAAATATGAATTTAATTAATGAGAAATTAATTAATAAAGATTAATTAATTAATTTATCTTTGATATAAATTGATTAGAAGAAGAGAAATAATTATTTTGAGTTTAGAACTCAAAATTAAGACACGGGTATTTTGATCATTTCATAGGGTGACATGTGGCACCATGAGATGGTGACACATGGCACTACACATAAGCTTGCCAAATGTCTTTTAATCATGTAAGATGATTAAAGTCAAGATTAAATATAGGTTTGACACTTGGCACAATGTGATTGGGTCAATTAAACCTAGAACCAATCAGAGGGTGACATGTGGCAAGGGTTTTAAGTGGTAACCTAGCTATATAAGTGTAAGGATGAAAGAACAAAAACACAATTTGCTCATTCTCAAAAAGGGCCCCCACCCTTGGCTCCTCTCCCTTCTCTTCTTCATCAATTCAAAGAGATTAGCAAACAATCTCTTGAATTAAAATACTAGAAATTATTTCTAGTGTTCTGTTTACATCTATAATCTCTCAAAAGGCAAAACTTGATTTTCTAATTCATAGAAAAAGCTTTAGAAGTTGTTCAAGGGCTGCCATAGGTGATCTTGGTATGGACAAGCTAGAGGGACAACATTTGGTGTCCTAGACGCATCCCAAAGGTGTCAAATACACTGCAATGCATCAAGAGGTTAGTGCACTTATTCTTGATTTAATCTAGGATTCTAATAATTAATCTGATTAATTCTAAAATCTTAAATGACAGATGTAGATCCAAAAACATATTAAAAGAGTTTTAATATGCTGTTTATCATTGAAATCAAATAGATAAAAATGAATCTTGCATGATGCATGTGACCCTAGGTGAAAAATTTTTGAATTCAATGATATAAACTTGTGTTTTTCATGCTTCCGCTCCTTCACTATCATCTTCCTTGTCTTATATGTGGATGATATTCTATTGATGGGTAATGACACAGGTATGTTGACAACTATAAAGGTATGGTTGTCAAATACATTCTCCATGAAAGACTTAGGGGAGGAAACCTATATTCTTGAGATTCGCATCTATAGAGATAGAGCGAAAATAATAATTGATTTATCCCAAAGTCTATACTTGGAAAAGGTGTTAAAGAGGTTTAACATGCTTAATTCCTAAAGAGGATTGTTACCAATGGGACATGGTATCCACCTTTCTAAAGAGATGTCTCCAAAGATACCTAAAGAAAGAGATAAAATGGCCAGGATTCCATATACTTCGACTATTGGAAGTTTGATGTATACAATGTTGTGTACTAGGCCGGATATCGCATATGCTGTTAGTTTAACTAGCAGGTATCAATCCAATCTAGGTTTGGAACACTGGATAGCTGTCAAGAATATCCTTAAGTACTTGAGAAGAACTAAGGATTTATTCTTGATATATGGAGGTGGAGACTTTCAATTGGATGGTTATACTGATTATGATTTCCAATCAGATATTGATGATAGAAAGTCTACCTCTAGGCATGTTTTCATTTGTAATGGAGGTGCAGTCAGTTGGAAGAGTTCCAAACAGAGCACGACTGCAGATTCCACTACCAAGGCTGAGTATATTGTTGCATCAGATGCTACAAAAGAAGTTGTTTGGATATAAGAAACCCCGGTCTCACTAGAAATCCAAACACATAGAAAGGTACTACCACATTATCAGAGAAATAGTTGGACGAGGCGATGTAGCCATGCAGAAAATAGCATCAGCTGAAAATCCAGCTGATCCATTCACTAAGCCTATGTCACAGACTCTGCTAGACCGACATTTTGAGAAGATGGGTCTAAGATATTCTAATAAATGGCTCTATTACTAGTGGGAGATTGTTAGTAGTATGCCTTAGAGCATATCATTTAGTATGTATCTTGTACAAGTTTTTATTAATAAAAGGCATTTTCACTTTTCTATTTACATAATATATTTATGTATAATAGAAAAGGTCCATTGATATTTTGTTAAAAATTCTATTCTTAAGTTGTTAAGAAAATGAGTGACAGTATTTCTAGTATAAAGTGTCATAAATAGGTTCACAATCGAGGATACTTCACAATCAGGACATGACTTATCCAGAAAGATTGTATTCGTGTTTGTTCCCAAGTTATTTTTATGAGATATAAATAAGATAAAATGGTGAGTCTCATGCCATATAACAAACATGATAGGCACTTATACATGATAAGTAGGTCGAACCAGTGACACTTATGACAAGCACATGGAGTTTACTCTTGTCAATGCATTGTCATAAATCATATCAGTGCATATAATCTTTAGACTTGAGATAGCACAGTTATCTTGTATATAGGTGGTTTGAGTTTGATACTGCTTTCATACTTGTACTGTGTATGGGTATATGGGCATGTGTTGGCTCCTACTAGTTATATATAGAGGTAGGTGTTGATCAAGATGGAATCTGTTCCTCTAAGTAAATAGGGATAAAATCCTATGTTCATTTAATTGTTCTTGATGTTTTAAGTTCCTGGCCAGGATAGATAGATTTATTCAGAAAAGAGTTTCTAATGAGAAAATCTTTTTAATCAAGAGCTAGAATTAAAAGAGAACATAATATTTATAGCAAATGGGGTTTGACATAAACCATGACTCCAGCTCGAATTGGGATTTTGTAACAGAGAGATTCTAGTGCATGGTAACATATGATTATAGGCTCATTTAAGGTAAACCTTATTACTAATTGGGTGGCCATGGCATGCTATGCTAGGTGTTAACTATGGTCTATGGTGCATAAAATGATTTAGAGAAATCATTTATGGTAAGAAAGAGTTCTGATGATATTAAGAGTTGATATCATGTCTCATTGCCAATTAGTGATGAGCCTAGCAAGTCACACACATACACAAGTAATCACCAAATTAAATATGATTTAATTAATTAATTAAAGAGTTTAATTGATTAATTAAATAGGCTTGGTTTGTAATTAGATTGCAAAGTCCCTAGCATGGCTTGAAACCAAATCTAGTTTAATGGATGTATAATATAAGTTAAATTTATATTTAAAGTGTTTAAATATGAATTTAATTATGAGAAATTAATTAATAGAGATTAATTAATTAATTTATATTTGATATAAATTGATTAGAAGAAGAGAAATAATTATTTTGGGTTGAGAACTCAAAATTAAGACACAGGGGTATTTTGGTCATTTCATAGGGTGACATGTGGCACCATGAGATGGTGACACATGGCACTACACATAAGCTTGCCAATTGTCTTTTAATCATGTAAGATGATCAAAGACAAGATTAAATCTTAGTTTGACACTTGGCACAATGTGATTGGGTCAATTAAACTAAGAGCCAATTAGAAGGTGACATGTGGCAAGGGTTTTAAGTGGTGACCTAGCTATAAAAGGGAAAGGATGAAAAGAAAAAAATACAAGCTGCTCATTCTCTCCTTGGTGCCACCACCCTTGGTTGCCTCTCCCTCTCTTCTTCTTCATCTCTCACCAATTCAAAGAGAATTGCCAACATTCTCTTGAATTAAAAATACTAGAAATCATTTCTAGTGTCCTGTATACTAGGTGCTTCCTAAAGGTGTCAATTACATCTATTGTGCATCAAAGAGGTTAGTGCACAAATTCTTCTTTTAAACTAGGGTTTAAATCAATTAATTTGTTAATTCACAATCTTGAATGGCAAACATAGATCTAAATACATATTAAAAGTGTTTTAATGTGCAATTGAGTATTGAAATTAATTAGGCACATAATGGATGTGGCATGATGCATGAAACCCTAGAAGAAAAATTTTTGAAATTCAGTGCTCCAATTCACAAATCTACATGCTTCTGCTCCTTCAATAAGGTGATGGAAAATGAAATGCAATATATAAATGCTGTAACACCCCTATGTTCGGTAGTGCGTTCTACTGTTCTGGTGACTAGTGTCTGTCCGGACAGCTAGGATGCCTAGAACTACATTTAAATGTTAGTGAGGAGATATGAAATAATGAAATACAATAGAGGAAAATACAAGAAAAATAAAGGAAAAATAATAGCAATGAAATATAACCAAGTTAAACGAGCCGAAAACCGTAGCGATGGGTAACCGCACCAGGAAGTTGCAGCGTGGACCGTTGACTAGCTCTGGACCACGGGGAACCCTGGAAAATATTTTTAAGACTTAACTAAACATCTATTGAAGTATAAATGACATTAGAAATATCAAAGAAAAATTAATTAATTAGTATAAAGAAAAACGAGAAATCGAGAAAATGACAAAACTCGGTGTTACTGAAAAATCGAGAACACAACCCGAATAGGGCCATTGTGGTCAATTGACACCCCGAGTTGACTTTTGACCTCAATGTCCATTAAAAATATATGATATTAAACCTTGAAAATATCATGAAAATTAAAGTGGTGGTACAGAATTTAAATAGAAAAAGAAATGAGGTAAAAAGTGGAAATTGTGAAACTTTGGATTAATTAATCTTAACCACACTTAGTGCTCCACTAAGTGAAGTTAGTGGACATTAAAATATCACAAATGGGATAGCATAAGTCATCTTCAATCTCTAGAATTTGCACCAGCCGAAGCTCTCCCATGAAAGCTCCCATGGCCAAAGTGAAAACACCTCCATGCACCATGATTTAGCAATAAAAAACCTTGAGTTCCTTCATTAATCTTTGCCTACACACCTTGGGCAGCAATAAGGTAGCAAGAAGGATAAGTTTTGGTGGAGTTTTAAAGAAGTCCAAAAGAGGTAAGTGGTTATTTTCAATTCTTGTTTCATTAAAAGTGTAACTAAGGTTGTGGTTGTTTGATTTATGGAAGAATTTTTGAGGTTTGATGAATTGTTGGTGATGGAGCATTTCGGCAGCCATGGAACTTCATCATGTACAGCTTGTCTTTGCATGTAAATGGTTGTTTGAGATGTTAAATTAAGTATTTAAATGTATTGGAGTTGGTTTTCATGTATAAAGTTTGATTTGTAAGCTTGAAAAGTGAAAATGGAAGTTGATGTGTATGTGTAATTTTTGGGCAGCCTCAAAATAGATGTAATGTTCAAATTCATGAAATATTGTTGAAATATTGTACAAAAATTTGGCAGCATATATGTGTGTGAAATAGTAGTGATAGGTATGTAATTTGATGATGGAAGTTTGTGTAATAATTAGAAGTATTTATGTGTATACATTGTTGGTGTCGCAAGGGGTTTTGCGATCGCCTGGACGAACACTCACCGAAGTGGGAAAAAGTGAGGAGTCGCCACTTTAATTTTGAGGGAAATTAAAGGAAACCATTTGCGAAAATAAATTAAAATGAAACCACTTCAAAACAGAGATTCTAGGTTCGGGGTCCGTGAACGGGTGGGGAAGGTGTTAGGCACCCCACCTCGTCCCTCAATGAGGGTAAGCAGATTTAACTTCAAGCTCTTTATAAACTAGAATTGATAGTTAGGAAGTTCGAACGGAAATGTTAATCCCCTTGGTAAAAGGGAATATTTGATTTTTCATCAATTCGGGTTACCTAGATACATAAATAAATGAGTTGACCCTTAGTGAGTTATTGTTGCGTATCAGTTTTGTTTAAGGGAGTCATTTTGCATATTTATTTGAATTTGATTTGAGAATCGGATAAGAACCCTTCTCCGATCTCTTTTAAATTAAAACTTCGATTGGAGATCGGATAAGAACTCTCCTCCGATTTCTTTTAGGTTAAGATTAGAGTTTTTGGGTTGAGAATCGAATAAGAACTCTCCTCCGATCTCTTTTAAATTAAAACTTCGATTGGAGATCGGATAAGAACTCTCCTCCGATTTCTTTTAGGTTAAGATTAGAGTTTTTGGGTTGAGAATCGGATAAGAACTTTCCGCCGATCTCTTTTATTTTAATAGGAGTCGGATAGGGACTTTTCCGACCTCTCAAAATTTGATTACAGCTACACACCACAAGAGCCTAAAACTAAGGGTTTTGGCGTTCAAAGATGCCGGGGATCGGAATAAGGCCTCTTTTAACTCATTAGTACCTCGTGACTAAACAGGGGATACCAGACTGAATTTTCCGACCTCCTATGTGGTCGCCTTACCAATACCTTTTGATACCCGATCTATTCCATTTATTCATCTTAGATTTGGTTTTATTCCTCCTTATGACATTTTACCCCATTATCTTCTGTGTTAGTCTAGTTATTGAACTTTACTATTTTCCTGACTTATTATTCGGACCTTCTATTATTTTGAAGAAATGCTTAAGACACAGTTACCTACATTTTATCTAACTACTTCTACGCTACTCGGGACCAGAACTCCTGCATTTAGAAGTAACAAAGATTAACAAAAGGATGGACTGATTAATAAAGAAGTAAACTCGAGAATGACCTTCTTCGCATTTTTTAATGCAGTATATACTTGGTGAAAATCACAAACATAAAAATAAAGGAAATACGTAAAATAAAATGAGCACTTGATAAAGCAGCGATATAAACACTCACCTGTAGGGAGCCAAATCTACTAAACTAACTACAGAATCACAAAACGTAATAGGACTGCAGGTTGATAGTCAGAGGACTAAGGTTCGCCTTAAAATGAAGGATACTTTGCCGAAATACAGTCAGGTTAAAATAACTGAGTTTGAATGAAGTTGAGCTTGGACAACGGGAGTGGAAATAAAGATAACAAAGTCTGAAAGTGAGAGTCACAGGATAATGAACGAACTGAAAATGAAGAATTTCAGTATTCAAAAATCCCTTTACAAGAAAATACTTCAGAAAACTGGTTTCAAAAGTTTTTCTTATGAAAGCTCAAAAATAGCAGAGTAACGAACTGAATTAAGTTTCAGAGTCCTTCCGCTTTATTCACTATTTTTATCCCTCCTTTGAACAGTTTTCATGCAGGTATTTATAGGGACCGGGTGCTCCCCATGAAGGGTCAGGATTTGTTTTGAGGGAGATGGAGGGTCAGGATTTTAAAGGACATGATCTGAGGCTTGGGAGTTAAAGAGAAGCAGAACGAACGGCTGAGATTCCTTTCAGAATATTTGTCCTTTCTCTCTTCTAATCTGACGGCCCAAAATTTTCTTGTCAAGGGCGATCTGAGGGCTAGGAGTGAAAGGCGCTGGTCTTGTCGTCTTCTTCTTTGATCCAAGGGCTCCGGGCTCGTCCTTACAAGTCGGATCAACGGTGGAGATTAGGATGTACAGCACTGTCATGACTTATTCTGGCACATGTCAGTAATGCGGGCGATTTTAGGGCGTGCGGTAGAGATTTCATCTACAACGCTTTAACTGCCTCGGCTCTGATTATGACGACAGCGGTAGGCGTCTTATTCTCTTTGTTTTTCGATTTCTCCTCCTTTCCGGTCTTTCCAACATAATGCTTTTCCGATCTCTCATGCCGGGCTCCTCTTTTCTGATCCTTCCAACATGACGCTTTTCCGATCTCTCATGCCGGGCTCCTCTTTTCCGATCTTTCCTACTCCGGTCTCCTCCTTCATCCGGTCCGGTTCAGTCAAAGCATTTATTCCCTCGATTTCCAAGGCATTCGCTTCGTTTTTCGCTCGCAATAAATGCTCGGATTTTTCCTATATATATACCTTCAACTGGGAAACCTTCTACATTTGATTTTCTCCCCTTTTCTCCTCATTTTCCTGTTCTAGCTGCTCCGACAACAATCCCGGACATGATAACCGCTTTTGATCTTTTTCCGGTTGCCCTCTTTGTTCCTTGCCTGAAAATTTACGATCCTGGTGAACGAGAAATTATGATAACTTCATTTGATGACCGTGAGAGAACCGGACTAATTTACAGACCTGGATCGAGGACCTCAATCTCATTGATCTCGAATCGTTCGACCGATACAAATGGCGAACTGATTTCGGGCGAGAAGACTGCTAATATTCCCCTTAACACCGGTGACTGTTCCTTGGCGTTCATCTGGCTCCTCACCACACTGGGTGTTCCGACAGCGGCTCGATTTCGAGCGGTAACTTTGATGACGACCTCTCTCATTCTCATGAGAGTCATACTCCCCCCATCTAAGCTGTACATCTATCCGATGTCAACAGCCGGTCCCTAGTCAAACACATCTTTTGACTTAGCCACGAGACTAGGCTTTGACATAGGCCTTTTAGATAGGATGTTCCATCGATCTCTAAAGATCGCCCTTATGATGTAATCTGTCCTTTAACGTAATCCGATCTCTAGAGATCGCCCAAATGATGTAATCAGACCTTTAATGTAATCCGATCTCCAGAGATCGCCCAAATGATGTAATCCGACCTTCTGGAAATAAAATTTTATTTTGTCAATCATCATTTTTATTATTATTTCATTAGTTATTTTTGATCTCTGAAGTATTTACCCGATCCGACTCTTAATTTGAATGACCTTATCCGATCCATAATTCAAAACACTTTAATCTGTCGCTCTATAGTTAGCCGATCTCTTTATGGAATTTCCGGAATATTCGTGAGACGTGTCAGAAAAGACTAGCAGATCTCGTTAACCGATGCGCCGCTTGGGACATCATGAGCATTAAATGCTCGGACGGGTATAAATAGGGGAAGGGTTAGCCAGTTGCTCCCTTATGTCATTTTCAGCCTCTCGCGAACAACTTCAAAATTCTCTCATTTTCTCAAGTTCTTCCGACACCGATTAGACTCCGGTAAGGGTTTCGATCTTTTTTTTAGTTTAAATTCTCTATTTCCTTTGAAAATGAGCGGCGCCGAGGGTCAGAGAGCTGTGAGCCCCCCTTCCGTTCAGATCTCGTGGTCATCTGATGAAGTGGAGGTGGTCGGACCAAGCGTGCGACCTGAACCTCCTAGGGTCTCTGTTCCATCTCGGGGGCAAGCAGCGCCATTAAGGCATGTACCTTCTTCAGGGAGAGAGAATCTTCCCATGGACGAGCTGCCATCAATCTTGCAAGAAACCGACCTACAGTCGTTCAGCCAGGAGTACAACATTGAGCCTAATTCATACGAACTTATCCGGTGTCACGGCGATCTCCGGGCCGATCACTTCTTCGAAGAGAACGACATGATTATAGTATACGAAGAGCAACTAAAAGCCGGGCTGCGGTTCCCTCTTGACGACTTCTTCAAGGAAGTCTTAAAATTTCACCAAGTGTGCATAGCCCAAGTCCACCCGAACTCGTGGTGGATCCTAGTAGCCTTCAGAGGCCTCTACCGAGCTAAGGGATTCCGTCCTACTGCTAAGGTATTTGCCGAATTGCATAGATTAACTCGTCGAAAGGATGACGAGTATTGGTTCTTCCAGGCGAAGCTGCATTGCGGGCTTTTCACCGATCCGCCCTCCTCCCTGAAGAATTGGAAGAGTCGCTTCTTCATTCTAAGGAGCAAAATTCCGAGCGGCTTTGAAGGTTTCCCTCGTAGCTGGCTACACCAAGGCCCGTTAATTCCGAAGCGCCTCACCTTGAATAGGGAAGAAGGCCTGATGGTGATGGAGCTGAAAGATCAGGCGGGCAGAGAGAAGTTCTCTTGTTTGGATGCAGTGACTGCCGAACTGCATCACTGGACAATAGAGTTGATCACTGGCAAAGATCGGGGGTTTCAGCTCTCTGACCTCGGCGATCTCGCTGACCTCTTCTTTGTGCAGGTATGGCAAGCGGCGAAGCTTCCAAGGAGAGCCGAAAGAGAAAGTGAGAGGTCTCCCGGAAAGTGCGGGAGATGAAGCGATCCGAGCTGCTCTAGACACCCAGGCATGAAGCTGAGGAAATGCAAGGGGGCTCATCTCAACCTTCGGGGCAGCCGATCCCCGAGGTAGAAGTGATCCGATCTCCTCCTCGTCAAGAAGAGCTACCTCCACCTCCTCTAGTCGCTTCGAGCGCGGAAGGGGGTCCTTCTCAAACTCCTGTAAGGGCCCTTTCCCACGGTGCCCAAGTCTTGATCCACTCGCTGGAGAAGAACCGCACGGTTCGAGAGAACCCGGGTTTCACTAAGGTTTTGGGGTCGTCCATCTGCCTTCGGGAAGATCGGGATAGGTTGTCTCCGGACAATCTTGATGACATCCTGACCCGATCTATGAGCCTGAACGTGGAGTGCTTGGTGAACCAGCACATTTTCTGGGAGAAAGCTCACCGCTTGGGTAAGGAGGTCGAGAAGATGGGTCATGAAGTGGCTTCCCTCCGATCCCAACTCTCATATGCTCAGAACTACATATCTGAAATTGAGGGGCGGATGAAGTTCTACGAGGATAAGCTGGCCGAGCAAGCTCATGTTCTGGCCAAGCGAACCCATGTTCTTGAAGAAGTTCAGGCGCTCCGGACCGGTGAAGTTGCTCACCTCACTGAGGAGCTCAAAGCGAAAGAAGAAGAAGCAGTGACAAGGGAGGCCGGTGCTTATGTGAATGCTCACAGGGATCTTCTGGCCGAGCTCAAGAAGCGGTATCCCGAGGAGGACTTCTCCTGGATGGTCGACCTGGCTCCCCAAGACGAAGAGGAAAGCGAGGATGAGGCTGAAGGTGAGAGAGGGGGCGAACCAAATGTAAATCAAGCTGGGGGTGATCCCCCAGCCGAACGACTTGTATAAATTTTAATATGAAATGAAATGAAATCCCCTTTTTGTTCAATGATTGGATGTGATTGGAAAGCCTCTAAATTGCATAAACACTTGATTGTCTGAGCATATTAAAACAACTAAAAGTGATTATTAATCTAAGTGTAAGAGGTCGGAAAACACAATAAGCATGAGATCGGCAGGGAACCAACGCTAAATGGGACTTGATTAAAATTGGAAGTTTGGCTTGAACACTTAAGATCGGGATCATCATTAAACCGGATTGGAACCTTAACTTGATTATTCCTAAACTTTTAAAAGGGAGATCGGCAATAAAACTGGTGACATAAAAATCTAGTGTTGGTTCAATTTTGTTTGACAAGAGAGATCGGGAATGTAATTGGCTGGCAAAGGGAGATTTGACAATTGGTTTGAGAGGTCGGTGAGGCTTTAAATGACATGGGGACTTATTATTGATTCAATTCCTTTTGAGGTGAGATCGGAAATGTGGTTGTCCGGCAAAGAAAGATCGGAAATGTAATTGGCTGGCAAAGGGAGACTTAGTGCTGGGGATCGATTTCAAAATTTATTGATTCCGGGGATCGGCTAAAATATGGCGTCGACAGCTGCCCCTCTTTACATAATTTCTATTAAAGGGAAAAGTTTTCCCATGTAGGAATTATGTAAAGACTCAGACCCATATTTTGGGCGATTAGGTGTTCAAGGTTAGGAAACTAAAGCCTACTTAAGTTAGTGACCTAGAAATTGGTAACATGAGTTAAAATGCTAGAAAATTAAAATCAACTTGGATCGAGGGACCAGAGGTTGATTAACAGGAAATTTAACATGCTTTAAAAATTAAAATCAACTTAGATCAAGGAACCAGAGGTTGATTAACAGAAAATTTAAATGCTGAAAATTAAAATCAACTTAGATCAAGGAACCAGAGGTTGATAACAGAAAATTTAAAATGCTGAAAATTAAAATCAACTTAGATCAAGGAACCAGAGGTTGATAACAGGAAATTTAAAATGCAGGAAATTAAAATCAACTTAGGTCAAGGAACCAGAGGTTGACAACAGGAAATTTAAATGCTAAAAATTAAAATCAACTTAGATCAAGGAACCAGAGGTTGATAACAGGAAATTTAAATGCTGGAAAATTAAAAATCAACTTAGATCAAGGAACCAGAGGTTGACAACAGGAAATTTAAATGCTGAAAATTAAAATCAACTTAGATCAAGGAACTAGAGGTTGATAACAAGAAATTTAAAATGTAGGAAATTAAAATCAACTTAGATCAAGGAACCAGAGGTTGACAACAGGAAATTTAAATGCTGAAAATTAAAATCAACTTAGATCAAGGAACCAGAGGTTGATAACAGGAAATTTAAATGCTGGAAAATTAAAAATCAACTTAGATCAAGGAACCAGAGGTTGACAAAAGGAAATTTAAATGCTGAAAATTAAAATCAACTTAGATCAAGGAACTAGAGGTTGATAACAGGAAATTTAAAATGCAGGAAAATTAAAAATCAACTTAGATCAAGGAACCAGAAGTTGATAACAGGAAATTTAAAATGCAGGAAAATTAAAAATCAACTTAGATTAAGGAACCAGAGGTTGATTAATAGGAAATTTAAAATGCAGGAAAATTAAAAATCAACTTAGATCGAGGAACCAGAGGTTGATAACAGGAAATTTAAAATGCTGAAAATTAAAATCAACTTAGATCAAGGAACCAGAGGTTGATTGACAGGAAATTTAAAATGCAGGAAAATTAAAAATCAACTTAGATCAAGGATCCAGAGGTTGATTAACAAGAAATTTAAATGCAGGAAAATTAAAATCAACTTAGATCGAGGAACCAGAGGTTGATTGACAGGAAATTTAAATGCAGGAAAATTAAAAATCAACTTAGATCAAGGAACCAGAGGTTGATAACAGGAAATTTAAAATGCTGAAAATTAAAATCAACTTAGATCAAGGAACCAGAGGTTGATTGATAGGAAATTTAAATGCTGAAAAATTAAAAATCAACTTACAAAGCAAGTCTAATCCCGTCACGAGCAGTTCTTCCCTGATGAAGTGTACTTAACAGGATCCCGAAGGCCGATGATTAATGGAGGACGAGTTACGAAGACTTGACCTACGACCTCCTTTCTTCGGATGCCCCTTTTCAGTTCTTGACTTTTTCTTATTTTGCGAAAAGCGCCCTTGCGGGTTTTCACTTTCCTTTTGTCCATTTGACTAGAAGCGCCCTTCCAGGTTTTCACCTCTAGTTTTTTTTTTATTTTTTTTTAGGCCATTCCCTGCAAATCTCATAGCAAAGTATGTGAGGTTATCAATTTTCAAATTCTAATCTTATGGCAAAAATTTTAACTGATTAATAGCGCATTAGATAAAGAGATTGAAGAAGGATAATGTTAAAGAGTGAGTATACGGAAAAAGCAAAGAGACAAATGCGAAGAAAGTATGACTTTATTATGGTTTTAAAAAATGAAGATAGAGTCTCAAAGAAGAAGGGTACAAGGATAGATCTCACATATTCCTTGTAGTTAGCTTTGAAGTCTCTTAACTGCCATTATTTCAAGTTCTCTGAAGCCTCATGCCATGACGGTTTCTTTCCATTCTTGGTTTCATGCCCCATTCCTTATTTCCCCCTTTTGGTTCTTGGGATGCCCTTTCGGGTTTTCACCCCTAGATTTTTTTTTTTTTGGGCATAGTATCTTTTGACGGTGTCGGCATTCACAGGTCTTAGGATTTCTTCACCGTCCATGCGAGTCAAGATTAAGGCCCCACCAGAAAATGCCTTTTTAACCACATAGGGTCCCTCGTGGGTTGGTGACCATTTTCCCCGGGGATCGTTTTGATTCGGAAGCACTTTCTTCAGAACTAGGTCCCCAGGTTGAAATTCGAGTGGGCGAACGCTTTTGTTAAATGCCCTGGCCATTCTCCTCTGGTATAACTGCCCATGACATGCTGCTGCTAGCCTCTTCTCGTCTAGCAAGTTTAATTGATCCAACCTCGACTGGATCCACTCTAACTCATCAATCCCCGATTCCTTCAAAATCCTTAGGGAAGGAATTTCAACTTCAATAGGTAATACAGCCTCCATCCCATAAACCAGCGAGTAAGGAGTTGCACCAGTTGATGTCCTTACAGAAGTTTGGTATGCGTGAAGGGCGTAGGGGAGCATATCATGCCAATCCTTATAAGTGATTGTCATCTTCCGGATTATTCTCTTGAGATTTTTGTTTGCGGCTTCCACTGCTCCATTCATCTGGGGACGGTATGGTGAGGAATTGAGATGTCGAATTTTGTATTGATCACATAATTTTTGAATCTTCAGACCATTTAAATTCTTGGCGTTGTCAGTGATGATTTCATTGGGGAGGCCGTGCCGGCAGATGATATTATTTCTGAGGAATTTGAGAAATGTGTTTTGTGTAATGTGAGCATATGATGTCGCTTCGACCCATTTAGAAAAATAATCGATAGCCACCAGGATAAATCTATGCCCATTGGATGCCTTAGGGTTGATGGGACTAATCACATCGATGCCCCACATTGCGAAAGGCCATGGTGAAATGAGGTTGAACAATTGGTGAGGCGGAACGTTTATCGGATCCGCGTATATTTGACACTTATGGAACTTTCGAAAATACTCGATGCAATCCTTTTCCATTGTAGTCCAAAAATATCCCCGTCGCATGATTTGCTTGGCCATCATATGCCCATTGGCATGGGTTGCACAGTTTCCTTTATGAGTCTCGAAAAGGATCCTCTTTGCCTCTTTTGCATCCATACATCTCAATAATTCACCATTGGGGCTCCTTTTGTATAGGGTTTCCCCACTGGGGAAGTATCCCAATGCTAATCTCCGAATCATCCTCTTTTCGTTTTTGTTCGCCCCTGAGGGGAATTCTCTGGTTCTGATGTAAAGCAAGATGTCATGGTACCAAGGTTTACCATCAGGTTTTTCTTCGATCATGAAGCAGTAAGCCGGCTCACTCCTTGCTTTAATCTTTAATACCTGAGTCATCTGCCCTTCTTCCATTTGAGCCATAATAGCCAGGGTGGCTAAGGAGTCTGCAAATTGATTCTTGTCTCGACTAAGGTGAGTGAAAGAGATTTCTTCGAACTTTTTAATCAACTCCAGTAAGTACTTCTGATATGGGATTAGTTTCGGATCCTTAGTTTGCCATTCTCCCTTGACTTGATAAATGATCAGGGCTGAGTCTCCATATACCTCCAACTTCTTGACCTTCATTTCGATAGCAGCTTGTAGACCCATCACACATGCTTCGTATTCTGCGACATTGTTGGTGCAGTCAAATCTCAACTTGATAGCTATCGGGAAGTGTTTTCCATCCGGGGATACCAATACAGCTCCGATTCCATTACCGGACAAATTGACAGCTCCGTCAAAATACATTTCCCATACATCAGCAGATTCTTTTTCCTCGTTTTCCACTTCATTAACATGCTCGTCAGGGAATTCAAAATTCAGGGCTTCATAATCTTGGATGGGGTTCTCTGCCAGGAGATCAACGATTATGCTACCTTTTACTGCTTTCCGGGTCATATAGACAATGTCATATTGAGATAGTATGACCTGCCATTTTGCTATCCTTCCAGGCACAAATGGGCTTTCGAACACATACTTAATAGGATCCATCCTAGAAATGAGCCATGTTTTATGATTCAACATGTAGTGTTTGAGGCAATTTGTTGTCCAGGCTAACACGCAGCAAGTTTTCTCTAGGAAAGAATACCTTGACTCACACTCATTGAACTTTTTGCTCAGGTAATAAATAGCTCTTTCTTTTCAGCCGGTATCATCATGTTGCCCCAAAACACATCCCATTGAGCTTTGTTGGACCGCCATATACAGAATCAGAGGCCTTCCTACGACCGGCGAAATCAATACTGGTGGGTTGGACAGATACTGCTTGATTTTCTCGAAAGCCTCTTGACAAACTGAATCCCATTGAGTGGTGTTGTTCTTTCAGAGTAGTCTAAAAATAGGCTCAGCCTTAGCAGTGAGATTGGAAATAAACCTTGATATGTAGTTCAACTTCCCCAAGAAACTGCGCACCTCCCTTTCTGTTTTTGGGGATGGCATCTCTTGAATGGCTCGAACTTTGTCTGGATCAACTTCTATTCCCTTCTCGCTCACTATGAATCCCAACAATTTCCCAGATTTAGCTCCGAATATGCATTTGGCGGGGTTCAGTTTCAGCTGATATTTCCTGAGTCTCTCGAATACTTTCCTCATCACCTGCACATGGCTCTCTTCTCCCCTAGATTTGATGATCATATCATCCACATACACCTCTACTTCTTTATGCATCATGTCGTGGAATAATGTGACCATAGCGCGTTGGTAGGTGGCGCCAACATTCTTTAACCCGAAAGGCATGACCCGATAACAAAATACCCCCTATTAAGTGATAATAGCAGTTTTCTCCTTGTCTTCCTCATCCATTGGGATTTGATTATACCCCGATGCCCCATCGATACATGAACACCTGCCCAATCCCGCAGCATTGTCTACTAGCACATCAATGTGAGGGAGAGGGAAATCATCTTTCAAACTCGCTTTATTAAGATCCCTGTAATCAACGCACACCCTGACTCTCCCGTCCTTCTTCATTATCAGGACAACGTTAGCTATCCATTAGGGATATTTGACTACTTCCAGGAACCCAGCATCATACTGTTTCTTAACCTCATCCCTAACTTTAAGCAGCGTGTTGGGGTTCATTCTTCTCAGCTTCTATTTTACCGGGATTGTCCCCGGAATTAAGGGAATTTTGTGCGTGTGATATGAGGGTCCAAACCAACCATATCGTCATAGCTCCATGAAAACACATCCAGGAATTCCTTGAGCAAACTGATCATATCTTCTATTTCTTCACTCTCCACAACCTTAAGTTCCCTTTTCACTTCTTCCGTGCCTAAATTTACGGTGCGCGTTTCGTCCCCACAAGGCACTAGGGAAGGTTCATCTCTTTCATCCCTTTCCTCTGTGAGTTCCACCTCAGAATCATTTGAAGTAATGGCAGTTATGGGGATTTCAAAATTAACCAGTGGAATTTCTGAGTCTATTGAATTATTAGGTGCTAATTGATGAATGGTCCTGAATGAACAAAAACGAAATATATTATAAGGATGGAATTCAAAAGGAAAGAAAGAGAATTGGATATAAAATACGCTATTAATTCATTAACATTTATGACATAAGAAAAGAGTCCATTTACAATATTACACTCGCCATCATGGGCAAAATGATCAAGTGTAGATAACCAGAAGTACTTTACTCGAGATTAAGTACAGGGATGTCCTCTGCTATCCAGTTGTCCAGTTCTTGCCCCTCAGCTATTGGCGAGACCAGGGCCTCATACAAGGAATCCAAGTGGATGACATCGATGGATGGTTCATCGGGTGATTCTTCAATCTCTGCCAGATTTTCAGTGACCGGTTTAGTGAAAACTTCCGTGATTCTCGGGACTACCTTCATCCTCCCGATTTTCTGATCGAATCTTTGATCCCGAAGTCTGTTCCTCATCCAGAATCGCCCATCCATGAGGGCATCTTCCTCATAACCCAAACCACAGCGGCCTACTTTCTGGATAGCCGGTATAGGTTTGACAATTCCTTGCAATGCGGCGCCTAACCCCTTGCCCTCTTCATACCCATTCCTTGACATCACCTTGGCTACCATAGCCATAGCCCTTTCATTTCTTGAGACGGTTTCTTGTAATTCGAGGGCCTAGAAAGAGCTTTCCAACGACTCCTCAGCAGTTTCCACATAAGGAAGTGATTGTGGCTTGGTGACCAATATGGCTTCTTCCCCTCTCACAGTGATGATTTTGCCATCCATAATGTACTTTATCTTCTGGTGCAAAGTCGAAGGAACAGCATTCGCTGAATGGATCCTAGGCCTCCCTAGCAGCATAGTATAGGCAGGTTCAATGTTCATCACTTGGAATGTGACGTTGAAGGTGCATGCGCCAATTTGGAGGGGTAAGTCAATGTCTCCCAGCACTTCTCTCCTTGTACCGTTAAAGGCTCTTACCACCATAGCACTCTGACGTATATTCGATCGGTCAACCGGCAGCCTGGCCAAGGTGGCACTAGGCAATACATTGAGTGCCGATCCATTATCAATAAGGACCTTGGCCACTATACAACCTTTACATTTCACCGTCACATGCAGAGCTTTAGTGTGCGCTAAGCCTGCAGGGTCTATCTCTTCTTCAGAAAAGGTGACAAAACTGGATGCCTGGATTTGTCCCACTATCTTCTCAAACTGCCCCGGTGTGATGTCGGGGTTCACAAAGGCCTGATCCAGAATTTTCTGCAAGGTTTGACGGTGCACCTCTGAGCTCAAAATCAAGGATAACAGTGAAATTCGAGCAGGTGTCTTTCTCAATTGTTCCACCACATCATACTCACTTTACTTCATTATTTGAAGCAACAGCTCCTCTTCTTCTTTTGGTTCGGCTAGTTCTCCTCTCTACACTTTCCCAGCCTCCTCTTCCGTATTTTCACGTGGCTCTCCCATTTTTACTTTCCCTTTCTTCTTTTCTCTTTCTTCATTCCCATAACATCTCCCACTTCGAGTTATAAACTCGACTTCTTGCTCGGGTGGGGAGGACTTCGTGGTGGTGATGGGCTGAGGATTAGCTTGGGTAGTAGTACTGTTGGTAGGTCCGGCATAAGTCATCTTAAAATGCTCATGAGGAGTGTAGCACGGTTTCGGAGGTGCTGAAGGTGAAGTAAGATTAGGAGCCGATGTACTGCTTGACGCTCCTTGGTGAAAACTTGGAAGTTATAATTCCAAGGTATGGCATGGGTGTTTGTGACAGGGAGCTGAGGCGGGGTTCGGATAATTGTCACTGGTGGTGAGGCTGCTGGGGGTGAGAAGGTGATTCTGGGTTTAGAGGTGGAAGCATTTTGGCTGAATCTAGCTGTGTTCACTCCCCCTTCCATCTTCGACCTTGCTTGGCATCTCAAGACCTTGAGGGACAGTAAGTTCTGAACTTCTTGCTTAAACTCTTCACAATTTTGCAGCTGGTGGTTAGCTGCCCTTCCATGATAGGGGCATGTTACCCCGTCTTCAGGTTCTAGTGCTTGAGGGCAGAGGTAACCTTCCCTTACTGCCATTCTAAAAATTGCCTCAAAGTGAGGAATCAGCTCATCTACCTCTGGGGTTAACCCTTCTCCTTTTGACTCTATCATATTTACACCATTGCCCGCATTATGATTGGGCAACGGGTTTGAGGTAACGTTGGGGAGGGAACCATTTCCCTCAATCTTCAACCACCCATTCCTGATTAGGGCGTGCACTCTCCCTCTAAGTGCCCCACAATTGTCAGTTTAATGCCCTTGTGCCCCTCCATGATACTCACAACGGGCAGTGGCATCATACCACCTGGGGTATGGTGGCTGAATTGGGTCAAGGGGAACTGGTACTATCTGGTTTATACCGACGAGGTATCGGTATATTTCACTAAGTGGGAGGGGTAGAGGTGGATCAGGGTTTCTTGGTGGTCTCGGGTTGTTTTGGGGTGGTCTAGGTTGAGCAGGAGGAAGAGGTGGTCTGGGCTGGTAATTTATAGGTGGTGGATACTATGGGCGTGGGTGAGGATAATTTGGGAAAGGGGGTGGAACGTTTGCAATGGTTTGGCCATGAGGGGGAAGATATGGCCGGTAGTTATTTTGAGGAAGCGGGGAGTAATTGTTTTGCCGGGTGAGGGAGTGCACATCACCCTCCTTCTTCTTACCAAAACTGGCAGTCTTCTTCGTAGGGTTCTCAGTCAACTCCTGCAGTCGTCCCATCCTTAAATTAGCTTCTATCCTCTCACCGGCTTGGATAATATTCGAGACGCTGTTGGAAGTGTTTCCAATCATCAAATTGAAATAAGGAGCCTTCAATGTCTCGATGAACAGGGAGTATAGTTCATTGTCGGTTACTGGAGGATATACTTCTGCAGCCTTCTCCCTCCATCTTTGGGCATATTCCTTGAAGCTTTCCCTGTCTCTCTGCACCAGGTTTTGGAGGTCCCTCCTTGTGGGGGCCACATCACAGTTAAATTTATACTGCTTCAAGAAGGCATCCGCTAAATCCTTCCAGGAGCGCAGTTTGCTCCTGTCCAACTGAATGCACCATCTCAGGGCTACTCCGGAGAGGCTCTCGTGAAAGAAATGGACGAGAAGTCTGTCATCTTCTATCAAGGCAGACATTTTGGCAATGTAGGTTGCCAGGTGAATGCGAAGTCCGAGTTCGGTATACTTGTCGAAGTCCGGGATTTTGAACTTGGGCGGCACTACCACGTCTGGCACCAATCTCAGTGACGCCACATCGACTGAACCATACATGTTCAGCCCCTCTATTGCTCTCAATCTCTCCTCTAGAGCAGACAGCTTCTCATTTTCCCTGGTCCTATTTTCTCCTCCTACTGCATGAAATGCTCCCCCAGTTGGGAGATGAGGGGTGGAGTGAACTGGAGGAATTAGTATTGAAGGGTATGGGTCGGCATTTGAGACGGCTAGGTAATGGGAGAAAGGTAGGTCATTATTTATGGTAGCCGGGTTAACAGTGATTGTCGGATCCGGGATAGGTGACTGAAAGGTAAAAGAGGTTAAAGCCTGATGAGGATCAATTGTTGTAGGTGGTGGGGGAGGTAGTGGTAAGTTAGGTTCTGAAGTAGGTTTATTCTGGGACATCTCCCTCATTAGTCTCATAAGTTCTGAGACCTGATCTTTCAGCTCGGACACTTGCCCTTGTAAGTTCTGAACTTGTTCCTGGTCTTCCATTAACCTTCTTGTTCGTGATCTTGTTAAGTACACTCATCTGGGTTGAACAGCGTGTCTGGTCAGACTTGCTCTGTTTGAAGCAATGTTGATTTTCTATAGGGAATAAAAAAAATTTTAGGGAATTAAAAGGGTCCTGATGTGGATAAAGGATACGGTGGCATCTGAGAGCCAGAATTGAAATCTGCTAAGAGATAATTGCATCACTTTTGTCATGGCATCGTTCGATAGTCTGACTGTGAATGACTGGATTGAACACGCCTCTATGGTACTTGTCCATATGGCGCTTCCAACTTTTTGCATAACCCTAGCGAGGGAGTACCTACGGGAGTCATACTATTCATTCACAATTTTGCTAAACAGTGGCCCAAAGTCATTCCATTAATTGAATAGTTCATACATGGCATTTTTACATTGGCCTAGGCTCAGGAAGGCTCTTTATAATGAGATGACATTTTCTGAGATATTTGTAAAGCCTTTCTTCTTATCTGGCGGGGTTGAATACCTTCAGGGCATACTCGGATTCAGGTAAGAGCTCTTGTTTTCCCTGTGCTATCATTCTCTCCAGCTGGTCAACATTCTCTTTCAGCTCCTGATAGAGAGCAGCTTGTCTCTCTTTTTCCTTCCTTTCTTTAGCACATTCTTTCAGAATATCGTTGATAAGCAGTGCTTGTTCCTTCAGTTCAAGCTTCTTCTTTTTACTTTCTTGTTTATATTCTTCCATGAGTATTTCCTGATATTTCATTTTCTCTTAAAGCTTGCTATTTTGTACTTCTACTTCTTTTATTACAGCTTGGAGAGAGCTTTTTTCCTTTTCCCACTGTATCTCTTACTCTTCGAACCCCATCTTTTCGGTTCTTGCCTCTTCCCTGAGCCTTCTTACTTTTCTCTTGAGGATCTACTGTTGGTCCTCCAACTGTTTTATTTGTTCTTGCAGTTGCGAGTTTTCGGTGTTTGCCTTTTGTAGGGAGTCAGCTAAACGATCACCATCTTCCTCTGAAAGGACGTTTCTGCGAGGGTTGCTGTCTTCGAATTTTGTTGGATCTGTAGTCAAATGTTCTTGATCCCTGTCAGCCCTTCATTTAAGATAATCGCCCATGGCACTCGGGCCTTTAGGCGATCTTTCCATCAGAGTGATGTTTTCGCAAGATCTGCGAGCTATTTTCAACCCTTCCTCTTCCTTGAGCTCATGGTAGAAATGACCTTGGTGGTATTCTTCAATGTTGATTCTGAACTGTGTTGAGCCGAATTGTCTCATTACTAATGCTGGAGTGTAACTTGTGTATCCAGTCACTTCAATTAGGGATACTAATTGATTACCTCTCGTGCCGACCAAAATGGATTGACCCGATGTCCACAATTTCCTCCAACAGTAGTCATGGCTGTTGAAGCTCAAAATTAGTTTTTGCCACTGCGGCTCATCCTTCGGGTTGATTACTAACCTGGTCATTTTCTCGATGAGAGGCTAGTCAAGGTACCAAGTTAATCCCTTCGTCTCTACAGGACATATGTGATTGATGATCCAGAGGTATAATAATTGAGGGCAACATTTAATGGATCCCTTGCCTTGTTGTCTACAGTAAGTAAGGGTTAAGAAAGTTTCGGCAAGAATTCCTGGTACTGGATTGACCTTTTATTTCTCTACTGCCCAGAACATTTTCACAACGCCGCAGGTTATGATTCCGGGAGGCCCAGGGAACAAGATCAGGCCGTAGATTGCTAAAGCGAGCATCAATGAAGCTTGATCCCACTGTTCATCTTGGATGCATTGATCCAACCACTTTTTGAGATAAGTCCAATACCATCCATGCGTGCTCCCTTTAACAGTTTCCCTTGCCTTTGCTTCTACTGGAGGAATACCCAACATATGTGCAAACCGTTTCTAGGTCTGCCTATGCTCGAGGTGCAGGTAGATCCGATTCTGGGCTGCATAAGGAATTTCTAGCAATGCTTGATATTCTTCCATAGTAGGAGCAATATCAATATCGTTGAAAGAGAAAACCCCATACTTAGGGTCCCAGACTGACAGCATGGCCTTTAATGCCGGGACTTGAACTTTAACCCGTATCAAGGTTACAATCCTCCCATACCTCTCCTCAAATCGTGCTTTGACTTGATCGGGAAATGACTTCCAACCATTGGCCAAACCCTCGAGACTGTTCATTCTAACTTCAATTTTGCTCAGATCCAATGAAGGCAATGAGCTAGCATGTGCCTTGGTGACGTCGTTCTGTGGGGGTACTGAACTATGAGTTGATTTGGACCACGGTTTAGCATTCTGAACTTTTTCTGCCGACTGACTCAAGGATGCCATGTCAAAAATGATGCTTGTCCTTTTACAGACCTTAATTTGGTGACGCCTATAGGAGAGACTGGTTAGCAGGATAAACTCAGGTAATCTTGAATTATACTGTTGGCTGAGGGACATCTACACATTTATCAAAGCAGGAAAGTGTGTAGGATTTCTTATCAGTATAATTCAAGATTATCCTTAAAAACAAAATAAACACAAGCGAAATAAGGGTAAGAGTAAGTATGCCCCTTTTGTCCTAAAATAAGGAGAGTCCTAGTACCAGCTAGGTGCTATCTAATTGGATAGTTCTATTTTATAAGGTAGCTTGCTACGGCTTCCATCTATCGTGACAGTTTAGCTCAAGGTCTAATTTTCTGAAAGCCATAGGTTCCCAAATTGCCCCTACTGTAAATAGTAGAGCCCCATTCTATCCCCCATGATACTGTCGGGAAAGTTTCACGGGTATCACAGTAGATAGAACGAGTTTCAATCTGAGCAAAAGCCTTCACGGATACTAACGGGGTAAAACCCATGGGTACTGCTACATGACCCCCTCCTACTTTCCTAAAAAGGGTAAGAAAGCCCGGGTATAGGGCTGAAGTGAGTGAGGACATTATGTGAGTGTTCAGTGTGTGAAGGGACACCTTTACCTCTTCCCAGTATGGGGAAATTTTCTCCTTTTTTTTTTTTAAAATGAAGAGCGCTGTAGGAAGTAAAACAAGCAAGACAAGCAAAACGGTTAGTAGAAATGACAACAATTAACATATAAAATTTTGCGGACTGAGCCCACCTAACTATGGTTGGATTGTAAAATTAAATCTGATTTTGGACCTCTGGAGCAGGGTTAAGTGTTGGTCACTACTGTCCCCAGCGGAGTCGCCAAGCTGTCGCAAGGGGTTTTGCGGTCACCTGGACGAACACTCACCGAAGTGGGAAAAAGTGAGGAGTCGCCACTTTAATTTTGAGGGAAATTAAAGAAAACCATTTGCGAAAATAAATTAAAATGAAACCACTTCGAAACAGAGATTCTAGGTTCGGGGTTCGTGAACGGGTGGGGAAGGTGTTAGGCACCCCACCTCGTCCCTCAATGAGGGTAAGCAGATTTAACTTCAAGCTCTTTATAAACTAGAATTGATAGTTAGGAGGTTCGAACGGAAATGTTAATCCCCTTGGTAAAAGGGAATATTTGATTTTTCACCAATTCGGGTTACCCAGATACATAAATAAATGAGTCGACCCTTAGTGAGTTATTGTTGCGTATCAGTTTTGTTTAAGGGGGTCATTTTGCATATTTATTAGAATTTGATTTGAGAATCGGATAAGAACCCTCCTCTGATCTCTTTTAAATTAAAACTTCGATTGGAGATCGGATAAGAACTCTCCTCCGATTTCTTTTAGGTTAAGATTAGAGTTTTTGGGTTGAGAATCGGATAAGAACTCTCCTCCGATCTCTTTTAAATTAAAACTTCGATTGGAGATCGGATAAGAACTCTCCTCCGATTTCTTTTAGGTTAAGATTAGAGTTTTTGGGTTGAGAATCGGATAAGAATTTTCCGCCGATCTCTTTTATTTTAATAGGAGTCGGATAGGGACTTTTCCGACCTCTCGAAATTTGATTGCAGCTGCACACCACAAGAGCCTAAAACAAAGGGTTCTGGCGTTCAAAGATGCCGGGGATTGGAATAAGGCCTCTTTTAACTCATTAGTACCTCGTGACTAGACAGGGGATACCAGACTGAATTTTTCGACCTCCTATGTGGTCACCTTACCAATACCTTTTGATACCCGATCTATTCCATTTATTCATCTTAGATTTGGTTTTATTCCGCCTTCTGATGTTTTACCCCATTATCTTCTGTGTTAGTCTAGTTATTCAACTTTACTATTTTCCTGACTTGTTATTCGGACCTTCTATTATTTTGAAGAAACGCTTAAGACACAGTTACCTACATTTTATCTAACTACTTCTACGCTACTCGGGACCAGAACTCCTGCATTTAGAAGTAACAAAGATTAACAAAAGGATGGACTGATTAACAAAGAAGTAAACTCGAGAATGACCTTCTTCGCATTTTTTAACGCAGTATAAACTTGGTGAAAATCACAAACATAAAAATAAAGGAAATACGTAAAATAAAACGAGCACTTGATAAAGCAGCGATATAAACACTCACCTGTAGGGAGCCAAATCTACTAAACTAACTACAGAATCACAAAACGTAATAGGACTGCAGGTTGATAGTCGGAGGACTAAGGTTCGCCTTGAAATGAAGGATACTTTGCCGAAATACAGTCAGGTTAAAATAACCGAGTTTGAATGAAGTTGAGCTTGGACAACGGGAGTGAAAATAAAGATAACAAACTCTGAAAGTGAGAGTCACAGGATAATGAACGAACTGAAAATGAAGAATTTCAGTATTCAAAAATTCCTTTACAAGAAAATACTTCAGAAAACTGGTTTCAAAAGTTTTTCTTATGAAAGCTCAAAAATAGCAGAGTAACGAACTGAATTAAGTTTCAGAGTCCTTCCGCTATATTCACTATTTTTGTCCTTCCTTTGAACAGTTTTCATGCAGGTATTTATAGGGACCGGGTGCTCCCCATGAAGGGTCAGGATTTGTTTTGAGAGAGATGGAGGGTCAGGATTTTAAAGGACAAGATCTGAGGCTCGGGAATTAAAGAGAAGCAGAACGAACGGCTGAGATTCCTTTCAGAATATTTGTCCTTTCTCTCTTCTAATCTGACGGCCCAAAATTTTCTTGTCAAGGGCGATCTGAGGGCTAGGAGTGAAAGGCGCTAGTCTTGTCATCTTCTTCTTTGATCTAAGGGCTCCGGGCTCGTCCTTACAAGTCGGATCAACGGTGGAGATTAGGATGTACAGCACTGTCATGACATATTCTGGCACATGTCAGTAATGCGGGCGATTTTAGGGCGTACGGTAGAGATTTCGTCAGCAACGCTTTAACTACCTTGGCTCTGATTATGATGACAGCGGTAGGCATCTTATTCTCTTTGTTTTCCAATTTCTCCTCCTTTCTGGTCCTTCCAACATGATGCTTTTCCGATCTCTCATGCCGGGCTCCTCTTTTCCGATCCTTCCAACGTGACACTTTTCCGATCTCTCATGTCGGGCTCCTCTTTTCCAATCTTTCCTACTCCGGTCTCCTCCTTCATCCGGTCCGGTTCAGTCAAAGCATTTATTCCCTCGATTTTCGAGGCATTCGCTTCGTTTTCCGCTCGCAATAAATGCTCGGATTTTTCCTATATATATACCTTCAACCGGGAAACCTTCTGCATTTGATTTTCTCCCCTTTTCTCCTCATTTTCCTGTTCTAGCTGCTTCGGCAACAATCCCAGACATGATAACCGCTTTTGATCTTTTTTTGATTGCCCTCTTTGTTCCTTGCCTGAAAATTTATGATCCTGGTGAACGGGAAATTATGATAACTTCATTTGATGACCGTGAGAGAACCGGACTAATTTACAGACCTGGATCAAGGACCTTGATCTCATTGATCTCGAATCGTTCGACCGATATAAATGGCGAACTGATTTCGGGCGAGAAGACTGCTAATATTCCCCTTAACACCGGTGACTGCTCCTTGGCGTTCATCTGGCTCCTTAGCACACTGGGTGTTCCGACAGCAACTCAGTTTCGAGCGGTAACTTTGATGACGACCTCTCTCATTCTCATGAGAGTCATAGTCCCCCCATCTAAGCTGTACATCTATCCGATGTCAACAGCCGGTCTCCTGGTCAAACACATCTTTTGACTCAGCCATAAGACTAGGCTTTGACATAGGCCTTTTAGATAGGATGTTCCACCGATCTCTAAAGATCGCCCTTATGATGTAATCTGTCCTTTAATGTAATCCGATCTCTAGAGATCGCCCAAATGATGTAATCAGACCTTTAATGTAATCCGATCTCCAGAGATCGCCCAAATGATGTAATCCGAACTTCTGGAAATAAAATTTTATTTTGTCAATCATCATTTTTATTATTATTTCATTAGTTATTTCCGATCTCTGAAGTATTTACCCGATTCGACTCTTAATTTGAATGACCTTATCCGATCCGCAATTCAAAACACTTTAATCTGCTGCTTTATAGTTAGCCGATCTCTTTATGGAATTTTTAGAATATTCGTGAGACGTGTCAGAAAAGACTGGCAGATCTCGTTAACCGATGCGCCGCTTGGGACATCGTGAGCATTAAATGCTCGGACGGGTGTAAATAGGGGAAGGGTTAGCCAGTTGCTCCCTTATGTCATTTTCAGCCTCTCACGAACAACTTCAAAATTCTCTTGTTTTCTCAAGTTCTTCCGACACCGATCAGACTCCGGTAAGGGTTTCGATCTTTCTTTTAGTTTAAATTCTCTATTTCCTTTGAAAATGAGTGGCGCCGAGGGTCAAAGAGCGGTGAGCCCCCCTTCCGTTCAGATCTCGTGGTCATCTAATGAAGTGGAGGTGGTCAGACCAAGTGTGCGACCTGAACCTCCTAGGGTCTCTGTTCCATGTCGGGGGCAAGCAGCACCATTAAGGCATGTACCTTCTTCAGGCAGAGAGAATCTTCCCATGGACGAGCTGCCATCAACCTTGCAAGAAATCGAAATCGACCTGCAGTCGTTCAGCCAGGAGTATAACATTGAGCCTGATTCATACGAACTTATCCGGTGTCACGGCGATCTCCGAGCCGATCACTTCTTCAAAGAGAATGACATGATTATAGTATACGAAGAGCAACTAAAAGCCGGACTGCGGTTCCCTCTTGACGACTTCTTCAAGGAATTCTTAAAATTTCACCAAGTGTGCATAGCCCAAGTCCACCCGAACTCATGGCGGATCCTAGTAGCCTTCAGAGGCCTCTGCCGAGCTAAGGGATTCCGTCCTACTGCTAAGGTATTTGCTGAACTGCATAGATTAACTCATCGAAAGGATGACGAGTATTGCTTCTTCCAGGCGAAGCCACATTGTGGGCTTTTCACCGATCTGCCCTCCTCCCTGAAGAATTGGAAGAATCACTTCTTCATTCTAAGGAGCAAAATTCCGAACAGCTTTGAGGGTTTCCCTCGTAGCTGGCTACACTAAGGCCCATTAATTCCGAAGCACCTCACCTTGAATAGGGAAGAAGGCCTGATGGTGATGGAGCTGAAAGATCAGGCGGGCAGAGAGAAGTTCTCCTGTTTGGATGCAGTGACTGCCGAACTGCATCACTGGACAATGGAGTTGATCACTAGCAAAGATCGAGGGTTTCAGCTCTCTGACCTCGGCATCGGTTGTAACACCCTCCCGATAGCAACTCCGTACATTCTCATTGCTCTTGATCGTGTCGGTCGCATACCTAGAACGTCGGAAAATATTTAAACTAAAGTCAGGAACCATAATTAACTCAAATATTAGTAAGAAAAATTTAGTAAAAATTTTAGAAATAAAATACAAACAAGTTCAACGAGCCGGTGCCCTAGCGATGGATAACCCAGAGGGAAGTTGCGGTTCTCGCAACTAGGAGCCCTAGACCCGGGGGAAAAATTATAAAATAATTTTTGGGACTCCAGAGAAGGGTCATTGAGGTTCCTATGGCATTAGAATGCCAAGAAAATATTTAGAAAAAATTTTCAATCGGTACAGACAATTTTGACCCGTTAAGCCAAACGGAGGGCATTTTGGTCATTTCGCCTTCAGAGGTGATTTTTGGCCGACTTGTCCAGTTGAGTAAATAATTATTATGACATAAAATATGAATAAACATTACTGAAAATTAAATTGAAAATGAGTAGTGATGAAAAGAAAAGAAAAATGAAATAAAAAGCAAATTATGACATAATGTGATGTCATATAAAAGCTATA
Organism: Hevea brasiliensis; assembly: GCF_030052815.1. Taxonomy (NCBI): domain Eukaryota; kingdom Viridiplantae; phylum Streptophyta; class Magnoliopsida; order Malpighiales; family Euphorbiaceae; genus Hevea; species Hevea brasiliensis. Next base: position 85,991,177 of record NC_079501.1, read on the forward strand.
ACCAATCACAATTAAACAACCAATTAACTAACAAATAAAAGAGATAAATGAAGACCAAAACAATTAAAAAAACCAGCTGCCATCTTCATCCTCCCAATCTAGCCGAAATTTTGCCCTAGCCAAACCTCCATTGATTTTGCAACCAAAGCTCCCTTTCTCCCTTTGTTACACCACTAAACCCTAAACCCCTTTCATTAAAACTTGACCATATCTCTTGGGAAAGTGTTTGGCAGCCTAGAAAAGGAAGGAAAGTGAAGTTAAGCTTGGGGAAAATTCTGCCACTTAAAGGTTAGTGCACCTATTTACTTAAAACTCTTTAATTTCATGATTAGGGACTTGAATTTAGTAAGGAATTGTAATTTAAATGGACAAAAACTCATGTGGATGTGTACATGAAATTCGGCAGCCCTATTGAGGGAACAATAATGGAGTGTTTTGATGGACTTAAAGAGGATTAGAGATCATGTTTAAACCATGTATGCATGTGGTTAATGAATGAGTTAGTAATTAAGGTGTGTTGTGAAAACTTATAATGGGAACTAGGGTTTTAAGAGTGAAAATTGGACTTGGCATTTGAATTGATTAATGGACATTCTAATGGTCAATTAGTGACCATTTAAGGCAAGTTAGTCATAATTTGAAGTGAGTTAATGCATAGCAAAACTGAAATGGAAGGCTGCCTAAAGACAGTAGAAATGAGGCTGAGATTCCAGCCCACTTAGACAGCCATAACTTTGGCTGTGTAGGTCCAATTGGTGTTTGGCCAATTGGACATGAAACTAGGCTTATAATGGCACATTTTTGCTGAAGAAACCATGCCTAAAAGACCAAAGCAAGAGGACCCAAAGTTGGCCCCAATCCGGATACCCTGCAACAGCACCTGCAGAAATGACCAAATGAACAGTAACTGTTCACTGTTCATTTGGCCATAACTCACTGTAGATATGGTCAATTGACCTGAAATTTTTACAGCAACAAGTTAAGACATAGAAAAACAACTTTCATGAAGGAATCTACCCCAAATTATGGCCAGAACCCATCCATCAAAGTGATTCCAGTCACTGAAGATTTGGTAATTCTGCAGTTTTGGCAATCCGGCCAGCTGTGGTTTTTGGACCATATCTGGAGCTACAAAACTCCAAATGGAGTGATTCAAAAAAGGAAATTCAACTAGACAAAATAAGGAACAACTTTCATGTTTACCATTTCCTCAAATTCCCACTGCAACAGTGCTTAATGGAACAGTAAAGTTAGGCTTCACAAACTGAAAATTCTGCCCTCTTGGTTTTAAGCTTAGAAATGGTAATGGCAATCAATTCCAACAAGTTTTAAATACAAAATGTGGTATGTTTGGGGTGTTAAAACCAATACACCTATTTTCTATCCAAAAGTCAACATTTTTGTTGACCAATGAGGTTAATAGTGACACCAAAACTTGAAATTCAAAATTTAAAGAATTCAAAAGTATCAAATGCCCTAGTATACCTAACAAGATTGGTTTGGATAGTTTGGCATGCCAATAGGGTTCAGTTAGCAGTACTGCACATGGCAATATGCCATTCTGTGATTTTATGACTTTTAGCCATTCTGACCTTGCATTGAGATTTGGCCTTGTGCCTGATATTATTTACAGCTTGTTAGCTGTTCTGTTGCACACCGGGAGATGCATATGTGACCGATGGTGTGACGGCCCGAGGTACTTGATACCCAGTGCCAGTTTACCCGTTTATCCAGTCCAGTCGTCTAGTGTAGGTTACTTGGGCAACCAAATGAATGAAAGTGGACAAAGTTAATGATATACAAATTCAAAACAAATAATATATATATACATTCACTACATATTTATTTTCTGCTATTTTCTTTTATTTTATTATTGCACCACTAAGCATTATTGCTTAGCGCGTTGCTTTTGCCACACGTAGGTACTGGAGATACTGATCGTGAGCCCAGTAGACCGCAGACTGGGTGAGTCCATCCTGCAGTTCTGCACAGTGTCCGTGTCACCTCGTCACCTGCAGTGCATTGGTAGGACACTAGGTGTCATTTTGGCATTTTGTAATAAATTTTTATTTTCTCATATGTATTTAGAATTATGTAATGTGTTTTGTTGATAATGTAAATTATGAAAATTGTATTTGTGAATGGAAAAGTAAATATCTAATTGTGATTTATACTTGATTATCACATGTGATGGATGATTGAGAACTGAAATTGAGAAATGTTGTTGAGATTTTGATATTGGAGTTTGAGATGATGAGACATGAATATTGGAAGTGTTTTTCACAGGTTCCGAAGAACTGTTTTCTCCATTTTTAGCCAGTACTCTGCCGGATTTTCTTTAAAATTTTCGGAACCTCAAATAAATAATAATTTCGATAAATGGCTTAAATAAATTATATTTCATAAATTATATTCAAAAGCATGATATAAATTAATTAAGGTATATTAGAGTGTGCCGGTACACCGTGTGGCATTACTTATTCGGGTATACTGTACACGGGTAAGGGGTGTCACATCGATATTTTCTATATCTCAGATCTTTGGACCTTAGCGATGTCACTGACCTCTTTTTTGTGCAGGTATGGCAAGCGGCGAAGCTTCCAAAGAGAGCCGAAAGCGAAAGAGAGAGGTCTCCCGGAAAGTGCGGGAGATGAAGCGATCCGAGCTGCTCCAGACACCCAGGCATGAAGCTGAGGAAATGCAAGGGGGCTCATCTCAACCTTCGGGGCAGCCGATCCCCGAGGTAGAAGTGATCCGATCTCCTCCTCGCCAAGAAGAGCTGCCTCCACCTCCTCCAGTCGCTTCGAGCGCGGAAGGGGGTCCTTCTCAACCTCCTGTAAGGGCCCTTTCCCGCGGTGCCCAAGTCTTGATCCACTCGCTGGAGAAGAACCGCACGGTTCGAGAGAACTCGCGTTTCGCTAAGGTTTTGGGGTCGTCCATCTGCCTTTGGGAAGATCGGGATAGGCTGTCTCCGGACAATCTTAATGACATCCTGACCCGATCTATGAGCCTGAACGTGGAGTGCTTAGTGAACCAGCACATTATCAGGGAGAAGGCTCACCACTTGGCTAAGGAGGTCGAGAAGATGGGTCATGAAGTGGCTTCCCTCCGATCCCAACTCTCATCCGCTCAGAACTACATATCTGAAATTGAGGGGCAGATGAAGTTCTACGAGGATAAGCTGGCCGAGCAAGCTCATGTTCTGGCCGAGCGAACCCATGTTCTTGAAGAAGTTCAGGCGCTCCGGGCCGGTGAAGTTGCTCACCTCACTGAGGAGCTCAAAGCAAAAGAAGAAGAAGCAGTGACAAGGGAGGCCGGTGCTTATGTGAATGCTCACAGGGATCTCCTAGCCGAGCTCAAGAAGCGGTATCCTGAGGAGAACTTCTCTTGGATGGTCGACCTGGCTCACCAAGACGAAGAGGAAAGCGAGGATGAGGCCGAAGGTGAGAGAGGGGGCGAACCGAATGTAAATCAGGCTGGGAGTGATCCCCCAGCCGAATGACTTGTATAAATTTTAATATGAAATGAAATGAAATCCCCTTTTTGTTCAATGATTGGATGTGATCGGAAAGTCTCTAAATTGCATAAACACTTGATTCTCTGAGCATATTAAAACAACTAAAAGTGATTATTAATCTAAGTGTAAGAGGTCAGAAAACACAATAAGCATGAGATCGACAGGGAACCAACGCTAAACGGGACTTGATTAAAATTGGAAGTTTGGCTTGAACACTTAAGATCGGGATCATCATTAAACCGGATTGGAACCTTAACTTGATTATTCCTAAACTTTTAAAAGGGAAATCGGCAATAAAACTGGTGACATAAAGATCTAGTGTTGGTTCAATTTTGTTTGACAAGAGAGATCGGGAATGTAATTGGCTGGCAAAGGGAGATTTGACAATTGGTTTGAGAGGTCGGTGAGGTTTTAAATGACATGGGGACTTATTATTGATTCGATTCCTTTTGAGGAGAGATCGGAAATATGGTTGTCTGGCAAAGAGAGATCGAAAATGTAATTGGCTGGCAAAGGGAGACTTAGTGCTGGGGATCGGTTTCGAAATTTATTGATTCCGGGGATCGGCCAAAATATGGTGTCGACAATTTTGATGATGGAATTTTGTGTAATAATTAGAAGTATTTATGTGTATACATTGTTGGGATTGAACTTTATGAATGGTGACTGCATTTGGTGTATTTGAAGTGGTTATATTCTATCCAAGTTAACCTATAATGTAGAGAATTGAATGGTTTTGGTTAGTGCCAAATGCAGGATGTTGTGGGGAAGTGAAGATGTAGTTAGTAAACTTGTGTTTGGTTTGGTGTTTGAAAAGGATGTAGAGGGCAGTATGAAAATGGGCCTATAACCCTTAGTGTGTGACTCCAATTGGTATGAGGCTAATTGGAGGTGAAACTAGGCACAAAATGTGCCAACTTTCATGAAGAAAGTCTACCTAAATTCTGTCCAGAAAGTGACTTGAAAAATGACCAAATCCGGATTAGTGACTTGAAAGACTGAAAATTGACCATTTGGGTAGCAGTTAGTTTTTTGGCCATAACTCACTCAAAACAGGTCCAAATGACCTGAAATATTTACCATGGATAGATTAGACATAGATATACAACTCGTATAAAGACACCAAAACCCAAAAATAACCATAAGCAAGTCAAATAGCTTGCACAAGTTCGGGTATAAAAATTGCCAGAACCAAAAATGACCTAAAAATGACATAAAGTTGCCATTTTAGTGCAATCTGTCCAGCTTTAGTAAATTGATCATATCTTGGTCTATACAACTCAGAATGACCAGAAATTTTGGCCCGAGTGCAATAAGACATATAGCTACAATTTTGCTTCTTTGACCAAAAGCTAAAAACCAAGAGAAATAGGACTTTAAGCTAGACCAATCTAAAACACAAAAATTGAGAACTTGACATTTACATAAAATGATGCTTGAAATAATTTGGCAATGAATGCCAACTTGTAAAAATGGTAAATTGCACTATATTGGTAGCATATTAAAATATAAAATGTGACATATTGGTAACATTAAACCTAATTCGCCTTAGATTGCATCAAGGGTCAACATTATAGGTTGACTAAGGAAAATAATAGAATTAAATAAATTAATTATTAAACCTTATTGTTAGAGACAGTTTAAATGAGTACTGAAACACTTCAAATTGTGTGTTTCAGTTAGAAAAGACTCAGGGAAGGAGAAGGAAACACTGAGTCAGTGCCAAGAGGTTATTCTTCAGAGGTTTGTGCACAACAGTTATTTCTTTTGAATTTTCAATTGAAATAAATTATGATAATTTGTCTGTTATTGTTTAAATTGTGAAAATTTGTTTGAATTATATTTGATGGATACTTATTGCTTGAAAAATATTGTAAATGGTTTGAAACCACAGCTATCATGTATATTGATTGAATTCCTCGCTAGCTTGTCTAGTGGGACGAATTGACTTTGAATTCCCTCTCTGGCTGAAGTGTTGGGGTGTGTGCCTGTTGAGGACGAATAGAATGAGTACTCATATTATTGCTAGCTAGCTATGTTATTCCTCACTAGTCATCGGCTTTTGGGACGAATTGGACTATAGAATCATGATTAAGCTGTGTGTGTGATTTATTGATATTTATTGTGATATTGTGAAATGGAGTTTAATTCTTTATGACATTCACTGTCTTTTGAATTCAACTATGATTTTAAGTATCCACAGTTCATATGATTTATGATTTATGGTTTTAAATTGTATTTTCTTAATGTTGTGCACCACTGAGACATTAGCTCAGCGATAGTGCTGTCGTAGGTAGACAGACGGATAGAGCAGCAAAGTAGGCTGCTTGTGCTACATTTTGAGATTTCGCAGGGTATATTGAGTATACCACATTTTGTAGTTTTTATTATAATGTATGTGCACTGTATGTAAATATTATACCTGGTCTTGAGCAGTTGTAAACTAAAATTGTAAATAATTTCGGCTTGTAAAAATATTATGACATAACTCGCTTATCTCAGCTTTTGGAAACACTGGAAATTTGATTGTTGAATTGTGTTGACAAATGTTGAGAAATTTATATTGTTGAATTGTTATTGGAGTTTGGGATTGAGAAATATATTGGAAGTGCTTCTTACAGGTTTTTGAAGAATTGTTTTATTCAAAATACAGATGGCACTCTGCCAAAATTTTTACAGAAATTATTGATACTCAAATTTGTTATTTGGTTTCACTTCAGTAAAAGAAAATTTTTAACACCTGTCAATAGTGCTCACCACTGTAAAAAGAAGTAAGAAAAGGTTTAAAATCCCTTGTAGTGTATTTAATGGGTTATCAGTAGGCAAAGTTTGGTAATTCATTAGGTATACTACGAGATCATGTTATGCCTTACAGAGGGGTAGGGTGTGACAAATGCAATGCATGAAATGCACCCCCCAAACTCAAATTTGACATTGTCCTTAATATCATCAAGATATCACAATCAGGTTAAGAGCAATATCATAAATGTAATAATAAGGAAAAGCTAATGGATATAGAATACTCCCCCTTGAAGCGTGCCTTCCCTCAAAGATTTGTGATTTTGATCTCCATTGCTCCTTTCAAGTGCTTCTTGAACCTACAAAGTGAACAAACATCAAAATCAAGTTTGGGAGGGTGATAAAACAAAAGAAATAGACAAATGCAAAGATTAAATTTAAAACTTGGATTGCCTCCCAAGAAGCGCTAATTTAAGGTCATTAGCTTGACCCTTTTTAGAATTACTAATCAAAAAGTGGTTTTCGCCCATAGTAGTTGTTATGTAACACCACATATGAGTCTTTATTTGTGGTACCCTTAAGATTGGCAAGATCTGAAACAAAATTGCGCGTAAAATGAACAACACATGGCCTATAGTTACATGCTTAGGAAGAGGACTGTTTTAGCTCATGGAGGACATGTGATAATGTAGGAGGTGTCCATGATAGAAAAGGGTATTCTAGTGGTGTATGTGTCACACCCCGACTTAGTGGACCCCAGCTCAAGCCCCTCTATGGGTGGCCACCTTGCCGGCGTACCCCTCTAGAGGCCGGCGATGCAACTCAAATCAGATCGTCCCGCTTTGGTGGAGTTCAATCCCTTCGCCCTGCAGAGCTAGGATTCGAACCCATATCACCTCACGGGTTTGCTTCGCCTCTTACTAATTGAGCTGCCTGTCCGCTTTGGTGGAGTTCAATCCCTTCGCCCTGCAGAGCTAGGATTCGAACCCATATCACCTCACGGGTTTGCTTCGCCTCTTACCAATTGAGCTGCAGCTCAATTGGTAAGAGGCGAATCGCAGGTGATGGTTCAATCTAGCTGCAGGTGAAGGATTGAACTCCAGCGACAAGACATTGAGTTGCATCGCCAGCCTCTAGAGACGCCAAGAAGATGGCCACCCATAGAGGGCTTGAGTGGGCCCACTAAGTCGTGTGACAATAAAAAGGCGCCTTTTATTGTCACACCCGACTTAGTGGGCCCCACCAAGCCCTCTATGGGTGGCCATCTTGCCGGCGCACTTCTCAGAGGCCGGCGATGCAACTCAAATCGGTACTGTCCGCTTTGGTGGAGTTCAATCCCTTCGCCCTGCAGAGCTAGGATTCGAACCCATATCACCTCACGGGTTTGCTTCGCCTCTTACCAATTGAGCTTTGTAACATCCTCCCGGTAGCAATTCATACGATCTCATTCGGTGACGATGTCGGTCCGGACAGCTAGACCTTCTGGAAAAATATTTAAACTAAAGTCAGGAATCATAATTAACTCAAATATTAATAAGAAAAATTTAGAAAAAAAAAAATACAACTAAGTCAAATGAGCCGGTGCCCAAGCAATGGGTAACCCAGAGGGAAGTTGCGGTTCTCGCAACGAGGAGCCCTAGACCCGGAAAAAAATTCATAAAATAATTTTTGGGACTCCAGAGAAGGGTGTCACACCCTACCTCTCTGTAAGGCATAACATGATCCCGTAGTATACCTAATGAATTACCAACTCCGTCTATTGATAACCCATTAAATACACTACAAGGGATTTTAAAAACTTTTCTTACTTCTTTTACAGTGGTGAGCACTATTTACAGGTGTTAAAGACTCTGGTGAACTGAAGTGAAACAACTAACTCATTTGGTTTATTTGGAATTTCTGTAAAAATTTTGGCAGAGTGCCATCTGTATTTTGGACAAAACAGTTCTTGTAAAACTCAGAAAGCACTTCAATTATTTTCCAAATCTCAACTCCAACATTTTTCTCAATACAACACATTTCTCAACTCAATTCCATAGAAATTTTTCAAAGTCTGAGATAAGGAAATATAATACAATTTTTACAAGTCAAATAACTCATAATAAATTTACAACTTCAAGGTACAATTTGAATTTACAACTGCTCAAAACCAAAAACAAAATGTACATACAGTGTCATACATTACAGTACAAAATGCAAAATATTGGTATACTCATTATACAGAAATCCTCATTTGGATGTATATGCAGCCTAGTCTGCTGCCCTGTTTGTCTCTCTACCTGCGACAGCAATAAAAAGCTATCGCTGAGACAATGTCTCAGTGGTGCACAACATTTACCAAATACAATTTCAAATCACAATTCATAAGTCATGTAAATAGTGGATACTTAAAATCATAGTTAAATTCAAGACAATAAATGTCAACAAGAATTTAAACTCCATTTGTCAATATCATAATAATTTTCAATAAGTCAGATCATGGTTGAATTCAATAGACAGTATATGTCAACAAGAGTTTAAATCAATTTCACAATCTCACAATACATAATAACGCAATTTAGTCGAATAATTTAAGAATACAGTGTTGCCAATTCATTCACAACTTAAGCCATGACATAATTTTCCGATCAATGCCGCATTGTACAACACGAAAAAGCAATCACAACCTCACTAATCAAAATCAATGAGGAAGGGGAGCTAGCTATATAATGAGTACTCATCCGATCACCTCAACTGGTAAACTAGAGAGGGAAAATAAACGATCACGACTCCATAAATGGAGAAGGAAAATAAACGATCACAACCCCATAATTGGAGAAGGAATGATACGATACTGTCATGCTAAGTGTGAACACAAAATCAATTCCAAACATTTTATTCAAATGATTCGTGAGAATCCAATAAATTTCCAAAGTCATAATTTCATTCACAAAATGGCAACACAATTCATAATTAACTTCGATTTTCACAAATCACACTAAACTAACTTTCCCACAATTTCAAACCATTTACAATGCTTTTTAATCAATAAGTATCCATCAATGTCATTCAAACAATTTTTCATAGTTTCAAATCATTCACAATATTTCTAAATCAATAAGTGTCCATCAAACTCATTTTCACAATTTAAAACAGTAATATACAAATAGTCAATATTTATTTCAATTGAAAATAATTCAAAAGAAACAGTTGTTGTGCACAAACCTCTGATGACTGTCCCCCTGGTCTGGACTCAGTGTTTCCTTCCCTTTTGCTGAGTCCTTGTTAACTGAGAAACACAATTTGAAGTGTTTCAGTGCTAAATTAAACTGTCTCTATCGATGGTGTTTGGTAAATAATGCACTGAACTCAATTATTCACTTAATCACCTAATATACTGACCCTCGTTGCGTTTTAGGTAATTAGGTTTTAGTGTCGTTAATATGTCACATTCGATAGGGTTTTAGGTTTGGTATGTTTTACCAAAGTCATTTCCTTGCTTAGTGCACTTTAATGCAAATTGCTGGATTCCGGGACACTGGTTTGACCTAGCCGGACGGCCTAGTTCCCTCGGTTTTCGGGCTTCGGTCAAAACTACAAACTTGTAGATCTAGGTCTTATGGACCGCGGTGCAAAATTTCAGGTCAATCCGAGTTAAGTAGACCGAGTTATGGTCATTATACTATTGCTGGTCAAATGGTACCATTTTAGGTCAATTTTAGGTCAATTTGGTCAACTCTGGTTCGGCCAGTTTTTGGACCCGAACTTGTGCAAGTTGTTTGACTTGCTTATGGTCATTTCTGGGCTTTGGTGTCTTCATAAGACTTGTAGGTATGGGTCTTAACTATTCTTGGTCAAAATTTCAGGTCAATTGGACCTGGTTTGAGTGAGTTATGGCCTAAACACTCACTGCTGCCCAATTGGTCATTTTTCAGGTCCTAATTGCACCTAATCCGAATTGGTCATTTTCTTAGGTCACCTTGCAAGCAGAATTTTGGTATGGTTTCTCAATGAAAGTTGGCACATTTTGTGCCTAGTTTCACCTCAAATTGGTCTCATACCAATTGAGGTTACACATTTAAGGTTATAGGCTAAAATGTACACTGCCCTCACTATGCCTTTCACACCCCACTTCAAACACATATTTACCTTGCAAAGTTTACTTCCATACCCTACCAATCTGTTTTGGTACATTACCAAAAGCATTTTCTACTTTACATTAACATTATTTTGGGTAGATTACCATTACCCTCAACACACCAAGTATAATTCACATTTACAATTTCTAAGTACCATTACATACACACCTAACCATTACAAATTTTACATACACTTTACATCATCAATCTACATACATATCCATCAATCTTTCTAGGTCAATATTCTGCCTATACTTCCATCAATACATACAATTATGCAAGGGTTCCCAAGCTGCCGAAATTGTCCTTCAACACCACATTGCCCTACAATCCATCAATTCTCATCCAAGTGCCAAAATCACCATATATATGTGAAACAATTCATTAGGATATTAATTTACCATGATCAACATTATTTCTCATCAATTATATGCATAATAAATCATCAAATGTGTGACCCCATGGCTGTCCAAAAATGGCTATCTCAATAACTATTTAAACTTCAAAATTTCCTTCACAAAACTAACACCCATAACATAAACATAAAGTTTAACAAGGAAATTCTCAAAAATGAAAACTTACCTTTAATTGTAACTTGCTAAACCTTCACCAAACTTCTCAAAATTGGTATCAATATCTTCCTTGTGATGTGTAGACCATTTTTCATGAAGGAACCCAAGTAGTTAGAGATGAAAAGAGGGAGTGGATGAAGGTTGCATGTAAACGCCCATGGAGGTTTTCTCCTTTCCTTCAATTCGGCTTGGATGGTAAATGAAGAAGATGAAGTGGCTGCTGGACATAGTGGACTTACATCAGCCCCATAATGTGTTTATTTTATTTCCTTAGTGGTCCACTTACTCTAATTAATTCATATTATAAGTTACTTTCACTTAATCCCACATTAAACCCTTAATTCTCACTATTTACTTTAGGTACCACCAATTTAATTTTTCATTTCATTTTCTAAGTGTAATATTATTTATTTTTAATGGACATTTAGGTCAAAAGACACTTCGGGATGTCAAATGACCATAATGCCCCTGTTCGGGCTGCATTCCCGATTTTTCGGTAACACAGGATTTTATCTGTTTTTCGATTTCTCACTTTTCTTTGTACTAATTATTTAATTTTTCTTTGATCATTCTAATGATATTTATTCTTCTATAAGGGTCTATTTAAGTTCTAAAAATGTTTTCCAGGGTTCCCCGCAGTCCAGGGCTAGTCAACGGTCCACGCCGTGACTTCCCGGTGCGGTCACCCATCGCTAGGTTTTTCGGCTCGCTTAACTTGGTTACATTTATTTGCTATGATTTTTCCTTTGTTTTTCTTGTATTTTCTTTTCTTGTATTTCATTATTTATGTCTCCACACTCATATCGAAGTGTAGTTCTAGCCATCCTAGCTGTCCGGACCACACTGGTCACCGGAACAGTAGAACGCACTACCGAACTTAGGGGTGTTACAATTCTCCCCCCCTTAAATAAATTTCGTCCACGAAATTTTACCCAGTAGTCATCTTACAATAGTCATACGTTTATTTTCTCCTTTCTATATGATCATATAATCTTCTTTTTCTCAAATTTGTATAAGACTTTTAACAATCTAATACAATGTTTGATTTGTTTGGATAACACCAATCTCCTCTTACTATTATGCTGTCTAATATTTCGGTTCACGTTGCTTCTTGAATGACCCTTGAGGTCATGTTAGAATCATTCATCAGTCATTGGTCCTCTGACCATTCTAATCCATAGTCTTCCTCACATTCGTAATATTTCTTTGTTACATATGAATCAACTGTTCAAATCTCTACTTCCGTAACTCTTTTTATCTGTCAATACTATATAACTTACTTCCTTTGGTACTAAACTATAACCTTTTGATATTCTAACTTTTGAGTTTTAGATCCCTATGTAGGATTTTTAAGCTTATTTCTAACAATTAAATTCTGTCCTGGCATAACTATACCAAAACAGATGCCGTTGGCAACTATTCTCATCTAGATGTACTATCGGGTAGTACGTAGCTCTACACAATAATCTCAAGTTAGTACTGTAATCTACAGCTTATTCAATAGATCAAACTTTCCTATCTTTTATCCTTTTCGAATTCACTGATATGCGAACTTATTCTGATTACAATATCCATTAACAATTACTAACAGTAACATCTCTGCCTTCATCTAGAGCAATTCTATTTCTGTAACTTATTTTTACGTCCTCTTGCCTTACATTAAGTAGGCTCGCCAATTAGCTTAAAATTTTATGGTGTGTCAGTAAATACTTTTCGACGATAAACTCTTCCAAAACTAATTTCACTTGTTATCACAATCCTTATCCTAAAGGACTAATCACTAATGCATCAAAATTTATTTCCCTGACCTCCTGTCCTAGCGGACTTGTTACTAGCACCTCAAAGTCCATTTTTGTACATGGAGCAGCAATGCAATCAATGATGCTAGCACACACATAAGAATGGGTAGAACCCATATCAATTAACACAAACACATCTTGGTTAAAAGTTGAGAAGGTACCAGCCATAACATCAGATGTCTCTGCCTCTTCCCTCTGTCTCATGGCATAGACTCTGACTGGAGCACTATCTTGCTCTGATTGTTTTACTGTGCCTTGGCTGCCTGCTGGGTTACCTCTACTCCTGCCTCTACCTCTGCTGGGTGGTTGTGAACTTCTGGTGACAGGGCTCTGAACTGACCCTTCTACAGTAGTAGGAGGTGGTCCAACTCTGCGACTACTGGTGCAGTCCTTGGCAAAGTGTCCTATGCCTCCACAGTTATAACAGGCTCCAATAGCCTTATAGCATATCCCACCATGATATCTTCCACAATTTTCACATTGGCGGGAATGGTAGGAACCTCCAGATTACTATCGACTGGATAAAGGAGGTTTCATCCCAATGTCCTCCCTACTGGACTTCTTGCCACCTCTGTTGTGTCCTCATAGTTCTTCCTCTTTCCAAAGAGGACCACTGGAACTCTGTTCTACTGACTTTCCCTCTTCATCTGTCTTCTCTGATCTCTTTTTCTCAGGAGCAGTCTCAAACTCAACTCTTTCCAACTCTAGGGCTTGAGAAACAAGTTCAGAGAAGTTAGTGTGTTTGAAGCCGAGCACTTGTACTCTGATACTGGGCTTCAAGCCAGTTTCAAACCTCTTACATCTCTCCCTGCTGGTAGCAAGCAAACTTACTGCATAGTGGCTAAGGCGGGAGAATTCTCTTCAGACTCACCACCGATCTGCTCCCTGCTTGGCACTTAAGAATTCTTGCAGTTTCTGGTCTACATAGGCATCAGGGATGTATTTCTGTCTGAATTCCCTGAGGAAGTCATTCCATGTTAGCACTGCAGGTTCTACCAGACTGTGGGGAATGGTTTTCCACCAGTCATAAGCATCCCCCTGTAGCAAAGATACTGAGTATTCAAGTCTAAGCTCCTCTGTACAATGAAGTTTCTTGAACACCCTATCCATCCTCTCTAACCATTGTTCAGCTTCTAGAGGATCTACTGTCCCCTTGAACTCTGTAGCCCCATACTTCATCAATTTATCATACTGCCTTGTAGGAGATTGTGGTTGTACCACTGGTGTCTGAATTGGGACTTGAGTAGGCGCATTACCAGCCATTTGTTGGAATATTGTAGCCATCTCACGAGCGAATCGAGCAGAAATCGCGACATCGCAGGGCCGGTGTCTTTGAACCACTAACATCATGTAGGCCTGGGGCATCCCCTTGCACCTCAGCCTCAATAGATTGACCGACTGAATGATCACCCTCTTCCATAGTCAATGCGAGGATTTTAGATCTCCTGAACAAATAACACAAGGATATTTACTCTCGTTAGTGCATATTTATACTGTAATGTACTGTATGTATCAAACAATGATGTTGAGCAGTTGTACTATGAAGAAAGAACATTCAAATAACAGGTGAAAACAAAATTTAAAAACTTTGCTCTGATACCACTAAAACATGTCACACCCTACCTCTCTGTAAGGCATAACATGATCCCGTAGTATACCTAATGAATTACCAACTCCGTCTACTGATAACCCATTAAATACACTACAAGGGATTTTAAAAACTTTTCTTACTTCTTTTACAGTGGTGAGCACTATTTACAGGTGTTAAAGACTCTGGTGAACTGAAGTGAAACAACTAACTCATTTGGTTTATTTGGAATTTCTGTAAAAATTTTGGCAGAGTGCCATCTGTATTTTGGACAAAACAGTTCTTCAGAAAACCTGTAAAAAGCACTTCAATTATTTTCCAAATCTCAACTCCAACATTTTTCTCAATACAACACATTTCTCAACTCAATTCCATAGAAATTTTTCAAAGTCTGAGATAAGGAAATATAATACAATTTTTACAAGTCAAATAACTCATAATAAAATTACAACTTCAAGGTACAATTTGAATTTACAACTGCTCAAAACCAAAAACAAAATGTACATACAGTGTCATACATTACAGTACAAAATGCAAAATATTGGTATACTCATTATACCAGAAATCCTCATTGGATGTATATGCGGCCTAGTCTGCCTGTCTGTCTCTACTGCGATAAAGAATAAAGCTATCATTTGAGACAATGTCTCAGTGGTGCACAACATTTACCAAAATACAATTTCAAATCACAATTCATAAGTCATGTAAATAGTGGATACTTAAAATCATAGTTAAATTCAAGACAATAAATGTCAACAAGAATTTAAACTCCATTTGTCAATATCACAATAATTTTCAATAAGTCAGATCATGGTTGAATTCAATAGATGATATGTCAACAAGAGTTTAAATCAATTTCACAATCTCACAATACATAATAACGCAATTTAGTCGAATAATTTAAGAATACAGTGTTGCCAATTCATTCACAACTTAAGCCATGACATAATTTTCCGATCAATGCCGCGTTGTACACCACGACAAAGCAATCACAACCTCACTAATCGAAATCAATGAGGAAGGGGAGCTAGCTATATAATGAGTACTCATCCGATCACCTCAACTGGTAAACCAGAGAGGGAAAATAAACGATCACGACTCCATAAATGGAGAAGGAAAATAAACGATCACAACCCCATAATTGGAGAAGGAATGATACGATACTGTCATGCTAAGTGTGAACACAAAATCAATTCCAAACATTTTATTCAAATAATTCGTGAGAATCCAATAAATTTCCAAAGTCATAATTTCATTCACAAAATGGCAACACAATTCATAATTAACTTCGATTTTCACAAATCACACTAAACTAACTTTCCCACAATTTCAAACCATTTACAATGCTTTTTAATCAATAAGTATCCATCAATGTCATTCAAACAATTTTTCACAGTTTCAAATCATTCACAATATTTCTAAATCAATAAGTGTCCATCAAACTCATTTACACAATTTAAAATAAGAATATACAAATAGTCAATATTTATTTCAATTGAAAATAATTCAAAAGAAACAGCTTGTTGTGCACAAACCTCGATGATCGTTTCCCTGGTCCGACTCAGTGTTTCCTTCCCTTCTGCTGAGTCCTTGTTAACTGAGAAACACAATTTGAAGTGTTTCAGTGCTAAATTAAACTGTCTCTATCGATGGTGTTTGGTAAATAATGCACTGAACTCAATTATTCACTTAATCACCTAATATACTGACCCTCGTTGCGTTTTAGGTAATTAGGTTTTAGTGTCGTTAATATGTCACATTCGATAGGGTTTTAGGTTTGGTATGTTTTACCAAAGTCATTTCCTTGCTTAGTGCACTTTAATGCAAATTGCTGGATTCCGGGACACTGGTTTGACCTAGCCGGACGGCCTAGTTCCCTCAGTTTTCGGGCTTCGGTCAAAACTACAAACTTGTAGATCTAGGTCTTATGGACCGCGGTGCAAAATTTCAGGTCAATCCGAGTTAAGTAGACCGAGTTATGGTCATTATACTATTGCTGGTCAAATGGTACCATTTTAGGTCAATTTTAGGTCAATTTGGTCAACTCTGGTTCGGCCAGTTTTTGGACCCGAACTTGTGCAAGTTGTTTGACTTGCTTATGGTCATTTCTGGGCTTTGGTGTCTTCATAAGACTTGTAGGTATGGGTCTTAACTATTCTTGGTCAAAATTTCAGGTCAATTGGACCTGGTTTGAGTGAGTTATGGCCTAAACACTCACTGCTGCCCAATTGGTCAATTTTCAGGTCCTAATTGCACCTAATCCGAATTGGTCATTTTCTTAGGTCACCTTGCAAGCAGAATTTTGGTATGGTTTCTCAATGAAAGTTGGCACATTTTGTGCCTAGTTTCACCTCAAATTGGTCTCATACCAATTGAGGTTACACATTTAAGGTTATAGGCTAAAATGTACACTGCCCTCACTATGCCTTTCACACCCCACTTCAAACACATATTTACCTTGCAAAGTTTACTTCCATACCCTACCAATCTGTTTTGGTACATTACCAAAAGCATTTTCTACTTTACATTAACATTATTTTGGGTAGATTACCATTACCCTCAACACACCAAGTATAATTCACATTTACAATTTCTAAGTACCATTACATACACACCTAACCATTTCAAATTTTACATACACTTTACATCATCAATCTACATACATATCCATCAATCCTTCTAGGTCAATATTCTGCCTATACTTCCATCAATACATACAATTATGCAAGGGTTCCCAAGCTGCCGAAATTGTCCTTCAACACCACATTGCCCTACAATCCATCAATTCTCATCCAAGTGCCAAAATCACCATATATATGTGAAATAATTCATTAGGATATTAATTTACCATGATCAACATTATTTCTCATCAATTATATGCATAATAAATCATCAAATGTGTGACCCCATGGCTGTCCAAAAATGGCTATCTCAATAACTATTTAAACTTCAAAATTTCCTTCACAAAACTAACACCCATAACATAAACATAAAGTTTAACAAGGAAATTCTCAAAAATGCAATCTTACCTTTAATTGTAACTTGCTAAACCTTCACCAAACTTCTCAAAATTGGTATCAATATCTTCCTTGTGATGTGTAGACCATTTTTCATGAAGGAACCCAAGTAGTTAGAGATGAAAAGAGGGAGTGGATGAAGGTTGCATGTAAACGCCCATGGAGGTTTTCTCCTTTCCTTCAATTCGGCTTGGATGGTAAATGAAGAAGATGAAGTGGCTGCTGGACATAGTGGACTTACATCAGCCCCATAATGTGTTTATTTTATTCCCTTAGTGGTCCACTTACTCTAATTAATTCATATTATAAGTTACTTTCACTTAATCCCACATTAAACCCTTAATTCTCACTATTTACTTTAGGTACCACCAATTTAATTTTTCATTTCATTTTCTAAGTGTAATATTATTTATTTTTAATGGACATTTAGGTCAAAAGACACTTCGGGATGTCAAATGACCATAATGCCCCTGTTCGGGCTGCATTCCCGATTTTTCGGTAACTCCGGATTTTATCTGTTTTTCGATTTCTCACTTTTCTTTGTACTAATTATTTAATTTTTCTTTGATCATTCTAATGATATTTATTCTTCTATAAGGGTCTATTTAAGTTCTAAAAATGTTTTCCAGGGTTCCCGCATCGTAGCTAGTCAACGGTCCACGCCGTGACTTCCCGGTGCGGTCACCCATCGCTAGGTTTTTCGGCTCGATTAACTTGGTTACATTTCTTTGCTATGATTTTTCCTTTATTTTTCTTGTATTTTCTTTTCTTGTATTTCATTATTTATGTCTCCACACTCATATCGAAGTGTAGTTCTAGCCATCCTATCTGTCCGGACCACACTGGTCACCGGAACAGTAGAACGCACTACCGAACTTAGGGGTGTTACAAAGGGTCATTGAGGTTCCTATGGCATTAGAATGCCAAGAAAATATTTAGAAAAATTTTTCAATCGGTACAGCAAATTTTGACCCGTTAAGCCAAACGGAGGGCATTTTGGTCATTTCGCCTTCAGAGACGATTTTTGGCCGACTTGTCCAGTTGAGTAAATAATTATTATGATCTAAAATATGAATAAATATTGCTAAAAATTGAATTGAAAATGAGTAGTGATGAAAAGAAAAGAAAAATGAAATAAAAAGCAAATTATGACATCATATGATGTCATCCAACACTCTCCAACCAATCACTATTTGACAAGCAAATTAAAAGAGATTAAAATGACATAAAAAATGAGGTAAAAATAGAACAATTCCAGCAGCCCTTCTTCTTATTCACGCACCAAAGAGAGAAACAAGAGGAAAACCACCATTAAAGCTCCAAATGAGCTTGATTCCATAGCCAACTACACCAAAACCTCACCCTCTCTTCACAAAAAATTTTCCTTATCACTAGAGCTAAATTTGGGCAGCCATTAGAAGAGAAGAAAGTGAAAGAAAGTGAAGTCAAGCTTGGGAAAATTCTGCCCTACAAGAGGTTAGTGCCTATTATGCATACATCTTTCTCTTTCCATGATTAGAGACCTAAAATAAGCAAGAATTTGTGAATTAAATGAATGGAATTTATGTGTATGTATACAATGAATTTTGGCAGCCCTAGGGAGGAACAAGATTAAGTGTTTTTGATGGACTTAGAGTGGACTAAAGATGATGTTTAAGGTATATATATATATATGTATGATGAATTGGTGTGCTAACTAAGGTAATTGGTGTAATCCTTGAAAATGAGCTAGGGTTTGGGAGTGAAACTTGGATTTAGCTTAGGAAATTGTTAGAGAACATTTTAATGGTCAATTAGTGACCATTTTAGGTAAGTTGACCATAATTTGGACTGAAATGTAGCATGGCAAAGTGAATGAGTATGCTGCCTTGTGAGTGCAAAGCAGGTGATCAAATTTCAGTCCACTTGGACTGCCATATCTTGGGCTGTGTAGGTCCAATTGGTGTTTGGCCAATTGGACATGAAACTAGGCTTATAATGGCACATTTTTGCTGAAGAAACCATGCCCAAAAGACCAAAGCAAGAGGACCAAAAGTTGGCCCCAATCCGGATACCCTGCAACAGCACCTGCAGAAATGACCAAATGAACAGTAAGCCATAACTCACTGTGGATATGGTCAATTGACCTGAAATTTTTACAGCAACAAGATAGGATATAGACAAACAACTTTCATGAAGAACATCACCCCAAATTATGCCATTAACCCATTCAAATTATTGGGCAAAGTTGAGTTATCAAACCTGCAACTCTGCAGATTTTCATTTGAGCAGTAATGTTTGGAGGACTATAACTCTCTCTAGAAAACTCGGATTTAGGCGATTCTTGAACCGAAGGAAACCTAAGGCATGGTAGAACATTTCATATGAAGAAAGTTAGACCAAATTATGAACTTAACTTGATCAAATTACTGACCAAAGTTGGACCAAAATCTGCCAAAACCCAAAAGTGTAGCATGAACAGTACACGTGAACAGTAAACTTATTTTGGCCATAACTTGAGCTACAAAACTCCAAATGGAGTGATTCAAAAAAGGAAATTCAACTAGACAAAATAAGGAAAAACTTTCATGTTTACCATTTCCTCAAATTCCCACTGTAAAAATAACAAATGTAACAGTAAAGATGAAGCACCAAATCTGAAAATTTTGTTCAATTAGCATTAAGCTTAGAAATGGTATTGGCAACCAATACCAACAAGTTTTAAATACAAAATGTGGTATGTTTGGGGTGTTAAAACCAATACACCTATTTTCTATCCAAAAGTCAACATTTTTGTTGACCAATGAGGTGAATAGTGACACCAAAACCAAAAGTTGGCAATTTTGCCAAAATGACCTAAGCTTTGAGAAAGTGACCAAAACCAACAAGTTTTGAATACAAAATGTGGTATGTTGGGAGTACTAAAACCAATGTACCTATTGTTTATGCAAAAGTCAATATTTTAGTTGACTAATGAAATGAATAGTGACATGAAAACTTGAAATTCAAAAATTGTGAAACTTAAAAGTGTAAAATGCCCTAGTAGGCCTAATGTGATTGGTTTGGATAGGTTGGCATGCCAATAGGGTATTGTTTTAGCAGTACTGCGAAAGGCTTTATGCCTGTATTCACGGCTTTATGCCCGTATTCATGGCTTTATGCCTGTATGCATGGCTTTTATGCCCGATTATGTGATATCATGGCTTTTTAGCCATACTGACTACATACATGGTTGACGTTTTGCGTCCCATGGTATGATGGCCCGAGGCACCGCGGTGTCTAGTGCCAACGACCCGTTATCCAGTCCAGTCGTCCAGTATAGGTTACTTGGGCATGGAAAAGTATAACTGTGATTGAACTGATTATTAAAGAAAATACGAAAATTAAGTATCAGGAATGATTACAAAAATACAAAGAAGCTCAAGATCATGAAGAAAATAATTAACGAAATGCATGAAGAAGTTAATATCATAAAACATGATTAGCCCTCGACTAAACAATAAGTTAGTAATTAGTCAATTCTTATGAACACAATAGCAAGGAAATTATTATTTTTATTTGCATATTATATTTTCTTGTATTATTGGCACCACTAAGCTTTATGCTTAGCGCGTCGCTTTTGCAACGCGTAGGTACTGAAGATTTGGACAGAGGGCCCAGTAGACCACAGATTCGGTAAGGCAATTCACAGTTCTGCATAGTGTCCGTGTCACCTCACCATCCACAGTGCATTGGTAGGACACTAGGTCCCATTTTGTATTTTGAGATTTTTTGTAAATTTTGTAATTAAACTCTTATTTTATCATTTGTATTTGAAACAAATGTAATATAATTTTGTATTAATGTAAGTACTTGTAATTTGTGATTATAAATCACATGTGAGAATTTATTTATGATTTGAGTCAAATGATGATGTGAAATGAATGAATGACAAATAGAGGAATTGTTAAGAAAATTGTGTTTGTGAGATGAATGATTGAGAAATGAATGGTGAAAAATGTTGTGATTTTGGTATTGAAGTTTGAGAGTGATGAGATGATTGAATATGATCATAGGAAGTGTTTTTCACAGGTTCCGAAGAACGGTTTTCTCCATTTTTAGCCGGTATTCTGCCGGATTTTCTATAAAATTCTCGGAACCTCAAATAAATTATAATTTCGATAAATGGCTTAAATAAATTATATTTCACAAGTTATATTCAAAAGGAAGAATAAAAATGAATTAAGATAAAATAGAGTGCTCGGCACACTGAGTGGCATAACTTGCTCGGCTACACTGTAGTCGGGTAAGGGGTGTCACAGTATGTGTAAGAATCATTAATGAACTCAGATTGATAGTCTTATCTATTTCTTTATCCATCATCTACATTTTGAGATTTCACCGGGTATATTGAGTATACCATATTTTGTAGTTTTTATTATAATGTATGTGTACTGTATGTATATATTGTACCTGGTCTTGAGCAGTTGTAAACTAAAATTGTAAATTATTTTGGCTTGTAAAAATATTATGACATAACTCGCTTATCTCAGCTTTTGGAAACACTGGAAAATTGATTATTGAATTGTGTTGACAAATGTTGAGAAATTTATTTTGTTGAATTGTTATTGGAGTTTGGGATTGAGAAATATATTGGAAGTGCTTCTCACAGGTTTTTGAAGAATTGTTTTATTCAAAATACAGATGGCACTCTACCAAAATTTTTACAGAAATTATTGATACTCAAATTTGTTATTTGGTTTTACTTCAGTAAAAGAAAATTTTTAACACCTGTCAATAGTGCTCACCACTGTAAAAAGAAGTAAGAAAAGGTTTAAAATCCCTTGTAGTGTATTTAATAGGTTATCAGTAGGCGAAGTTTGATAATTCATTAGTTATACTACGGGATCATGTTATGCCTTACAGAGGGATAGGGTGTGACAAATGCAATGCATGAAATGCACCCCCAAACTCAAATTTGACATTGTCCTCAATATCATCAAGATATCACAATCAGGTCAAGAGCAACATCATAAATGTAATAATAAGGAAAAGCTAATGGATATAGAATACTCCCCCTTAAAGCGTGCCTTCCCTCAAAGATTTGTGATTTTGATCTCCATTGCTCCTTTCAAGTGCTTCTTGAACCTACAAAGTGAACAAACATCGAAATCAAGTTTGGGAGGGTGATAAATCAAAAGAAATAGACAAATGCAAAGATTAAATTTAATACTTGGATTGCCTCCTAAGAAGCGCAAATTTAAGGTCATTAGCTTGACCCTTTTTAGAATTGCTAATCAGAAAGTGGTTTTCGCCCATAGTAGTTGCTTTGTAACACCACTTATAAGTCTTTATTTGTAGTACCCTTAAGATTGGCAATATCTGAAACAAGATTGTTTGTAGAATGAACAACACATGGCTTATAGTTATATGCTTAGGAAGAGGACTGTTTTAGCTCATGGAGGAAATGTGATGATGTAGGAGGTGTCCATGATAGAAAAGGGTCTTCTGGTGGTGTATGTGTAAGAATCATTAATGAACTCAGATTGATAATCTTATCTATTTCTTTATCCATCATCTTCATCTTTGATTTGTCTTCATGTAAGCATTCTTCCAATGACTCTCCAATAAGAAAGGAGTTGCTTTCTTCAATTTTAGGTTCCACTTCTTCTTCAAGTTACTTCTGTTCCTATGGAAACTCTACTCGTAAGTCATCTTCATAGGAATTTTGTTCTTGAGGTTTAACTTCTTCTATAGGTTCAAATTCCCATGAAGCTTCTTCATTCTCCCAACTTTGTTCATTTAATTCATCCTCATAAAGTGATAGTTCATTGTTCACCATTAGGTTGTAAAAATTTTCCAATGGAACTACCATCTCTTCAAGTCCCACTCTCTCATCTAATTGCAGCTCGAATGGTTGATGTGAAATATTAGGTTGATGAATGTGTGGGGCATATTAGTGCCTCCAACCTTGCAGTGAAGGATCCCAATGCCAATGGTAATCAAAATCTTCCATGTCATTCAACAAGTGAATGGCATCCTCATGGTTTCTTTGAAGAACGTGATCACCGGTAGTCCAAGCTTCATAATCTGCCTAATTCCTTATCACTTCATCCAGACCATTGTAGAAATTAAGAGTGAGTTCATAATTTGAAAGACTATGATTGGCAAATTGCTCTACTAATTCATTGAATCTTCTCCAAGCATTGTAAAATGGTTCACTGTGTTGTTGAATAAAACTTGTGAAGACTTGTTGATGAAACATCTCAATGTACCTCACAAGAAAAATAAGTAAAAATAAAATTAGATAAGAAATAAACTATAAAAGAAATAAGAATGTCTAGATTAATCAAATCACTAATCATTTGATGTCAAGCACCGGTCCCCAGCAACGGCGCCAAAAACTTGTTTGCTGGTTTTACAACCACCGTAAGTGCACGGATCGCTAAGAAGTAATAAAGTGATGAGTAGAGTATCATTCCCACGAGGACCGTGTTGAGTATCGAACTATAGTAATTTTAATTATCTAAATGATTGAATTGCATAGAAATAGTAATTACATCTAAATTAAAAGAAATAAAATCTAAAACAATTAACTAAACTTAAATATTAATGGATAAAGGCATTCTAGAGCTAGGGGTTTACACTTTAATCAATTATAGAATCAATCTAATTCATTCAATAATTGGGAGATTATTACTTTGATGGAAATTAATCTTAAGTTATCTTAAGTCCTCTCCTAAGGTACTCAAAGTGTATTTTAATTAACCTAAACCCTACTTTCGTGGTGATTAAATTAATTAAAATCCTTAAGATCTTTGATTAATTTTAGAACTCCACAAAGGTCATTAGCCTATCTCTAGGTTAGATTTTCTAGGTTCAAAATCTTGATTTTCTAATACTAATCTTCACACTTAGTTTATCTATTAATATCTTAGATCATGGCCAGGTGGGTACCATCACATAGCATGCATTAAGAAGACAAGAGATTGAATCAAAGAATAAAACCCCCAATATATTAAATAATACCAAATCAGATCCACAATTAAATTGAGAGCGCTATACCCTAACTCTAGAATAAAGAGACTACTCACACATGGTGAGTTTTACAACCAAGTTTATAAAAAGATAAAGAAAAGATATGAGAAGAAAATAGAGTGAAAGAACCCAGAAGGAGAGTTGTAGCCTTGGACTTTTAGAACTTTAGCTGAAAATCACTTATAGTAATCTTACATATCTTATTTCTCCCTTGCCTCTCTTGAAGTTGATGTGGATTCTTGAATGCAAATTCTCCTCCCCCTTTTGATTCTTGACTTGTTATATTTATATATGGTGTAATAACCCTAATTTCAGAGTCCTAGAAGCATTAGGAGTCCATCCGGGTCGCATTGGAAGCAAGAAAAGCCGCAGCAGAATTGTTGTCAGGGCACTTTACACGGGCCGTGTAGTGATACACGCCTCGTATAGTGATACACGCCCCGTGTAACTTTCTGCCACTTTGTTTTTCAAGTTTTCTTTAGTTCAGAGAGTTGCACGGGGTCTAGGAAGTTACACTGGACAGGTTATACGGCCTGTGTACTGCTTCTGGCCCAGTATTCTTCACATTTTGACCTCTAAATCTCTTCCAAAGTTATCTTTGATTCTAGAATTGTCACACCTTACCCCTCTGTAAGGCATAACATGATCCCGTAGAATACCTAATGAACTACAGCACTTCACCTACCGATAACTCATTAAGTACCCTACAAGGAATTTTAAAATAATTTTCTTACTTTTGTTAAGTGGTGAGCATTTTCTAATAGGTAATTAGAACATTTAATTAACATTAAAACTAGTTAATATTTTTTTTTGTCCATTTTATTTCTCCGCAAATTTTATAAAAATTTTGCCAGAGTTTCGTCTGTATTTTGAGAAAACAGTTCTTCAAATACCTGAAAAAAAGCACTTCCAAAAATTTTCTCAACCACTACTTCAATTTCACAATCAATCTCAACAATTTCTCAAATCTTAAAATTCAACAGTCAACATTTCTCAATTTCCAAAATTCAATCATCAGTAAAATAATATCTATCAATCTCATTCAAATTAAAATAAAACATTTCCATTCATTAAAGACAACAATCTATATATATACATCATACCAAAATCTACAGTATGAAAATTCAAACTAAATTTTATTACAACTTTATATAAATTTTGCATAAACTGCTCAAGACCGATTTGCATGTCCATACATTTATGTGCAATATATACATCAAAATAAATATTTACAGGCAGGGTATAAATTATACCCGATAATTTCAAGCTGATAAATCCTCAATCCTTAGCAGCTTAGTCTGCTGCTCCTCTAGTCTCTATATCTACGATAGCAATAAAAGCTATCGCTGAGTACTAGGACACAGTGGTGTACAACATACTAAAATAATCTTTATGCAGAACCTAAATCACATTTATTCAAAAATTTGACTGAACATGAGAATTAAATACAAATCATGCATTATGAGATTTTAATCCCAAACAATTTCATTTTGAAGTATCAAATCACATTTCATAAAACCCACAGTTAGATCATGCCATTCGAAACAAATGGAATCTCAATAGCCAGAGGCTAAAGAGAAATCACATCACAAGGCTAGCTAGCTCAAATATATGGATATCCATTCACATCCTCTTCTACTGGCACACCTCAACACTTCTCCAGAGAAGGAATCAAAATTCGAAACTAATTACCCCCACTAGTCGTGCTAGTGAGGTGTTCAAATATATGGTCATGGCACTGTGGTTTCAAAACTTATCTTAACAATTTGCTAAACATTGTCATTTCAAATATACACAATAACTTTCACAATTTAAATCAAAACATCATAAATAAGGTCACAATAAACTTTCAACAATTCAAAGCAAAAGTAAAATGCATATTTCATTCACTTTATCAATGAATTTTAAAGCATAGTGATGTTGTGCACAAACCTCAAGCGAGTCGCCTCTTTGCCTTGACTCGATTCCTCGAGTTCTTTCCCGGTGTTCTTTTCAACTGAAACACACAATTTCACAGTGTTTCAGTAACATAACTTAGCATAAATCCAAAAATAAATTTAACTTCACTTTTGCCTAGCTCTAATGTGCTAAACTCGATGTTTTTGAAATTTTGTGTTTCGAGTTACTATTCACTACACTATTCAAGTCAAATTGTTGACTTTCTAAGGCTTAATAGGTATGAAAATTCCAACTTCACCCACATACGACATTTTGGTCACTAAATTTGTTGGTTTTGGTTGTTTTCTCAAAACTTAGGTCTTTTAGGCAAAATTGCCAATTTTCAGTTTTGGAGTCCTAAGTTGCACTGTTCCATTGGTCAGTTTACTGTTGGAATTTGGCAAAACTTTCTTCATAGAAAATGTTCCCTAATGTCTTAAGTTTATTCTCCTTTTTGAATCAGCCATATTGGAGTTTTTTAGTTCAAGTTATGGCCATTTGAACCATGGCTGCTAGATTGGACACAACCCAGAATTCTGGGTAATTTTCTGGTGCTGGCAGATTTGAGTCACCAACTTGGGGTGGCCAAATGACTTGGTTAATGGCATAATTTGGATTTGTGTTCTTCATGAAAGTTTTAGGTCTATATCTCATCTAACCACTGGTAAAATTTCAGGTCATTTAGACCTTCCTAGCTCAAGTTATGACCCAAACACGATTACTATTCATGTGTACTGTTCATACTATAGATTTTCAAGTTTGGTCAGTTTGTTCACTAGGTTTTGGTCACTTTTTGGGCATGCTTCCTAAATGAAAATTGTGTCATTTAGTGCCTATTCTCAGTCCCAATTGGTCCCATACCAATTGGACTTGTAAAATTCCATTTTTGGTCCCTCAAAGTTGACTTTTGGTCATGGTGCATACCCAATCCGAATTTGGCTTTGATTCAAACACTTCTAACACACTTAATTAGGTCACAAATGACCATTTCTTTCCTTAAACTATGTCAAAGACATCATTTAGCACTTCTTCATATTTTTGGTCTCTAAACCCTAATGTCCAAAACCCTAATTCACAAACTCTTGCATTTAGCTACTTTCAAAGCCTTTAATCATAACTATTCAACTAATTAAAGTTCATATACTCATTCAAACTATTCAAATCATGCAATAAACCCCCATACACATGCTGGCTGAATTTCAGCTTAGTCCCTCAACAATTTGTTTCATTTCATTTTAAGCTTATTTACAAGTTAATCAAGCTAAAAACACAACAAATAAACTAATTTTGCATCTTAAATCACTAACCTTGTTAGGTGGCTTTAAGCTTTCCTTTTTTCTTCTTTCTTTGATGACCAATCTCCTTCTCACGTGACTAGAACAAGTTTTTATGAAGTAGTTATGGGAGAAGTTGAGGTTTAGTAAGGATTTCAAAGCTTGAGTGCAAGCTTTAATGGAGGATCAACAATGGAGGAATGAGGGTAAGTGGGGTGGCAACAAAGTGAGGAAGAAGACTTTTGATCTTTTTTTTTTCTTCTTTTCTTTTTGTTTTTATGTTTTTAGGAAGACCAAAAATCTAATTAATTAAATATATTTATTATTATTTTTATGGCATCATGCATGATGTCATGCATGATGTCATCACCTTTTTAACTTTTTCATTTTCTTTTTTCTTTTTTTTTCTATTTATTTTTATATTAGTTTTTTAATTTAATTCTCGATTTCAAAATTTTCTTTTCTCGGATTTTATTTGACAGTTAGGTCAGGAGTCAGCTCTTGGGGTCAATTGACCAAACTGCCTCTCGCCGGTTCATCCTGGTTTACAATAATTTAATATTTCCTCCGGCTCCCTGACCTAATTATTTGACTGACTTAACAGTTCTTTTTCATGATTTTCTCTTTTCCACTGTGTTTATAATAGTCCTAAGGACCGCAGCGTCACTTTTTACGGTTTGAAATTTGAGTTTAAAATGACTTCGCAGTCCTTCTCGAGAAGGTCACCCATCGCTGTGACTCTCGGCTCGTTTAACTTTTTATGTTCTGTTTTTCTTATTTATACTTAACTAATTGAACATTACTGATTATTTGTGTTTATGGCTTCTCTAGTTGTCTTATGTGTGGTTCTAATCCCCTTAATTGTCCGGACTAACACCGGTCACTGGAGCAGTGAAATATACTAGGCTATACAAATAGGGGTGTTACAATTCTCCCCCCCTTAAATAAATTTCATCTCGAAATTTTACCTGGTATCAATCTCTGAACAGTTGTGGGTGTTGTCTCCTCATGTCCTCCTCTCGTTCCCAAGTAGCCTCCTGTCCCGAATGATGGTTTCACAGCACTTTTACTAACGGTATCTGTTTGTTCCGTAGCTGCTTCACCTCATAAGCCAGAATCTGTATGGGTTCTTCTTCATATGTGAGGTCTGGATTTACTTCAATTTCCTCTACTGGTAGTACATGAGATGGGTCTGATCGATACCTCCTCAACATCGATACATGAAAGACATTATGTATCTTTTCCAACTCTGGAGGTAGTGCCAAACGATATGCTAAAGGACCCACTCTTTCCAGAACCTCATATGGTCCAATGAAACGAGGACTCAGTTTCCCCTTTTTGCCAAATCTCATAATTCTCTTCCAAGGAGAAACCTTGAGGAAAACTTTCTCACCCACTGCATACTCAATATCCCTTCTCTTCAGATCAACGTAGGACTTCTGACGGTCTGATGCAGTCTTAAGTCGATCTCTGATCACCTTGATTTTCTCTTCAGTTTGCTGAACAATTTCGGGTCCAATCATCTTTCTTTCACCCACGTCATCCCAGCACAACGGGGTTCTACATTTTCTGTCATACAAAGCTTCATATGGAGGCATCCCAATTCTTGATTGGTAGCTATTATTGTAAGCGAACTCAATCAAAGGCAAGTGTGTATCCCAACTGCCCTCAAATTCAATCACACAAGCCCGTAGCATGTCCTCCAAGATCTAAATTACCCTCTCAGATTGGCCATCTGTCTTTGGGTGGAATGCAGTACTGAAGTTCAATCTAGTTCCTAGGGCTCTCTGAAGACTACCGCAGAATCTAGAAGTGAACCTGGGATCTCTGTCTGATACGATGGATACTAGCACTCCATGCAGTCTCACAATCTCATCAATGTACAACTTGGCCAATCTTTCTAAACTCTAGTCCATCCGAACTGGCAGAAAATGAGCAGACTTGGTTAGTCTGTCAACAATGACCCAAACTGCATCATGACTCTTTTGTGTCCTCGGAAGTCCCATAACAAAATCCATCATTATTCTCTCCCATTTCTATTCTGGTACTGGTAGCAGATGTAATAACCCAGCGGGTACTTGATGCTCTGCCTTTACTTGCTGACAAGTTAGGCATTTAGAAACAAACTCTGCCACATCTCTTTTTATACTCATCCACCAGTAATGCTCCTTTAGCCCTCTATACATTTTTGTGCCACCAGGGTGCATGGCAAAAGGAGACTCATATGCTTCCTCCAAAATGATTTGCCTCAAATTGACATCATTAGGAACACACATTCTGCCCTAGTGTAGCAGTAAACAATCATCACTGATTGAGAATTCTAGTTTCTTGCCCTGCCGGACTTCTTCCAATAGCTTCTGATATTTCTAATCATTCTGAGCAGCCATTCTGATCTGATCAATCAACACTGGCTGTACATGCCATGCAACTGCTGTCTGCCTCTCATCATTAATCTCTAAGCTGGCATGCAATGATCTTAACTCATGTACCAAAAATAAAGGAGTAACCCGTAGACTTGCCATAGTCTTGCGACTTAAGGCATCAGCCACAACATTAGCTTTCCCTGGCTGATAGTCTATCAGACAATCATAGTCTTTTATCAACTCTAACCATCTCCTCTGTCTCAAATTCAACTCCTTCTGAGTGCCCAAATACTTCAAACTCTTATGATCTGTGTAGATGTAACACTTTTCCCCATATAAATAGTGTCTCCAGATCTTAAGAGCAAACACTATAGCTGCAAGCTCCAAATCATGTGTCGGATAATTCCTCTCATGTGGTTTTAGCTGGCGCGATGCATAGGCAATGACATTTCGATCTTGCATCAATACACAGCCTAACCCATTGTGAGAAGCATCACTATAAACTGTGTATTCTTTACCTGGAGTAGGTAAAGTCAGGACTGGAGCTTTAGTCAAACATTTCTTCAATTCATCAAAACTCTGTTGGCATTTATCCGTCCACTGAAATTTCACATCTTTTCTAAGCAGCTTGGTCAATGGAGATGCCAACATGGAGAATCCCTTCACAAATCTACGGTAGTATCCAGCTAAACCCAGAAAACTGCGAATCTCTGTGACATTTCTGGGTGGCCTCCAATTAAGGACAGCTTCAATCTTACTTGGATCTACCTTGATGCCCTCTTCTGATACTACATGCCCCAAAAAGGATACTTCCTTTAGCCAAAATTCACATTTCGACAATTTGGCATATAACTGTTTCTTCCTCAAAGTCTGTAGTACAATCCGCAGATGTCTATCATGCTTTTCTGCACTCCTCGAATAAACCAATATATCATCTATGAATATCACAACAAACTGGTCGAGGTATGGTCTGAAGACAGTGTTCATCAGATCCATAAAAGCAGCCGGAGCATTTGTTAACCCGAATGGCATGACCAAGAACTCATAATGGTCATAGCGGGTTTTAAAGGCAATTTTAGAAATACTCTGCTCTTGTACTTTCAGCTGATAATAACCTGATCTCAGGTCAATTTTGGAGAACACAGCTGCACCCCTCAACTGATCAAACAAGTCATCAATGCGGGGCAATGGGTATCTGTTCTTTATTGTCACTTTATTCAACTGCCAATAATCAATACACAAGCGGAGTGTGCCATCCTTTTTCTTAACAAACAACACTGGCGCTCCCTAAGGTGACACACTGGGGCGGATAAAGCCCTTGTCAAGCAGCTCTTGCAACTGCACTTTTAACTCTTTCAATTTTGCTGGTGCCATTCTATATGGCGTTATAGAGATTGGGTCCACACCAGGCATAACATCAATTTCAAACTGCACTTCTCTTTCTGGAAGTAATCCTGGCAATTCATCAGGAAATACATCCGAAAATTCACATATTGTATGGATGTCCCTAAGTACTGAACTCCCCACTTGGGTGTCTATCACATGTGCCAAGCATGCTTCATGCCCCTTTCTGATCATTCTTCTGGCTAGTGCAGCCGAAATGATGTTTGATGGCAGTAAATGCCTCTCCCCATGTATTACCACATCACCGTATAAAGGGAGACCAAAAGTGACTGTCTTCAGTCTACAGTCAATCATGGCGTGATGCCTGGCTAACCAATCCATGCCCAAGATGATATCATACTCTCTAAAGGGCATTTCAATCAAATCTGACAGAAAAACATGTCCTTGGATCACCAAAGGACAGTCTCTATAAATTCTGTTGACCTGAACCTCTTGTCCTAACGGACTAGTTACTAGCACTTCAAAACCCATTTGCACACATGGAACAGCAAGTGAACAGACTATGCTAGCACTAACATATGAATGGGTTGAACCCGGATCAAACAATACAAATACTTTTTGATCAGAGATAGAGAATGTACCAGCTACCACATCGGAAGTCTCTGCCTCTTCTCGCTGTCTCATCGTGTAGACTCTGGCTGAAGCACTTCCTTGTGTTGATTGACCAACTGTGCCCTGACTACCTGAAGCAGTACCTCTACCTCTGCCTCTTCCTCTGCCAACTGACTGTGAACCTTTGGGAGCAGGACTCTGAATAGATCCCTCGGCAGTAGTAGGAGCTGGACCATATCTCAAAGACGGAGTACTAGTGCAGTCTCTTGCTAAATGACCCTTGCCTCCACAGTTAAAACAGGCTCTAGTGGCCCAATAGCATTCCCCCCCATGAATCTTGCCACAAGTCTCACAGGGGCGGGCAGAATGTGAACCCCTGCTCGACTGCTGACCAGACCTAGGGGATCTTTGTAACACCCTCCTGGTAGCAACTCCGTACATTCTACTGTTCCGGTGACCAGTGTCGGTCCGGACAGCTAGAACGTCCAGAAAAATATTTAAACTAAAGTGAGGAACCATAATTAACTCAAATATTAATAAGAAAAATTTAGTAAAAATTTTAGAAATAAAATACAACCAGGTTAAATGAGCCGATGTCCTAGCGATGGGTAACCTAGTGAGAAGTTGCGGTTCTCGCGACTAGGAGCCCTAGACCCAGGGGAAAAATTATAAAATAATTATTGGGACTCCAGAGAAGGGTTATTGAGGTTCTTATGGCATTAGAATACCAAGGAAATGCTTAGAAAAATTTTTCAATCGGTACAGACAATTTTGGCCCGTTAAGCCAAACGGAGGGCATTTTGGTCATTTCGTCTTTAGAGATGATTTTTGGCCGACTTGTCCAGTTAAGTAAATAATTATTATGACATAAAATGTGAATAAATATTACTAAAAATTGAATTGAAAATGAGTAGAAAAGAAAAGAAAAAAAAATGAATTAAATGGGAATTTATGACATCACATGATGTCATTAGTGTGCCTTCACCCAATTACATGGTGACACATGGCATAAACTAACTTAAAAGAGGTCAAATGGGCTGGAAAATGAAGAAAATCGGACTTTTCTTTCTTTCTTCTTCCTCTTGCCGTGAACCATTCCACCATAACCACCATTAACAAATTTCTAAACCTCCATTTCCCTAGCTTTCTTCCACCAAAAGCCCTAGTTGTCTTCACAAAAAATTTACCCCACACCTTGAGGAAGCTTTGGGCAGCAAAATTTTGAAGAAAAATTAAAGTTTTGGTTGGCTTGGATTTGAGCTAAAAGAGGTTAGTGACCTAAACCTTGAATTTCACTTAAATTTCATATTTAAGAACTATAAATGTGTGTAAATGACAAAGAAATTTGATGAAACACCATTGGTATGCTAACCCTAGATTTTGGCAGCCATGGTTAGGGTAATATGATGATGATTTTTGGAGAGCTAACATGCTAGTATGGCTGCCCTTAATGTGTATCTTATAAGTGAATTGATAAATGCAATGATAATGCATGGTTTGGAAATGTTGAGTTAGGGTTTGGGTTGAAGAATGAGACTTTGATCTTGTGATGATGGGTGTAGGTTTTAATGGTCAATTAGTGACCATTTGGTTTGGTTTGAATAAAAAATGAAGTGATTTGGATTGTGGGATTTGAGGTTGGAGTGGCTGCCTTGTGTGACCTGCAGGTTTGGATGTGAGTCTATCCTGTTTGGACAGCCATAACTTAAATTGTAGAGGTTCAATTTGTGTTTGGCCAATTGGACATGAAACTAGACACAAAATTTCACAACTTTTGTGAAGAAACCATGCCCATAAGACTAAACTAAGTGGACCAAAACCTTGCTCCAATCCGGGTGACCTGCAATCTGCCTGGGCAAAATGACCAAATGAACAGTATTTGGTCATTTGGCCATAACTCAATGTATCAAGGTTCAATTGACCTGAAATATTACCAGCAACAAGTTGAGATATAGACAAACAACTTTCATGAAGAAACCTGACCCAAATTATGACCATAACCTAGTCAAATTGCCAACCAAACTTGAGTTACCAAATTTGGCAGAAACAATTTTACCCAGAATTTTGGAATCTGTCCAATCCGACCAGTTATGGTTTTTAGGCCATAACTTGAGCTACAAAACTCCAAATGGAGTGATTCAAAAAAAGAAATTCAACTAGACAAAATAAGGAACAACTTTCATGTTTATCATTTTTCCAAATTCCCACTGCAACAATAACTAATGGAACAGTAAACCCAAAGCTTGAAAACTGAAAATTTTGTCCAATTCACATTAAGCTTAGAGATGGTATTGGCAACCAATACCAATAAGTTTAAAATACAAAATGTGGTATGTTGATGATATTTAAACTAATTTACCTATAGCCAATGCAAAAGTCAACATTTTGATTGACCAATGAAATGAATAGTAATCATAAAAATTTAATTTCAAAGAATTACATAAATAAAAAGTGTTAAATGCCCTAGTAGGCCTAATGTGATTGGTTTGGATAGGTTGGCATGCCAATAGGGTTCTGTTAGCAGTACTGCATATGGCTTCATGCCATTCTGTATTTCATGGCTTCCCATGCCATTCTGTGACACAATAGCCTTTGGCTATGATATTGAGTTGTTATACTCGGGTTTAATCCCCGATAATTATCACTTTATTAGTCGCTGTTGCACACCGGGAGACACAATGTGACCGATGGTGTGATGGTCTGAGGTACTTAGTACCCAGTACCAGTTTACCCGTTTATCCAGTCCAGTCAACTAGTATAGGTTACTCGGGCAGTATTAATAAATCTTACCAAACTTCAATTGAATAATATTGCAATAAACATTTGAGACTTAGTTCACCCAAAAATGTAAATATACATTATGTACACATGTTTTTATTTTATTTTATTTTATTTTATATTGTCACCACTAAGTAAAATTGCTTAGCGCGTCGCTTTTGCCACGCGCAGGTACTGGAGACATAGCTGGGGAGTCCAGCAGGCCTCATACAGGGTGAGCCTTCATATCTGCACTCAGAGTTCAGAGTCACCTCACATTGCAGTGCATTTGGTAGGACATTAGGCCACTTTTGATATTTTGATATTTTGATATTTTATATTTTGTAACCTTCTGTAATTTATATTATAAATTCATGTAATCAAGCTTTTGATGTAAGTATCTATGAAATATGTTCAGTAATAAATTGAGCATTTTTCATTGAGTTGACTGTGTTTTGAATTGAATTGAATTTTGAGATACTGAAGTGAATTGAGAAATTGTTGAGTATATATTGGAGGTTGATTGAGAATAATGTGATGATATTATTGGGAGTGTTTTTAACAGGTTCAGAAGAACTATTTTTCCAATTTATAGCCGGCACTCTGCCGGATTTTCTATAAAATTTGCGGAAAAATTTAGTTTTATCAGAAATTATAAATAAAAGAATTAAAAGGGATTAATTGAAATTGAAACATGAATTGGTGTTCCGACACACTGAGTGGCATAACTTGCTCGGCTACACTGTAGACGGGTAAGGGGTGTCACAATCTTTGTCCGGAAAATCTGCCCCTACCAAATCTTCCACCTCGACCCCTGCTGGGTCCACTAAATTTATTCTTCTTCCCAGAAGTCCCACCAGAACTCTGTTCTACTGACTTTTCCCCCTTGTCTTTTCTCGATTTCTCTTTTCTGATTTTTCTTTCACTGGGGTTGCTTCTGATTCTATTCTTTCCAACTCAAGTGCTTGAGACATGAGCTCTGAAAAGTTGCTGTGTCGGAATCCCAGAACTTGCATCCTTATGCTGGGCTTCAAACCCGCCTCAAATCTCTTGCACCTTGCCTTGCTGGTGGAAAGGAGACTCCCAGCATAATGACTTAAGCGGGAGAACTCCCTCTCGTACTCTGCCACTGATCGGTTCCCTTGTTTCAAACTCAAAAATTCTTGCAATTTCTAATCAACATATGCATCTGGGATGTATTTCTGTCTGAATTCTCTAATAAAGTCATCCTGTGTCAAGATCGGTGGTTCAAATTAAGCCG
The DNA here is from genome assembly GCF_030052815.1 of Hevea brasiliensis. Taxonomy (NCBI): domain Eukaryota; kingdom Viridiplantae; phylum Streptophyta; class Magnoliopsida; order Malpighiales; family Euphorbiaceae; genus Hevea; species Hevea brasiliensis. The sequence continues at coordinate 86,027,072 of NC_079501.1, forward strand.
TGGGGATGGTCTTCCACCAATCATACGCATCCCCTTGTAGTAGAGACACAGAATATTCAAACTTCAGTTCATCTTGGCAGTGCAGCTTCTTAAATACTCTATCCATTCTTTCAAACCATTGCTCTGCCTCTAAAGGGTCCACTGTACCCTTAAATTCTGCAGCCCCATACTTCAGTAATTTATCATACTGTCTGGCTGGAGGCAGTGGTTGTGCCACAGGTGTCTGGGGTGGAGCTTGAGCAGGCACACCCCCAGCCATTTGTTGAAACATCGCAGCCATCTGCTGTGCGAACTGTGCAGGAAACTACGGCATTTGTGGGGCTGGTGCTATAGATCCACTAATATTCTGCAAAGCTGGGGCTTCCCCTTGTGCCTCAGCTTCAACTGATTGCTCAACTGAGCAATCCCCTTCATCCATCTTAGTCTAAAGTTAAGGTATCTCCTAAACAAGTAACACATGGAGATTTCCCTCCGTTAGTTCATATTCATGATGTAATGCACTGTATGTAACAAATATGGACATTGAGCAGTTGTACTTAACAAGAAAGACACAAATTCTCAAGTTAAAACTCAGCTCAACTCAACTCAACTAAGCCTTTATCCCAAATTCTCAAGTTAAAATATACTTCAAAAATTTTGCTCTGATACCACTAAAACATGTCACACCTTACCCCTCTGTAAGGCATAACATGATCCCGTAGAATACCTAATGAACTACCGCACTTCACCTACCAATAACTCATTAAGTACCCTACAAGGAATTTTAAAATAATTTTCTTACTTTTGTTAAGTGGTGAGCATTTTCTAATAGGTAATTAGAACATTTAATTAACATTAAAACTAGTTAATATTTTTTTTTGTCCATTTTATTTCTCCGTAAATTTTATAAAAATTTTACCAGAGTTCCATCTGTATTTTGAGAAAACAGTTCTTCAAATACCTGAAAAAAAGCACTTCTAAAAATTTTCTCAACCACTACTTCAATTTCATAATCAATCTCAACAATTTCTCAAATCTCAAAATTCAACAGTCAACATTTCTCAATTTCCAAAATTCAATCATCAGTAAAATAATATCTATCAATCTCATTCAAATTAAAATAAAATATTTCCATTCATTAAAGATAACAATCTATATAAATACATCATACCAAAATCTACAGTATGAAAATTCAATCTAAATTTTATTACAACTTTATATAAACTTTGTACAAACTGCTCAAGACTGATTCACATGTCCATACATTTATGTGCAATACATACATCAAAATAAATATTTACAGGCAGGGTATAAATTATACCCGATAACTTCAAGCTGATAAATCCTCAATCCTCGTGAGCTCCGCCTGCTCCTCTAGCCTCTATATCTGCGACAGCAATAAAAGCTATCGCTGAGTACTAGGACTCAGTGGTGCACAACATACTAAAATAATCTTTATGCAGAACCTAAATCACATTTATTCAAAAATTTGATTGAACATGAGAATTAAATACAAATCATGCATTATGAGATTTTAATCCCAAACAATTTCATTTTGAAGTATGAAATCACATTTCATAAAACCCACAGTTAGATCATGCCATTCGAAACAAATAGAATTTCAATAGCCAGAGGCTAAAGAGAAATCACATCATAAGGCTAGCTAGCTCAAATATATGGATATCCATTCACATCCTCTTCTACTGGCACACCTCAACACTTCTCCGGAGAAGGAATCAAAATTCAAAACTAATTACTCCTACTAGTCGTGCTAGTGAGGTGTTCAAATATATGGTCATGACACTTTGGTTTCAAAACTTATCTTAACAATTTACTAAACATTGTAATTTCAAATATACACAATAACTTTCACAATTTAAATCAAAACATCATAAATAAGGTCACAATAAACTTTCAACAATTCAAAGTAAAAGTAAAATGCATATTTCATTCACTTTATCAATGAATTTTAAAGCATAGTGATGTTGTGCACAAACCTCAAGCGAGTCGCCTCTTTGCCTTGACTCGGTTCCACGGGTTCTTTCCTGGTGTTCTTTTCAACTGAAACACACAATTTTATAGTGTTTCAGTACCATAACTTAGAATAAATCCAAAAATAAATTTAACTTCATTTTTACCTAGCTCTAACGTGCTAAACTCGACGTTCTTGAAATTTTGTGTTTTGGGTTACTATTCACTACACTATTCAAGTCAAATTGTTGACTTTCTAAGGCTTAATAGGTATGGAAATTCCAACTTCACCCACATACCACATTTTGGTCACTAAATTTGTTGGTTTTGATTGTTTTCTCAAAACTTAGGTCTTTTTGGCAAAATTGCCAATTTTCAGTTTTGGAGTCCTAAGTTGCACTGTTCCATTGGTCAGTTTACTATTGGAATTTGGCAAAAATTTCTTGATAGAAAATGTTCCCTAATGTCTTAAGTTTATTCTCTTTTTTGAATCACCCCAATTGGAGTTTTTTAGTTCAAGTTATGGCCATTTGAACCATGGCTGCCGGATTGGACACAACCCAGAATTCTGGGTAATTTTCTGGTGCTGGCAGATTTGAGTCACCAACTTGGGGTGGCCAAATGACTTGGTTAATGGCATAATTTGGGTTTGTGTTCTTCACGAAAGTTTTAGGGCTATATCTCATCTAACTACTGGTAAAATTTCAGGTCATTTAGACCTTCCTAGCTCAAGTTATGACCCAAACACGATTACTGTTCATGTGTACTGTTCATACTGCAGATTTTCAAGTTTGGTCAGTTTGTTCACTAGGTTTTGGTCATTTTTTGGGCATGCTTCATCAATGAAAATTGTGTCATTTAGTGCCTATTTTCAGTCCCAATTGGTCCCATACCAATTGGACTTGTAAAATTGTAACACCCCAAAGTTCGGTAGTGCTCACTGCTCCGGTGACTGATCTTGTCCGGATGACTAGGATGCCTAGAACCGTACTTCGATATGAGTGAGGAGACATAAAATAATGAAATACAAGAAAAGAAAACACAAGAAAAATAAAGGAAAAATCATAGCAAAGAAATGTAACCAAGTTAAGCGAGCTGGGAACCCTAGCGATGGGTGACCGCACTGGGAAGTCACGGCGTGGACCGTTGACTAGCCCTGGACTGCGGGGAACCCTGGGAAATATTTTTAGGACATAAATAGAACCTTATTGAAGAATAAATATCATTAGAAAGATCAAAGAAAAATTAAATAATTAGTACAAAGAAAAGTGAGAAATCGAAAATGCATAAAACCTTGAATCACTAAAAATCGGGAATGCAACACGAACAGGGGCATTATGGTCATTTGACATCCCGAAGTGTCTTTTGACCTAAATGTCCATTAAAAATAAATAATATTACACTTAGAAAATAAAATGAAAAATTAGTTTAGTGGTACCTAAAGTAAATAGCTAAAATCATGGGTTAATGCGGGATAAATGAACAATTAACATATAATATGATTTAAATGGTGTGAGTGGGGCACTATGGGATTAATATATACTAAGCGGGGCAGGTGTAAGTCCACTAAACCCATCAGATAGTTCATCTTCTCCATTTCCATTAAACATGCCGAATTGAAGGTGAGAGAAAACAACCATGGCCGTTTCACTCAAGCTCTCTTAACTCCCTCCATTTCATCTCTAAATACTTAGGTTCCTTCATGAAAAATGGTCTACACATCACAAGGAAGATATTGATACCAAATTTGAGAAGTTTGGTGAAGGTTTAACAAGCTCCAAGCATAAGGTAAGTTCATAATTTTGAAGATAGCTTTGTTAAGTTTTGTGTGCATGTTATGGGTGTTGGTTTTGTGAAGGAAAATTTTGAGTTTGAAGAGTTATTGTTGTTTTCATTTTGGACAGCCATGGAGTCACGTTTTTTATGAGATATTTGTGCATATAATTGATGAGAAATGGTGTTGATCATGATGATTTAATAACCTAGTGAATTACTTCATGTTTATATGGTGATTTTGGCACTTGGATGAGAATTGATGAATTGTAGGGCAATGTGGTGTTGAAGAAGGTTTTCGGCAGCTTGGGAACCCTTGAATAATTGTATGTATTGATGGAAGTGTTGGCGGAATGTTGACATAGAAGAATTGATGAATGTATATGTAAATTAGTAGTGGAGATTATATGTAATGATTAGGTGTATTTATGTACATATATTGCTAAATTTGGACTTTGTGGTTTAGGGTTGTATTTGATGTATTGAGAATGTTTGTATTCTGTCCAAATTGACCATAGTAAGAAGTGATAAATGAATATGGAATGGTATAAAATCAGAATTAGGTATGGGGATTTAAAGTAGAGCAAGTTAAATGTGTGTTTGAATTGGGGTTTGAAAGACATATAGAGGGCAGTGTGCAAATAGACCTATGACTTTAAATGTGTAACCTCAATTGGTATGAGACCAATTGGAGGTGAAACTAGGCACAAAATGTGCCAACTTTCATTGAGAAAACATACCAAAATTCTGCTTGCAAGGTGACCTAAGAAAATGACCAATTCGGATTAGGTGCAATTAGGACCTGAAAAATGACCAATTGGGCAGCAGTGAGTATTTAGGCCATAACTCACTCAAACCAGGTCCAATTGACCTGAAATTTTGACCAAGAATAGTTAAGACCCATGCCTACAAGTCTTATGAAGACACCAAAGCCCAGAAATGACCATAAGCAAGTCAAAAAGCTTGCACAAGTTTGGGTCCAAAAACTGGCCGAACCAGAGTTGACCAAATTGACCTAAAATTGACCTAAATTGATACCATTTGACCAGCAATAGTGTAATGACCATAACTTGGTCTACTTAACTCGGATTGACCTGAAATTTTGCCCCGCGTGCAATAAGATCTAGATCTACAAGTTTGTAGTTTTGACCGAAACCCGAAAACCGAGGGAACTAGGCCGTCCGGCTAGGTCAAACCAGTATCCCGGAATCTAGCAATTTGCATTAAAGTGCACTAAGCAAGGAAATGACTTTGGTAAAACATACCAAACCTAAAACCCTATCGAATGTGACATATTAACGACAATAAAACCTAATTTACCTAAAACGCAACGAGGGTTGGTATATTAGGTGATTAAGTGAATAATTGAGTTCAGTACATTATTTACCAAACACCATCGATAGAGACAATTTAATTTAGTACTGAAACACTTCAAATTGTGTTTCTCAGTTAACAAGGACTCAACAAAAGGGAAAGAAACACTGAGTCCAGACCAGGGAGACAGTCATCAGAGGTTTGTGCACAACAACTGTTTCTTTTGAATTATTTTCAATGGAAATAAATATTGACTATTTGTATATCATTGTTTTAAATTGTGGAAATATGTTTGATGGACACTTATTGATTGAAAAATATTGTGAATGGTTTGAAACTGTGAAAAATTGTTTGAATGACATTGATGGATACTTATTGATTTAAAAGCATTGGAAATGGTTTGAAACCACAGCTATCATGTATATTGATTGTATTCCTCATTAGCTTGTCTAGTGGGACGAATTGAATTCCCTCTCTGGCTGAAGTGTTGAGGTGTGTGCCTGTTGAGGACGAATATAATGAGTACTCATATTTTTGCTAGCTAGCCATGTTATTCCTCATTAGTCATTGACTTTTGGGACGAATTGAATACCTCATTAGCCATCGGCTTTTGGGACGAATTGAACTATGGATCATGATTAAGCTGTGTGTGATTTATTGATGTGTATTGTGAGATTGTGAAATGGATTTAAACTCTCAATGACATATACTGTCTTTTGAATTCAAACATGATCTGACTTATGGAAATCTATTGTGATATTGAGAAATGGAGTTTAAATTCTTATTGACCTTTATTGTCTTAATTTGACTATGGTTTTAAGTATCCACTATTTACAGGACTTATGAACTGTGATTTAAATTGTATTTGGTTAATGTTGTGCACCACTGAGACATTGTCTCAGCGATAGCTTTGTGTACTGTAATGTATGACACTGTATGTATATTTTGTCTTGGTTTTGAGCAGTTGTAAATTCAAATTGTACCTTGAAGTTGTAAATTAATTATGAGTTATTTGACTTGTAAAAATTGTATTATATTTCCTTATCTCAGACTTTGAAAAGTTTCTATGGAATTGAGTTGATAAATTGTTGTGTTGAGAAATGTATTGGAGTTGGGATTTGGGAAAACTATTGAAGTGCTTTTTACAGGTTTTCTGAAGAACTGTTTTGTCCAAAATACAGATGGCACTCTACCAAAATTTTTACAGAAATTCCAAATAAACCAAATGAGTTAGTTATTTCACTTCAGTTCACCAAAGTCTTTAACACTGTAAATAGTGCTCACCACTGTAAAAGAAGTAAGAAAAGTTTTTAAAATCCCTTGTAGTGTATTTAATGGGTTATCAGTAAACGGAGTTGGTAATTCATTAGGTATACTACGGGATCATGTTATGCCTTACAGAGGGGTAGGGTGTGACATGTTTTAGTGGTATCAGAGCTAGTTTTTAAATTCTGTTTTCACCTGTTATTTGAATGTTCTTTCTTCATAGTACAACTGCTCAATATCATTGTTTGATACATACAGTATATTACAGTATAAATATGCACTAACGAGAGTAAATATTCTTGTGTTATTTGTTCAGGAAAGCTAAGATCCTCGCATTAATTATGGAAGAGGGTGATCGTTCAGTCGATCAGTCTATTGAGGCTGAGGTGCAAGGGGATGCCCCAGGCCTACATAATGTTAGTGGTTCAAAGAAGACCACCGCAGCATCGCAGCTTTCTGCTCAATTGGCCACAGATGGCTGCAATGTTCCAACAAATGGCTGGAAATGCGCCTACTCAAGTCCCAATACAGACACCAGTGGTACAACCACAGTCTCCTACGAGGCAATATGATAAATTGATGAAATATGGGGCTACAGAGTTCAAGGGGATAGCAGATCCTCTAGAGGCTGAACAGTGGTTAGAGAGGATGGATAGGGTATTCAAGAAACTGCATTGCACAGAGGAGCTCAGATTTGAATACTCAGTGTCTTTGTTACAGGGGGATGCTTATGATTGGTGGAAAACCATTCCCCACAGTCTGGTAGAACCAGCAGTGCTAACATGGAATGACTTCCTCAGGGAATTCAGGCAGAAATATGTCCCTGATGCTTATGTAGACCAGAAACTGCAAGAATTCCTAAGTTTGAAACAGGGGGGCAGATCAGTGGCTGAGTATGAAAGAGAATTTTCCCGCCTAAGCCATTATGCAGTGAGTTTGCTTGCTACCAGCAGGGAAAGATGCAAGAGGTTTGAAACTGGCTTGAAGCCCAGTATCAGAGTACAAGTGCTCGGCTTCAAACACACTAACTTCTCTGAACTTGTTTCTCAAGCCCTAGAGTTGGAAAGAGTTGAGTTTGAGACTGCTCCTGAGAAGAAGAGGTCAGAGAAGACAGAGAAAGAGGGAAAATCAATAGATCAGAGTTCCAGTGGTCATACTGGAAAGAGGAAGAACTATGGGGGACATGGCAGAGGTGGCAAGAAATTTGGAAGGGGAAGATATTCAGGACAGAGACCTCCCCTATCTGGACAGCAAAGTACTAGAGGTTCCTACCCTCCCCACCAATGTGAAACTTGTGGAAGATATCATGGTGGGATATGCTACAAGGCTATTGGAGCCTGTTATAACTGTGGAGGCACAGGACACTTTGCCAAGGACTGCACCAGTAGTCGCAGAGTTGGACCACCTCCTACTATCGCAGAGGGTCGATTGAGCCCCGTCACGTAAGCTCGCAACCACCTAGCAGAGGTAGAGGCAGGGGTAGAGGTAACCCAGCAGGCAGCCAAGGCACAGTAAAACACTCAGAGCAAGATAGTGCTCCAGTCAGAGTCTATGCCATGAGACAGAGAGAAGAGGCAGAGACATCTGATGTTGTGGCTGGTACCTTCTCAACTTTTAATCAGGATGTGTTTGTGTTATTTGATCCGGGTTCTACCCATTCTTTTGTGAGTGCTAGCATCATTGATTGCATTACTGTTCCAGGTACAAAAATGGACTTTGAGGTGCTAGTAACAAGTCCGTTAGGACAGGAGGTCAGGGTTAATAGAATGTATAGAGATTGTCCTTTGGTGATCCAAGGACACACTTTCCTATCTGATCTCATTGAAATGCCCTTCAGAGATTATGATATCATCTTGGGCATGGATTGGTTAGCTAGGCATCATGCCATGATTGATCAGAGGTCAAGACAGTCACTTTTGGTCTCCCCCAGTTCAGTGATGTGGTAATACAAGGGGAGAGGCAGTTATTGCCATCAAACATCATTTCGGCTGCACTAGCCAGAAAAATGATCAGGAAGGGGTGTGAAGCATACTTGGCACACGTAGTAGACACCCAAGTGGGGAGTCCAGCATTGAAAGACATCCCTACAGTACATGACTTTCCTGATGTGTTTCCTGATAAATTGCCAGGATTACCTCCGAAAAGAGAAGTGCAGTTTGAAATTAATGTTCTGCCTGGTGTGGATCCAATCTCCATAACGCCATACAGAATGGCACCAGCAGAGTTGAAGGAGTTGAAGATACAGTTGCAAGAATTACTTGAAAAGTGCTTCATCCGCCCTAGTGTGTCACCTTGGGGAGCACCAGTGTTGTTTGTTAAGAAGAAGGATGGTACTCTCCGCTTATGCATTGACTACCGGCAGTTGAATAAGGTGACAATAAAGAACAGATATCCATTGCCTCGCATTGATGATCTGTTCGATCAATTGAAGGGTGCAGCTATATTCTCCAAAATTGATCTACGATCTGGTTATTATCAGTTGAAGGTGCAAGAGCAGAGTATTCCAAAAACTGCTTTCAGAACTCGGTATGGCCACTATGAGTTTCTAGTAATGCCATTCGGGTTGACAAATGCTCCAGCTGCTTTTATGGATCTGATGAACACTATCTTCAGACCATATCTTGATCAATTTGTGGTGGTGTTTATTGATGACATTTTGATATATTCAAGGAATGCAGAGGAGCATGATAGACATCTGCGGATTGTACTGCAGATTTTAAGGGAGAAACAGCTATACGCCAAATTGTCGAAGTGTGAATTTTGGCTGAAAGAAATCTCCTTTTTGGGACATGTTGTGTCAGCTGAAGGGATCAAGGTAGATTCCAGCAAGGTAGAAGCTATCCTTAATTGGAAGCCGCCAGAACATCACGTAAATTCACGCTTTACGGGTTTAGCTGGATATTACCGTCGGTTTGTGAAAGGGTTTTCTATGTTATCTTCTCCACTGACCAAGCTGCTTCGGAAGGATGTAAAATTTCAGTGGACTGATAAATGTCAGCAGAGTTTTAATGAGTTGAAAAGGTGCTTAACTGAAGCTCCAGTTCTCACTTTACCTACTCCAGGTAAAGAATACACAGTTTATAGTGATGCTTCTCACAATGGGCTAAGCTGTGTACTAATGCAAGATCAGAATGTCATTGCTTATGCATCACGCCAGCTGAAACCGCATGAGAGGAACTACCCAACACATGATCTGGAGTTAGCAGCTATTGTTTTTGCTCTGAAGATCTGGAGACACTATTTGTATGGGGAGAAATGCTACATTTACACAGATCACAAGAGCCTGAAGTACTTAGGCACCCAGAAGGAATTGAATTTGAGGCAGAGGAGATGGTTGGAACTCATTAAAGACTATGATTGCTTAATAGACTATCAGCCAGGGAAAGAAAATGTGGTGGCTGACGCCTTAAGTCGCAAGACTACGGTAAGTCTCAGAGTTTCTCCTTTGTCCATGGTATATGAATTGAAAGCACAGCATGCCAGTTTAGAAATTGATGATGAGGGACAGACAGTAGTTGCATGGCATGTACAGCCAGTGTTGATTGATCGATCGTAATGGTCGTCAGAGTGATGAAAAGTATCAGAAGCTACTGAAAGAAGTCCAGCAGGGCAAGAAACCTGAATTTTCTGTGAAAGATGACGGTTTATTGCTACATCAGGGTAGAATGTGCATTCCTAGTGATGTGGAATTGAGACAGATCATTATGAAGGAAGCACATGAGTCTCCGTTTGCTATGCACCCTGGTGGAACTAAAATGTACAGAGGGCTGAAAGAACATTACTGGTGGATGGGCATGAAGAGAGATATAGCTGAATTCGTTTCCAAATGCCTAACTTGTCAGCAAGTAAAGGCAGAACATCAAGTTCCAGCTGGTTTGTTACATCCTTTGTCAGTACCAGAGTGGAAATGGGAACGGATAACTATGGATTTTGTTACAGGACTTCCAAGGACACAGAGTAGTCATGATGCAGTATGGGTTATAGTTGACAGATTGACCAAGTCTGCTCACTTTTTGCCAGTTCGGATGGATTATAGCCTGGAAAGATTGGCCAGATTGTACGTATACGAGATTGTAAAATTGCATGGAGTGCCAGTATCAATTGTGTCTGATAGAGATCCTAGGTTCACTTCTAGATTCTGGGGTAGTCTTCAGAGAGCCCTAGGAACTAGATTGAACTTCAAAGACAAAGATTCCACCCATGCATGCATGGCCACCCGAGAGGGTTATTCAGATATTGGAGGATATGCTACGGGCTTGTGTGATTGAATTTGAAGGTAGTTGGGATACACACTTGCCTTTGATTGAGTTTGCTTATAACAACAGCTACCAATCAAGCATAGGGATGCCTCCATATGAAGCTTTGTATGGTAGAAAGTGCAGAACTCCCTTATGTTGGGATGAAGTAGGTGAAAGGAAGATGATTGGGCCAGAAATTGTCCAGCACACAGAGGAAAAGATCAGATTGATCAGAGATAGGCTCAAGGCTGCATCAGACGGCCAGAAGTCCTATGTTGATCTGAAGAGAAGAGATATTGAGTATGCAGTGGGTGATAAGGTATTCCTCAAAGTTTCTCCTTGGAAGAGGATTATGAGATTTGGCAGAAAGGGGAAACTGAGTCCTCGTTTCATCGGACCATATGAGGTTCTGGAAAGAGTGGGTCCTTTGGCATATCGGTTGGCATTACCTCCAGAGCTAGCAAGGATACACAGTGTCTTCCATGTGTCCATGTTAAGGAGGTACATATCTGACCCATCTCATATACTATCAGTTGAAGAGATTGAAGTAAATCCAGATCTCTCATATGAGGAAGAACCCATAAAAATTCTGGCTTATGAAGTGAAACAGCTGAGGAACAAACAGATACACCTGGTTAAAGTGCTGTGGAACCATCATTCAGGCCAGGAAGCTACTTGGGAACGTGAAGAGGATATGAGGAGACAGCACCCACAGCTGTTCAGAGACTAATGCCAGGTAAAATTTCGAGACGAAATTTATTTTAAGGGGGAGAGAATTGTAACACCCCAAAGTTTGGTAGTGCATTCTGCTGCTCCGGTGACCAGTGCTGTCCGGACAGCTAGGATGCCTAGAACCGTACTTCAATATGAGTGAGGAGACATAAAATAATGAAATACAAGAAAAGAAAACACAAGAAAAACAAAGGAAAAATCATAGCAAAGAAATGTAACCAAGTTAAGCGAGCCGGGAACCCTAGCGATCGGTGACCGCACTGGGAAGTCACGGCGTGGACCGTTGACTAGCCCTGGACTGCGGGGAACCCTGGGAAATTTTTTTAGGACTTAAATAGAACCTTATTGAAGAATAAATATCATTAGAAAGATCAAAGAAAAATTAAATAATTAGTACAAAGAAAAGTGAGAAATCGAAAAACAGACAAAACACAGTATCTGAAAAATCGGGAATGCAACCCGAACAGGGGCATTATGGTCATTTGACATCCCGAAGTGTCTTTTGACCTAAATGTCCATTAAAAATAAATAATATTACACTTAGAAAATAAAATGAAAAATTAGTTTAGTGGTACCTAAAGTAAATAGCTAAAATCATGGGTTAATGTGGGATAAATGAACAATTAACATATAATATGATTTAAATGGTGTGAGTGGGGCACTATGGGATTAATATATACTAAGTGGGGCAGGTGTAAGTCCACTAAACCCATCAGATAGTTCATCTTCTCCATTTCCATTAAACATGCCGAATTGAAGGTGAGAGAAAACAACCATGGCCGTTTCACTCAAGCTCTCTTAACTCCCTCCATTTCATCTCTAAATACTTAGGTTCCTTCATGAAAAATGGTCTACACATCACAAGGAAGATATTGATACCAAATCTGAGAAGTTTGGTGAAGGTTTAATAAGCTCCAAGCATAAGGTAAGTTCATAATTTTGAAGATAGCTTTGTTAAGTTTTGTGTGCATGTTATGGGTGTTGGTTTTGTGAAGGAAAATTTTGAGTTTGAAGAGTTATTGTTGTTTTCATTTTGGACAGCCATGGAGTCACGTTTTTGATGAGATATTTGTGCATATAATTGATGAGAAATGGTGTTGATCATGATGATTTAATAACCTAGTGAATTACTTCATGTTTATATGGTGATTTTGGCACTTGGATGAGAATTGATGAATTGTAGGGCAATGTGGTGTTGAAGAAGGTTTTCGGCAGCTTGGGAACCCTTGAATAATTGTATGTATTGATGGAAGTGTTGGCAGAATGTTGACATAGAAGAATTGATGAATGTATATGTAAATTAGTAGTGGAGATTATATGTAATGATTAGGTGTATTTATGTACATATATTGCTAAATTTGGACTTTGTGGTTTAGGGTTGTATTTGATGTATTGAGAATGTTTGTATTCTGTCCAAATTGACCATAGTAAGAAGTGATAAATGAATATGGAATGGTATAAAATCAGAATTAGGTATGGGGATTTAAAGTAGAGCAAGTTAAATGTGTGTTTGAATTGGGGTTTGAAAGACATATAGAGGGCAGTGTGCAAATAGACCTATAACTTTAAATTTGTAACCTCAATTGGTATGAGACCAATTGGAGGTGAAATTAGGCACAAAATGTGCCAACTTTCATTGAGAAAACATACCAAAATTCTGCTTGCAAGGTGACCTAAGAAAATGACCAATTCGGATTAGGTGCAATTAGGACCTGAAAAATGACCAATTGGGCAGCAGTGAGTATTTAGGCCATAACTCACTCAAACCAGGTCCAATTGACCTGAAATTTTGACCAAGAATAGTTAAGACCCATACCTACAAGTCTTATGAAGACACCAAAGCCCAGAAATGACCATAAGCAAGTCAAAAAGCTTGCACAAGTTCAGGTCCAAAAACTGGCCGAACCAGAGTTGACCAAATTGACCTAAAATTGACCTAAATTGATACCATTTGACCAGCAATAGTGTAATGACCATAACTTGGTCTACTTAACTCAGATTGACCTAAAATTTTGCCCCGCGTGCAATAAGACCTAGATCTACAAGTTTGTAGTTTTGATCGAAACTCGAAAACAGAGGGAACTAGGCCGTCCGGCTAGGTTAAACCAGTATCCCGGAATCCAGCAATTTGCATTAAAGTGCACTAAGCAAGGAAATGACTTTGGTAAAACATACCAAACCTAAAACCCTATCGAATGTGACATATTAACGACACTAAAACCTAATTTACCTAAAACGCAACGAGGGTCGGTATATTAGGTGATTAAGTGAATAATTGAGTTCAGTGCATTATTTACCAAACACCATCGATAGAGACAATTTAATTTAGTACTGAAACACTTCAAATTGTGTTTCTCAGTTAACAAGGACTCAACAAAAGGGAAAGAAACACTGAGTCCAGACCAGGGAGACAGTCATCAGAGGTTTGTGCACAACAACTGTTTCTTTTGAATTATTTTCAATGGAAATAAATATTGACTATTTGTATATCATTGTTTTAAATTGTGGAAATGTGTTTGATGGACACTTATTGATTGAAAAATATTATGAATGGTTTGAAACTGTGAAAAATTGTTTGAATGACATTGATGGATACTTATTGATTTAAAAGCATTGGAAATGGTTTGAAACCACAGCTATCATGTATATTGATTGTATTCCTCATTAGCTTGTCTAGTGGGACGAATTGAATTCCCTATTTGGCTGAAGTGTTGAGGTGTGTGCCTGTTGAGGACGAATAGAATGAGTACTCATATTTTTGCTAGCTAGCCATGTTATTCCTCATTAGTCATTGACTTTTGGGACGAATTGAATACCTCATTAGCCATCGGCTTTTGGGACGAATTGAACTATGGATCATGATTAAGCTGTGTGTGATTTATTGATGTGTATTGTGAGATTGTGAAATGGATTTAAACTCTCATTGACATATACTGCCCTTTGAATTCAAACATGATCTGACTTATGGAAATCTATTGTGATATTGAGAAATGGAGTTTAAATTCTTATTGACCTTTATTGTCTTAATTTGACTATGGTTTTAAGTATCCACTATTTACATGACTTATGAACTGTGATTTAAATTGTATTTGGTTAATATTGTGCACCACTGAGACATTGTCTCAGCGATAGCTTTTTATTGCTGTCGTAGGTAGAGAGACAGACAGGGCAGCAGACTAGGCTGCATATACCTCCAGCGAGAGATTTTCGGGTATAACGAGTATACCACTTTTTGGCATTGTGTACTGTAATGTATGACACTGTATGTATATTTTGTCTTGGTTTTGAGCAGTTGTAAATTCAAATTGTACCTTGAAGTTGTAAATTAATTATGAGTTATTTGACTTGTAAAAATTGTATTATATTTCCTTATCTCAGACTTTGAAAAGTTTCTATGGAATTGAGTTGATAAATTGGTGTGTTGAGAAATGTATTGGAGTTGAGATTTGGGAAAACTATTGAAGTGCTTTTTACAGGTTTTCTGAAGAACTGTTTTGTCCAAAATACAGATGGCACTCTGCCAAAATTTTTTCAGAAATTCCAAATAAACCAAATGAGTTAGTTATTTCACTTCAGTTCACCAAAGTCTTTAACACCTGTAAATAGTGCTCACCACTGTAAAAGAAGTAAGAAAAGTTTTTAAAATCCCTTGTAGTGTATTTAATGGGTTATCAGTAGACGGAGTTGGTAATTCATTAGGTATACTATGGGATCATGTTATGCTTTACAGAGGGGTAGGGTGTGACAAAAATTCCATTTTTGGTCCCTCAAAGTTGAATTTTGGTCATGGTGCATACCCAATCCGAATTTGGCTTTGATTAAAACACTTCTAACACACTTAATTAGGTCACAAATGACCATTTCTTTCCTTAAAATATGTCAAAGACATCATTTAGCACTTCTTCACATTTTTTGTCTCTAAACCCTAATTCACAAACTCTTGCATTTAGCTACTTTCAAAGCCTTTAATCATAACCATTCAACTAATTAAAGTTCATATACTCATTCAAACCATTCAAATCATGCAATAAACCCCCATACACATGCTGGCCAAATTTTAGCTTAGTCCCTCAACAATTTGTTTCATTTCATTTTAAGTTTATTTACAAGTTAATCAAGCTAAAAACACAACAAATAAACTAATTTTGCATCTTAAATCACTAACCTTGTTAGGTGACTTTAACCTTTCCTTTTTTCTTCTTTCTTTGATGACCAATCTCCTTCTCAAGTGACTAGAACAAGTTTTTATGAAGCAATTATGGGAGAAGTTGAGGTTTAGTAAGGATTTCAAAGCTTGAGTGCAAGCTTTAATGGAGGATCAACAATGGAGGAATGAGGGTGAGTGGGGCGGCAACAAGGTGAGGAAGAAGACTTTTGATCTTTTTTTTTTTTCTTCTTTTCTTTTTGTTTTTATGTTTTTAGGAAGACCAAAAATCTAATTAATTGAATATATTAATTATTATTTTTATGGCATCATGCATGATGTCATCACCTTTTTAACTTTTTCATTTTCTTTTTTCTTTTTTTTTTCTATTTATTTTTCTATTAGTTCTTTAATTTAATTCTCAATTTCGAAATTTTCTTTTCTCCGATTTTATTTGATAGTTAGGTCAGGAGTCAGCTCTCGCGGTCAATTGACCAAATTGCCCCTCGTCGGTTCATTTCGGTTTGCAAATAATTCAATATTTCCTCCGGCTCTCTGACCTAATTATTTGACTGACTTAACAGTTCTTTTTCGTGATTTTCTCTTTTCCACTGTGTTTATAATAGTCCTAAGGACCGCAGCGTTACATTTTACGGTTCGAAATTTGAGTTTAAAATGACTTCGCAGTCCTTCCCGAGAAGGTCACCCATTGCTGTGACTCTCGGCTCGTTTAACTTCTTATGTTCTGTTTTTCTTATTTATACTTAACTAATTGAACATTACTGATTATTTGTGTTTATGGCTTCTCTAGTTGTCTTAAGTGTGGTTCTAATCCCCTTAATTGTCCAGACTGACACCGGTCACCAGAGCAGTGAAATATACTAGGCAATACAAATAGGGGTGTTACAAGAACCACATAAAAATGCCTAATAAAATATAAAATTAATGAATTGAGTTGGATTAACATGTTTTCTAAAACAATAATAAAAATACATAAAAATAAACATAAAAGGAGACTTAATTGTTAACAAAATGTAATGAATGTTAACCTTAAATTTCTATATAATTTGACGCAATAAATCACACATAATCTCAAAAGGTAGATCCTAATTTAGAGGTTGAATGATAGGTTTAGCAGTGAGAACCTCTTTCATCCTATCAAATGCTTTGTTTATAAGACTCTTCAAATCTGAACTCTACATCCTTTGTTAGTAGGCAACACAATGGTAATGAAATCTTGGAGAAATCTTTGATAAACTTCCAATAGAAACCTGCATATCCAAGATAAGAAAGCACTTCATGCACATTTTTGGGATAAGTTAATGCATGTATAATATCTATATTGGCTTTATTAACATCAATTCCCCTAGATGACATAACATGCCCTAAAACTATGCCTTGCTCAACCATAAAATGACATTTTTCAAAGTTCAATACAAGGTTAGTTTCAATGCATTTATCTAAGACAAGTGTAAGATTATGTAAACATGTATCAAAAAAATCCCCATAAATAGTAAAATCATCCATAAATACCTCAATGATGTGCTATACACAATCTGAGAAAATGCTCATTATACACCTTTAGAATGTAGCTAGAGCATTGCAAAGTCCAAAAGGCATGCACCGATATGTAAATATGCTAATGAGGCACATGAATGTGATCTTCTCTTGATCTTCAGGAGCTATCACAATCTGATTATAACCTGAATAACCATCAAGAACATAATAATGAGAATGACCAGCTAACCTTTCAAGCATCTGATCCATGAATGGCAATGGAAAGTGATCTTTTCTTGTTAAAGAATTCAACTTCTTATGATCAATGCACACTCTCCATCCATTTTGAATTCTTGTAGGAACCAACTCATTATGCTGATTCTTCCCCATAGTGATGCCTGTATTCTTAGGAATAACATAAATAGGGCTCACCCACTTGTTATCTGAAATAGGATATATCACAAATACATTAAGGAGCTTTAGTATCTCCTTTTTCACCACATCTATCATGGGCAGATTCAACCTCCCTTGTGTCTCCCTTGTTGGTTTTGCACCTTCTTTAAGCAAGAAATGAAGCATACATGTGGTTGGACTTATTCCTTTAATATCCACCAATATCCACCCAATTACTGCCTTATGCTCCTTTAACAGTTTGATAAGTTTTTCTTCTTGCAATGGAGTTAGATTCTTTACAATGATGACGAGTGGTGTTTCTCCATCACCCAAGAAAACATACTTCAAGTGATTAGATAAAGGCTTTAATTCCAGCATGGGAACCTATTCAATAGAAGGTGAAAGCTTTGTGTGAGACATATCCAAATCAATGTTAGCAACATCATACCTGTCATGTTGTGGGGGTAAAACATTCAGCTCCTTAACCATCTCTTCAAGTTCACCTCCCAATGGCATCTCCTCTTGTGCAACTATGGCATCTCCATCATTCAAATTGTAGATAATAGCTACATTCAACTTGTCATCTCCACTTAGCTCAAAAGCTTCCTACACTAAAGGTTCAATAACATCCAAACTACAAATAGAATGCACATCAGTAGGATATCTCATGGCTTCAAAAATATTAAAATGCATAATCTCACCATCAAATTCCATAAAGAGAGTACCATCAAGCATATTTTTTTTAGTTCTAGAAGTTTTCAAAAATGGTCTTCCTAACAATATAGGTATAGCGTTAGGAGAATTATTATGCTCCATATCCAAAATATAAAAATCAGCAAGGAAAACCAATTAATTAATTTTAACCAAAGCATCCTCAATTATCCCATCAGGATATGTAGCTATATGATAACACCAGTTTCTTTCAAAGGCATAAGATTTAAATAAGCATAAACGGATCTAGGCATGACATTAACAGAAGCTCCTAAATCTGACATAGCCCTCTCAAATCTAGTATTACCAATTTTGCATGGAATACTAAATGTACCTGGATCTTTACATTTGGGAGGTAATTTCTTTTGTATCATAGTAGAGACATTCTCCCTCACACTTACCTTCTCATTACCTTTTAACTTTCTTTTGGATGTGCACAACTCTTTGAGAAATTTTGCATATCTTGGCACTTACTTGATTCCATCCAAAAGAGGGATGTTGATCTACACCTTCTTAAACATATCCAAAATCTCCTTTTCTTGCTTTTCTTTCTTCGCCTTTGCAAACCTGATAGGAAAGGGAGGTATAGGCTTATAATCTAACAGAGGTGTAAAAGGATTTACCTTTGAATAGACTTTTGCCTCTTGCTCTGCTTCTTTGTTTTGTCAATTTTTGTCAACCTCTTTTTTTTTTCAACTCTATGGTCAACCTTATGTTCAGTTGGAGTCTTCTTGCTTAGTGCTTCCACTTCCTTGCCACTTCTCAACACGATTGCACATGCATTCTCTTTTGGATTATTAATTGATTAAGAAGGAAGCTTATCGGACCCTTATGCTTCCAATTTACTAACTGATGTGGCCAACTAACTCATTTGATTCTCCAAAGTTTGAATACTTACCCTTGTCTCTTTCTGAAAATTCATAATGTTAGTAGCAAGAGATTTGACAATATCCTCTAAAGACATACTGATGTGAACCTTCAAGTAATTGGTAACTTAAAAACCCACATTCAAGAATTAAATGAACAATATGGAAAGCACCAAATCAAGATGTATGAATTTGATTCTTTGAACCAGCACAATCAGATTGTTGTGTAATTCAAAGAAAATATCAGAAATGGGATTCTTGACCTAATTCATATGGAGAATGAATAAACCAAGAATATTATGCACATTAAACCTTGCAAGATAGAAATCTCAGCAAGTTAATGAGCTTCACAAGAACAAAGGCAACAGTCAATTTACTCACTAAAGGAGCAGAAACAATCTTTCATTAATATTCAAAGTGTGTCCTCCACTCTCTCCTTACACTTGTATTTATAGCCTCTTGGCTTCAAAGCTAAAGACAAAAATATCCCTACTTTAGTAACAGCTGTAAAGAGCTTTAAGTCCAAACAAAAATTAATCTATCAAAAGACTAAAAACTCCCAACAAAAAGCAAATTTAATACAGCAGCAAATAAGGGCATTTAAGTCCAAAAGAGAGGTGGTTATAACAGCAAGGAATATTCCTTGAAAAAGGTGCCAGCAGATGCATGTACATGGGTTGGATCCGGTGCATGCATGTCCACCGGTTATTCCATGTAACCTAATGCTCCACATGACACCTGGTCACTTCCAAGCTTAATTTTCACCAAATTTAATCCTTTATAATTTTCTTCATGCCATTCCAACTTATAATCATTGCTCCTTAAGATTTCACAAATTAAATTCTGAAGTGATTTAGCTCTAGCTCTAGTAATTGGACCTTGGATGAAATCCTTTGGTGTGGATGTAGCTTGATTCCCATCATTCCCCTCCGCTTCTAAAGGATTCGTCCTCGAATCTGTTCCAGCATCAACACAAGGAGATAAATCAGCAACATTGAAGGTGGCACTGACATTATACTCACCGGGCAGGTTTATTTTATAGGCATTATCATTAATTTTGGTCAGCACTTGGAAAGGTCCATCACATCTTGGTTGTAATTTTGATTTCCTTCGAGAGGGAAACCTTTCTTTGTGTAAGTGAACCCATACCCAATCTCCAAGTTGAAATGTGACTTTCTTCCTTCCTTTGTTGGCTTGACTAGCATATTTTTCATTTTTCTTTTCAATTTGAAGATTGGCTTGTTCATGGATTTTCTTCACCAATTCTGCTTTTCTTTTTCCATCCAAACTAGCAAGCTCGTTCACAGGCAAAGGTAAAAGATCCAAAGGAGTTGAAGGATTGAAACCATACACAATTTCAAATGGAGAATAGCCAGTAGAAGAATGCACATTTCTATTGTATGCAAATTCAACAAGTGGAATGCAATCTTCCCATGACTTCAAATTTTGCTTAACCACAGCATGCAAAAGAGTAGTTAGTGTCCTATTTACTACTTCAGTTTGACCATCTGTTTGTGGGTGACAAGTGGTGGAAATAACAACTTGGTGCCCAATTTTCCCCACAAAACCTTCCAAAAGTGACTAAGGAATTTAACATCCCTATCACTAACTAAACTCTTAGGTATGCCATGCAACCTAACAATATCTCTAAAGAATAAATTTGCAACATTTGTAGCATCATCAGTTTTATGGCATGGAATAAAATGTGCCATTTTGAAAACACATCAACAACAACAAAAATTGAATCATGGCCTTGTTTAGACCTAGGTAATCCCAACACAAAATCTATAGACAAATGAACCCAAGGATCACTAGGGGTAGGTAAAGGTGTATACAAACCTTGTGGCAAAATTCTAGATTTAGCCTTAGCACACACAACGCACCTAACACATACTCTTTCAACATCTCTTTTCATATTCGGCCAATAAAAATGTTCCTTTAACACATCTAAAGTTTTGGCAACACCAAAATGACCCATTAATCCTTCAGCATGAGACTCATTCACAAGTAATTCACGCATGGAACTCTTAGGCACACACAATCTATTTTCTCTAAACAAATATCCATCATGCCTGTAAAACTTCTCAAAAGCATTCTTTTCACAAGATACATACACTCTAGCAAAGTCATCATCTTCAGCATATAATTCTTTCACATATTCGAATCCTAATAACTTTGCATCAAGAAGGGCAAGAAGGTTATACCTTCGAGATAAGGCATCAGCCACCACATTTTCTTTCCCATGTTTGTATTGAATCACATATGGGAAGGTCTCAAGGAACTCAACCCATTTTGCGTGACGCCTACTCAACTTATTTTGCCCCTTGATATGCTTCAATGACTCATGATCTGTGTGGATGACAAATTGCTTTGGCCAAAGGTAATGTTGCCATGTTTCCAAGGCACGTACCAATGCATACAACTCCTTGTCATATGTGGAATAGTTTAAAGCTGCTCCATTAAGCTTCTCACTAAAGTATGCTATTGGTCTCTTATCCTGCATTAAAACGGCTCCAATACCTATACCTGATGCGTCACACTCAATCTCAAAAGTCTTAGAAAAATTAGGTAAAGCCAACACAGGAGCGGAACATAACATGTCTTTAATTTTGTGAAATGCATCATCTTGTTTCTGTTCCTAAACAAAATTAACATTCTTTTTGACAAGATCATTCAATGGTGCTGCAATGGTACTGAAATTCTTAATAAATCTTCTATAGAAACTAGCTAGTCCATGGAAACTACGTACTTCATATGCAGACTTTGGAGTGGGCCAGTCTCTAATAGCTCTAATTTTTTCATCATCGACTTCAACACCATTAGCACTAATGACAAATCCTAAAAAGACAACCTTTTCCATGCAAAATGAACATTTCTTCAAGTTAGCATATAATTTTTCCTTTCTTAACACATCGAATACAGCTCTTAAATGATGCATATGTTCATTCATGCCTCTACTATAAACCAATATATCATCAAAATAAACAACAACAAATTTTCCAATAAAAGCACGCAACACATGATTCATCAATCTCATAAAAGTGCTAGGAGCATTAGTTAGCCCAAAAGGCATCACTAACCACTCATATAGTCCATGCTTTGTTTTAAATGCAGTCTTCCATTCATCACCTACTTTCATGCGAATTTGATGATATCTGCTTTTCAAGTCAATTTTGGTAAACACACAAGCACCACAAAGTTCATCCAACATATCATCCAATCTAGGTATAGGGTGGCGATACTTTACAGTGATTTTGTTGACCGCCCTACAATCCACACACATGCGCCATGTGCCATCTTTCTTTGGTACCAAAAGGACGGGTACAGCACAAGGGCTCATACTTTCTCTCACGTAACCCTTAGCTAGCAATTCCTCAACTTGCCTTTGTAATTCTTTGGTTTCTTCAGGATTAGTTCTATAGGCTAGACGGTTGGGAATAACTGCTCCAGGTACAAAATCAATCTGGTGCTCAATCCCTCGAATAGGTGGTAGTCCAGCTGGCATCTCCTCAGGTAGCACATCCTCATATTCCTGCAAAAGGGAGATAACAACACTAGGCAAATTGGGGTCAAGGTCAGATGTGGATAAACAAGAGTCCTTAAACACAATTAATAACATTTGCTTGTTGGTAAACATGGCATTCCTCACATCTCTTCCTTTAGCATACAAGCTTAATTTTCTCTCCCCTCTTTACCTTGACTCTCCTTTTGCGCCGAAGTTTCACCTTTTTCAAGCACTCTTGGAATGTTTTCTTTACTCTCTTTTCTTTCCTCACAACCACCCTTGTCTTGCTCACTCACAACATTTTCAGTCAATTTCTTTTCACTCCTTCTTTTCTTCTCTGCTCTCTTTTCGGCCACTCTTGATTTTACCTCACCCATTGCTTGCTTAAGCCTTGTTTGGTCTTCATAAATCTGTTTTGGTGTCATAGGTGCCAAAATGATTTTCCTTCCATTCATTTCAAAAGAATACCTATTTTTATACCCATCGTGGATCACCTTTCTATCAAATTGCCATGGTCGGCCAAGTAATAAATGGCCAGCTTGCATTGGAACCACGTCGCACATAACCTCATCTTGATACTTTCCTATTACGAAGGAAATCAGCACTCGTTTTGTTACTTTCACCTCACCACATTCATTCAACTATTGCAATTTATAGGGTCTAGGGTTTTTCAAAGTACTCAACCCTAATCTCTGCACCAAATAAGTACTAGCAACATTGGCACAACTTCCCCCATCAATGATGACACTACAAGCTTTGTCTTGGATAAGACACCTTGTATGGAAAATTGTTTCTCTTTGCAATTCATCACCAACATCCTCCTTCACTTGAGTATTTAATGCTCTCATAATCACTAGAGCACTTCCTTCAGCAGCATATTCCACCTCTGCATCCTCCTCCCCTGAAGATGTGGAATCACTCACAATTTCCTCATCCATTTCTATCTCACCATTTTCTCTCATGACCATGACTCTCTTGTTAGGGCATTGAGAAGTAATGTGTCCACTGCCCAAACACCTAAAACACTTCACATCTCTATTTCGGGTAGTAGTTGCAACCTCCTTTCCTTTACTTTCTACAAATTTCTTCTCCACCTTCTTTTCCTTTTCCTCATTTTTCTTATAGTTGCTAACAGCCTTTTCCCTATCCTCCTTCTTCCAGTTAGACTTCCAAGATGAAGACGTACCTGCATTTCCTCCAAATTTTGACTTGCTTTTAAGTTGCCTTTGTACCTTCATAGCCATGTGGACCATATCCTCCAACTCAACATAGTGATGTAACTCAACAATATGAGCAATCTCCTTGTTTAGCCCATTCAAGAATCTGGCCATGGTGGCTTCTCTATCCTCCTTTACATTTGTTCTAATCATTGCAATTTCCATTTCTTTATGATAATCTTCAACACTTTTAGAACCTTGAGTCAATCTTTGTAACCTCTGATGTAGCTCTCTATAGCAATGACTAGGAACAAATCTCCTTCTCATTATAGTTTTCATCTCACCCCAGGTTGCAATTAATTGCTCATAATTTCTCCTTCTACTAATCAACACTTGATCCCACCATACCAAAGCATAATCAGTAAATTCTACAGCTGCTAACTTTACTTTCTTCTCCTCTGAATAGTGATGACAATCAAAGACAGCTTCTACCTTCCTTTCCCATTCTAGATACACATCCGGATCATTTTTCCCTTGGAAAGAAGGGATTCTCATTTTAATACTTTTGATATTGTCATCTACCCTATTCCTCTCTCTTTCCTCTCTTCTTATCCTCCTATCCCCATTCCTCCTATCTTCAGCTCTTCTCTCATATCTACCCCTCCTTGGTCTTTTAACCTCAAAATCATAGTTATCAACCTCATCTTCATCAGATTCAACTACTGGAGGTACAAGATCCCTCCTATTCGGCCTTCTCTCATTTTGCCTATCTCTTTGCTCCAATCTTTCCAACCTATCTATGATTCCATTGCACACAACATTCATTCTTTCAAATTGTTGTCTGACAGCCTGCATGTAGAATGGATTTTCACCTTCCCCCTCACTACCATCACCCCTTCTAGACATGTTTTCAAACCTGCAAGAAAATGGTTAGTGTAAAGAAAACACCTCACTCACTCCCTTACGTGTTTACACTCAACAGGGGACACTCCACTCGTGTTTAACTCAACAAGGCTTTTCCCCTCTTATGAACTCACCACTCTGTGCCTTTTACCTCTCTTGGCTATGTCCATAAGTTCTTATCAAACTCAAGTAACTCAAACCAAGACTGTACTCACAAAAATTTAACACACAATAAAATTCTTGAACGTGACGGATCAAAACGAGTAATCAAGAAAGCAATAATGTGACTCAAGAAGTCAAGAAAAGAAAAGCTCAAGTATGGAAATGTAATGCAATAAGGAATCAAGAAAGAAGACACCAAAATAAAAGAGTAGTAAGCTGGAAAAGAGACAACCTAAAGTAGAGATATCAAGCTTACATATCCAAGTTTGCCACCAACTTATCACAATTACCAGCAGTTCACACAATACACCAAGAATTGCATAAATTTAGGATCACCAAGCAAACGAGTGTATTTTGAACTGAAATTGAGTAGACAAATGCAACCCAATACTGACTAATTGCTGCTAGAATTTCAAGCTTTTCTTGACAGGTTTACCTTGTAAACCAAATTTAATCGTGTCTGCAGCAAAATTTTTTTTCCCCACACAAAAAAGTTAAATTTTGAGCTGAAATTTAATTTGAGAACAGCTCAAATGTGGCAAAAACAACCTGTAAATTTTTAGGAATTTACGGGCTGATTTGCTACGTGAACTTAATTTGATCGGGTCTGCCGCAAAATTTTGGTTTCCCACACAAACGGACGAATTTCAAGCTGAAATTTAATTTGGGAACTACTGAAATGGGGTATAAACACTCGATAAATTTTCAGAAATTTCTGGGTACATTTGCTATGTGAACTTATTTTGATCTATCCTGCCGCAAAATTTTGGTTCCCCACACAAATGGTTGAATTTTAAGCTGAAATTTAATTTGGGAACTACTGAAGTGGGGTATAAACACCCTGTAAATTTTTTGGAATTTTTGGGTCTATTTGCTATGTGAACTTGATTTGATCAGGTCTGCTGCAAAATTTTGGTTCAGCAGGGAAACAATATCAAACAACCCCCAAAATTTACACCCAACGTCTTAAACACATCCAAATAATGCTGGTACAGTTTCAGGCCAAATTGGTAAGTCGAACTCAATGACCCAAATAATCTCTTATGCTTGATATCAAAATGAAGGAAGCAAGATGGATAGCTAGAATAATGGCTTTGGCTTGATTAACCCAAAACCCTAAGACAAACTCAACAAAACAAATTTTTGAACAAACAAGTCAAACTAAACCCCAAGAGCCAAATAGCAAATATGAAGAAGGTAAGAAACACAAAGAATAAGAAGCAAATAGAGAATCTACCTTGTTTGGACGTCCCTTTGCTCTGATA
This sequence comes from Hevea brasiliensis, assembly GCF_030052815.1. NCBI lineage: Eukaryota > Viridiplantae > Streptophyta > Magnoliopsida > Malpighiales > Euphorbiaceae > Hevea > Hevea brasiliensis. The sequence goes on from NC_079501.1 coordinate 86,052,948, forward strand.
CCAAAACTGATGTGAACCTTCAAGTAATTGGTAACTTGAAAACCCACATTCAAGAATTAAATGAACAATATGGAAAGCACCAAATCAAGATGTATGAATTTGATTCTTTGAACCAGCACAATCAGATTGTTGTGTAATTCAAAGAAAATATCAGAAATGGGATTCTTGACCTAATTCATATGGAGAATGAATAAACCAAGAATATTATGCACATTAAACCTTGCAAGATAGAAATCTCAGCAAGTTAATGAGCTTCACAAGAACAAAGGCAACAGCCAATTTACTCACTAAAGGAGCAGAAACATTCTTTCATTAATATTCAAAGTGTGTCCTCCACTCTCTCATTACACTTGTATTTATAGCCTCTTGGCTTCAAAGCTAAAGACAAAAATATCCCTACTTTAGTAACAGCTGTAAGGAGCTTTAAGTCCAAACAAAAATTAATCTATCAAAAGACTTAAAACTCCTATCTAAATGCAAATTTAATACTGACAAATAAGGGCATTTAAGTCCAAAAGAGAGGTGGTTATAATAGCAAGGAATATTCCTTGAAAAAGGTGCCAGCAGATGCATGTACATGGGTTGGATCCGGTGCATGCATGTCCACAGGTTATTCCATGTAACCTAATGCTCCGCATGACACCTGGTCACTTCCAAGCTTAATTTTCACCAAATTTAATCCTTTATAATTTTCTTCATGCCATTCCAACTTATAATCATTACTCCTTAAGATTTCACAAATTAAATTCTAAAGTGATTTAGCTCTAGCTCTAGTAATTGGACCTTGGATGAAATCCTTTGGTGTGGATGTAGCTTGATTCCCATCACATACCTTGTTCTTGAACTAGTTGTGGTTGCCTTTGAAACTGAGGTTGCACTTAGTTGAAACTAGAGGGTTGATTAGGAAAGGTGTTCTTTTGTCCTTGATTGCTATAGCTAAGGTTAGGATGATCCCTCTATCCTTAATTGTATGTGCTTATATAAGGATCATACTTCCTTTATGGTGGACCAAGAAATCCTCCTATTGCATTTGCATGCTCAATGGAATTCTCTTACAATGTAGGACACATATCAGTTGGATGTCCTTGTGCTAAATATATACCACATTTCTTCACTTGTTGCTCTTTCTCTACAACCAAGTGGCTAATAAGAGAAGTTAAATTAGCTATTTGATTTTCTAAGGAAGTTACTTACCATTCCTTACTCCAAACTGTTGTGAATTTGCAGCCATGTTTGATATCAAGTTCTTTGCTACTTCAAGTGTCTTATCTACCAAAGCATCTCCACCAGCTACATCTATCATACCTCTATCAATAGGAAGAAGACCTTCATAAAAATATTAAATGAATAGTTGCTTACTTATTTGATGATGTGGGCAACTTGCACACAATCTCTTTAATCTCTCCCAATACTCATGCTGTAACCCCCCTATTTGCATAGCCTGGTATATTTCACTATTCCGGTGACCGGTGTCGGTCCGAACAATTAAGGGGATTAGAACCACATCTAAGACAACTAGATAAACCCTAAATGCAAATAATTAGTAATTGTCAATTAGTTAAGTATAAACAAGAAAAACGAAACATAAGAATTTAAATGAGCCGAGAGTCACAGCGATGGGTGACCTTCTCGGGAAGGACTGCGAGGTCGATTTAAACTCAAATTTCGAACCGTAAAATGTGATGCTGCGGTCCTTAGGACTATTGCGAACACAGTGGAAAAGAGAAAATCATGAAAAATAATTGTTAAGTCTGTCAAATAATTAGGTCAGGAATCTTGAAGAAATATTGAATTATTTACAAACCAGGTCGAACCAGCAAGGGGCAATTTGGTCAATTGACCCCTGGAGCTGACTCCTGACCTGACTGTCAAATAAAATTGGAGAAAAGAAAATTTTAGAATCGGAAATTAAATTAATGAACTAAAGAAAAATAAATGAAAAAAAAAAAGAAAAGAAAAAGGTTATTTACATCGCTTGGATGACATCATCACGATGTCAAAATTAATTTAACTTTTCCTACAATTTTTGACTAAGTCAAATTTGACTTAATAAAATACAAATGAAGGAACGGAAGCGTGAAAAACACAAGTTTATACCATTGAATTCAAAAATTTTCACCTAGGGTCACATGCATCATGCAAGATTTATTTTTTTTATCTATTTGATTTCAATGATAAACAACATACTAAAACTCTTTTAATATGTTTTTGGATCTGTATTTTCCATTTAAGATTTTAAAATTAACCAGATTAATTTTAGAACCCTAGATTAAATCAAGAACGATTACACTAACCTCTTGATGCACTGCAGCGTGTCTGCGCCTTTGAGATTGGTCTTCAGGACACCAGATGTTGTCCCTCTAGCTTGTCCACACCAAGAACACCTATGGCAGCCCTTGAACAGCTTCTAAAGCTTTTTCTATTAATTAGAAATTCAAGTTCTGCCTTTTAAGAGATTAGAGATGTAAACAGGACACTAGAAACAATTTCTAGTGTTCTTAATTCAAGAGATTGATGGCTAATCTCTTTGAATTGATGAGAGATGAAGAAGAATAGATGAAAAGCCTCAAAGTGGCGTGAAAAAGGAGAGGAGTGACTGCTGGTTGCTTTTCTTTTCATAACAACACTTAAATAGCTAGGTTAACACATTAAACCCTTGCCACATGTCACCCTTTGATTAGCTCTAGGTTTAAGTGACCCAATCACATTGTGCCAAGTGTCAAACCTATATTTAATCTTGATTTTAATCATCTTACATGATTAAAAAACATTTGGTAAGCTTATGTTTAATCCCATATGTCACCATCTCATGATGCCACGTGTCACACTGTGAAATGACCAAAATGCCCCTGTGTTTTAATTTTGAGTTCTTAACCCAAAATAATTATTTTTCTTCTTCTAATCAATTTATATCAAATATAAATTAATTAATTAATCTCTATTAATTAATTTCTCATTAATTAAATTCATATTTAAACACTTTAAATATAAATTTAACTTATACTATACATCCAATAATCTAGATTTGGTTTCAAGTCATACTATGGACCTTGCAATTTAATTGCAAACCAAACCTATTTAATTAATCAATTAAACTCTTTAATTAATTAATTAAATCATATTTAAATAGGTGATAACTTGTGTATGTGTGTGACTTACTAGGCTCATCACTAATTGGCAATGAGACATGATATCAACTCTTAATATCATTAGAACTCTTTCTTACCATAAATGATTTCTCTAAATCATTTTACGAACCTCATAGACCATGGTTAACACCTAGCATAGCATGTCATGGCCACCCAATTAGTAATAAGGTTTACCTTAAATGAACCTATAATCATATGTTACCATGCACTAGAATCTCTCTGTTACAAAATCCCAACTCAAGCTGGAGTCATGGTTTATGTCAAACTCCATTTGCTATGAATATTATGTTCTCTTTTAATTCCAATTCTTGATTAAAAAGATTTTCTCATCAGAAACTCTTTTCTGAATAAATCTATCTGTCCTGGCCAGGAACTTGAAACATCAAGAACAATTAAATGAACATAGGATTTTATCTCTATTTACTTAGAGGAATAGATTCCATCTTGATCAACACCTACCTCCATATATAACTAGTAGGAGCCAACAGATGCCCATATACCCATGCACAGTACAAGTATGAAAGCAGTATCAAACTCAAACTACCTATATACAAGATAACTGTGCTATCTCAGGTCTAAAGATTATATGCACTGATATGATTTATGACAAAACATTGACAAGAGTAAACTCCATGTGCTTGTCATAAGTGTCACTGGTTCGGCCTACTTATCATTTATAAGTGCCTATCATATTTGTTATATGGCATGAGACTCACCATTCCATCTTATTTATATCTCATATGAATAACTTGGGAACAAACATGAATACAATCTTTCTGGATAAGTCATGTTCTTATTATGAAGTATCCTCGATTGTGAACCTATTTATGATACTTTGTGCTAGAAATATTGTCACTCATATTCTTAACAACTTAAGAATAATATTTCTAAAAAAATATCAATGGACCTTTTCTATTACACATAAATATATTATGTAAACGGAAAAGTGGAAATGCCTTTTATTAATAAAAATATGTACAAGATACATACTAAATGATATCCTCTAGGGCATACTACTAACAACAAAATACATAGAAATTGAAACAAAATTCATTTCTTCCTCCTGCATAAGTTTCGGCCACCCATCTCCCATAGCTCCTCCATGTGCAAACCTCCATTAAAGCTTGTTTTAAGCTTTAAAACCTTTACTAAACCCTAATTTCACCTATAATCCTCCATTAAAGCTCATCTTTGAGCTTGAAGATAAGAAAATCTCACCATAGAAAATTGTCCTACCATAACTAGATTTTGTTTGGGCAACTAGGAATGAAGATTCAGGGAAAAGAAAGAAGAAAAATTTGAAGGAAGGAAGAAAGAAAATTCTGCACTAAGGTTAATGATCCAAACTTGAAACTTTTAGTTTAATATTTGTGATTTTAGCTTAAGGAACTTAGAAATGAACATAAAATCAAATGAAAACAAGTGTGGAGGACTAGGCATGGATTTCGACCAGCTAGGGTTTGAGATGAGAATGTATGAATTTAATTGAATTAAATATGTTAGTAAGCTTGTATGAGTGGTGAAGTGATGTTGGTATGCTTTGAATTAGTTAAATGTAACAAAAATGTGAATTAGGGTTTGGACCTAGGCTTTTGGAAGGCAAAAATTGGAGAATTGGTCAAATGGTGTGTTTGACCTAGTTTGAGCTGAAAAATGGTCATATGTGACCAATTGTGGTATATTGGAAGTGTTAGAATTAGGTCTAAATTCAGATTGCTTAGGGACATTCTGCAAGCAGTAGGACCAAGGTCCCTTTCAGGGACCAAAACTGAAAATTTACCAACCCAATTGGTGTGAGGCCAATTGGGAATGAAACTAGACACAAAATGACACATTTTTCATTCAGGAATCATGCCCAAAAAGTGACCATAGCATAGTGAACAAATTAGCCAAATCCGGAATTGAGTGTTCTGCCTTGTACAAAAATGACTAAATGAACAGTGTTTATTCATTTGGCCATAACTTGGGCTAGGCAGGTCCAAATGACCTGAAATTTTACCAGTAGAAATCTAAGACATAGCCCTACAAATTTTATGAAGAACACAAACCCAAATTATGCCCTTAACCAAGTCATTTAGCCACCCAAAATTGGTGACCTAAAACTGCCAAAACCAGTTTTGGTGCCCAGAAAATCTGGGTTAGGCCAATCCGGCCAGCCATGTTCAAATAGCTATAACTTGAGCTACAAAACTCCAAATAGAGTGATTCAAAAAGGGAAATAAAGTTAAGACAATAAGGAACAATTTCTATGAAGAAAACTTGGCCAAATTCTAACAGCAACATGACCAATGGAACAGTGAAAAATAGGTCACCAAAACTAAAATTTTGAAAATTTACCTAAAAGACTTAAGTTTTGAGAAAATGACCAAAACCAATAAGTTAGGTAACCAAAATGTGGTATGTGGGTATAATTGGAGTTCCCATACTTTTTAAGCATTAGAAAGTCAACAAATTGACTTGAATAGTGTCATAAATAGTAACCCCGAAATGCAAATTTTAAAGAACATCAAGTTTAGCATATTAAAGCTAGGTATAAATAGATTTTATTTTATTTTTGGACTTATGATAAGTTGTGATACTGAAACATTGTGAAATTTTGTGTTTTAATTGAAAAAAAATACCGGGAAAGAACCCGAAACATCGAGTCAAGGCCAATAGGTGACTCGCATCAGGTTTGTGCACAATAAACCTTAATTTAACGTTTTCTTATAGAAAATTTGTTTAGTTATGCATTGTGAAATTATTGTGTTAATTATGCGTTTTGAGAATTATTGTGTTGCCACTTTGGGAATGGAAATTTGACTTTAGAAATTGATTGTGTTTTGCATAAAATATTTGAATAACTTAATTTAAATTGTTTTTAATTCACACTTGGCATGACAATATTAATATGTTCCTTCTCCACTTGTGGGGTGAGTTTGATATTTGATCACTTTCTTCCCTCTCTGGCTTCCCAGTCTTAGGGGTGAGTTTGGATGAGTACTCATTAGCTAGCTAGCCACCTTCCTCATTGATTTCGATTAGTGGGGAGAGTTTGCCTTGTCGTGGTGTACAACACGACATGTTTGGAAATTTTGTGTCATGGCCTAAGTTGTGTTATTTATTGGCAACACTATGTTTATTAAATTATTTGATCTGAGTTATGTTATATTAAGCTTTGAAAATTATGATTTGTTATAAATGTGATTTGAAAAATTGTGAAATGCAATTATGAGATTTTTGAATTATGAATTGTTCATGAATGTTTTATATTATGCATTTTATGTTTTATTGTGCACCACTAAGTAAACTTTACTCAGCGATAGCTTTAATTTGCTGTCGCAGATAGAGAAAAGGACATAGCAGTGGTAGTCACTGATCGAAGAGAGCACAGTTGAAGAATTTTTGTACGGGTATTTGTTAATACCTTTGTAATTATTTTAATATAAATGGTTTAGTGTCATATGTATTGAGGTAGATTGAGCAGTTTTACAGTCAATGTATAATAATATTTTTTTTGAGATTTTGCGTCTATAAATTAACTTATGAATGTAAATTAAATATTTAAAATGCAATGTGCATGAGTTTATGAAATGTTTTGAGATATCAATTCTTGATTTGAAATTTGGATTTTGAATTGAAGTGTTGCTATTGCCATTGATTTGAAATTTGGTGGTTGCAAATGGGGTTGAAATTAATTATTTTGAAGTGTTTTTCACAGGTTTTGAAGAACTGTTTTTCCCAAATACAGACGGCACTCTACCAAAATTTTTATAAAATTTGTGGAAAAATAAAATAGGATAAAAATCTTAACTAGTTTTCAAACTTCAATTAAATATTTTTATTTCTTACCAAAATGCTCACCACTTTCAAAATGTAAGAAAATGGTTTTAAAATCCCTTGTAGTATATTTAATGGGTTACCGGTAGGCGAAGTATGGTAAATCATTAGATATACTACGGGATTATGTTACATCTTACTGAGGAGTAGGGTGTGACACATGAAGGAGCGAAAGCATGAAAAAACACAAGTTTATACCATTGAATTCAAAAATTTTCACCTAGGGTCACATGCATCATGCAAGATTTATTTTTATCTATTTGATTTCAATGATAAACAACATATTAAAAATCTTTTAATATGTTTTTTGGATCTGTATTTGCCATTTAAGATTTTAAAATTGATCAGATTAATTTTAGAACCCTAGATTAAATCAAGAACAAATACACTAACCTGTTGATGCACTGCAATGTATTTGTGCCTTTGAGATGCGTTTTCAAGATTCCAGATGTTGTCCCTCTAGCTTGTCCACACCAAGAATACCTATGGCAGCCCTTGAACAGCTTCTAAAGTTTTTTCTATTATTTAGAAAATGAAGTTCTGCCTTTTAAGAGATTAAAGATGTAAATAGAACACTAGAAACAATATCTAGTATTTTTAATTCAAGAGATTAATTGCTAATCTCTTGGAATAGATGAGAGATGAAGAAAAAGAGAAAGGGAAGCCTCTTGGTTGGCGGCACCAAGGTTATTTGTTGCTGGTTGTGTTATTTTCTTTTCATAACAACACTTATATAGCTAGGTCAACACATTAAACCATTGTCACATGTCACCCTGTGATTGGTTCTAGGTTTAATTGACCCAATCACATTGTGCCAAGTGTCAAACCTATATTTAATCTTAATTTTAATCATCTTATATGATTAAAAGACATTTGGCAAGTTTATGTGTAATTCCATATGTCACCATCTCATGGTGCCACATGTCACCCTGTGAAATGACCAAAATGCCCCTAAGTCTTAATTTTGAGTTCTCAACCCAAAATAATTATTTCTCTTCTTCTAATCAATTTATATCAAATATAAATCAATTAATTAATCTTTATTAATAAATTTCTCATTAATTAAATTCATATTTAAACACTTTAAATATAAATTTAACTTATACTATACATTCAATAATCTAGATTTGGTTTCAAGTCATGCTAGGGACTTTGCAATCTAATTGCAAACCAAACCTATTTAATTAATCAATTAAACTCTTTAATTAATTAATTAAATCATATTTAATTTGGTGATAACTTGTGTATGTATGTGACTTACTAGGCTCATCACTAATTGGTAATAAGACATAATATCAACTCTTAATATCATCAGAACTCTTTCTTACCATAAATGATTTCTCTAAATCATTTTATGCACCTTATAGACCATGGTTAACACCTAACATAGTATGCCATGGCCACCCAATTAGTAATAAGGTTTACCTTAAATGAACCTATAATCATATGTTACCATGCACTAGAATCTCTTTGTTACAAAATCCCAACTCAAGCTGGAGTCATGGTTTATGTCAAACCCCATTTGCTATGAATATTATGTTCTCTTTTAATTCCAGTTCTTGATTAAAAGATTTTCTTATCAAAAACTCTTTTCTGATTAAATCTATCTGTCCTGGCCAGGAACTTGAAACATCAAGAACAATTAAATGAACATAGGATTTTATCTCTATTTACTTAGAGAAACAGATTCCATCTTGATCAACACCTACCTCCATATATAACTAGTAGGAGCCAACACATGCCCATATACCCATACACAGTACAAGTATGGAAGCAGTATCAAACTCAAACCACCTATATACAAGATAACTGTGCTATCTCAGGTCTAAAGATTATATGCACTAATATGATTTATTACAAAACATTGACAAGAGTAAACTCCATGTGCTTGTCATACGTGTCACTGGTTCGGCCTACTTATCATTTATAAGTGCCTATCATGTTTGTCATATGGCATGAGATTCACCATTCCATCTTATTTATATCTCATATAAATAACATGGGAACAAACATGAATACAATCTTTCTGGATAATTCATGTCCTTATTAAGAAGTATCCTCGATTGTGAACCTATTTATGATACTTTGTGCTAGAAATACTATCACTCATATTCTTAACAACTTAAGAATAGAATTTCTAATAAAAAATCAATGGACCTTTTCTATTACAGATAAATACCTTATGTAAACGAAAAAGTGGAAATGCCTTTTATTAATAACACATGTACAAGATACATACTAAATGATATGTTCTAGGGTATACTACTAACAATCTCTCACTAGCACTAGAGCCATTCAACAAATCGATCTTTTTCTGATCTGGTTTCCAATTTATCAGTGTTCAGCTTTTTGATATAAGCTGGACAACCTCAAATCTTAACATGCTTAAGACTTGGTTTTCTTCCATGTCATATCTCATAAGATGTGGAAGAAACTGATTTTGATGGAATCCTATTCAGAATATACAAAGCTGATTCTAATGCAAATCCCCAAAAGGAGATTGGCACATCAATATAGCTCATCATACTACGTACCATATCCAATAGGGTACGATTTCTCCTTTCAGATACACCATTCAGCTGTAGAGTTCCTGGAGGAGTCAGCTAGAAAACAATGTCGTGCTCTCTCAAGTATTTATCAAATTCAGTACTCAAATATTCACCTCTATAATCTGATCGAAGAGCTTTAATACTCTTTCCTGTTTGATTTTCTACTTCAGATTTAAATTCTTTAAACTTTTCAAAGGATTCATGATTGTATTTCATCAAATACAAATACCCAAACCTTGATTTATCATCAGTAAAGGTAATAAAGTAATGAAAACCACCTCTAGCCATTTCCTTAAATGGACCACATACATCACTATGTATTAGCTCCAAAATATTTTCAGCCCTTAGCCCTTGTCCAACAAAGGGTGATCTAGTCATTTTGCCCTGAAGACAAGATTCACAAGTTGGAGTAGGCTCAGAGCCCAATGAGGATAGAATCCCTATTTTCTCCAATTTTGCAATCCTATCTTCTGCAACATGACATAACCTTAAGTGCCAAATATATTTTGAAATTGAGTTGGTTTTCACCATGGCATTGCATTCATTTAGATCACTTGCATTCATTTTGTGTTTGTCATTATTATCCAAATAATAAAGACCATCATTCATATAACCTGAACCAACATATTTATTTCCAAAATAAATATTGCAAACATCATCTGTGAACTGAAATTCATAGCCATTTCTAGTCAAACTAGATATAGAAATGATGTTCTTAAAAGCATCAGGTACATATAAAATATTATCCAAACACAAAACATGTCCAAACATGTAAAAAGATTTAGATCCTATGGCTAAAGTTTCAACAGTTAAGCCATTGCTAATCCGAACTCTAACATCTTGAGAATGCAAGCTGTTACTATTTGCTAGTTCCTGCATATCATTAGAAATGTGAGAACTGGCACCAGTATCTACAATCCAAATTGTAGATGAACTATGAGTATCATCAGAATCTAAATAACAAGATATGGACATACCTTCTGAAGGTGTATCCTTTTTGTCCCTCAGAGAAGCAAGATATTCTGGGCAGTTCCTTTTCCAGTGCCCATCCTTCTGGCAGTGGAAACACTTTCCTTTGCCTCCATCAGCTTTAGTCTTCCCTTTCTGTTTAGCTATTTTCTTAGAAGGACTAGGAATCTGAGGTTTCTTTTTCTTAATGCCCTTCTTTTTGTTGGACTTTCCAGCAAAAGAAGATGCAATCAAAGCAACCTCTTTTCCTTTATTGCTCGGCATATTCTTTTGGGCAATAACCAGCATGTTGAGTAAACCAGCTAAGGTGCATTCCTGTTTAGTCATATGGAAATTTGTCACAAAATTCCCAAAGGACTCAGGAAGAGACTGAAGGATAAAATCCGTCTGTAGTTGGAAATCCATGTTGAAATCAAGATGTTCCAGCTGCTCAATCAGTCGAATCATCTTGTGGATATGATCCCCAACATTCTGTCCCTTAGACATCCTCATGCAGAATAGCTGTCTAGATATCTCATACCTAGCATTCCTGTTGTGCTCACCATGCAACTCTTGTAAGTGAAGGAGGATCTCACTCGCACTCTGCATGTTCTCATGCTGCTTCTATAACTCATTACTCATGGAAGCAAGCATGTAACACTTAGCTCTCATATCATACTCCTTCCACTTGTCCAAAGTTTCATGTTCCTCTAGAGTGGCCTTTGAAGGTAAGGGACCAGGAACATTTGAATCTAGAACATATCCTATATGTTCAAGGTTCAAGACAAGTTTCAAATTTCTTAGCCAATCAGAGAGATTAGGTCCTGTCAACCTATTGTGATCAAGTATGCTTGTAAGGATATTGGATGGTGGTAGTTGTACTGTGCTAATTATTATCAAAAAATTAATTGCAGAAAATAACCAGATTAATTAGTAAATGTGCCTTATAGGTATCTACCTTTCCATCAGAACCAATTTTCTTCTTGAAAACCCATTTGTTCCCTATAGGTACAATACCTTCAGGTGGGTCAACAAGATCCCAAACTTGATTCTTATACATGGAATCAATTTTAGATTTCATAGCATCAATCCATTTTAAAGAATCTTTATCTAGTATAGCTTCTTCATAGGTAAGTGGATCATCTCCATGATCTACTTCTTCATGAGCAGACAACTCTTGTTCTTCTTCATGAAGGAAACCATATCTCACTGGTGGGTGAGATACCCTGGTTGTTTTATGAGGAACAGCTGTAGATGTTTCATCAACAGGTATAGGTTGATTAGATGGATCTATATCCATCTGATCTGTTGATTGGTCAGAATTCTCTAATTCCAACTCTATTTGCCTTCCTTTGCCTCCCTCTTGGACAAACTGTTGTTCAAGAAATGCGGTATCTCTGCTCACCACAACCTTTTGTGATGTAGGCAAATAAAAATAATAATCAAAATTATCTTTTGGATATACAACAAATCGACCTTTTTCTAATCTGGTCAACTTAAAAATCTATATTTGAATATGATTCAAATAAATTTAAAAATTCAGATTTGAATCTCATTCAAACAAATTTAAAAATTCTGATTTGAATCACATTCAAACAACCTTAAAAATTCAGATTTGAATCACATTCAAACAATTTTTAAAAAATTAGATTTGAATCACATTCAAACAACTTTAAAAAATCATATTTAAATATGATTCAAACAACTTTAAAAATTTAGATTTGAATCACATTCAAATAACTTTTAAAATTCAGATTTGAATCACATTCAAACAATTTTTAAAATTCTGATTTGAATTAAAATTTAATTGCGTGATTGAAATTCTAATTAAACAATTTAATTAGACATAGGATGAGCTTTTAGATCATACAACAATTGCAAATTAAAAAGCCAAACCTAAAGCCACCCATGGAAGCCAAAATTGGCATACCAAAGATGGTGTTCTTCAAACATGCCGCCACACATCCATTGCAACCAGCAATGGATAAATCATCTCATGATCAAAACACACAATTAAATCATATAATCAACAATCCAAAAGGCAAATAGTGGCTTTGATACCAATTAAAGGAGCGAAAGCGTGAAAAAACACAAGTTTATACCATTGAATTGAAAATTTTTCACCTAAGGTCATATGCATCATGCAAGATTTATTTTTATCTATTTGATTTCAATGATAAACAGCATATTAAAACTCTTTTAATATGTTTTTTGGATCTGTATTTGCCATTTAAGATTTTAAAATTAATCAGATTAATTTTAGAACCCTAGATTAAATCAAGAACAAACACACTAACCTGTTGATGCACTGCAGTGTATTTGTGCCTTTGAGATGCGTTTTCAGGACACCAGATGTTGTCCCTCTAGCTTGTCCACACCAAGAACACCTATGGCAGCCCTTGAACAGCTTCTAAAGCTTTTTCTATTATTTAGAAAATCAAGTTCTGCCTTTTAAGAGATTAAAGATGTAAATAGAACACTAGAAACAATTTCTAATATTTTTAATTCAAGAGATTGTTTGCTAATCTCTTGGAATAGATGAGAGATGAAGAAAAAGAGAAGGGGAAGCCTCTTGGGTGGCGGCACCAAGGTTATTTGCTACTGGTTGTGTTATTTTCTTTTCATAACAACACTTATATAGCTAGGTCAACACATTAAACCCTTGCCACATGTCACCCTCTGATTGGTTCTAGGTTTAATTGACCCAATCACATTGTGCCAAGTTCAAACCTATATTTAATCTTAATTTTAATCATCTTACATGATTAAAAGACATTTGGCAAGCTTATGTGTAATGCCATGTGTCACCATCTCATGGTGCCACATGTCACCCTGTGAAATGACCAAAATGCCCCTATGTCTTAATTTTGAGTTCTCAACCCAAAATAATTATTTCCCTTCTTCTAATCAATTTATATCAAAAATAAATCAATTAATTAATCTTTATTAATTAATTTCTTATTAATTAAATTCATATTTAAACACTTTAAATATAAATTTAACTTATACTATACATCCAATAATCTAGATTTGGTTTCAAGTCATACTAGGGACTTTGCAATCTAATTGCAAACCAAACCTATTTAATTAATCAATTAAACTCTTTAATTAATTAATTAATTAGATTTGGTTTGCAATTAAATTGATCAATTAAACTCTTTAATTAATTAATTAAATCATATTTAATTAGGTGATAACTTGTGTATGTGTGTGACTTACTAGGCTCATCACTAATTGGCAATGAGACATGATATCAACTCTTAATATCATCAGAACTCTTTCTTACCATAAATGATTTCTCTAAATTATTTTATGCACCTCATAGACCATGGTTAACACCTAGCATAGCATGCCATGGCCACCCAATTAGTAATAAGTTTTACCTTAAATGAACCTATAATCATATGTTACCATGCACTAGAATCTCTCTGTTACAAAATCCAAACTCAACCTTGAGTCATGGTCTATGTTAAACCCCATTTGCTATGAATATTATGTTCTTTTTTAATTCCAGTTCTTGATTAAAAGATTTTCTCATCAGAAACTCTTTTCTGATTAAATCTATCTGTCCTGGCCAGGAACTTGAAACATCAAGAACAATTAAATGAACATAGGATTTTATCTCTATTTACTTAGAGAAATAGATTCCATCTTGATCAGCACCTACCTCCATATATAACTAGTAGGAGCCAACACATGCCCATATACCCATACACAGTACAAGTATGAAAGCAGTATCAAACTCAAACCACCTATATATAAGATAACTGTGCTATCTCAGGTCTAAAGATTATATGCACTAATATGATTTATGACAAAACATTGACAAGAGTAAACTCCATGTGCTTGTCATAAGTATCACTGGTTCGGCCTACTTATCATTTATAAGTGCCTATCATGTTTGTCATATGGCATGAGACTCACCATTCTATCTTATTTATATCTCATATAAATAACTTGTGAACAAACATGAATACAATCTTTCTGGATAAGTCATGTCCTTATTATGAAGTATCCTCATTTATGAACCTATTTATGATACTTTGTGCTAGAAATACTGTCACTCATATTCTTAACAACTTAAGAATAGAATTTCTAACAAAATATCAATGGACCTTTTCTATTACACATAAATATCTTATGTAAACGAAAAAGTGGAAATGCCTTTTATTAATAAAACATGTACAAGATACATACTAAATGATATGCTCTAGGGCATACTACTAACAACACATGCAATGACTCCCCATTATACAGTGTAATGCCACAAATATCTTTTTTTATGTTGGCTGCCCTTGAAGCTAGAAAGAACTTCTCTAAGAATAGTTACTTTATGTCATTCCATGTGTTTATGGAACCAGAAGGTAGGTAGTAAAGCCAATCTTTAGTTGCATCCCCCCAAGGAGAATGAGAATGCTCTCAACTTAATTTGCTCCTCTGTAATACCTGTAGGTTTCATTCTTGAACACACAACATGGAACTCCTTGAAGTGTTTGTGAGGACCCTCACTTACATGACCACAAAAAGTAGGCAATAAGTGAATTAAGCAAAATTTCAATTCAAAAGTTACCATAAGTGCAGGATATTGAATGCTTAATGGTTGTTGGTTCATGTCAGGAGTTGAAAACTCCCTGATGATGTGATTTTCATTAACATTAGCAGCCATGATTTCTAATTCTGAATCACTTGATGAATCTGAAGGTTCTTGCTCAAAAAGATGAGAAGGAATCACTTGTGGTTCATTTGCAGTAAAAGTTTCAGCTTTGAATGGAGTGGATGATTCGGCTTGATGCTTGACGAATTCCCTTATGCGTTTAAATACAAAAAGATTTGAATTCAAGTTCTTCTTTAGACATGCAACCTAAGAATAAACACAAAAACTAAATACAAACAGATTTGAATTCAAGTTTAAAACAAATAACAATTACTCCCTAGCAATGGTGCCAAAATTTGATGCGTGTCAAATGCACCAATTAAAAATACTCTAGCTAAACTACTTATCTATAGGGTAAGCAGAGGTCAATCCCATAAGGAATGAGTAAAAGCAAATAAGAAAACAGATCTTAGAGACACAAATAAACTAAGGAACTTAAAATAGACAAAACAAATATCTAATTTATTAGACTGAATAAGCAAAGTAAAATAAAGGGGGTTTTGATTTGTATTTGCTAAACTAATAATTTAAGAATATAAACTAAGGCTAATGACACTTATGAATACTCAACATAACCAGATTGCAACAACTTTAGTAGAGAGAGTGCTATGAATAATAACGGAAGTAGTATAGGAGCAGTCTTGGAAGCACTAAATGGAGAACAGTTACTAATGTCAAAAAGGTTATCCTTTCACCAATATTGTGGAGGAATATGAGGTCTGCATCAGTGGCCTAAAAGCATTAATAACTATTGGGGCTATGAAAGTAGAGATAATTGAAGATTCGATGCTAGTGGTATCTCATATTAAAGGCGAATGGGAATTGAAGAAAGAAAAATTGAGGCCATACTAGGAGTATGTAAAGAAACTATTAGTTATTTTTGATGAGGTGACCATGAAGCATGCATCTCGAGCTCAGAATCAGATGGTTGATTCCCTATCTACACTGACATCCCTATGGGAAAGGGGTGATCAAAAGTTAACCTAACATGCTATTTTAATGAGAAGCAAGATTTTATGTTATGAAAGATTAGTAGTAGCACATTTCGATCTAGAGGATAAAGGAAAATGGTATGAAGACATAAAAAGGCATTTAGAAGCAAGGGAATACCCATAATCAGCCAATAAAAGATATAGAAATACAATTCATAGATTAGCCACTCAATTTATTCTAGCTGGGGGGCAATTTTATGAAATGTTCTTTGAAGAACTCTTGCTTTGGTGTGCGATAGGAAAATAGGCTTAGCAAATAATGGAAGAAGTACATGCGAGAATCTATGATCCTTAAATGAGCGAAAGGGTTTTGGCTAGGAAAATTTTAAGGTTGGGATATCACTGGTCTACTATGGAGATTGACTTTTCCAAGCTTGTCAAGAAATGCCATGAATGTTAGATCCATAGAAACTTGAACCATCGGCCGCGAAGTGAGCTATACAGTATGACTTCGCCATGGCCATTTTTAGTTTAGGGTAGAAACACGATTGGGAAGATTTTTCCCACAGCTTTTAATGGTCATAGATTTATAATTGTGGCAATAGACTACTTTATGAAATAGGTTGAGGCTAAATCCTACATAGTAATGGGTGCTATGTAGATAAGTAAGTTTGTATGGAAAAATATAATATGCCAATTTGGAGTACCTCACAATATAGTCTCAGATAATGACACTCAGTTTAAGGGTGATTTTTTAGAGTTAATTAAAGAGTTCAAAATCAAGCATTATAAGTTTTCACCATATAGGCCTCAGACTAATGGAACAGTTGAAGCAGCCAATAAGAATGTGAAGACTATTTTGAGAAACATGGTAGAAACTCCCTTATGCTCTTTGGGCTTATTGCACTATTATAAGAACATCCATGGGGGTAACCCTATTCTCTTTAGTGTATGGAACTAAAACAGTGCTACCTACTAAATTAGAAGTTCAATCCTTAAGAGTGATGCTTAAAGCTAATGTCCCAAAAAATGTGTGTGCTCAAGAAAGATGTAAGGAATTGGCCTTGATTGATGAAAAGAGAATAAGGACCTTGTATCAAATGCGAGTCTATCAAAAAAAGATAGCCCGAGCCTTTAACCAAAAAGTTAGGACAAGAAAGATAAAAGAATGTGATATGGTTTTAAAACAAGCCAAACCCATTCCTTTTGATCCAAGAGGAAAATTAAAGCCAATCTGGGATGGCCCATATATTGTCAAGAAGATCTTACCAAGAATTGCCGTGAGAATATCAGACGTGGATAGAAATGAGTTTCAGGAACTAGTTAATTTTGACAGGCTCAAAAGATACTTTGTGTGAGATAGGCTCGCCAAGTTGAAGATCCAAATGGAAGGTCTACGTAAAAAGAGAATGAGTGAGGATCTAGATGGAAAACCCAAAAAGGCCATTCAACAAGTTGTAAAGCTTATTTCTAATTTTGAAAGGTTAGAAATTTAGCAAAACTAAATTTTAAAGGGGCAATGGTGGAACTAAATTAATAAATATGATTTTTATTGCATGACAAGAAATGGATTCAATTAAGTTATGATTGCAAATGCTTATGTCTAAAAGGATACATCAAATAGCTAAGTAGTAAGACTACATGCTTCAGTTCAATATGAGTTTCTTATTATAATAGAATAATCAATGGTGAATTCCCTAATAGCAGTTTGAGGAAAAAAAAGTGCTAAATTGAAAAGTTGAAAAGGCGGTTGAGGCAAAGTAAAGCTCACTAAGTTGAAAACCTAAAAGGACAACTTAGGCAAAAGTTAGAGTAAGCTAGCTGAAATAAAAACCCAAAAAGGTGTTTTAGGCAAAAAAAATATGGCACAAAAGAGGAAATACACAATCAGAATAAGCTTAAACATGGTCATAGAATGGCAAGCCATAGTAAGAAAGAAAGGAGACTTTACAGAAAAATTAGAGAAAAATTATATTTTGACCTAGAGGTAGTCTCTTAGTGTTTTTTTTTTTTTTTTGGAGAAAGTTTTGAAAGATTCTTATCTCCCCAATAAGTTTTCCACAATACCACTATTAAAGCTTTGAAAGTTTTAGAAAAATCCCCAATGATATTCATTCCCATTTACATTTTTAAAGATATTCCCTAATGGGAATAAGCATGCATACATGAAAGATAAAAAGTACATAGATCATAGAAAGTTTTGAGATCCAATCATCTCAGTTTTCAAATCACAAATCACTTTTTCCTTTTTAAGTAATACTTTGTTTAGGGCGTACGACATAATTATATAAGGCATAGAAGATCATGCATCTATATGTCACCTATAGGTGTATAAGGCATAGAAGATCATGTATCACCACATTTTTCAAGTGTTGAACTACTTATGGGTCTCATTCCCCTTCAAAAAAGGGATAAATAGGCTATTTAGGACCATGGTTCTAAATACGAATCCACAAATTTTCAAATCACATAGTTATCAATGTTGTCAGTCCATAGATAGTCCCATGAGATAGAGGGTATCGACAGAGCAAGGTACACTCAAAATTTCAAATCACACAATTATCATTGTTATGGGTCTGTCCTATGACATAAAGGGTATTGACAAAGTAAGACACACTTGAAATTGAAAATCATATAGTTATCACTCTCGTGGGATTGTAGCTAGTCTTGCGACACAATGGGTATCGACAAAGCAAGATACACTTGATTTTTACTGTTGTAAGATCATAGCTAGCCTCATAACTCAAAGTTATGAACTTAACTCAGGTAGAGGTATATCGACAGAGCAAGATATACTCAATCTTCATAGCTAATATCTCACTTACTTTTAGACAGTTTTAAAAAATTATGTTGTCACTTTGATGAAATTTAAGCAATGTCTTCACATTGATTTCAAATCTCGCCAAAGTAGAAGGCAAACTGTAGACTCCTATTTGTGTGACCTTGTAAGTATGTGCATTGAGGTCGTGAGGAACTCGATGATGAAAAAATTGCATAATTGTGAGATATATTTAGAGGCATTAAAAGTAGATAATCATATTTATGGCATGTTACTTGGAGAAAATAAATTTGAAGAGGAAAAAATGTTAATTAAATTTAAATAAAGTTTATTTTTGTTTAAATTTAATTCTAGGAATTTATCAAAAAACCTAACTAAGCCGAATTACACTATGTGGGTCCAATGAGGCCTAGTGAGAAATTTTGATTAAATAAATAAAAACTCACCATTCTTTTTTTTTATTAAAAAAATTAAAGGAAAATAAAAATTAAATGAGAAGTTTCTCTAAGACTACTTAAACCTTCTTGTTTTGGGATCACATAAACTTCCTATATAATTTTTTACTTAAATCCTATAAATATCTGATAGAGGCAAAAGGAAAGAAAGGAAGACAGACTTATCTGGCCACAAACGAGAAGAGATTCTCTCTCTCTTCTCCCCCTCTTCCTTCCTCTCTTTCCTTTTTTTTTTCCCCTTTGTTCTTACTTACTTTAAGAAAGTATTCAAGATTTGATTAAAGGTAAGTGCTACTAAGTGATAAATATTCAAGAAATATGCCATATATTATATTTTCATGATTATATGTTTCTAATTTATTTCATATGTTTATAACATACATGTTTATGTGGTAAATTTGAGAGAAATCAACAACTTTGCACACGTCTCTTTCCTGGGTTCATTTTTTTTTATTAATTTTATGCTTTTTTTGTCTTTTCAAAAGTTGTACAAAAATTATATTTGTGTTCTTTATGAAATTATAATAATTTAAGGCTTAAGAATTACAAAAAAAAGCTTCTAATTTGAGTTAGTTATGGCCATTCAAAGTTAGGGTGTCTGTAGAATCCAATCTATAGAATAGCTATATTTTGGAGTCTATATCTTCTCTGATTTTTAATCTTTTTCTGCATTTCTTAATTCTACAAATAAGTTTAGGATCTTGGCTAACTTTTCCAATTTGTTTCATGTCAATACCTTCTGTGGTTTGTGAGATACATCGATTTTGAAAAAAGTAATGCCAATCTTCTTTATGAAACAGTAGTGTACCCAGATTTTTGTAAACTATTGGATGAGCCTTTTTGATCATTTATTAATTTCATAATTTTGTATGATGTATTGGCATACTTCTGAAATTTTTGTGTACTTTTTATACATGTTTTGATGACATTAAAAATTCAAATCTCAAAGCATTATAAATCTGCCCAGATCTGGAAATTTCATGTTAGTTTACATTTTTATTTTGTTTTCAAGTTTTAAATTGAATTTTTTTTTATCTAATTTAAATGTTATATATGATGTGATACAGTGTTATGAAGCTTTAGAATTGGATTAAAAGACCCTTGGCCATTACGCATTTTAGCCAAATAGAAGTTTAAATTATATAAATGTTAGATTCAATACAAATTATTATTAGTTTATTTCATATTATAAATAAAATTAGTAAGTAATTCTAAGATAAATATTAAAAAGAGCAATAATTATGTGAAGTTTATGTAAAACTTATGTGGAGCAAGACCGGGATAAGCCAACTATACTAGAAGAGAATGCCTTTTTTTTTTTAAAGGGTAGCTTACTCCAATGGCAAATGTAATTATTTTAAGGTCAGTATCCCTAAATTTTCAAAATAACAATTTTTTATGTATTATATATTAAATAATAGGATTGGATAAATAATATACTTTTTTTTTTGCATTTTTTAACCCACTTTTGTATGAAAATTAAATTAAATAAATATTCGGTGAATTAAAATTAATTTTGTTTGTAAAAAACTAATTTTGGTATGTAAAAAAATTAAATTAAATATTTGGTAAATTATAGAATAAATTGGCATGTTAGAAATAAATTATTTTATTTTGTAATTATCTGGGTCTTATGTATTTATCGGAATAAAATACACATGTATATAATTTTATTAGTTTAATTATTTTTAAGGTAATTTAGTAAATTAATAAATTAATTAGCTAAATAGAAGTTGTTTGTAAATTGATTTTGTATGTAAATTAAATTATCAATAATTAATTACTTTTGGTCCCTTGGTAAAAATCACTTAATTATTTAGTAACCCCATAAATATAGAATACTTATGTATGAAAATTATTTGTATATAATAACTCCTATTTGAACTACTTATGTGTGTAGGTTTAGAAATTGCATATTTAGGTAAGAAGTTTGACAAATTAATAATAAATAAGACTTTTAGAGATATTAGTACAGGACTGACACTCGAATTAATGAGGTTAGACTAGGTGTAAGGGTGTCTAACACCTTCCCCTTATATACCCATTATCCCGAACCTAGACGTTGGGTTGCTGTGATGACAGTTGTGGAACCTCTGCTAGAAGCAAGTTATCATTACTACCCTATCAAAAATTTGACTGCATCAATCAAGTTCGTTCGATTGTTCCTTCCGAAATTGATGCCTTAATTAGATATTTCTCGGAAGAAATAATGAATATGTCCCAACCCGGGTAGTGACTCCTGTGTATCTATGCCTTTTTGGCATAAATCCTTAGTGCCATGGTCGTGTTATGTGAAGATGATACCTACAGTAAACTAGATTCTATTAAAATTGTATAAATTGTATGTCTAAAAAATATTGTCTAAGGAGGTGGTACTTTAAGTGAGACTGAGGTAACTTCACCATCTTTCTTAGGCATTACTTGATACACTTTATATGATCCTGGTAGGCGGTCTTTCACCTCACACCACATGAACCCATAATTTCCCACTATATTTAATGCACCCTAAACATAAGTATTTCACATTTGTTATTTCGTATCACCATGCCAAGCTCATATTTATCCTCCTTTCTTTTTTTGGATAAGTAATAATATATTAAACTAAAGAATCAGGAAAACCTGGAGAAGAAATAACAAAACCAATAAAAGCACAAAGTAAAAAAAAATGTAAGAACAAACGAAGCAAACCAAGCCAAATAGATGCACTAACAAATAAGGGCAAGGAGTTGAAAAATAAAAAATTATGAGGAAAATAAAATGATAACAGAGATCAAGTACAAAGAATTACGAGAGCAAATTGAGTGGCAAGATAAAAGCATGAGAATGCCTAAAAGGAAACGAAAGAAGTAGTTTCCATACAAGACTTATTTAAATAGCCTCTCAAGAAAACAAAACAACCAAGTCTAAAATGAATAGCTAATAACAATCTCAAAAGAGAATAGCAGATCTGAAGAAACACCAAGTAAATGGAACAGTAGCGGAATCGAAGAAAAGCTCAATGTGAAGTCACCATACTAAACTTGAAGTGCTAACCTAGAACCATCTCCAAATGATATTTGACAATAAACCTACTACATTCATGAGGTAAAAAAAAAAAAAAAAAAAAAAAAAAACTGCAAATGGACTCAAATTGCAACCACAAACAAATTGAGTCAAAAGGCCTTAACACAAGTATGCAAATCAGTAAATTCCAATTTACCAGCTGCATATGAAGATAATCCTGAACTTCCCAACAAAGATTAATGAATCAAATATGCTGATAAACTCCATAACTAGCACACAAGGAAGAACCCCAAACAAAACCAACATAATAGAGGCCTAAAAACCAAATAACCCTAGACTATATCAAACACCTATAATCAAATAAGAACCAAATAGAAATGAGCCCTAAATCTAAAATTACCCCATGCAAACATATAACCCACCAAACCTATTACTAAGACCAACATAAACCAAATCGAAGAAATAATAGAGGAAGAGAGAAAATTAAGCCTCAATTATTTAAATAGAATGCAACATCCTAACAACTATAACAAAAATGCTATGACACCTACTTCCACTATCAATCAATGGACTTATCTTGAAATTCCATTTTCCATAATCCAATCTTAGAAAAGTGCCCCAAATAAGATCACCATAAAGCCTCTTCAGATTAAAAACATTCTCTAGCTAGGTTCTCAAAATAACAAACTGTAAAATTTCAAGCCAATTCAATTGATGACATGACTTTTTATCGTTCATTGGACAAAGATATATTAGAATTGATATGATTAACCATAAAGTCCTTAATGGATTGATTTAGTTTAAAGATAAGCTTTAATTTTTTTTTTCTTCAAAATGATAGTTTGCATGGTTTCTTCTTGAGGATTAAGCTTTGAAAATGAATTTCCATCCCTCAAAGGAGACTTCACGTGCAATAAGTTCATCCTATCAATTTCACTCTCTATCAGCTTTGCAATCATTCCACATTTGATTCCTTCTCATTAGAATCTTTTCAAATGGTTTTCTTCTCATTGGATTTCTTCATTTTTCCTACTCTAGACAATTTTGGACACAACTCTAGAAGATCAATTACAAGTTTGTTCTTCCTATTCATCTTACATCTTTGCTTTAGGAGTCTTGAGAACTTGATACATTTTGGTAGATATGATGGTCTAGGCCAGATTATTGACTTCCAAGGAAACTATTGCAAGATTATTTATACTAGAGGAGGGATTAGAATTGGGCTCAATGCCAGTGGTCTCAATAAGTGGGCTGGGGGAACAATTTCTCATTTCAAATATCTCCAAATTAATTGGAGATGAAATAATGGTAGTAATTCCAAGTCCCCTAATGTTAGAGAGTGCTGCAAGAGGATCCTCAAAACTCGAGTCTTCATACACATGTGGACACTTTTTTTCAACAACATTTGAGTGGCTAGTAGAATATGGGGAGTTGAAATTGTCATTGGGCATAACAACTAGGCCAATCGCTACAATCATTTAACTATTGAGGGATTCAAAATTTGACTCATTTCCACTTATTGAGTCAGGTTCACTCTACTCTATGTGCCCACTGTTGTTATCTAAAAAGCCTTCTTAAGAGACATAGGTTTGCATGCATTAATAGTAAACAAGGCTTCGATGGAAGCTTGCTCAATAATGGTAACATTAAATTTTGTCTCTCCTATATCTATAGCCTCCACTTTGTGAATGAAGTCCATCGTTGGGTTGCAAATTAAAATCCTAGCTATGTTTAACTTTGAATGCTTTAAAGTGCAATAGTCAATAGAGGTAAACTCTCCACAAAACTTGGTTAGCCAAACAAAGAAACCTGGGTACCATAAGTTGAGGGTACACCATGACAATGAATCCATAAGAACCTACTTGTGGAAGTAAGCTTTGCATTCCAAGGTTGGATGCTAGAAAATCCAATGACCTTCATTATTAATAAAACCATGCATCTCTTCCTTGTTTTGGAATGTGAGGAGGATCGCTAAGCCACCCAATGGGGTAACAGATATAGAGAACACTCCTCTAGCAATAAAATAAGACTCAAATGGAGAAAGCCTGAGTTAGGGATTTAAGGATGCTTGCTGCTAAATGACCTATTCATTCCTGATTTGCAATAAAAAGTTCATAAGTGCCTCCATTAATATAGGAAGATCTAGGTAGACTAGGACATATGTTGAAGCCCCTTGCATCCATAGAAGCACTTGGATTTTAAGAACTGACACCATGATTGCCATGGGCAGCAGTAGGGTTGCTCCTCTTAACTTCCTTCCATAAAGAACCACTATCATGTTCTGGCCTAAATTTTTCTTGATTTCCACTATAGGGTTGGCTTGTGTTGTTTCTTCTACTAACAAACCCAGAAGAAAATTTTTAAATTCTTCGAAACAAAGCAGAAAATGCTCGCACCTTATAATTGATGCACTTGTATCATATAGGTATTTTAAGGAACTTTTGTATTGCATTTCATAGCATCTAGGTAGTTAACTTCATGAATTTCACTTAGTTTCATCAATTTTTGTTATTTTTGATAGTCTTTACTTAGTTTTGTGTTTTTTGTATCTTCTCAGGTGATTTAATAAAGATTTAAGGCATAGAAGTCAATTGAGTAGGTTGAGAAGTCAAAAAAGTCAATGAAGAATGCTGCACAAAATACATGGGTAGCGTAAAGCCAAAGCCCAACTCATGTAACATGCTGCCTAAGAGAACCTGAAGAAGCTTAGAAGAACTCAAGTACACAGGCCATACATTTAACCTTATGTAACATGATATACCCCACATAACCTTTTGTTCTCCCTAAAACAAGAAGCACGAAATAGTCTGGAGATTTACACAGCATGACCCATGTAGTGCCACATAGGCCATATAACATGCACCAGACAAGACTTCCAATTTGACTTGGATTCTGTTGCACTCATTTTGAATAGATTTCTAAGGTTTTTAGGACTCTAAAACAAGACTTTTAAGCACATGATATGAATACTAGAAGACAGAAACAAGCAAAAGAAGAATTTGCTTTTTTTTTTTCAACCTTAGTTTTATAAGCAACTTAGAGAGATTCTACATCAAAGCTTAAGGAGAAGGATTCTCAGTAGAAGTTTTAAAAGTCCAAGGTTGCAGATCTTCATTGATCATCACGAAAGTAGGGTTCAGGTTAATTAAAATACATCTTAGGTGCCTTGAAAGAGGACTTAAGATATCTTAGGATTAATTTCCATCAAAGTAACAATTCTCAATTTGTTAAATAGTTAAGGTTAAATCCATAATAAGGTTGAAGTGTGAAATCCTAATTCTAGAATTATTTTCATAAATTGCTTTTAAGTTTTAGTTTACTGCTTTACCTTCCTTTATTCTCAATAGCTTTAGTTAGTTTAAATTAGTTTAATTTAAATTTCTCTTATCATATTTGATAGTTTAAACAATCAAAGTTACTGTCTAGTTTGGTATTCACCAATTCCTCATGGGAACGATACTCTATTCACTACTATATTACTTGTTCACGATTCGTGCAATTGCGGGGTTGTAAACTTGCAAACAATAGTAACCACTGTAAAGATTTTTCAGGTGCTTTAGAAGGGCTTGGGCAAATTTGGAATCAAAGATGTGAATAAAACCATATCTCCTATGATGCTTAGAGAGTTTTCTGGAAATGAAAATGTCTTTAACAAGCCATGACCTAGAAAGCAAATTCCCAAAGTCTTTGTAGTGCAAAAGGGTGGGAAGTTTTCGAAGTACAAGAAGGATGTATGGTTTAGGTTAAGTCTTGGGTAAGGGAAGGAGGGAGCAAAGAGATCATAGCATCGCCACTATTGCTTCACATGATATTGCAATCATGATTAAGGAAGCCGAATGGTTATCCCATTTTTTATGATGTGAATCCATCAAAAGTTCAAAAATAGAATGACAATTTTGAAAATGTCTTTGCTGAACATAAGAAATGTTATCAGCAAAACCACAAGAGGGTGCAACCCAAAATCAACTATAAAGCCTAGATTACACTTATCCTCCTTCTCAACAGTAGCATCAACGCTGATCTTAACTAAGGGAGCTGGGAGAGGTACCCAAACTGCATTTACTCGAGACACTAATATAGTTGAAGAAAGCACTTTACTAAAACTCAACTAGCAATGCCATTGCTTTAGATGAGATATGATTCCATTCCATTCTTTGGTCCTAATGTGGAAGAGTGTTTCTGCTATTCCAGATAGACAAGGTAGTTATGCAAAACAACTCAAACTGCTCAATTAAGAATTTTCACACTGGACGTGACACATCTCATTGAGGGATAAATGGGAATCAATAAACGTGAGTCTAAGTGGATTGACCTTCCACACCATTTCTACTTCATGACAAAAACACAGGGAATGCTCTATAGATTCTTCATCTGCATCACTTCTAAAGTGCAAAGGATTTGCACCAACTCCTCTCTGTATGAGAGTGATATATAGTAGGAGCTGATTGGAGCAAGCTCGATAAACCAGATGCTTCACTTTAGACAGAATGTTTAAGTTCAAAAATTTTGGCAAAAAGGATCAACTTGGGAAGAAAAGGCTATGTAGCACCATTAGACCCTTGAGAGTGATAACCCACTCTTCGTTGGATGCCAAACCAAGATGTCATGACTCCTTCCATGACTTAGGGGGATATAATAGATTTGTGAAACTTCGAAAGGTACAAAAATAGAATGAATCATTTCATAATTCTATTGCATGGTATTATGATCGATATGTTCACTAACATGCGCCTCCTTTTCTAAAGCAAACACTAGTGACCATACTCGAAAACTATGTTGTTCTAGAAACCAACAGTCTTTCCTTATCTTAGCTCTGTTACCATTTACAACAAACCATCTAGATCCTTTTTCAATAACCTGTCTCGCTTAAGATATTCTTCTCTAGGCATAACTTGGCCTATAACCCAATCTTGCCTCAAAGAAAGAACAACATAGATGGTATCGAGCATTAAAAAAATCAAGCCAAAAGAGAATCTTAATCTGACATCAACCTCCAACACTATTTTGCCAAAATTACTAAATTAAAAATATGAATAATTCTAAAACCCACACCACCATATTTCTTAGCTCGAGACAAAATTTCCAAAGAACTCCAATGAAGTTTATTCTCTTTGCCTTATTATCCTACCAAAATCTGGCAATAAGAGATCAATCTTATTACAAACATCAATAGGAATTAAAAAATAACTCATCATCAATTAAGTTGGAATCGACTACACAACCACCTTCAATAATACTACTTTCCCTGCCTTAATAGGTGTTTTGCTTCATAGCTCTTAAGTTTTCCTATAACCCCGTTAATTAAGTTACTAAACACTTCTTTCTTCTTTCTTCCAATCAAGGCAAACAAGCCCTATATGTATGTATATATATATATATATATATATATATATATATATATATATATATATATATATATTATGATGATTGACTCTTCTTACACTAAGAGCACCTTGCATTGAATCTTGAACATCAACACCAACATCCTTACTAATGAACTTTCATACTTATCAATGTTGATATTTTGACCATATGCCAATTCTACTTTGAAATAATGCACAATAACTCAAAAGTTTCATTAATATTAGCTCTGCCAGAAACAATACTATCATCCATGAAGAAAAAGTGGAAAATATATTAAATCCCTGACAAATCTAAATCCCATGCAGTTTCTTATCCAGCTTTGCTCTCAAAATCAAACTTGAAAAAAATCTTAGTACACAACAAAAATAGATAAGGAGATAAAGGGCCCCCAGTTGAAGACCTTTTTAAGGAAAAAAGACTTCTTCGGGATCCCTATTAATTAGGAGTGAATAAGAAACCAAAAACACACGCCTCATTACCAAATCAAGCCAATTATTATTGAAACTTGTTTTAAGCATATCCCTCTCCAGAAAAGACCACTCAGCCCTACCGTATGCCTTCCTCATATCTAAATTTAGAACAAAGTGATCTTTTTTTTCATGAGCTCTTATTCTTTATATAATTTAAGATTTTAAATGCCAAAAGGGCATTGTCAGTTATTAGTATACCAGGAACAAACACGGATTGGGAAATGTTAATGACACTAGAAAAAAAATAGTTTTAAGCTTATTAGCTATTGCTTTAGCGATAATATTGAAAATCACATTATATAAACTAATAGGCCTAAAGTCCTTTATAAACTTAGGATGATTAATTTTTGGGATAAGAGCAATGAAGGTATGATTAAGAGAGGTTGGAGACTCATTATTAAGAATAGTAAGAAACTTATTCATAACATCAAGACCAACTATATTCCCAAAGGATTGAAAAAATAAAGGAGACATACCATTAGGACTAGGCACTTTAGAGGGATTCAATTGTTTGAGCACCAACTGGATCTTATATGAAGAGCAGTGCATTCATATCTTACATAACTTCTTTTCCACAATACTCAACACATGATTAATATCAAATGGTTTAAAGAGGAGAAAAGATCATTGTAAAAGATAGTCATTACTGATGCAGTATCCCCTTCATCCTCACACAAATCTCCATTCTCATCGCTAATCCTAGCTATATTATTTCTCTTCATTCTCTGGTTTGCTTTCTGGTGAAAAAATGAGGTATCTCTATCCCCTTCATCCTCACACAAATCTCCATTCTCATCGCTAATCCTAGCTATATTATTTCTCTTCATTCTCTGGTTTGCTTTCTAGTGAAAAAATGAGGTATTTCTATCACCATCCTTAAGCCATCAAGCATGAGAACTCTACACCCACATAACCTCCTCGCTAGCCAATAATTCTTTAATTTTACCCTCTACCTCTGTTCTGAAATACACTTAATTGTCTACTCCCCTCCATGTAACCAATGTGCTGTGCATCACGGAAGCGTGTAAACTGCAAAGAAATAAAGTAAACACACAAAACACCAATATTTACGTGGTTCACCCTCTCACATGGGGCTACATCCACGGGCATGCCATCTTCCACTATCATCAATAAATATATCATCATTACAAGCTCATAGTTATATTACCCATCAACCCAATTACACCCAAGAGAACCCATACAACATCAAATTGCTCATAGTAAATATATTAGTTAGTCCCTCTCAGTCTCCTCTAGTCATAACCCAATATATTTACTATTACAATACTACACCACAAATGGTGTCTTCAATTATATGGGCAAGAGCCCTCTCACCAATGGACAAGAATCCCTTCCTCTTGAATTCTATGTCCTTACTCCACTTTAGGCCTAAGCCTCTCTCCACTGCAATGGGCAAGTGCCTCTCATCAATGGGCAGAGCCAAATCCTCAGTAATTGGCAGAGCCAAATCCTCAGCAATTGGCAAAGCCCCTCTCTACAATGGATGACAGCCTCACTCCATGGGCTGAAAGCCACTCTCTTCAATGGGTAAAAGCCACTCTCTTCAATGGGCAAAAGCCATTCTCTTTAATGGGCAAAAGTCAAATAACATTTTCCACCATTCTCCTATTTATAGTGTTAATTCTCTCAATCCTAATTTAATTAGGAGTCCCACTCAATTTAGGAATACTACTAAAATAAGAATTCTACTCTATATAGAAAATATTCCTCTATCCTATTGAGAAATATTTCTCCCACTCAAATTAGGAAAAGATATCTATCTAAATCCCATTTGGATTTTGAGTCATAATTCTAACAATCTCCACCTTGACTCAAAATCCATCAACCATTGCATACCTCAAATTCTTGGGTGTCATCAAATCATTAAATCTCCATGCTTAAGCTTGAACCCTTCAAATCATCAATTCTTCAATCTTCATCTTGGGTGTAACTTGCTTTATTCTTTAAAAAATCTTCACGTCATCAACTATCTTGATTTTGCATCAAGAGCTTCACCTTAAATTTAACTCTCCACTATCACCATTATTGCATGTGCGATTTTCTACATGTCGCAATAGCTCCACCTTCAACCAAACTCATCAAGATCATCCCCATGCTCTAATACCAATTTGTTGTGCATCGCGAAAGTGTGTAAACTACAAAGAAATAAAGCAAACACACAAAACACCAATATTTACATGATTCACCCTCTTACATGGGGCTACATCCACGGGCATGCCATCTTCCACTATCATCAATAAATATATCATCATTACAAGCTCATAGTTATATTACCCATCAACCCAATTACACCCAAGAGAACCCATATAACATCAAACTGCTCATAGTAAATATATTAGTTAGTCCCTCTCAGTCTCCTCTAGACATAACCCAATATATTTACTATTATAATACTACACCACAAAGGGTGTCTTCAACTATATGGGTAAGAGCCTTCTCACCAATGGACAAGAATCCCTTTCCCTTGAATTATATGTCCTTACTCCACTTTAAGCGTAAGCCTCTCTCCACTGCAATGGGCAAGTGCCTCTCATCAATGGGCAGAGCCAAATCCTCAGCAATTGGCAAAGGCCCTCTCTACAATGGATGACAGCCTCACTCCATGGGCTGAAAGTCACTCTCTTCTATTGGCAAAAGCCACTCTCTTTAATGGGCAAAAATCAAATAACCTTTTCCACCATTCTCCTATTTATAATGTTAATTCTCTCAATCCTAATTTAATTAGGAATCCCACTCAATTTAGGAATAACACTAAAATAAGAATTCTATTCTATATAAAAAATATTTCTCTATCCTATTAAGGAATATTTCTTCCACTCAAATTAGGAAAAGATATCTCTCCAAATCTCATTTGGATTTTGAGTTATAATTCTAACACAATGTAATCTCTTCTTGAATTATGCTAATATTAAATTTACATGGTCAAAATGTATTTTTCCCAACATTTCAATGCCTCCTCACACCTAAGTATTCTCTCCTCAACCTTGCCATAACCACCACCCACATCGAAAAGATTTCATGCTGCTTTTACTATCCTTTACATGCTTCGTCATGCAACCACATCTTTTCAAATCTAAAAGGATGTTTCCCCTTTCATTTCTCACCCAACTTATGATCTCATATTAGTTTAATGGGGCAATGATCAAAACCATGTCGAATAAGAAGTAGCACTTCATAATTAACAAACAATTGAACTCAATCCTCTGTAGCCACATAATGGTCCAACCATTTTTGAATGTTTTCTCTATCCCCTTAACAATTACTCTAAGCATACCTATACCCGTTAAAACTTAGTTTTTGCAGCTTACACAACTCTAGAACCCGATGAATCGAGTCTATCTTTTCTTACTCCTTAGCATTTCCCTCTAACTTCTCACTTCCATACATGATTCATTAAAATCCTAGCCACAAAGCCATGGGAGAGAGGAATTTCATCTAACATCAGCTAATAAGTTCTTCGTCTTCAATTTATGGGCATTATCACTCTAACCATAAATTCTTGAGAACCTCCATCTACCATCAACTATTACATCTATATGGTGATTTGAACAATAAAGCAATTGAATTGGAAATATTATTAGACCACATTTAGCATAATCCACCTTTCCTTCCTACTTGAACATCATAGTGATCTTCCTCCTTACTCGTTCCATATTAACTGCAATAAGTTTTGTTTCCATGAGGAAGACTATTGTGGGAGCTTCAAGTCAGATGAACTTATTTAGTTGACGAATTGCATAAGGGTTCCCAAGCCCCTGCAGTTATAGTATAGTGTGTTCATGGCTGTCAATGAGGTTTCATTATAACCTCTCCCAATATCTTAGACACATGATCATCCTCGCCAATACCCTTATGCTTCTTAACACCATCAACATTTGCATCAAACACCATAATTCCCTCACTCGCTTTACGCTTACCACTTCATGCTCATATACACATCTGCCTCACCAACCTTATTTTGAGCTTTTTGCTTCCACAATCCGAAAGACTTTCCCTTTCACCCATTACCACCAAACTCAATTTGAATAGACACAAACTTACTGAAACCACCTTGCAACACTTCGAGCTTAGTTACCATAGAAGCAAGGTTTTATGAATTGGAAGATAGCTTAGGTACTACACTTCAAGACGAATGAGTGAGATCAGAGCTCACAAGTTGTAAACTATAATCAGTAGCTAAAAGGTTTGTATTAACAAAAGAAGAAAGCTCAAGCTCTTCTCGGATTGCATCAAACTAGGAAAATGTTTGGCAATGTGGCATTACTTATGTGGTTCTACCTATAACTCTCTTTTCACGAAGAGACATAACTCCAAAACCACATGAGAATCCAACACTGTTCATCCACTATCGCCACTGATATTAATTATGGAGTTTGAATCTAGAATTGGAAATGATTAGGTGAAGTTATTCGAGTGAGGAGACAACAAAAGAGGTGGGTTGGGTATCAATTATTACATAGAAGAGGTGGGTTAAGTAGTGAATGAGTCTGTCTCAATGCCAACATTTAAACACTCAACATTGGAGGTGGGTTCAACATCGATTACGATAAATCCAAATATGCTACTTTATAAATTTATTAGCATTAGCAGCGATGGGTAGAGGGCAACAATTCTTGATTTCTATTTTATTTGAGCTCATTCGCACGTACCATTAGCTACTGATGATGGGTTTTATGAAGTGATGGGAAAGCAGGATTATCTTAGCCAATTTGCACTTACCATGTGAATCTATTAATTTTCTCCTCAATTCCCCATTTTTTGAGGATTGGGCACTTGTTTCCTATCATCCCAATTCATCAACTAGAATTTTTCTTTAATAGTTAGGGGATTTTGATTGATTTAACATGTGAATTGAAAGTTTTTCATCAAAGTTTTCTTTAATAGAGATTTTGTTTGATTTAAACCGTGAATTGATTTTTTTTTTCTCTTTAATTGGTTGCATGAGGAAATTTCCCTTTTTCCTTTATCTTTTTTCCTTCTAAAAACAGAGAATACAAAACACTTAATGAAGGTTTAATTGGTTGTTACTATTGGCAATTAATTGGGCGATTAGTATATTGAACTTTTAGATGATGTAATATGCCCAAAAAAATCTTCAAAGGCAAATGAAAAACAAAGAAACCTAGTAATGAGATTGATGAACTCTTCTCCGAAAAGAAGAGGAAGAATCTTGAAAAACAAGGAAATGATAAGGCAAGTGAAAAAGTATATATTCAACCAAAATTGTTGAAGAGAATATGGCTTAGTATGAGAGATTATTATTATTATTATTATTATTATTATTATTATTAACTGTCACGTTAATATCATTAATTCAAGGACGTTGAATGAAAATCATAGTTTTTCAATGTTACCCATATTAAGCATGAAAGATAAAAGATAAAAGAAATACAAGAGTTCACATTTACAATGAAAGATGTAAACATGCTATTAATTTGATAATAAATCATTCATTCGTATAAACGCCTATTATCTCGTTTATTGTTTTCATGAATCACATAATTTTCTCATAATGATGTGATTCTTCTATAGCTAACAAAAAATATCAAATAATCCCGCAGAAGGAATAGGTCGAATAGGAGAACTTGGCTTGGGTGGAGGAGGACTTGGCTTTGGTTGTCACCCAGTTTTCTAGTCCTCAAATCGGCATAATAATATTTCGAACACATTACATATATAAATGGAATTAAAAGATCTTGAATAAGAAATTCAATAATAAATAATGTGCGAAATCTAAATGGAAGAGTTACATATTTGTGCCACAGTACAGACATGCATCAACTTAGAGCATTTGCATGGAGAAGATGGAAATGATGAACAATATGGCTAGAATAAGAGAACAGATGAAGAATAAGAGAACAGATGAAGGAAGAGAAACCCATTAATTTTTGTTGGTTTCTTAAATTTTTGGCATCTTGATTCATCAATTTGTTAAATTTATATACACACCCCTTTGTAAAACATTCATCAATTTGTAAAATATTCCAAATGGGAGGAAGACTTCCTCCCATAGAATTATTATTATATGTATATTGACTCTTCAATTTCTAAAATATTAACTGTGTCAAGTACGTACAAGGAAGTTGAATTCAACTTACAATCAGTCAATTGTTGCTTTTTTTTTTTTCTTTCTATTTTTCTGAAAGGTTGATTTTGAAAATTGGCTATGAAATCCTCATAAATGAGTAGTTTTCATGTGTGAAGAAGATCAGTTGTGCTCCTGAAAATTCAGCTCCAAAACCTTGTGGTCATTGGTCAATGTCGACCAAGATCATCACTTTAGACATTTAACTATTAAAAAAAAAAGTAATAAAAACAAAGAAAAAGAAAAAAAGATAGAAATTTCTATCAAGTAATGATTTTTTTTTAGTGAAGTAATGATAGTCTTTGTTAAGCAACATGGAAATCAACTATACTAAAATTCAAAGTTCTCATTCATGACACGTTAATTAATTGGTTGAATACCCTCAAACTATATTCTTTAATTTCAAGTTCATATAAAAATTTTGAACTCTGAAATTATTAAAAAAAAAAAAAAAGAATTCATATCTCAAAAATGCCGGATAACCTAAATAAATCTTGCTTTTTTCATATTTTTTCAAACCTATCAGATTCTTTTACTTTTATAAATTTTAAGTAAACTATCAAATTTACAAAAGTTTTACCATATATATATATAGAGAAAGAGAGAGTAAACTTAAAGTATTTCTTGCTTCATTTTTTGCATTCAAAAAACGATTATAAAACTAATTAAAATTAAGAATCTAATTTTTTGTATAAAGGAAAATATTTGAAGAAAATAATATTCGTTAATATCAGTACTTAACCATATGTTTTTACTTTTTAAGTTGGTTTTATAGGTTTTAAATGTAAATTTCAATTTTAATCTATTAAATTGGATAAAATTGTTATCATTGTTATAACTTAAATTAAAATAAAAATAAACATTTAGTTTAGTTTGGTACAGCGACCGAAGATATCTGACAGATCCAAGTTCGAATTTCTACTCTACCAATTTTTACTTAAAAAAAATAAAGAAAAGAAAATTAAACAAACAAAAATTAAACCTTAAGTCTAAACTAATTAGAATTAACTATATGAATCATTTTTCCTCATTTAATTTTATTGGACTATGCCTATAATTAAGTTAAAATTAAATGAGTGAAACAAGTTACAAAAAATGCAAGGCTGATAAATATTTCATCTCTTATATTTAAGATATTTGATAAATATTTTTTTCATAGTATATTGATTAAATATCTATTCACAAGTAATTGAAATATATATATATATATATAATTGGATATTGATTTATTTTTAAAAGTTAGAAATTCTGATATTGGACTCAAACGCTGTTTTATTAATATAAAAAGGCAATCTCAAGTTAATCCAGTTATATGTATATAATCATTGTCTTATAAAAATTATAATCACACTATAATAAATTTATGTTTTAACGATATTTTTTAACACCATTTTATATATAATATTAAAGTAATAAATAACATTAAAATAATATATTTAAATATAAAAAATAACATATAAAATTAAAATTAATAATGCTATAAATTAATGTAAAAGCATTATTAAGACCTTTAGATTATGAGATTGAATACACCATTAGATACATGTTGATAATTTTTATTAACAGTATATTTTTAATTTTTAACGATTTGTAAGGATATATTAAAAAAACCTAATAACTTATTGAATAATGATATATTTTTTGAATGGGCTGCAAATAATTATATTTCATTTTTAAGCCCACAGACATCAAAAGTCAAAAGAATAGGCATATGAACAAGGGTAGATTGCTGATTAATTAGTAACCCAGGTGGAAAGCAAACAATTGCAGTGCAATTGGAGGGATTGAATTTATTAGGATTTAAATTTATTATCAAATAGGCGCTGTGGTTGTACCATGACAAATGATATCCTATTATCATTATATTATGAATTAGGCGTTAAATATTTTTCTTTTATAAAATATCTGTCTAATCATTAAATTATTAATCTAATAACACCACTGTATATTATATTTAAAGTAATAGTTTCTTTGCAGCAGTTATAAAATTGTTATCTTTTATGCATATAAAGTAATAGTTTTATAATAGTAAATTGTTGAAATTAATTGATATATTATATTAAATATTTAATAAAATTACTATTAATATTGTTACAATAACAATAATATTTATATATATTCAATACAGTAGTTATTGTTTGTTTTGAAAACATAATTAAATTGCTACTTTATGATATAACAGTAAATGTAGATATAACTGTTCTCAAATTACTGTTATATATTAACTTATCACTATGATTTAACAATATATGACATTGATTTTCAACAGTTATTTTAAATTCATTTAGTAATTAATTAATAAGTTAATTGATTGTTAAATTATTAATCTAATAGGTTTAACATATAATCTACCTTTGTCAATATTAGAGGAGAATGTAGATGGCCTTACCCTTTATTTGGAAAAAAGTATGGGGAAAAGAGAGTGAGGGGAGAATTTGTTCAGTCTCTTCACTTGTTTGGAAATAGATGAAAATGAAGGGAGAGAGTGAATAGATTGTAACTAAATCTCATAGGTTTACCTTCATTAGGAGGAGTAGGTTTCAACCTAAATAAAATATCAAAGACCAAAACCACCATAAACTTTAAACTAGACATTATACAAGTGCTACTTATTAATTAATTTTTGCTTGTTAATAATAATTTTATTAATTAACAAAATAATATCAAAAATAATATCAAAAGATTTATAATTTTAAGATATTAATGGTAATACTACAATAAATATTTGCTTTAATAGTATACCTTATATACTTTTAAAAAATTTAAAACATGTTATTAATAAAAATTATTAGCAAGTAATAAGTGATATGCATAAATCATGCAGCCTGAAGTTTTTAACAATACTTTTATACTAATTTATTACACTATTATATATGATATTTTATATATTATTTTTTTACTTTACTTTATTATCTAAATATATTATCTTGATATTGTTTACTACTTTAATATCACGTATAAAATTATGTTAAAAAGGTGTTAAAATATAGATTTATTGCGGTGTAAACGATCTCAACCAAAATTGCATGACAAAAAATATTCATATATGAATTAAGATTCATTGTTGTTTGTTGTATAGTAATTTTATCATATTTTAATTTTACAATATATTAATAGAAATTTAGTATACAATGATTTAATTTATATTTTATTTTATGGAAATTTATAATTTAGTTTCTCACATACGTTAAAAGTTATAAATTAGTCCATTTATTTTCAACGAATAATAATTTAATTTTGAAATTTAATTATGTCAATAAAATGGCTTCTCAATTTAAATTAATTGTTAATTAAAAGCTAATTGATCAAAATCCTTATTTTTAATTAGAAACAATTTAATTTCTCATCTTATATTTTTATTAATAAAATAGTGTCTCTATTATATTAATAATATAATAGGCATCCCTCTCTTAGGCAAAAAGCCATTTTAACCCTCAACAATTGCTTTTAGAGTCAAATAAGTTCTTGTTAATTTATTTAATCTTTTTAAACCTTAACAATTACTCTTAGACTTAAATAAGTTTTTGTCAATTTAGTTTATTCTTTTAAGCCCATGACAATTACTTTTAGAGTCAAATAAGTTCTTGTTAATTTATTTAATCTTTTTAAACCTTAACAATTACTCTTAGACTTAAATAAGTTTTTGTCAATTTAGTTTATTCTTTTAAGCCCATGACAATTACTTTTAGAGTCAAATAAGCACTTGTCAATTCAATTGATCCATTTAAGCCTCTAAGAATAAAAAAAATTCACTTTTACAAATATGAATCCAGCATATCCAATGCCCTGCCAAAAAGCAATGAATTTAGCACTAGGCATGCTGAATGGAAATAAGAGTGCACAACACCCATATTTTCAATCATTTGTCTTTTGTTGGTAGAATTAAAGCAGAGAGAGAGAGAGAGAGAGAGAGAGAGAGAGAGAGAGAGAGAGAGAGAGAGAGAGAGAGAGAGAGAGTGATAGAGCAGTAAAGAGTTTAACTATTTGGTTATGTAATAAAAATGGACATTAAGTAAATATTTGTCCATCACGTATAACTCACGTGATAGAAATTGGGTCTTTTTTACCTAAATTTTCAACGTTTTGACTCTAAAAATAATTATCAAGGGTTTAAATGGATTAACTATATTGACAAGAATTTATTTGACTCTTAGAGTAATTTTCAGGGGGCTAGTGGATCAATTAAATTGAAAAGAACTTATTTAACTCAAAGAGTAATTGTCAGTGCCTTAAATGGATCAAATAAATTGACAATGACTTATTTACTCTAAGAGTAATCATCATGTGCTTAAAAAATCATTTTGCCATTCTCTTAAAAAAAACCTAATTACAGTTAATTAGGCCTAATTACAATAATTAAATAACTCTTTCTCTCTGTCTCTTGCTGCTACTTCTTACTCTCTTTCCCCTGTTATCCCTCTTTCTCTCTTTCTCCATATTTTTCTCTTTTTCCCCTATTTTTGGTTTCCCCATCTCAATTCTTCTATCTCTCCCATTTTTTTGTATCATCATCATCATATTAGTTGAACCAGTAAAATGGAACCACTAAATCAAGGATATAGCAAACAAAAACCTACCCTTAAATGCAGAATATGGAGTTAGCAAATTCAAAAAAAAAAAAATCAACCACAAAGATCAAAT
Organism: Hevea brasiliensis; assembly: GCF_030052815.1. Lineage (NCBI taxonomy): Eukaryota > Viridiplantae > Streptophyta > Magnoliopsida > Malpighiales > Euphorbiaceae > Hevea > Hevea brasiliensis. The sequence continues at coordinate 86,091,817 of NC_079501.1, forward strand.
CTTAAGCTACCCAGATGGCAAAAAAGAAAAAATTAGTCAGCCAAGTGAACTTGGCAGCCATCCCTGTCCTAGCTCTTCTTGCATTCTCATATTCAAATTCCAATACATTTTATATATGCGATGCATCTGTCAACAAAGAATCAAGTTCACTTTCTTATGGGGTGGTTTTTAGAGATAATATGGGAAATGCTCTCTTTGTTGCAGGGAGGTGGTTGTGTGGCATTTGCGAGGTGGATCTAATGGAAGGGCCTGTGGTTTTGATCTATTTGTAGGTAAAAATTGATCAGGGTATTCATTATTTTGAAATTGAATTAAGGGGGAAGAGATGATGAATTGATCTCTAAAATTGACATGTAGATTTTGAAATTTGATAGTGAGTTTGATAATCTGAGTACCATTAAACCCACATGTAGTCTCATGGCTTTACTGCTAAAATTGACTGTGAGTTCGATAATCTTCAATGTTTCTTCCTATCTTCATATTTGATAATCTTTATTGTTGAAACTCTTGAGAATCGCTTCATCGACACTACCAGATCAGCATTAGCTCTTCCTCATGTAAGAGGAAAGTTTCTTTCATGATGAGTCCTTTCATTTTTTATTAATTTTTAATGTTTTATTTAATTATTGTAATTAGGCCTAATTAATTGTAATTATTTTTTTAATATGTTAATTTGGGGTTAATGTTAGCGTACTACTAGAGTTGATGGGTTATTTGACAGAAATACACAATTGCTAAAAAGTAAGTTTAGGGTATTTTTGTTTAAAAAAGGGGTAAGATTGTTAAAAATTCCAAAGTTTAGAATTTATTTTGACATTATCCCTCAAAAATAATTTAACTTAATTATCTTAATTATCCTGTCAGAAATCCAACAAAAGTCTTTTCTATAACTATACCTATCCTCCCTGCAAAACAATACAAATATAGGGTCTCAGGCCCACAGCAACATCACAATACCTATTCGGGGCTTGATAAATCCTAATCTAACTCCAGCAGTTCAATTACCCAATCAGGGCTCGTACATCCTTCCATAGTCCAATCATTTATGTTTAGTGTTTCAAAAATTATGGAAATATTCATGCAGGTTTGTTACAGTGTTCTTATGTTACAAGAATTCATTTTATATGATTATTGTTTGCTAGGAATATTTTAGGAATTAATTACAAAATCTTAACTTTTAGTAAAACTACCCAAGTTGAAATTGAGCTTACCAATGCTGATCCTACTACCTAGAATGTGTCCAAATTAGGTTGGAAAGCCAATCCCGAAAGCTAAAAAGCTATCATCAATCCATTTGGACCTACAAAACCCATAATTTATTAATAATTTTTATTTCATTATATTTAATTAACTACAATTGAAAAAGCTTAGAAATTTTACTAGGCGATTTAGATTGTCCAATAATCGCCCTTTTTTAAATAATGTCCAATCAAAATGAAATTGGTCCAATTTTAAAGGGTTTGACGCGCTGAATTCATTGATAGCCTTGGATCATCGATCCTACAGCTAGATCATCTAAAAATACCCTAGAATTAAGCTATTGCTTACCCATTTATTACTCACATTTTTCGGCGGTTTGTGGGGGCTACTACTAGTCAAAGAAGGATGTATCCATAGTGCTAAGTCCAACGCTGTAGAAGGGAGACCATATAAGCATTGATGGTGGCCAAAGTCATCCTTGGGAACTTGCACAGTGTGGATCTCTCTTCCTTTGGCTTCGCTTCATTTCACAGTCCCAAATGGTTGCTGGTCATTGTTGCTTGACAAGGAAGGAAGGTGCTAATTAGCTGAAGTCTAGTCGGTGGCTTCTTGGGTTGGTGTCTTCGCCAGCCAACGCAGAGCAAAATGGGCAAGTTTTGTCTTCTAAAAAGAGCTATACATGGGCAAGGTTCATGAAGTTTGATTGATTCCCCCTCTCTCGCCCCCACCCACCCCCCCCCCCCCCCCCTCTTATCGCCCTTTTTCAAATAATGTCCAATAAGAATGAAATTGGTCTAATTTTAAAGGGTTTGACGTGCTGAATTCATTGATAGCCTTGGATCATCGATCCTACAGCTAGATCATCTAAAAATACCCTAGAATTAAGCTATTGCTTACCCATTTATTACTCACATTTTTTGGTGGTTTGTGGGGGCTGCTACTAGTCAAAGAAGGATGTATCCATAATGCTAAGTCCAACGCTGTAGAAGGGAGACCATATAGGCATTGATGGTGGCCAAAGTCATCCTTGGGAACTTGCGCAGTGTGGATCTCTCTTCCTTTGGCTTCGCTTCATTTCATAGTCCCAAATGGTTGTTGGTTGTTGTTGCTCGACAAGGAAGGAAGGTGCTAATTAGCTGAAGTCTAGTCGGTGGCTTCTTGGGTTGGTGTCTTCGCCAGCCAAAGCAAAGCAAAATGGGCAAGTTTGGTCGTCCAAAAATAGCTGTACATGAGCAAGGTTCATGAAGTTATATTTTTTCCCCCGCCCCCCCCCCCCCCCCCCCCACCACACACATGCGCACACACAGAGATACACACACGCACACACACACACACATATATATCTCCGTGTGTGTGTGCCCTAGAATTAAGCTATTGCTTACCCATTTATTACTCACATTTTTCAACATTTGTGGGGGGTGCTACTAGTCAAAGAAAGATGTCTCCATAGTGCTAAGTTCAACACCGTCGAAAGGAGACCATATAGGCATTGATGGTGGCCAGAGTCATCCTTGGGAACTCGCACAGTGTGGATCTCTCTTCCTTTGGGTTCGCTTCATTTCACAGTCCCAAATGGCTGCTGGTCGTTGTTGCCCGACGAGGAAGGAAGGTGCTAATTAGCAAAAGTATATATATATATATATATATTTTTTTTTTTTTTTTTTACTTACAATCTTAGTTTAAGTCAATTTTAATTAAATTTAACTAAAATATTATTTATTTTTTATTTAGTCATTTACTTTTTCGTTAATCTTCATTGGTCGAGAATCCTAATAAAATTCCGTCTCCAAACTGATATGGGTGTTACACAAACCATTGATTTATTGTGAGTCTTTCAATTGTGTCCTTTATTTTCATTCTAAGATTGAGAGTGAGAGTTGTTGAAAGAGAATTGTAAAACTTTGTTCTTGACTTTCTCTTTTAACTAAGTGTTTTTTTTTTTTTTTTTTAAAGTGCTAAGTTTGTAGTTAAAATTGTAATTAGTTTGATCTTCATTCAAGGAAAATATATTGAACGGAGTGAAATTCTTAAAAGAGGACCTTGATGAAAGAACGTAAATTTGAAATAGTCAAACTTTTATAAATCAATTTTGTTATTATTCTCCTTCCTCCTCTTATTAATTGTTCAATTTCATTCTATACTTTTAAAAATTTTAAAATAACCCAATTCGCTTTTCCCTTTTGAGTTACATCAAGAAAAAACAATTAGTTTACATTAAATACTTAAATAATGAGTAAGCCGAAATTTAATATATCTTATTCATAATGATCTCTTATTACTTAATAATACATCAAAAATAATATTTTAATAATACCAATTAAAAAAAAATTATTGCTTTAATCTAATAGGCAGAAGTGACTTAAACTAAGATTAATTAAGAAGATATTGATAATAGATTCAAAATATAAAAAACTGAAAATTTGTTATAAGTAAAAAAAAAATATTATTTTAAATTTATTTTTATATATATTAATTTGAACATAAAATTAGAATTACGAACATAATATAATTATATAATATATGTACATGTATACGTGTGCATATATTGCCTAACTAATATAAATTTTTAGATTTCTTCCCCAATTATAAACATAATATTAAAAAAAGTCAAATATTTCTGAATTTTTTTCAATTATGTCCATCTTTTGAATTTTAATAAAGTTGTTCTAAATTCAAACATTAATTGAAAATTTATCTAATAATAATGAATTAAAATTGATTTTAGGGATACTTATCTGACAACTGATTAAAATGAAATGATAATTTTTAATTTGTGAAGTCTAAATAATTTCAATTGAAATATTATTTATTAAAAATTTTGAATCAAGATATATGAGTCTCTTAATTATATATATATATATATATATATATATATATATATATATATATATATATATATATATATATATATATATATATATATATATATATATATATATATATATATATATATATCCCAATAATCTATCATGTAAACACTTCAATTTTGAAAATTGATAAAATTATAAACTATCCTTTAAAATTTAAAAAAAATTACAAAAATTTAAGTAATATATGATATATATAATTACACAATTAAATTTAAACTTTAGCTATATGATAATTATATTAGAAGTTGTACCACTGCTGGTGGGTGAATAAAAGGGATCAAAAAGAAGATTAAAACCATATTTGAGTCAAATTAATGTGACTGAGCAAGTTACAAACTGGTCTCTTGAAAAAATTAGAATAGAGCAGAAGGCTTTGGAATCCTCTTAAAAAAGAAGAGATTACTATGATTACCAGTGTTCAAATGAGCTAAATGTCCGGAAAAACAATGCATCATCCCAACATAAGCATCTCTACATCCTCTCAAAAGCTTCATAGCAGAAGAGACTTTTGGTCGCACGTTTTCCTTGATCTTCCATCTGCCAGCTTTCACAGTTTTCTTTTGTTTCAACCTCTGATATCTTCTTCTTCTCCTACACCTCTTTATATTTGCGCACAATGTACTAATGCTGATTACCATTTCCAAATACTATGGAAACAATTAATTAACAAAAAATGATGATCCACTTGAACTTTTATATGCCTAAAAGCAAAAGGGTTAGAGTTAATTGGGTGGTTCCAATGAAATTCCAATTTCCATAATCCAATCTTAGAAAAGCGCCCCAAATAAGATCACCATAACCATAAGCCTCTTTAGATTAAAAACATTCTCCAGCTAGGTTCTAAAAACCATAAATTGCAAAATTTCTAGCCAATAACGTTGATGACATGACTTCTTATCGTTCATTGGACAAAGCTAGATGAGAATTCATTTGATTAACCATAAAGTCCACAATGGATTTATTTGGTTTAGAGATGAGCCCTAATTTTTTTTTTTTTTTCCAAAATGATAGTTTGCACGGCTCTTCTTGAGGATTAAGCTTAGAAAATGAATTCTCATCCCTTAAAGGAGACTTCATGTGCAATAAGTTCATGCTATCAATTTCACTATCTATCGGCTTCGCAATCATTTCCCCATTTGATTCCTTCTCATTGGCTTCTTTTCCATTGGTTTTCTTCTCATTGGATTTCTTCATTTTTCCTCCTCCAGACAATTTTGGACGCATCTCTAGAAGATCAGCTACAAGTTTGCTCTTCTTATTCATCTTACGTCTCTACTTTAGGAGTCTTGAGAACTTGATACATTTTGATAGATAGGATACCACGGTCTAGGCCAGATCATTGACTTCCAAGGAGACTATTGCAAGATTATTTGTACCAGAGGAGGAATTAGAATTGGGCTCAATGCCAGTGGTCTCAACAAGTGGGCTGGGGGAACAATTTCTTATTTCAAATATCTCCAAATTAATTGGAGATGAAATTATGGTAGTAATTCCAAGTCCCCTAATGTCAGAGAGTGCTGCAAGAGGATCCTCAATACTCGAGTCTTCATGCACATGAGGACACCTTTTTTCAAGCACATTTGGATGGCTAGTAGAATATGGGGAGCTGAAATCGTCATTGGGCATAGCAGCGAGGCCAGCTACTACGATCATTTAACTATTGAGTGATTCAGAATTTGACTCATTTCCACTCATTGAGTCAGGCTCTCTCTACTCTGTGTGCCCACTGTCATTATCTAAAAAGCCTTCTGAAGAGTGACATGAAGAAGCAAACTTCAAAAGAAACATAGGTTTGCATGCTTTAATAGTAAAAAAGGCTTCGATGGAAGCTTCCTCAATAATGGCAACATGAAATTTAGTCTCTTCTATATCTATAGTTACCACTTTGTGAATGAAGTCCATGGTTGAGATGCAGATTAAATTCCTAGCTATGTCTAACTCTGAACGCTTTGAAGTGCAATAGTCAATAGAGATAATCTCTCCATAAAACTTGCTCAGCCAAACAAAGAAATCAGGGTACCATAAGTTGAGGGGCACACCATGACAATGAATCCACAAGAACCTACTTGTGGAAGTAAGCTTTGCATTCCAAGGTTGGATGATGGAAAACCACTGGAAAATCCAATCAACTTCATTATCAATAAAACCATGCATCTCTTCCATGCTTTCGAATGTGAGGAGGATCATTGAGCCACCCAATGGGGTAGTAAATATAGAGAACACTCCTTCGGTAATAAAATGAGAATCAATGGAGAAAGCTAGACTAGCTTTAGGGATTTAAGGAAGCTTACTGCTAAATGACCTAGTCATTCTTGATTTGCAATAGAAGGTTCACAAGCACCTCCATTAATATAGGAAGACCTAGGTAGACTAGGACATATGTTGAAGCCCCCTGCATCCATGTAAGCACTTGCATTTTGAGAAACAAAACCATGATTGCCCCGGGCAGCAGTAGGGCTGCTCCTCTTAACTTCCTTCCACAAAGGATCACTATCATGTTCTGGCCTACAATTTTCTTGATTTCCACTATAGGGTTGGCTTGTGTTGTTTCTTCTCCTAACAAATTAGAAGAAAGTTTCTGAATTCTTTGAAACAAAGCCGGAAAGGCTTGCACCTTATAGTAACCAATCCAAAGCTAGCAATTTGATCAGGTTAGGTTCATAATTTGGCTCTATGGTCTTCATAAGAATTGTTCTCCTATGTCTCAGGTTTCCATTGGTTCAAGAATCACCTAAATTGGAGTTTTCTAAAGTAAGTTATGCCTAATTTACTAAGTACTATTTATTTGGTTATGTTTGTCAGGTCCAGAATTAGTAACCCAGATTCAAGCCTCATTTGAGGTATCCTATAGTTATTTTCTGGGCATTGTGTCTTCAATGAAAATTCTAGCATTATGTCTTAACTTTCATCTCCAATTGGTTTAACATCAATTGGAGTTAAGTAGCTCAACTTATGAGCATTTAAATGCCTTGGACTCAAGTGTCCAGAATTCCAGACCTAAGGTTCAATTATCATTTCCCTTAATTACTTCTACCAACCAACATCAATTCACATTCAATTCACCCCAAATAATCATAATTTAAAATCAACACATCCATAGCACCTCCTGGCACAAAAGCCCCAATTTTCCAAAACCCTAATCCACATCATTACAATTCCATGCAACTCATGCAAATTCAACACATAAATCTTATATACAACATCACCTAAACTAGAATTCAAGGTCAATTTTAATCAAACACATCAAAGCCCTATCATACCGAGGCTGGCCAAAAATTTCCTCTCATGATTCAAGTATAATTTTCATCATTATTCAAGTAATTTCCCCATAGTTAACTTAAATTCAACTAATTATACAAGAAAGGAAGTTTGGAATTCAATTTACCTCAATTAACTCTTTTTCCTTCTTGTCAAATTTCAAGATTTCTTGATTCTACCACTTCCAATCTTCTAATCAAGACCAAATATCAAGATTTTACTTAAGTGACAATGGGTTTTTTGGAAGATTTTCAAAGATTTTAAGTTTGAAGGTGCTTAACAATGGAGGAAGAAATGGAGAGATGGTGAGAGAGATGATGGCCGGACAAAGGGTTGAAGAAGGAGGAATGGATTTGCTTGAATTAATTAGTTTTGTCCTCTTATATGATTATTTCACTTTTTGTAATTTAAATATTAATTATAATTAATATAATTATAATAATGCCATTAATTCCTTATATGTCCTTTTAAATTTTCCTACACATTTTCTTTGCTATAATTCTTTTTCAACATTTTAATCTCACTCATTTTAGTGGACATTTAGGTGAAAAGTTAACTCTTGAAGTGAATTGAATAAAATGCCCCTCATCAGGTTATTGTTCATCTTTTTCCATAATACCTGATGAGTCCTTCAGTTTTGATCCACTTAATTTTACTTCTTCCCTGTTCATTTCTTTGATTCTCAAATTCCCAATAATTTCTAAATAATTCCTTCATTAAGGTCTCCATAGGGTCTAGCACGAATTTAGGGTGACAACTGAACTTATAATCGCTTCTCATGTCGGTCACTCATCACTGGGACCTAAGCTCATTTAACCTATTTGTAATTACTCTTATTTTATTTTATCTTTATTAATTTTGTTTATGACTCCTTTATGTGGTTTAAGTATAGTTCTAGACATTCTAGCTATCCGGACAGGCATTAGTTACCGAAACAGTAGAATGTACGAAACTACTTAGTATGAGGATGTTACATACTTTCTTACTCATCATAATTCCTTTGCTACTTTTTCTCAGGTACAATTGTGCAATAGCTCAAATTCGATTCGTTACCAATGCTAGGGCATTGGAAGGCATAAGGCTACCAGAACCCATAGCAAGCTTATTTTACGTCAAAATCTCACTTGAAATCCATATAGTTTACATAAATATTTTATTTAATATAAAATATAATCACAATTCCTTTTATATTAAAAATATTAAGTGGAATGGCACAGTAGCAAAATAACAAAATTACTTCTCATTGTAAAATAGAGCTCCACAAAATGTAAGGCTACCTTTAAGCAAAATTGAGGTTCTAAACTTTGGAACTTATGTAGCCAAAATCTGTTGACTATATTTTCTATACTTGTCCCTGAAGAGAAGGACCAAGAAAGGGGATGAGCTAGAGGCTCAGTGAGTAGAAGCATAATTTAGAGAAATAAAATGTAATATAAAAATAGTTAAGTCAAGCATATGAATATACAATATTCACATGATATTTCCATAGCACAAACAAGTCATAACATGGTAGCTAAATCACCAAAAGTTTCCCATATCATAGTCATATCATGAATCAAATATGCCCAGCCCATTAAAGGAGCTTTTAAGGACTTCCTCTTAACATTCATACACATAATGGATACCAGGGACACGGAAATCATGACTTACATGAGGTGGATCCTATAATCCCTAATACCCGAATGTCAGAGATATAGAATTATCTTGCCCGACATCCTTTTCCTTTACTTTCATATATATGAGCTCATAATGCATGCATGCCTTTCCTTTCCTTTATCATATCTTTCCCATTAGGAACCATTGAGTGTTCCATAGCTAACAGCACAACACAATTAATGATGTAGCACTTGCGTGATAACAATACTTAATAATAATTATGCAATTATAATTAGAATATATCACATAACTACAATGATGCAAGAACGTGTATGGAATATAATAAAACAATTTAATAAAGTAGTTAAAACAATTTAAGTAAGTTATATTCACAGACTATGTGACCATTTACTATTATTAGATCTGCTAGTACTGCTAGCTTTGTTGGTTAAAGGAACTATATAGAGGCACTACCACTTATTAGAACTTATTGATAATTAACTTAACTTAATTATCTTAATTACCTTAATTATTGTTTACTGGTTTATAACCCCTCAAATGCACGGGTTGCGAACAAGTAACATAGTAGTGAGTAGAGTATCATTCCCGCAAGGAATTTATAGGTGTAAATACCAAACTAAATAGCAAATTTGACTATTTAGGCTAATAAATTTATTGAGAGATTAATTCTAAACTAACTAAAGATACTGAGAATTAAAAGAAAACAAAGAAATAAACTTAAATTAGAAATCAATTGACTAAAGCATTCCAGAATTAAAATTTCACACTTCAACCCTATTATGGACTTAACTTCACCTTTTTAACAGATTGAGAATTGTTATTTTGATGGAAATTAATCCTAAGATATATCAAGTCCTCTCTAAAGGCACCTAAGGTGTACTTTAATTAACATGAACCCTACTTTTATGGCGATCAATCTTAATTAAAATCCTTTAAGCTCTTTGATTAATTATGGGATTCTATAAAGAATTTCAGTTTATCTCTAGGTCAGATTTCCTAGGTTCAAAATTTTGATTTCCAATACTTATCTTCACATTTCAGTTCTTCAATCAGTTTTTTATATCATAAGTAAATGGTACTAACACATAGCATGCATTAAGAATACAGATTATTAAATCAAAGAACAAAACTCAAATCTATTAAATAACCTCAGTATATATCCATAATAAAAATTAAAAGTGCTACTCTTCTAATCCTAGAATTAAGAAAACTACTCACTCATGGTGAGTTTAACAAATATACTAAAATTAAAGCAAAATAACGTAAGACAATCTGAAGAAATAAAACAAAAAAACCTAGAACAAAGATTTTGTAGCCTTGAACTTTTAGAACTTCAGCTGATAGTCCTTTCCCATAAGCTTAATGCAGGTTCCTTCCAAATTGCTTAGAAAACTAGGATTTGTATGTAAGGTGAACTCTTCGAACTAAAAACCAACTCTCCTACATATTTCGCTCTTCTAGTATTTATATTAGGTGCCTCAAAGTCATGTTTCAGAGTCCCAAAAGCTTTAGAAGTCTATTCAGACTGACTGGAGGAGAATTTAGGTCAAAACAGAAGTCTTTCTGTGACTGAGTACATGGCCTGTGTGGCACTATACAACCCTAGGACGTGTAAGTCTTTTGGACACTTTTGAGCTTTATAATTGAGGGAGACAGCAAGTTACACAGGGGAAGGAAGTTTACACGGGGCAATTCACACAAACCGTGTACTGTCATCTCTCCTTGGTTCTCTAGGTCTTGATTTTTAGAAGGTTACACGGGGTCTGTTACACGACCCGTGTACTATGGTTTCTCCATGCCTTCTTCAATTTCTCTTGACCAGAGAGTTACAGCGTCAAGCTCCATGCTTACGTGACCTGTATAATGTTATATAGTAGTCCTTTTTACTTTTCATGTTTCCCAAGCTTATCCAATTGACTTTCATGCCTTCGATCATCTTTAAAACACTTGAAAAGATATAAAAAAATATGAAATTAAGTAGAGATTAATAGAATTAATGAAAATTAATGAAACTAAGTAAAATACATGCAATTAACTACGTAAATGTTGTGAAACGTAATGTAATAATGCCTTAAAATATCTATATGATACAACTGTATCAAATACCCCCAAGCTCAAACTTTTGCTTGTCCTCAAGCAAAACAAATCCTTGAAACTTATTAGGGTACTCGATTTTTCTCAGAAACATGACCACAGGCTTAACTTGCATATAATTGAACTCTCTATAGCCTGCATGCCAATTTCCCTACCTTCAAGGCATAGAGACATCAACACTTGCTTGTTAGAATTTCATCTCCCTCATGGAGTTTTAACCAATCATTCCACTTGTAAGGCTATTGATAAGTCACAGATAACCTGTTTTACTAAGATAGATTTGAGAAATACTTACTTTCCTAAAATTGCCTCTATTATGGATGATTGTGATGAAGTGAGGTGATATATCTCTATATCTTAGTTTCCCATCTCCACTAATGTAGCATACACTTTTTAAATAATGAAAAGGTCTTTAAAAAGGTTGTAATGGGCCTAGAGGGCAGTGACTTGGCCACCAATAAAGAGGTTTCAGGGAACACAAGTATGAGGGTTGCTACTATGCAAAGGTTATAAATACACTAGGTTTATTTTGTTCTATTTTTGCATAGAAAGAGGATCATTTGGTTTTAGTGCCAAGTATGCTCACTTGATATTCACTTTGGGACTTCTTTTCTTATTTTTCTTAATTTGGTATTTGTGTCCCCTTGGTCTTTTATGTCACACCTTACCCCTTTGTAAGGCATAACATGATCCCGTAGAATACCTAATGAACTACCGAACTTCACCTACCGATAACTCATTAAGTACCCTACAAGGGATTTTAAACAATTTTCTTACTTTTGACAAGTGGTGAGCATTTTCTAATAGATATTTAAAACATTTAGTTAAAATTAAAACTAGTTAATATTTTTGGTCCATTTTAGTTTTCCGCAAATTTTATAAAAATTTTGATAGAGTTCTGTCTGTATTTTGAGAAACCAGTTCTTCAAATACCTGTAAAAAGCACTTCTAAAAATTTTTCTCAACAACTACTTCAATTTCACAATTAAACTCAATCCATTTCTCAAGTTCAAAATTTAATAATCCTCAAAATACTAGCAATACATTTCACTTATATTTCATTAGAGACAAAACAATTTATATACATCCTTACAAAATTTACATCAAAAGAATTACAAACTAAACTATATTACAGAATTCATACAAATTTTGTACAAGCTGCTCAAGACCCATTTACATATACATTTATATGCAATACATACATCAAAAGAAATATTTACGATTAGGGTATAAATTATACCCGGTGACTTCAAGCTGATAGCTCCTCATACCTCAGCAGCTCAGTCTGCTGCTTCTCTAGTCTCTGTATCTGCGACAGCAATAGAAGCTATCGCTGAGTACTAGGACTCAGTGGTGCACAACATACTAAAATAATCTTTATGCAAAACTTAAATCACATTTATTCAAAAATTTGGCTAAACATTAGAATTAAGTACAAATCATGCATTATGAGATTTTAATCCCAAACAATTTCATTTTGAAGTATCAAATCACATTTCATAAAACCCACAGTTAGATCATGCCATTCGAAAAAAATAGAATCTCAATAGCCAGAGGCTAAAGAGAAATCACATCACAAGGCTAGCTAGCTCAAATATATGGATATCCATTCACATCCTTTTCTACTGGCACACCTCAACATTTCTCCAGAGAAGGAATCAAAATTCGAAACTAATTACCCCCACTAGTCATGCTAGTGAGGTGTTCAAATATATGGTCATGACACTGTGGTTTCAAAACTTATCTTAATAATTTGCTAAACATTGTCATTTCAAATATACACAACTAACTTTCCACAATTTAAATCAAAATATCATAAAAATTGTCATAATTCATTGATTCAAATTATTCAAAACAATATGCAGAAATAATTTACAAAAGTTATACGTTGTGCACAAACCTCAAGCGAGTCACTTCTTGGCCTCGACTCGGTTCCTCGGGTTCCTTCCCGGTATTCTTTTCAACTGAAACACACAATTTTACAATGTTTCAGTACTAGAACTTAACATAAATCCAAAATAAATTTAGCCTCATTTTTACCTAGCTCTAACGTGCTAAACTCGACGTTCTTGAAATTTTGTGTTTCGGGTTACTATTCACTACACTATTCAAGTCAAATTGTTGACTTTCTAAGGCTTAATAGGTATGGGAACTCCAACTTCACCCACATACCACATTTTGGTCACCAAACTTGTTGGTTTTGGTCCTTTTCTCAAAACTTAGGTCTTTTAGGCAAAATTGCCAAATTTTCAGTTTTGGTGTCCCTAATTGTACTGTTTCATTGGTCAGTTTACTGTTGGAATTTGGCAAAACTTTCTTCATAAGAAATGTTCCTTATTGTCTTAAGTTTATTCTCCTTTTTGAATCACTCCAATTGAATTTTTGTAGCTCAAGTTATACCTAAATTACAGTTACTGTTCATGCTGCAGAATTTGGTTCTGCAGATTTGTTAATCCAACTTCGTTCAGCAATTTGATCAAGTTAAGTCCATAATTTGGTCTAATTTTCTTCATATGAAATGTTCTACTATGTCTTAGATTTCCATCGGTTCAAGAATCACCTAAATCGTAGTTTTCTAGAGAGAGTTATAGCCATTGAAACTTTACTGTTCATATGATAAATCTGCAGTTCTGCAGGTTCAGGTCACCAACTTTGCTCAGTAATTTGAGTGGGTTAATGGCATAATTTGGGTTTGTGTTCATCATGAAAGTTTTAGATCTATATCTCATCTAACCACTGGTAAAATTTTAGGTTATTTTGACCTTCCTAGCTCGAGTTATGACCAAATGAACAAATACTGTTCATTTGGTCAGCTTGTGCAGAGGCAGACTGTGATTTCTCAACTTTGGTCAATTTGTTTACTAGGTTTTAGTCACTTTTTGGGCATGCTTCCTAAATAAAAATTGTGTTTTTTAGTGCCTATTTTTATTCCCAATTGGTCCAATATCAATTGAACTTGTAAAATTTCATTTTTGGTCCCTCAAAGTTGACTTTTGGTCATGCTTCATACCCAATCCGAATTTGACTTTGATTTAAACACTTCTAACACACTTAATTAGGTCACAAATGACCATTTCTTCCCTTAAACTATGTCAAAGACATCATTTAGCACTTGTTCACATTTTTGGTCTCTAAACCCTAATGTTTAAAACCCTAATTCATGTCATTTGTTGCATTTAGCTAATTAAACACTTATAAACATGCTCCCTTAACTCAATTAAGCTTCCAAACATGTTTAGCTCAAACAAATTTATACTTTGTCCAACCAAACCCTAGCTATCCAAAATTCTATATAATCCCTCAACAAGTTTTCTTTCCATTTTAAGTTTATCTACAAGTAATTCAAGCTAAAAATGCAACAATTAAACTAACTTCGCATCTTAAATCACTAACCTTAATTCTTTGATTTACAATCCACCAATTCTTTCACTTTCTTCTTTCTTCTTCTCCCTCAATCTTCTTTTCTAGTGTAGATTGGAAGCTTTTTAGGGTTTTTAAAAGGCTAAAATCAAGTTATGGAAGCTTGATGCATTAATCAATGGTGGTTGCACATGGTGGTGAGGGAGAGAGAGATATGAGACGTCCAAGAAGAAGAAGAAATGAGATAATTTTAATTTTTTTTTCTTTCTTTGTTTTTATCCTTATGGAAGACCCAAAAATCTAAATAAGTAAATAAATTAATTTTATTCTTTATGGCATCTTGCATGAGGTCATGCATGATATCATCACCTTTTGACTTTTCCATTTTCTCTCTCTTTTTTTTTTTTTTAATTTTTCTATTAGTTCTTTAATTTAATTCTCGATTCTGAAATTTCCTTTTCTCCGATTTTATTTGACAGTTAGGTCAGGAGTCAGCTCTCGGGGTCAATTGACCAAATTGCCCCTCGCTGGTTCATCCCGATTTGCAATTAATTCCATATTTCTTCCGACTCCCTGACCTAATTATTTGACTGGCTTAACAGTTCTTTTTCATGATTTTCTCTTTTCCACTGTGTTCATAAGGGTCCTAAGGACCGCGGCATCACATTTTACCATTCGAAATTTGAGTTTAAAACGACTTCGCAGTCGTTCCCGAGAAGGTCACCCATCGCTGTGACTCTCGGCTCATTTAACTTCTTCTGTTCTGTTTTTCTTGTTTATACTTAACTAATTGGACATTACTAATTATTTGTGTTTATGGCTTCTCTAGTTGTCTTAAGTGGGGTTCTAATCTCCTTAATTGTCCGGACCGACTCTGGTCACCGGAACAGTGAAATATACTAGGCTATACAAATGGGGGTGTTACATTTTACCCCCAAACTTATTACTTTTAATGGATTGAAGGGGTAATTCTTCAATGTTTGCAACTACATACTTACATTTCCTTTTGAGTTTTGCACCCTCTTTACATATTTTCTCTCTTTTATACACCTAGCATACCTTTCACTTATGCATTTTAGCTTCCTCATATGGTAGGATAAGTGTTTAGGCTAGGGCTAGGATAACGTTTGTGTGTTATCAAGAAATTATACAAGGGAATAGATGTAGGCTCAAATTAGCTGCAAAGGGTTTAGTTTTTGGTGGTTAAGGCTATAATGAGTTTATAATAAAGAATGCCTTAATCATTTCTTTATCATGCATATGCTAGGATTTCACCTCAAAAAGTCCAGGAGACACGTTATAGGGTTGGTGCGACATATTTAGGTTTGTTCATATTTCAAAAATTTTATCCTAATTTTACAGTCCAATGTGACATACTAATGGCTATGAAGGTGTTTAATTAGTTTAACTTCACTTAGGCAATTAAATTTTTTAGAGATAATATATTAAAGTCTTTTTGCTTATCCAGTTACATCTATTCCTCTTTTCAAGAGAGATAAATTATTAGCCTATTAAGGCTTTTAGTTATAGTTCTAAGATTAAAAAAAAAAAAAAAAACCCTTGAAAAAGTTTAAAAATTTTAAAATTTTCTGAATTTTTGATACGCAAGTATGATGGAGACATGATAAAGCAATGCAAATGATAAAGATGAAATACAATGCATGAATGCACCCCCCAAACTCAAAATTGGCATTGTCCTTAATGGCAACATATTATGCAAAGCCAAATAAAGATAAAAGAATTAACACAAGATAGTAGCAAAGCATATATGTATTAAGCAAGGCATATGAGCATTAGGAGCATAGTTTTACAAAATTAACCAACTAGACTAGGAAAATAGTGAGTCTAAGGCCTAAGCCTATATAATTCATCAAAATGTGTTCTAGTCTACTATCCCATGTCTAAAAAGTCTATGATGGCATCCTGCCTCTCGAGGATCATGTCCAGTTTGTTGTCGGCCTCATGGAGACTATCCTCTATAACTCTGATCCTATTTGAATGGTAGTCTCTAGGGTCCTCATTCTATTGTTGATGGTCATCTCTATCTTCTGCAGGTATGTGAGGATGGTGTTTGTAGGCGGTGGTGTGTATGGAGGGACCTAATCTAGTGATCCTTAAAAGAGGGGGTCTAACTCTTCCTGCTATTACTGTTGGTCCTATGCTTTGGAAGATTCCCCTTGTTTTATTATTCATGATGGCCTCTTGGGCATGACGTTCCCCTATCCATCGAGTACTAGGGATGTGTCCTTGACTTGTAACACCCCGAACCTCCGAGTTATGAATAGTACCATTTTTGGTCCGTGACTAATACTATTCAAAGACACCTTGAGGACCAAAAATAAATAGAAAATTAATTGAGATAGACACAATAAAAATTCTAGTGAACAAAAAAGCTAAGGACTCATCGGGTATTATAAAAAGAAGGATTATGACCCGATAAGGGGTATTTTGGTCAATTCACCTCAAGAGTTAACTTTTGACCAAAATATCAATTAAATTAAATAAATTAATGAATTGAATTATGGGGTAAAAATTGAAGAAAAATTCAAGTAAAAATATTGTCGCAAGGGATTTTGCGGTCGCCTGGACGATCACTCACCGAAGTGGGAAAGAGTGAGGAGTCGCCACCTTAGTTTTGAGGGAAACTAAAGAAAACCATTTGAGAAGTTAAATAAAAAATGAAACCACTTCAAGACAGAGATTCTAGGTTCGGGGTTCGTAAACGGGTGGGGAAGGTGTTAGGCACCCCACCTCGTCCCTTAATAAGGGTAAGTAGACTTAATTTCTTGTCCTTCATAAATTAGTTAAGAGGGCTCGGATGGAAATGTTAATCCTTTTGTCAAAAGGAAATTTTGATATTTCACTAAATTCGGATCACCCAGATACATAAGTAAATGAGACAACCTTAGTGAGTTGACGTCGCGAATCATTTTTGGTTTTGGGGTTATTTGCATACAGGTTAAGATTTGGTGTGAGAATCGGATAAGAACTCTCCTCCGATCTCTTTTAAAATTTTGGGCGGAGACCAGATAAGAACCCTCCTCCGCTCTCCTTTAAAATTTTGAGTTGGGATCGGATAAGAACTCTCCTCCGATCTCTTTTAGATATTTATTAAAATTTTGAGTTGAGACCGGATAAGAACTCTCCTCCGATCTCTTTTAGATATTTATTAAAATTTTGAGTTGAGACCGGATAAGAACTCTCCTTCGATCTCTTTTAGATATTTATTAAAATTTTGAGTTGAGACCGGATAAGAACTCTCCTCCGATCTCTTTTAGATTAACAGGAGCCAGAAAGGGACTTTTCCAATCTCCCGAATTTTAATTCCAGCTACATGTTATAAGGGCCTAAAGCTAAGGATTCTGGCACTCAAAGGTGCTGGGGGTAAGGCTTCTTGATACTTTATGACTAAACGAGGGATACTAGACTTGATTTACCGACCTTCCATGTAGTCATCTTACCAATACCTATTAATGTCCGATCTATTCTGTTTCGTTTACTTTGGTTTTATTCCACTTTATGGCATCTTGCCGAATTGCTGTTTACGTCAGCCTAATAGTTTGGCTATTTTCCTGACGTGTTATTCAGGCTCTCTCTTTCTTAAAGGAGACCCTTAATTTGCAGTTACCTACGTTTTACCCAACCATTTGCACGCTACTGGGAGCTAGAAAACTTGCATTCAGAAATGACAAAGATTAATAAAATAATGGGCTAATCACTAAAGAGATAACTCGAGAGTAACATTCTTTGGGGATCTTTTGTGCAAAAATAATCTTGAAGAAAATTGCAGATGTAAGAAGAACAAAGAAAATGCGAAAAGTAAACGTAGACACTTAATAAAACAGTAGTATGAGCTCTTACAGTAACATTTTTTGGGGTTCTTTTGTACAAAATAATCTTGAAGAAAATCGCAGAGGTAAGAAGAACAAAGAAAATGCGAAAAATAAACGTAGACACTTAACAAAACAGTAGTATGAGCTCTTACCTGTAAGGAGCCAAATTTATTGAGGTAACTACGGGGTGACAAATAGTGATAAGGCAGCGGACTGGTTAGCCTGAGGGCTGATGTTCGTCGTGAACTGAAGGGTGCTTGGCCAAAATGCGATCAGATTAAGATAAAAACCGAGTGGAAGGAAGTTGAGCTTGGACAATGAGAATGAAAACAGAGACGATAAAGGGCTGAAAGTGAGAGTGTGGCCAGATAATGAACAAACTGAAAATGTAGAGTTCCAGTATTCAAAATCCTTTTCGAGAAAACACTTCAGAAAACTTGTTTCAAAAGTCTTTCTAATCAACACTTCTAAGTAGCAGAGTAACAAACTGAATGAAGTTTCAGAGTTCTTCCACTATAATAACTACCTCTCTTTTTGCCCGTCCCCCCTTGAACAGTTTTTTTCATGCAGGTATTTATAGGAATCGGGTGCTCCCCATGAAGGGTCAGGATTTATTTTGAGGGAGATGGAGGGTCAAGATTTCGAAGGACATGATCGGATGTTCAGGAATTAAAGAGAATCAAAATGAATGGCTGAGATCACTCTTCAGAATATTTGTCCTCTTCTCCTTTCAATCCGACGGTCCCAAATCTTCTTGTCCGGAACGATCTGAGGGCTGGGCATAAAAGGGGCCGGTCTTGTCGTTTTCCTCTTTGATCCAAGGGCCCCGGGCTCGTCCTTACAAGTGAGATCAACGGTGGAGATTGGGATGTACAGGACTGTCATGACATACTCTGGCATTTGTCAGCATTGTGGGCGATTCTCAGGCGTGCGGTGGAGATCTCGTCTGCAACGCTTTAACTATCTCGGCTCTGATTCTGACGACGGTTATTGGGATTTGTCTTTATTCTTTTTGTCTTCCGATCCCTCCCCCTTCTCGATCTTCTTGACATGCTCCTATTCCGATCTCTCATGCTGATCTCCTATCTTCCGATCTATTATTCCGATCTTTCCCTTTCTCAGATCCGGTCTGGTCAAAGCATTAATTTCCCCTCGATTCCCGAAGCGTTCGCTTCGTTTTCTCAGCAATAAATGCCCATTTTCCCCCTATATATACCCCTGACGACAGAAGTATTTCCTTCATCTGATTTCCTCTCTTCCTTCTTACTTCCCTGTTCTAGCTGCTCCGGCGGAAGTTCCGGCTACAACTGTGGCTTTGATCTTTTTCCGATGGGCTTCCTTACTCCTCGACTGAAAATTTACGACCCCGGTGATTGCATAATCGTGAAAACCTTAACTGATGATGGTGAGAGAACCGAATCAATTGACCGATCCGGGTTGCAGACCTCGACTGTGCCGATCTCGAGTTGCTCAACTGAGTTTATTCGGCTTCTCATCACATTGGGTGTTCCGACAGCGGATTAAGCTTCCGGTCGGCAACATCCTTGGGATCAGTTACAAACTTAGGCACCTTTAGATAGGATGTTTCACTGATCCTTAGATCGGCCTTTTGATGTAATCAGATCTCTAATGTATTCCGATCCTTAGAGATCGCCCAAATGATGTAATCCGTCAATGTAATCAGATCTCTAGAGATCGCCCAAATGATGTAGTTAGACCTTTATTGTAATCCGATCCCTAGAGATCGCCCAAATGATGTAATCCGATCTTTTAGAAATAAAAATCTTATTTCTCCAATTATTATCTTTTTTATTATTTTCCGATCTCTGGTATATTTGTCCGATCTGGTTCCTAACAAAATGACTCTTAACTAATCCTTTATTCAAAATATTCAACTTATTATGCCGATCTCCCGTTAACCGATCTCGGAATGTTCGAGAGTCGTGTCAGAACAGCTGGCGAGTCCCGTTAATCGATGCACTGCCCGGAACCTCTTGAGCATTAAATGCTCGGACTAGTATAAATAGGGGTGGGGGGCTAACCAGTTGTTCTCTCATTCGATTGATCTCTTGCTCACAACTTCGAAGTTCTCTCATTTTCTCAAGTTCTTCCGACGCCGATCAGACTCCGGTAAGGGCTTTGATCTTCTTTCTAGTTTAAGTTCTTTATTTCCTTTGAAAATGAGCGGTGCCGAAGGTCAGAGAGCGGCGAGCCCACCTTCCATTCAGTTCTCGTGGTCGTCTGACGAAGAGGAGGTAGTCGGGCCAAGCGTTCAACAAGAACCTCCCAGGGTTTCCGTTCCAGCTCGGGGGCGGATCACACCATCGAGGCATGCACCCTCTTCCGGGAGAGAGACTCTCCCTATGGACGAGCTACCCTCGATCTTGCAAGAGTCCGATCTGCAATCATTTAGCCAAGAATACAATATTTGTCCTGATTCGTATGAACTCCTCCAGTGTCACGGCTATCACCGAGCCGATTACTTCTTTGAAGAGAATGATAGGGTTATGGTATACGAGGAACAGTTAAAGGCCAGTCTGCGGTTCCCTCTAGACGACTTCTACAAGGAGGTCCTAAAACTTCACCGAGTGTGCATTGCTCAAGTTCATCCCAACTCATGGCGGATCTTAGTAGCCTTCCGAGGCCTATGCCGAGCTAAGGGAATCAGACCTACGGCTAAGGTGTTCGCCGAACTGCATAGGCTAACTCGCCGAAAGGACGACGAGCACTGGTTCTTTCATGCGAAGCCTCATTGCGGGCTCTTCACCGATCTGCCCTCCTCCCTTAAAAATTGGAAGAACCGCTTCTTTATTCTGAGGAGCAAAGATCCGAGCTACTTTGAGGACTTTCCCCGTAGCTGGTGGCGCCAGGGGCCTTTGCTTCCGAAGCGCATTGCCCTGAACCAGGAGGAAAGCTTAATAGTGATGGATCTGAAAAGTCAGGCTGCCACTCAAAAGTATTCCTGTTTGGATGCGGTGACTGCCGAGCTGCACCATTGGACCATTCAACTGCTCACCGGCCAAGACCGCGAACTTCCGCTCTCTGTCCTCGGCATTGGTATTTTCTATATCTCAGATCTCAGGACCTTAGCGATCTCACTGACCTCTTCTTTGTGCAGGCATGGCGGGTGGTGAAGGTTCTAGGAAGTGAAAGAAGGAAAGAGAGATCTCCCGGAAAATAAAGGAGATGAAGCGTTCGGAAATGCTTCGAACACCCGGTCATGAACCTGGGGAGATACAAAGAGACCCGCCTCAACCTTCGGGTCCGCCGACCGCAGAAGCTGTCCGATCTCCTCCTAGATCGGAAGAGCAGCCTCCACCTCTTCCAATTGTTCCAAGCACAGAAAGGGGTCCTTCTCAATCTTCTATGAAGGCCTCTTCTCGTGGCGCTCAAATACTGATCGACTCCTTGAAGAATAATCGGACTGTTCGAGAGAACCCCGGTTTTGCCAAAGTCTTGGGGTCTACCATCTGCTTTCGGGAGGATCGGGACAGACTGTCCCCGGGCAACCTTGACGATATCTTGACCCGATCCATGAGCCTGAACGTGGAGTGTCTGGTGAACCAGACCATAGTTCGGGAAAAGGCTCATCGCCTGGGTAAGGAGATCGAGAAGAAAAATCAGGAAGTGGCTTCCCTCCGATCCCAACTCTTATCCACTCAGGATTACATATCTCAAGTTGAAGGACGGGCGAAGTTCCATGAAGACAGGGTGGCCGAACAGAATCATATTTTGGCTAAAAAGGATCATGCTCTCGGGGAAGTTCAGGCACTCCGGGCCCACGAAGCTTCTCAGGTCGCTCAACTTATCGAGGAGCTTAAGGCGAAAGACGAAGAAATGGTGACAGGGATAGCTGGTGCCTATGTGAATGCTCACAAGGACCTCTTGGCCGAACTCCAGAAGCGTTACCCTGAAGAGGACTTCTCTTGGATGGCCGACCTGGCTCCTGGGGGCGAGGGTGAGGATAGTGAAGAGGAGGGAGAGGGTGAGAGAGAGAGTGAGCAAAATGTAGATCAGGCTGGGGGTGATCCCCCAGCTAAATAACTTGTACAAATTTTTCAATGAAATGAAATAGAATGCCCTTTTGTTCGATGAATGGTTGTGATCGGAAAATTTCTAAACCCTTGTTTGTCTGAGTATATTGAAATAACTGGAGGCGATTATTATCCTAAGTGTGAGAGATCGGAAAACACAGTATGAATGAGATTGGTAAGGAACCAACGTTAAACAGAACTTAATTGAAAATTTGGCTTGAACATCTAAGATCGAGATCATCATTGAGCCGGAATGAAACCTTTGATTATTCCTAAGGAAGATCGGCAATAAAACTGGTAAGAAAAGATCAAGTGTCAGTTCATTTTGTTTGTCAACAGAGATCATGAATATACTTGACTGGTCCGGAGATTCGACAATGGATTTGGGCTTTGACCGACGTGAGGACTTAGCATTGATTTAATCCTTTGTGAGGAGAGATCGGAAATGTAATTAGCTGTCAAAGGAGACTAAGTACTGGGGATCGGTTTCAAAGTCTTATTGATTTTGGGGATCGGCCAAAATATGGTGTCTACAGCTGCCCCTCTTTACATAATTTCTATTAAAGGAAAAAATTTCCGTGTAGGAATTATGTAAAGATTCAGACTCATATTTTGGGCGATTAGGTGTTCGAAGTTAGGGAACTAAAGCATACCTGAGTTAATGACCTAGAGATTGGCAACAAAAGTTAAAATTTAAATTGCTTAAAATTAAAATCAACTTAGATCAAGGAACCAGAGGTTGATAGCAGGAAATTTAAATTGCAGGAAATTTAAATCAACTTAGATCAAGGAACCAGAGGTTGATAACAGGAAATGTAAATTGCTGGAAATTAAAATCAACTTAGATCAAGGAACCAGAGGTTGATAACAGGAAATTAAATTGCAGGAAATTAGAATCAACTTAGATCAAGGAACCAGAGGTTGATAACAGGAAATTTAAATTGCAGGAAATTTAAAATCAACTTAGATCAAGGAACCAGAGGTTGATAACGGAAATTTAAATGCAGAAAATTAAAATCAACTTAGATCAAGGAACCAGAGGTTGATAACAGGAAATTTAAATTGCTGGAAATTAAAATCAACTTAGATCAAGGAACCAGAGGTTGATAACAGGAAATTTAAATGCAGAAAATTAAAATCAACTTAGATCAACTTAGATCAAGGAACCAGAGGTTGATAACAGGAAATTTAAATTGCAGGAAATTTAAAATCAACTTAGATCAAGGAACCAGAGGTTGATAACAGGAAATTTAAATTGCAGGAAATTTAAAATCAACTTAGATCAAGGAACCAGAGGTTGATAGCAGGAATTTAAATGCGGGAAATTAAAATCAACTTAGATCAAGGAACCAGAGGTTGATAACGGAAAATTTAAATGCAGGAAATTAAAATCAACTTAGATCAAGGAACCAGAGGTTGATAACGGAATTTAAATGCGGGAAATTAAAATCAACTTAGATCAAGGAACCAGAGGTTGATAACGGAAAATTTAAATGCAGGAAATTAAAATCAACTTACAAAGCAAGTCTAACCCTGACACATGAAGTTCTTCCCCGATGAAGTGTACTTAACAAGATACCGAAGGCCGATGATTAACGGAAAAGGAGTTGCAAGACTTGACCTATGACCCCATTTCTTCAAATGCCCCTCTTCTGTTTTCCTTTCTTCTTATTTTACGAAAAGCTTCCTTGCGGGTTTTCACTTTCCTTTTCATTCATTTGACTAGATGCGCCCTTCCGGGTTTTCACTTCTAGCCTTTTTTTTTTTTTTTTTTTTTTTAGGCCTTTTCCCGGCCATTCCCTGCAAATCTCATAGTAAAGTACGTGAGGTTATCAATTGTCAAATCTTAATCTTAGGGCAAAATTTAATTGATTAATAGCACATTAAATAACAAGAATGCAGAGGAATAATGTTAAAGAATAAATATGAGAGAAAGATAGAAGCATAAGGAACGGAGTATGACTTTATTGCGGTTTTAATGAAAGCAAAGATAGAGTCTCAAAGAGGAAGGGTACAAGGATAGATCTCACTTATTCCTTGCGGTTGGCTTTGAAATCCCTTAACTGCCATTATTTCAAGTTCTCTGAAGCCTCATGTCATGATGGTTTATTCCCTTTCATCCTTGGTTTCATGCCTCCTTCCTTATTTCTCCATTTTGATTTTTGGGGCGCCCTTTCGGGTTTTCACCCCAAGCCTTCCTTCTTTTTTTTTTTTTTTTTTTTCTTTTTTTAGGACGCCCTTTCGGGTTTTCATCCTTCACTCATTTTACAGAAAGCGCCCGTTCGGGGTTTTCGCTTTCTTCCACACATTTTGCTAGGAGCACCCTTCCGGGTTTTCACCCCTTCTCCTTTCTTTTTTTTTTTTTTTTTATGCATAGTATTTCTTGACGGTGTCGGCATTTACAGGTCTTGGGAACTCTTCACTGTCCATGTGGGTCAAGATCAAGGCTCCTCCAGAAAATGCCTTCTTAACCACATAGGGTCCCTCGTAGGTTGGTGACCACTTGCCCCGGGGATCGTTTTGATTCGGCAGCACTTTCTTTAAAACTAGATCCCCGGATTGGAACTCGCATGGGCGAACGCTTTTGTCAAATGCTCTAGCCATTCTCCTCTGGTACAACTGCCCATGACATGCTGCTGCTAACCTTTTCTCGTCCAGCAAGTTTAACTGATCCAACCTTGACTGGATCCATTCTGACTCATCAATCCCTGATTCTTTCAGAATCCTTAGGGAAGGAATTTCAACCTCAATAGGCAATACTGCTTCCATCCCATAAACCAGCGAGTATGGAGTTGCCCCAGTTGAGGTTCTTACGAAAGTTCGGTATGCGTGAAGAGCGTAGGGAAGCATATCATGCCAATCCCTATATGTGACTGTTATTTTTCGGATTATCCTC
Source organism: Hevea brasiliensis (assembly GCF_030052815.1). Taxonomy (NCBI): domain Eukaryota; kingdom Viridiplantae; phylum Streptophyta; class Magnoliopsida; order Malpighiales; family Euphorbiaceae; genus Hevea; species Hevea brasiliensis. Next base: position 86,116,979 of record NC_079501.1, read on the forward strand.
TTGAGATTTTTGTTCGCAGCCTCCACCGCTCCATTCATCTGGGGACGGTATGGGGAGGAATTGAGATGTCGGATTTTGTATTGATCACACAATTTCTGAATCCTTGGACCATTCAAGTTCTTGGCATTATCAGTGACAATTTCATTTGGGAGACCATGTCGGCAGATGATGTTGTTTCTAAGGAATTTGAGGAATGTATTCTGTGTGATGTGAGCATAAGATGTCGCCTCGACCCACTTGGAGAAGTAGTCGATGGCTACAAGGATGAATCTGTGCCCATTGGACGCCTTGGGATTGATGGGACCGATCACATCGATGCCCCACATTGCGAAAGGCCATGGTGAGACGAGGTTGAACAACTTGTGAGGTGGCACATTTATTGGATCGGCATAGATCTGACACTTATGGCACTTTCGAAAATACTCGATGCAATCCTTTTCCATTGTGGTCCAAAAATACCCCCGTCGCATAATTTGCTTAGCCATCATGTGCCCATTGGCATGGGTTGCACAATTTCCCTCGTGAGTCTCGAAAAGGATTTTCTTTGCCTCCTTTGCCTCCACACATCTCAACAGTTCACCGTTGGACCCTCTCTTGTATAGGACTTCTCCGCTGGGGAAGTATCCTAATGCCAATCTCTGAATCATCCTCTTTTCGTTTTTGCTTGCCCCTGAAGGGAATTCTCTGGTTCTGCAGTAGGCCAGGATGTCATGATACCAAGGTTTTCCATCGGGTTCTTCTTCAATCATGAAGCAATAAGTTGGCTTACTTCTTGCTTTAATTCTCAATACTTGAGTTGTCTGCCCTCCATCGATTTGAGCCATAACGGCTAGAGTGGCTAAGGCATCAGCAAATTGATTCTTGTCCCGACTAAGGTGAGTGAAAGAGATCTCTTCGAATTTTTCAATCAGCTTCAGTAAGTACTTCTGGTATGGGATCAGCTTCGGATCTTTGGTTCCCATTTGACTTGATAAATTATCAGAGCTGAGTCTCCATACACTTCCAGCTTTCTGATTTTCATCTCGATAGCAGCTTGTAGACCCATCACACAAGCTTCATACTCTGCGACATTGTTGGTACAGTCAAACCTCAACTTGACAGCTATCGGAAAGTGCTTCCCATCTGGGGATATCAATACTGCCCCGATTCCATTTCCGGATAAATTGACAGCTCCATCGAAATACATTTCCCATTCATCAGCTGGTCCCTCTTCTTCGCAGTCTACTTCATTAATGTGCTCATCAGGGAACTCAAAATCCAGAGCTTCATAATCTTGAATAGGATTTTCTGCTAGGAGGTCAGCGATCACGCTACCTTTTACAGCTTTCCGGGTCATGTAGACTATGTCGTATTGGGAAAGTATGACCTGCCACTTGGCTATCCTACCTGGTATGAATGGCCTTTCGAACACATATTTGATAGGATCCATCCTGGAGATGAGCCATGTCTTGTGATTCAACATGTAGTGCTTGAGGCGGTTTGCTGTCCAGGCTAGCGCGCAGCAAGCTTTTTCTAAGAAAGAGTACCTTGACTCACAATCATTGAACTTCTTACTCAGGTAATAGATAGCCCTCTCCTTTCGGCCGGTATCATCATGTTGTCCCAAAACACATCCCATCGAGTTCTGCTGGACAGCCATATACAGGATAAGAGGCCTCCCTGCCACAGGTGGAACCAATACTGGTGGGTTTGACAGATACTGCTTGATTGTCTCGAAAGCCTTTTGACAAACTGAATCCCATTGGGTAGGGTTGTTCTTCCGGAGTAGTCTGAAAATAGGCTCAGCTTTGGCAGTGAGATTAGAAATAAACCTCGAAATGTAGTTCAACTTTCCCAGAAAACTGCGCACCTCCCTTTCTGTTTTTGGGGATGGCATTTCTTGAATCGCTCGAACTTTATCTGGATCCACTTCTATTCCTTTCTCGCTTACTATGAATCCCAACAACTTTCCAGATCTAGCTCCGAATATGCATTTAGCAGGGTTCAGTTTCAGCTGGTATTTCCTGAGCCTTTCGAATACCCTCCTCATCACCTGAACGTGGCTCTCTTCTCCCCTGGATTTGATGATCATATCATCCACGTATACTTCCACCTCTTTATGCATCATATCGTGGAATAATGTGACCATTGCGCGCTGGTAGGTAGCACCAGCATTCTTCAACCCAAAAGGCATAACCCGATAGCAAAACACTCCCCATTGAGTGATGAAAGCAGTTTTATCCTTGTCTTCTTTATCCATCGGGATCTGATTGTACCCTGATGCCCCATCAATACACGAACACCTGCCCAACCCCGCAGCATTATCAACTAACACATCAATGTGAGGGAGGGGGAAATCATCTTTCAAGCTTGCTTTATTGAGATCCCTGTAATCGACGCACACCCGAACTCTCCCGTCCTTCTTCATTACCGGGACCACATTAGCTATCCATTGGGGATATTTGACCACTTCTAGGAACCCAGCGTCATACTGTTTCTTGACTTCATCCCGAACTTTGAGCAGTGTGTCGGGATTCATTCTCCTTAACTTCTGCTTTACCGGGACTGTCCCCGAAATTAGGAGAATTTTGTGCGTCACTATCTGGGGGTCTAAACCAACCATATTATCATAGCTCCAGGAAAATACGTCGAGGAATTCTCTCAGTAGACTGACCATATCTTCCAATTCTTCACTCTCTACTACCTTAAGTTCCCTTTTTATTTCTTCAGTGCCTAAGTTTATGGTGCGTGTTTCGTCTCCACAAGGCACAAGAGAGGGCTCATCCTTTTCACTGTCTTCTTGTGTAAGGTCTTCCTCAGAATCACTTGAAGTAATGGCAGTTATGGGGATTTCAAAATTAACCAGAGGAATTTCTGAGCCTATTGGATTATTAGGTGTTAATTGATGAATGGTCCTGAATGAATAAAAATAGAATGTATTATGAAGATGGAATTCAAAAGGAAAGAAAGAGAGGATTGGATAAAAAAATGCGCTATTAATTCATTAACTGTTTGCTATAAGAAAAAAGGTCCATTTACAGTATTACACTTGTCACCATGGACAAAATGATCAAGTGTAGATAACCAAAGGTACTTTACTCGAAATTGAGTACAGGGATGTCCTCTGCTGTCTAGTTGTTCAGCTCTTGCCCCTCAGCCATTGGTGAAACTAGAACTTCATACAAGGAATCGGAATGGATGACACCAATGGATGGTTCATCGGGTGATTCTTCTACCTCTGCCGAATTTTCAATGACCGTCTTGGTGAAGACTTCGGTGATTCTCGGGACTACCTTCATCTTTCCCATTTTCTGATCGAACCTCTGATCCCGGAGTCTGTTTCTCATCCAAAATCGCCCATCCATGAGGGCGTCTTCCTCATAACCCAAACCGCAGCGGCCTACCTTCTGGATAGCCGGTATAGGTTCAACAATTCCTTGTAATGCAGTGCCTAGCCCCTTGCCTTCTTCGTACCCATTCTTTAACATCACCTTGGCTACCATAGCCATAGCCCCTTCACTTCTTGAGATGGTTTCTTGTAATTCGAGGGCTTGGAAGGAGCTTTCCAATGACTCCTCGGCTGCCTCCACATAGGGGAGTGATTGTGGTTTGGTGACTAGTAAGGCCTCCTCTCCTTTCACTGTGATGATCTTGCCGTCCGTGATATATTTGATCTTTTGGTGCAAAGTTGAAGGAACGGCATTCGCAGAATGGATCCAAGGTCTTCCCAATAGCATAGTGTAGGCCGGCTCAATGTTCATCACCTGAAACGTGACGTTGAAAGTACATGCACCGACTTGGATTGGCAAGTCAATGTCTCCCAGCACTTCCCTCCTTGTACCGTCGAAGGCTCTCACCACCATAGCACTCTGACGTATATCAGATGGGTCTACCGGCAATCTGGCCAAGGTGGTATTAGGTAGTACATTAAGAGCTGATCCGTTATCGATAAGTACCTTGGCTATTATGCAACCCTTACACTTCCCTGTTATATGCAGAGCTTTAGTGTGCCCTAAGCCTGCAGGGTCTATCTCGTCCTCCGAGAAAGTAACAAAACTGGATGCCTGGATTTGTCCCACTATCTTTTCAAACTGCCCCGGAGTGATGTCGGGGCTCACAAAGGCCTGATCCAGGATTCTCTGCAAGGCTTGTCGGTGTACTTCCGAACTCAAGATCAGCGATAACAGTGAAATTCGGGCAGGTGTCTTTCTCAACTGTTCCACCACATCATATTCACTTTGTTTCATTATTTGGAGCAGCAGCTCCTCCTCTTCTTTATGCTCAACCGGCTCTACTTCCTTTGTCTTCTCCACCTCCTCTTCGGCATTCTTCAAAGGCTCTCCCATCTTTACTTTCCCCTTTCTCTTTTCTTTTTCTTCGTAACACCTCCCACTTCGAGTTATGAACTCGACCTCTTGCTCACGCGAGGGGGATTTTGTGGTAGGGACAGGTTGAGGATTATTCTGGGGAGTAGCGGTGGTAGGTCCAGCATAAGTCATCTGAAAGTGTGCATGAGGGGTGAAACATGGCTTAGGAGGTGCCGGGGGGTGTAGCAAGGATAGGAGTCGATGTACTGCTTGATGCTCCTTGGGTGAAGACTTGGAAATTGTAGTTCCAAGGTATGGCATGGGTGTTGGTTATAGGGAGCTGAGATGGGGCTTGGATAACTGTTATTGGTGGTGAGGCTACTGGGGGTGAGAAGGTGATTCTGGGTTTGGAGGTAGAAGCATTCTGGCTGTATCCAGTGGTGTTCACTCCCTCCTCCATCTTCGGCCTTGTCTGATATCTCAAAACCTTGAGGGATAACAAGTTTCGGATTTCTTGTTTGAATCCCTCACAATCTCGCAGCTCATGGTCAGCTACCCCTCCATGGTAAGGACACCTCGTACCTTCTTCCGATCCCGTTCCTTGAGGGCAAAGGTAACCTTCCCTCATTGCTGTAGCAAAAATTTCCTTAAAGTAAGGAACCAACTTGTCTACTTCCAGCATTGATCCTTCTCCATCAGGCTCTATCATGTTTACACCACTGCCCGAATTATGGTTAGGTAGTGGATTTGAGGTAACATTAGGGAGGGAACCATTTCCCTCGATCTTCAACCACCCATTTCGGATTAAAGCGTGCACTCTCCCTCTGAGTGCCCCGCAGTTATCGGTTGAATGCCCTTGTGCCCCTCCATGGTACTCACAACGGGCAGCGGCATCATACCACCTGGGATATGGCGGCTGGATTGGGTCTAAGGGGACTAGTACAATTTGGTTTATACCGACAAGGTATCGGTATATTTCACTGAGAGGGAGGGGAAGAGGTGGATCAGGGTTCCTTGGAGGTCTTTGGTTGTTTTGTGGTGGTCTTGGTTGAACAGGAGGAGGAGGTGGTCTTGGTTGGAAATTTGTAGGTGGGGGATATTGTGGGCGCAGGTGTGGATAATTTGGGAAAGGAGGGGGGATATTTGCGACTGTTTGGCCGTGAGGGGGAGGATACGGCCGATAATTGTTTTGAGGGGATGGGGAATAATTGTTTTGACGGGTGACAGAATGCACCTCGCCCTCCTTTTTCTTGCCAAAGCTGGCAGTCTTCTTTGCAGGGTTTTCAGCCAACTCCTGCAATCGTCCCATTCTTAGATTGGCCTCTATCCTTTCACCGGCCTGTATAATGTCAGAGAAGCTGTTGGAAGTGTTCCCAATCATCAGATTGAAGTAGGGGGCTTTCAAAGTCTCAATGAACAGAGAGCACAGCTCATTGTCAGTCACTGGAGGGTGTACTTTTGCCGCCTTTTCCATCCATCTTTGGGCATACTCCTTGAAACTTTCCCGGTCTTTCTGCACCAGATTCTGAAGATCCCTCCTTGTGGGAGCTACATTGCAGTTAAACTTGTACTGCTTGAGGAAAGCATCAGCTAAATCCTTCCAGGAGCGTAGTCTGCTCCTGTCCAACTGAACACACCATCTCAAGGCTGCTTCAGAGAGGCTCTCGTGAAAGAAGTGGATTAACAACCTGTCATCATCTGTCATAGAGGACATCTTGGCTATGTAGGTGGCCAAATGGATTCGAGGGTCCGAATTCCCAGTATACTTGTCAAAATCGGGGACCTTGAATTTGGGCGGCACCACCACATCTGGCACTAATCTTAGTGATGCAACGTCGACCGAACCATACATGTTCAGCCCCTCTATTGCTCTCAGTCTTTCTTCCAGGGCGGACAGCTTCTCATTTTCTCTCATCTTACTTTCTCCTCCTGTTGTATGAGGTACTCCCCCAACTGGGAAATGAGGGGTAGAATGAGTTGGAGGGTTCGGGACCGAAAGGGATGGTTCGGCATTCGGGATGGCTGGATAATAAGAAAAAGGAGGTTCATTGTTTAGTGGAACCGGATTGACAGTGACCGTCGGATCCGGGATTGATGGCTGGAAAGTGAAAGAGGTTGAAGCGTAGTGAGAATCAACCGTTGTAGGAGGTGGGGGAGGTAATGGTTGGTTAAGGTCTGAAGCTGGCCTATTTTGGGACATCTCCCTCATCAGCTTCATAAGTTCTGAAACCTGGTCTTTTAGTTCAGACACTTGCCCCTGTAGGTTCTGTACTTGTTCCTGATCTTCCATTATCTTCTTAGTTCGGGATCTTGTTAAGTACACTCGCTGGGGTTGAATCGTGTGCTTGGTCAGACTTGCCTTGTTTGAAGCAATATTGATTTCCTGTAAGGAGTGAAAAGAAAATTTTAAATGAATTTTGCAAAGAAATTAAAAGTTCTGGTCTGGACGAAGGATACAGTGGCATTCGAGAGCCATATTGAAATCTGCAAAAGGACAATCGCATCAACATTATCATGGCATCGTTCGATAGTCTAACTGCGAATGACTGGATTGAATGCGCGTTTATGATACCTGTCCATATAGCGCATTCAATTTTTCGCATAACCCTAGCGAGGGAGTTCCTACGGGAGTCATACTATTCATTCACAAATTTGCTAAACAATGGTCCAAAAATCATTTCATTGATTGAATAATGTGTACACCATATTCTTTACATCGGCCTAGGCTCCGGAAGGTTCTTTATGATAAGGTGACATCTTTTGAGATACTCATATAACCTTTCTTCTTGCTTGGCGGGGTCGAATGCTTTCAGAGCGTACTCGGATTCAGGTAATAATTCTTGTTTTCTCCGTGCTATCGTTCTTTCCAGCTGGTCCACATTCTCTTTCAACTCTTGGTAGAGAGCAGTTTGTTTTTCCTTTTCCTTTCTTTCCTTAGCACACTCTTTCAAGATATCCCTGATGAGTTGTGCCTGTCCTTTCAATTCGATCTTTTTCTTTTTGTTTTCTTGCTTATATTCTTCAACGAGTATCTCTTGGTATTTCATCTTCTCCTGAAGCTTACTATTCTGCACTTTCGCTTCTTTTACCTCAGCTTGGAGAGAGTCTCTTTCCTTTTCCCACTGTACCTCTTGCTCTTCGAACCCCATCCTTTCGGCCCTTGCCTCTTCCTTGAGTCTTCTCGCTTTTCTTTTAAGTTTCTACTGTTGGTCCTCCAACTGTTTTATTTGCTCTTGCAGTTGTGAGTTCTCAGTATTAGCCTTTCGTAGTGAGTCATCCAGATGGTCATCCGTTTCTTCTAATAGGACATCTCGGAGCGGATTGCTGTCTTCGAATTCCACAGTTGAGTGTTCTCGGTCCCTATCAGCCCTCCATTTAAGATAATCGCCAGAGGCACTTGGGCCTTTAGGCGATCTCTCTATCAGAGTAATGTTTTCCCAAGACTTGCGAGCTAGTTTCAACCCTTCTTCTTCCTTGAGCTCATGGTAGAAGTGACTTTGGTGGTATTCTTCAATGTTGATCACGGACTGTATTGAGCCAAACTGCCTCATTACCAATGCCGGAGTGTAACTTGTGTATCCGGTTACTCCGATTAGGGATACCGACTGATTACCTCCCGTACCGATCAAAACGGGTTGGCCTGTCGTCCACAGCTTCCTCCAACAGTAATCATGGCTATTGAAACTCCAAATCCGTTTCCACCACTGCTGTTCATTCTTCGGACTGATTGCTAACCGGGTCATCTTCTCAATGGGAGGCTGGTCAAGGTACCAAGTTAATCCCTTTGTCTCCACAGGACACATGTGACTGATAGTCCAGAGGTATAACAATTGAGAACAGCACTTAATGGATCCTTTGCCCTGTTTTTTGCAGTAGGTAAGGGTTAACAGGGTCTCTGCCAGAATTGCCGGTATCGGATTGATCCCCTGCCTTTCTACTGCCCAAAATACCTCCACCGCGCTGCAAGTTATGATTCCTAATGGTCCTGGGAACAAAATCAGACCGTAGATTCCCAAGGCGAGTGCTACTGAAGCTTGATCCCACTGTTTCTCTTGGAGGTACTGATCTAACCATTTCTGGAGATATGTCCAATACCACCCATGTGTGTTTCCTTTGACTGTTTCTTTTGACTTCGCCTCCTCTGAAGGAATACCCAACAAATGTGTTAATTGTTTCCATGTCTGCCTATGTTCGAGGTGTAGGTATATCCGGTTCTGCAATGAGTAAGGAATCCCTAGTAATGCCTGATATTCTTCCATAGTGGGAACCGTATCAATGTCATTGAAAGAGAATACCCCGTACTTAGGATTCCAAACTGACAGCATGGCCTTTAATGCCAGGATTTGGGCCTTGACTCGCATTAAGGTTGCAATCCTCCTGCACTTCTCTTCAAATCGGGCCTTGACCTGATCGAGAAGCAACCTCCATCCATTAGACAGACCCTCGAGACCGTTCATTCTGACCTCTATTTTATTCAGATCTAATGAAGGTAGTGGGCTAGCATGTGCCTTGGAAACATCATTTTGCGAGTGCTGGGACTATGAGTGATTTGGACCAAAGTTTAGCATTACAACCTTTTACGCTAACCGACTCGAGGATGCCATGATAAAAGGATGCCTATCCTTTACTGGACTCTTGGTTCGGTAATGCCTGCGGGAAAATTCGTTAGCAAGATAAATTAGGGTAATTTTGAATCATACTGTTGACAGGGTGACACGTACACATTTATCAAAGTAGGAAAATGTGTAGGTGTTTTAGTAGGATTCAAGATTACCCTAAAAAATGAACAAAAGGAAATTAAAGCAGAACAGGGTAAGAGTAAGTATGCCCCTTTTGTCCTATAGTAGGGAGACTCCTAATACCGGATGAGCGCTACCTATCTGGATAGTTCTATTCTTATAAGGTAGTTTACTACGGCTTTCAGCTATTGTGATAGTTTAGCTCAGGATCTAATTTTCTAAAAGCCACAGGTTCCCAAATTGCCCCTACTGTAAACAGTAGAGCCCCATTCTACCCCCATGATATTGTCGGGAAAATTCCACGGGTATCACGGTGAATAGAACGAGTTTCAATTTGAGCAGAAGCCTTCACGGATACTAACGGGGTAAAACCCACGGGTACCGCTACATGACCCCCTCCTACTTTCCTAAAAGGGTAAGAAAGCCCGGGTTAGGACCAAAGTGTGTGAGGACATTGTGTGAGTGTTTGGTGTGTGAAGGGACACCTTTACCTCTTCCCAATTCAGGGGGATTTTATTTTTCCATTTTTCCTTTTTCCTTTTTTTTGAAATGAAGAGCACTGTAGGAAACAAAACAGGCAGAACAAACAAAATAGTTAGCAGCAATAACAATAATTAATGTATAAAACATCGCCGAATGAGCCCATCTAACTATAATTTGATCTGACAAAATTAAATCTACTTTTGGACCACTAGACCGGGGTTAAGTCAGTCTTTCACAATCACTCCCCAGTGGAGTCGCCAAGCTGTCGCAAGGGATTTTGCGGTCGCCCGGACGATCACTCACCGAAGTGGGAAAGAGTGAGGAGTCGCCACCTTAGTTTTGAGGGAAACTAAAGAAAACCATTTGAGAAGTTAAATAAAAAATGAAACCACTTCAAGACAGAGATTCTAGGTTCGGGGTCCGTAAACGGGTGGGGAAGGTGTTAGGCACCCCACCTCGTCCCTTAATAAGGGTAAGTAGACTTAATTTCTCGTCCTTCATAAATTAGTTAAGAGGGCTCGGATGGAAATGTTAATCCTTTTGTCAAAAGGAAATTTTGATATTTCACTAAATTCGGATCACCCAGATACATAAGTAAATGAGACAACCTTAGTGAGTTGACGTCGCGAATCATTTTTGGTTTTGGGGTTATTTGCATACAGGTTAAGATTTGGTGTGAGAATCGGATAAGAACTCTCCTCCGATCTCTTTTAAAATTTTGGGCGGAGACCAGATAAGAACCCTCCTCCGCTCTCCTTTAAAATTTTGAGTTGGGACCGGATAAGAACTCTCCTCCGATCTCTTTTAGATATTTATTAAAATTTTGAGTTGAGACTGGATAAGAACTCTCCTCCGATCTCTTTTAGATATTTATTAAAATTTTGAGTTGAGAACGGATAAGAACTCTCCTCCGATCTCTTTTAGATATTTATTAAAATTCTGAGTTGAGACCGGATAAGAACTCTCCTCCGATCTCTTTTAGATTAACAGGAGCCAGAAAGGGACTTTTCCAATCTCCCGAATTTTAATTCCAGCTACATGTTATAAGGGCCTAAAGCTAAGGATTCTGGCACTCAAAGGTGCTGGGGGTAAGGCTTCTTGATACTTTATGACTAAACGGGGGATACTAGACTTGATTTACCGACCTTCCATGTAGTCATCTTACCAATACCTATTAATGTCCGATCTATTCTGTTTCGTTTACTTTGGTTTTATTCCACTTTATGGCATCTTGCCGAATTGCTGTTTACGTCAGCCTAATAGTTTGGCTATTTTCCTGACGTGTTATTCAGGCTCTCTCTTTCTTAAAGGAGACCCTTAATTTGCAGTTACCTACGTTTTACCCAACCATTTACACGCTACTGGGAGCTAGAAAACTTGCATTCATAAATGACAAAGATTAATAAAATAATGGGCTAATCACTAAAGAGATAACTCGAGAGTAACATTCTTTGGGGATCTTTTGTGCAAAAATAATCTTGAAGAAAATTGCAGATGTAAGAAGAACAAAGAAAATGCAAAAAGTAAATGTAGACACTTAATAAAACAGTAGTATGAGCTCTTACAGTAACATTTTTTGGGGTTCTTTTGTACAAAATAATCTTGAAGAAAATCGCAGAGGTAAGAAGAACAAAGAAAATACGAAAAATAAACGTAGACACTTAACAAAACAGTAGTATGAGCTCTTACCTGTAAGGAGCCAAATTTATTGAGGTAACTACGGGGTGACAAATAGTGATAAGGCGTGAATTTAGTTAGCTTTGAGGGTGATGTTAAATCGTGGTGAAGGGTGCTTGGCCAAAATGCGATCAGATTAAGATAAAAATCGAGTGGAAGGAAGTTGAGCTTGGACAATGAGAATGAAAACAGAGACGATAAAGGGCTGAAAGTGAGAGTGTGGCCAGATAATGAACAAACTGAAAATGTAGAGTTCCAGTATTCAAAATCCTTTTCGAGAAAACACTTCAGAAAACTTGTTTCAAAAGTCTTTCTAATCAACACTTCTAAGTAGCAGAGTAACAAACTGAATGAAGTTTCAGAGTTCTTCCACTATAATAACTACTTCTCTTTTTGCCCGTCCCCCCTTGAACAGTTTTTTTCACGCAGGTATTTATAGGAATCGGGTGCTCCCCATGAAGGGTCAGGATTTATTTTGAGGGAGATGGAGGGTCAAGATTTCGAAGGACATGATCGGATGTTCAGGAATTAAAGAGAATCAAAATGAATGGCTGAGATCACTCTTCAGAATATTTGTCCTCTTCTCCTTTCAATCTGACGGTCCCAAATCTTCTTGTCCGGAACGATCTGAGGGCTGGGCATAAAAGGGGCCGGTCTTGTCGTCTTCCTCTTTGATCCAAGGGCCCCGGGCTCGTCCTTACAAGTGAGATCAACGGTGGAGATTGGGATGTACAGGACTGTCATGACATACTCTAGCATTTGTCAGCATTGTGGGCGATTCTCAAGCGTGCGGTGGAGATCTCGTCTGCAACGCTTTAACTACCTCGGCTCTGATTCTGACGACGGTTATTGGGATTTGTCTTTATTCTTTTTGTCTTCCGATCCCTCCCCCTTCTCGATCTTCTTGACATGCTCCTATTCCGATCTCTCATGCTGATCTCCTATCTTCCGATCTATTATTCCGATCTTTCCCTTTCTCAGATCCGGTCTGGTCAAAGCATTAATTTCCCCTCGATTCCCGAAGCGTTCGCTTCGTTTTCTGCTCAGCAATAAATGCCCATTTTCCCCCTATATATACCCCTGACGACAGAAGTATTTCCTTCATCTGATTTCCTCTCTTCCTTCTTACTTCCCTGTTCATTGCTCGTGAAGTTCTGGCTACAACTGTGGCTTTGATCTTTTTCCGATGGGCTTCCTTACTCCTCGACTGAAAATTTACGACCCCGGTGATTGCATAATCGTGAAAACCTTAACTGATGATGGTGAGAGAACTGAATCAATTGACCGATCCGGGTTGCAGACCTCGACTGTGCCGATCTCGAGTTGCTCAACTGAGTTTATTCGGCTTCTCATCACATTGGGTGTTCCGACAGCGGTTTCTTCCCACATTGGGTGTTCCGACAGCGGATTAAGCTTCCGGTCGGCAACATCCTTGGGATCAGTTACAAACTTAGGCACCTTTAGATAGGATGTTTCGCTGATCCTTAGATGGCCTTTTGATGTAATCAGATCTCTAATGTATTCCGATCCTTAGAGATCGCCCAAATGATGTAATCCGTCAATGTAATCAGATCTCTAGAGATCGCCCAAATGATATAGTTAGACCTTTATTGTAATCCGATCCCTAGAGATCACCCAAATGATGTAATCCGATCTTTTAGAAATAAAAATCTTGTTTCTCCAATTATTATCTTTTTTATTATTTTCCGATCTCTGGTATATTTGTCCGATCTGGTTCCTAACAAAATGACTCTTAACTAATCCTTTATTCAAAATATTCAACTTATTATGCCGATCTCCCGTTAACCGATCTCAGAATGTTCGAGAGTCGTGTCAGAACAGCTGGCGAGTCCCGTTAATCGATGCACTGCCTGGAACCTCGTGAGCATTAAATGCTCGGACTAGTATAAATAGGGGTGGGGGGCTAACCAGTTGTTCTCTCATTCCAGTTTCAGTCTCTTGCTCACAACTTCGAAGTTCTCTCATTTTCTCAAGTTCTTCCGACGCCTATCAGACTCCGGTAAGGGCTTTGATCTTCTTTCTAGTTTAAGTTCTTTATTTCCTTTGAAAATGAGCGGTGCCGAAGGTCAGAGAGCGGCGAGCCCACCTTCCATTCAGTTCTCGTGGTCGTCTGACGAAGAGGAGGTAGTCGGGCCAAGCGTTCAACAAGAACCCCCCAGGGTTTTCGTTCCAGCTCAGGGGCGGATCGCACCATCGAGGCATGCACCCTCTTCCGGGAGAGAGACTTTCCCTATGGACGAGCTGCCCTCGATCTTGCAAGAGTCCGATCTGCAATCATTTAGCCAAGAATACAATATTTATCCTGATTCGTATGAACTCCTCCAGTGTCACGGCTATCACCGAGCCGATTACTTCTTTGAAGAGAATGATAGGGTTATGGTATACGAGGAACAGTTAAAGGCCGGTCTGCGGTTCCCTCTAGACGACTTCTACAAGGAGGTCCTAAAACTTCACCGAGTGTGCATTGCTCAAGTTCATCCCAACTCATCGCGGATCTTAGTAGCCTTCCGAGGCCTATGCCGAGCTAAGGGAATCAGACCTACGGCTAAGGTGTTCGCCGAATTGCACAGGCTAACTCACTGAAAGGACGACGAGCACTGGTTCTTTCAGGCGAAGCCTCATTGCGGGCTCTTCACCAATCTGCCCTCCTCCCTTAAAAATTGGAAGAACCGCTTCTTCATTCTGAGGAGCAAAGATCCGAGCTGCTTTGAGGACTTTCCCCGTAGCTGGTGGCGCCAGGGGCCTTTGCTTCCGAAGCGCATTGCCCTGAACCAGGAGGAAAGCTTAATAGTGATGGATCTGAAAAGTCAGGCTGCCACTCAAAAGTATTCCTGTTTGGATGCAGTGACTGCCGAGCTGCACCATTGGACCATTCAACTGCTCACCGGCCAAGACCGCGAACTTCTGCTCTCTGTCCTCGGCATTGGTATTTTCTATATCTCAGATCTCAGGACCTTAGTGATCTCACTGACCTCTTCTTTATGCAGGTATGGCGGGTGGTGAAGGTTCTAGGAAGCGAAAGAAGGAAAGAGAGATCTCCCGGAAAATAAAGGAGATGAAGCGTTCGGAAATGCTTCGAACACCCGGTCATGAACCTGGGGAGATACAAAGAGACCCGCCTCAACCTTCGGGTCCGCCGACCGCAGAAGCTGTCCGATCTCCTCCTAGATCGGAAGAGCAGCCTCCACCTCTTCCAATTGTTCCAAGCACAGAAAGGGGTCCTTCTCAATCTTCTGTGAAGGCCTCTTCTCGTGGCGCTCAAATACTGATCGACTCCTTGAAGAATAATCGGACTGTTCTAGAGAACCCCGGTTTTGCCAAAGTCTTGGGGTCTACCATCTGCTTTCGGGAGGATCGGGACAGACTGTCCCCGGGCAACCTTGACGATATCTTGACCCGATCCATGAGCCTGAACGTGGAGTGTCTGGTGAACCAGACCATAGTTCGGGAAAAGGCTCATCGCCTGGGTAAGGAGATCGAGAAGAAAAATCAGGAAGTGGCTTCCCTCCGATCCCAACTCTTATCCACTCAGGATTACATATCTCAAGTTGAAGGACGGGCGAAGTTCCATGAAGACAGGGTGGCCGAACAGAATCATATTTTGGCTGAAAAGGATCGTGCTCTCGGGGAAGTTCAGGCACTCCGGGCCCACGAAGCTTCTCAGGTCGCCCAACTTATCGAGGAGCTTAAGGCGAAAGACGAAGAAATGGTGACAGGGATAGCTGGTGCCTATGTGAATGCTCACAAGGACCTCTTGGCCGAACTCCAGAAGCGTTACCCTGAAGAGGACTTCTCTTGGATGGCCGACCTGGCTCCTGGGGGCGAGGGTGAGGATAGTGAAGAGGAGGGAGAGGGTGAGAGAGAGAGTGAGCAAAATGTAGATCAGGCTGGGGGTGATCCCCCAGCTGAATAACTTGTACAAATTTTTCAATGAAATGAAATAGAATGCCCTTTTGTTCGATGAATGGTTGTGATCGGAAAATTTCTAAACCCTTGTTTGTCTGAGTATATTGAAATAACTGGAGGCGATTATTATCATAAGTGTGAGAGATCGGAAAACACAGTATGAATGAGATTGGTAAGGAACCAACGTTAAACAGAACTTAATTGAAAATTTGGCTTGAACATCTAAGATCGAGATCATCATTGAGCCGGAATGAAACCTTTGATTATTCCTAAGGAAGATCGGCAATAAAACTGGTAAGAAAAGATCAAGTGTCAGTTCATTTTGTTTGTCAACAGAGATCATGAATATACTTGACTGGTCCGGAGATTCGACAATGGATTTGGGCTTTGACCGACGTGAGGACTTAGCATTGATTTAATCCTTTGTGAGGAGAGATCGGAAATGTAATTAGCTGTCAAAGGAGACTAAGTACTGGGGATCGGTTTCAAAGTCTTATTGATTTTGGGGATCGGCCAAAATATGGTGTCTACAAATATGTAAGGGAAAATTTAATAAATGAAAACTTAAACTTTCATTTCCATTATGATAAAATTAAAATAAAAGACTTCTGGGCTTTTGATAGTTAAATTTTATTATTTAATTAAAAGGAAAAAATTAAGTGTAAATGTAAAAAAAAAAAAGGAATAAAAATTTAAGTTTAATTATCCTTATGACACAATTAAAATTTAAAATTTTAATAAGCTAATTTTGGGGATATATATATATATATATATATATATATATATATATATATATATATATATATATATATATATATATATATATATATATGAAGACAAATGTCTTCTTCATTTCTTTTTTTTCATAAGATGCCACCACCCTCTCCTCTCTCTTCCTCTCTCTCTCTTTTTCTCTTCTTCTTCCACTTCTTCCCCTCATTGATTTCCTCTCCCAAGTTTTAATTCCCTTAAATTCCCTTCATAAATTCCATAGCCCACTAAAAGAAAACATCAAAGAGATCTTTGATTGAGAGATTAAAAGCAAGGAGAATAAGAATTGGAAGAAAAGTGAAGTTGGAAAGAAATCAACAAGAGGTAAGTTTCTTTTCATGTTAGATTAGTTATATAAGCTTGGAATGAAGTTAATTTATGATGAAATTTCATAAGAAAAAGAAAGAAAACATGTATGGAACCTAAACTAGGGTTTTGGCTAAATGGGAGAAAAATTAGGGTTTGATGTATTTTTAGTTAAATTGATGATAAATCTAAGTTAAAGTGAAGTAATATGCATGATTGGAAGTAGTAAGATTTTATGGGATTGCATAAATTTAATTATGGGAGATTAGGGTTCATGGAAAAATTGGGTTTTGGTGCTAGAGAGTGAAATTGGTGTGTGTAGTGTTAAATTATGATCATTTGAGGTTTATTTAGTTTGAATTGACATTGGGTTGATGAATGGAAATAACGAAATGGTAGGATTAGGGAAAATTACAAACTTTGGTATTTGAATATTGTGGGTTTTGTGCTAGGAAGTACCATTGATGTGTCAATGCTAAATTATAGTCATTTTGGGTGAATTAAATGTGAATTGAGGTTGGTTAGAGGGAATAATTGAAGAAATGAAAATTTTAAACCTAGGGCAGAATTTGCACACTGAGTTCAGTGTGTTTGACAGCCCATAAATTGAGCTACACAACTCCAATTGGTGTGAAACCAATTGGAAATGAAACTTAAGACATAGGGCTAGAATTTTCATGAAGAGACCCACCCCAGAACTGCCCAGAAATTGCCTAAACCTTGGCTTGAACTTAGAGACACAATTCTGGAACCTACAGAATTTGACCATATGAACAGTAAATTTTGCATGGCCATAACTCTCTCTAGAAAACTCCGATTTAGGCGATTCTTGAACCGATGGAAACCTAAGACATAGTAGAACATTTCATATGAAGAACTTGAGGCCAAACTATGGACTTAATCCAATCAAATTACTGAGCAAAATTGAATCATCGAATCTGCAGAACTGCAGATTTACCATATGAACAGTAAACTTTGCATTGCCATAACTCTCTCTAGAAAACTCTGATTTAGGCAATTCTTGAACCAATGGAAACCCAAGATATATTAGAACATTTCGTATGAAGAACATTAGACCAAATTATGGACTTAACTTGATCAAATTGCTGAACGAAGTTGGATTGATAAATCTGCCAGAGCTTATTCTGCAACATGAACAGTGACGTGAACAGTAACCGTATTTTGGTCATAACTTGAGCTACACAGCTCCGAATTAGGCGATTCAAAAAGGTAAACAAAGTTAAGACCTAGATGAACAATTTTCATGAAGAACACCTCACCAAATTATGATCAAAACTAGGTAAAAATTGGATTCAAAGATTGGGGCACCAAGTTGTCCAAAACCAAAATTTTCAAAAATTTGCAAAGCTAATTTGAGTTGCATTAGACATTCATGTAATGAGTTCTTGGCAGCAATTGAGATGCATATTGAGACATTCTATTTGTGTATTTTCAGTAGAGAAAGAGGTTGGGACGGACAAGGAATAGTGAGTAAAGAGAAAGGAGAGCATTGAAGGTTTATGCACAACTAACCTTTTCTTCGTTTTTAAACTTGTAAATTGCTTGGAATGTGTTAAATTGAATGAGTTGCTTTGAACAAGTTTACTTTGATTGAAATATGGTTTTTCTCTTGCATTTAAGAAATTTGGGTGTTGCCACCTTTATATGGATATTATGATGAATTTAAATGTGTTTAT
Organism: Hevea brasiliensis; assembly: GCF_030052815.1. Taxonomy (NCBI): domain Eukaryota; kingdom Viridiplantae; phylum Streptophyta; class Magnoliopsida; order Malpighiales; family Euphorbiaceae; genus Hevea; species Hevea brasiliensis. The sequence continues at coordinate 86,134,865 of NC_079501.1, forward strand.
TGGTTTATAAATGTGATTGTTGAGTGGGAAATTTTTGGAAACTGTTTTGAAACCACAGTTAGCATGACAGTCCCTTTCGGAACTCCCCAGTAGTAACGGCTACTTGGGGTTGATAATTGATATTGATTATGTCTCCCATTAATAACGGTTAGTGGGGTAAGACTACATGAGTACTCATTAGCTAGCTAGCCCTTCCCTCATTAATAACTGTTAGTGAGATTGAGATTGCTTTGTCACGGTGTACAACACAGCACTGATCGTGAAATTTTGTGTCATGGCCTAAACTGTGTGTTGATGTTGGCAACACTAATGCCTTGTGAATTGTGATTTATCATTTGCAATGTTATTCTAATAAATGGCTCTTATGGACTTAGAACTATTGTGAAGTTTTCATGCTTAAGAAAAATGAGATTTATTATGCTTTGACAAATTGTGTTTTACCTTATGTTTTAAAGTTATTAGTTGTGCACCACTGAGTGATATACTCAGCGATAGCTTTTATATGTTGTCGCAGGTAAGGGAAAGGAGAAGGCTGCCGAGTGAGAGACTTGGAAGTAGCATTTTAGTATTGTTTGTGGGTATATATTGTAGGTATACCCCTGTAATTTCCTTTTGATGTATTTTGTACCTATATGTATGGATGTACGGACATTGAGCAGTTTGTATTAAAAAGCATTGCATTGCTATTACATTTTGAGTTTGTAACTATTTTGTATTTCACTTTGAGACTTATGAAAATGTAACTTTTGCAATATTTATTCTATCATTATTTCCAATGAATGTTTACATGGAATTTTAACTATTCTCATGTCACACCCTACTCCTCTGTAAGGCATAACATGATCCCGTAGTATACCTAATGAATTACCAACTCCGTCTACTGATAACCCATTAAATACACTACAAGGGATTTTAAAAACTTTTTTTACTTCTTTTACAGTGGTGAGCACAATTTACAGGTGTTAAAAACTTTGGTGAACTGAAGTGAAACAACTAACTCATTTGATTTATTTGGAATTTCTGTAAAAATTTTGGCAGAGTGCCATCTGTATTTTGGATGAACAGTTCTTCAGAAAACCTGAAAAAAGCACACTTCAATATATTTCCAAATCTCAACTCCAACATACTTCTCAACACAACATTTTTCTCAATTCAAATCTATGGAAATTTTTCAAAGTCTGAGATAAGGAAATATAATACAATTTTTACAAGTCAAATAACTCGTAATTAATTTACAACTTCAAGGTACAATTTGAATTTACAACTGATCAAAATCAAAACAAAATATACATACAGTGAATATACATTACAGTACAAAATGCCAAATGTGGTATACTCACTATACCCAAAAATCTCTCGCTGGCGGTATAGCAGCCTAGTCTGCTGCCCTATCTGTCTGTCTACCTGCGACAGCAATAAAAAGCTATCGCTGAGACAATGTCTCAGTGGTGCACAACATTAACCAAATACAATTTAAATCACAATTCATAAGTCATGTAAATAGTGGATACTTAAAATCATAGTTAAATTCAAGACAAGAAAATGTCAACAAGAATTTAAACTCCATTTCTCAATATCACAATAGATTTCCATAAGTCAGATCATATTTGAATTCAAAAGACAGTGTATGTCAATGAGAGTTTAAATCCATTTCACAATCTCACAATACACATCAATAAATCACACACAGCTTAATCATGATCCATAGTTCAATTCGTCCCAAAAGCCGATGGCTAATGAGGTATTCAATTCGTCCCAAAAGTCGATGACTAATGAGGAATAACATAGCTAGCTAGCAAAAATATGAGTACTCATCCAATTCATCCTCAACAGGCACACACCTCAACACTTCAACCAGAGAGGGAATTCAATTCGTCCCACTAGACAAGCTAATGAGGAATACAATCAATATACATGATAGCTGTGGTTTCAAACCATTTCCAATACTTTTCAATCAATAAGTATCCATCAATGTCATTCAAACAATTTCTCACAGTTTCAAATCATTTACAATGCTTTTCAAGCAATAAATATCCATTCAAATACATTCCACAATTTAAAACAATAATATACAAATAGTCAATATTTATTTCAATTGAAAATAATTCAAAAGAATTAGTTGTTGTGCACAAACCTTTGATGACTGTCTTCCTGGTCTTGACTCAGTATTTCTTTCCCTTTTGCTGAGTCCTTGTTAACTGAGAAACACAATTTGAAGTGTTTCAGTACTAATTTATATTGTCTCTATCTATAATGTTTGGTAATTAATTCACTGAAAGCTATTATTCACTGAATACCTTTATTTGCTTAATCACCTAATATACTGACCCTCGATGCATTTTAGGTAAATTAGGTTTTAGTGTCATTAATATGTCACATTTGATAGGGTTTTAGGGTTGGTACGTTTTGCCAAACTCATTTCCTTGTTTAGTGCATTTTAATGCAACTTGCTGGATTCCGGAATACTAGTTTGACCTAGCCGGACGACCTAGTTCCCTCGGTTTTCGGGTTTCGGTCAAAACTACAAACTTGTAGATCTATGTCTTATGGACCGAGTTGCAAAATTTCAGGTCATTCCGAGTTAAGTAGACCGAGTTATGGTCATTATACTATTGCTGGTCAAATGGTATCAAATTAGGTCAATTCTAGGTCAATTTGGTCAACTCTGGTTCGGCCAGTTTTTGGACCCGAATTTGTACAAGTTGTTTGACTTGCTTATGGTCATTTATGGGTTTTGGTGTCTTCATAAGACTTGTAGGTATGGGTCTTAACTATTCATGGTTAAAATTTCAGGTCAATTGGACCTGTTTTGAGTGAGTTATGGCCTAAACACTCACTGCTGCCCAATTGGTCATTTTTCAGGTCCTAATTGCACCTAATCCGAATTGGTCATTTTCTTAGGTCACCTTGCAAGCAGAATTTTGGTATGTTTGCTCAATGAAAGTTGGCACATTTTGTGCCTAGTTTCACCTCCAATTGGTCTCATACCAATTGAGGTTACACATTTAAACTTATTGGCTAAAATGTACACTGCCCTTAACTACCTTACTTAACATACATCAATTACACACTTCATTACTATATGTGCACTTACCCTTACCATTTCCGTTTTGGTTCATTACTAAAACCATATTCCACTTTACATTAACTTCACTTTGGGCAGATTACAAATTATCTTCAATACACCAAATATAACTCTAATTCCCAAAGTCCAAACACAATTACACATACACATAACATTACTAGTTTTTACATACTCTTTACACAACAAGTTCATATACATATCCATCAATCTTTCTATGTCAATATTCTGCCAACACTTCCATGAATACATACATTTATTCAAGTGTCCCCAAGCTGCCGAAAATCTTCTTCAATACAAAAGTGTCCTACAATCATCAATTTTCATTCAAGTGCAAAAAAAATCACCTTATACAAATGAAGTAATTCACTAGGTTATTAAATCATCATAACCAACATAATTCTCATCAAATATATGTACAAATACTTCATCAATACATGGTTACATGGCTGTCCAAAAATGGATATCTCAATACTCTTCAAACTTAAAAATTTCCTTCACAAAACCAACACCCATAACATGTATACAAGTTTATCAAAGAAATCTTCAAAAATGCTAACTTACCTTATGGTTGGAACTTGCCAAACCTTGACTAAACTTCTCAAATTTGGTATCAAACTCTTCCTTGTGATGTGTAGACAAACTTTCATGAAGGAACCTAAGTGTTTAGAGGTGAAATGAGGGAGTGGATGAAGGTTGCATGAAACGCCCATGGAGGTTTTCTCCTTTCCTTCAATTCGGCTGGTTTGGTGTTTTGGAGAAGATGAACTTTTCTGTTTGGATAATGGAGTTACAGCTGCCCCATTATGTGTCTATTATATTCCTTTAGTGGCCCACTCACTCAATTTTAACTATATAATAAGCTTACATGTTTTATTTACACATTTTTCACTCCATTTTGGCTATTTGTATTAGGTACCCTCAATTTAATTTTTCATTTTATTTTCTAAGTGTAATATTATTTATTTTTAATGGACATTTAGGTCAAAAGACAATTCGGGATGTCAAATGACCATAATGCCCCTGTTCGGGTTGCATTCCCGATTTTTCGGTAACACCGGGTTTTGTCTGTTTTTCGATTTCTCACTTTTCTTTGTACTAATTATTTAATTTTTCTTTGATCTTTCTAATGATATTTATTCTTCAATAAGGGTCTATTTATATCCTAAAAATGTTTTCCAGGGTTCCATGATCCGAGGCTAGTCAACGGTCCACGCCGTGACTTCAGTCTTGATCACCCATCGCTAGGGTTTCCGGCTCGCTTAACTTGGTTACATTTCTTTGCTATTATTTTTCCTTTGTTTTTCTTGTATTTTCTTTTCTTGTATTTCATTATTTATGTCTCCTCACTCATATTGAAGTGTAGTTCTAGGCATCCTAGCTGTCCGGACAACACTGGTCACCAGAACAGTAGAACGCACTACCGAACTTAGGGGTGTTACATCTTATGCAGTTTTCCGCAGAAGAATTGATAAGATAAAAAGCTATGATTTGTTTTAAAATCCTTTGCAGCATAACTAATGGGTTATCGGTAGGTGGAGTTCGGTAATTCATTAGGTATGCTACGGGAACATGTCATGCCTTACCAGGGATAAGGTGTGACATGTTTTAGTGGTATCAGAGCTTTGGTTTTTATACAAGTTTTGAAATTGCATGTTTGAAAATTTTTGATAAGTACAACTGCTCAATTGTCATTATTGATACATATAGTGCATTACATCATAAATATGGACTAATGGAGGGAAATCTCCTTGTGTTGGTTGTTCAGGGAGTAGAATTCCTTGTGATTCAATATGGAAGAGGGGGATCACACAGTAGAGCAATCGATGCAGGTGAGTGCAGGAAGCCCGGCTCCTCGTAATGCCGATGGATGTTGCACCCATCCCACCCATGCAGTTTCCTGCTCAATTCGCTCAGTAGATGGCTGCACTATTTCAGCAAATGGCTGGCAATATACCAGTCCAAGCTCCTGTGCAAGCACCTCTAGTGCAACCACCATCCCCAACCAGACAATATGACAAGTTAATGAAGTATGGGGCAACAGAGTTCAAGGGTACAGTGGACCCATTGGAAGCTGAGTAATGGTTAGAACGGATGGAGAGGGTCTTCAAGAAATTGCACTGCACATATGAGTTGAAGTTTGAATATTCAATTTCCCTGCTGCATGGAGATGCATATGAGTGGTGGAAGACCATTCCCCACAGTTTGGTTGAGCCGCCAGTGCTGACATGGGATGAATTTCTAAGGGATTTTAGACAGAAATATGTTCCTGATACCTATGTGGATATGAAGCTACAGGAGTTTCTCAGTTTGAAGCAAGGGAACAAGACTGTAGCCGAGTATGAGAGAGACTTTTCTTGCCTCAGCCACTATGCTGGAAGACTGCTTACTACCAGTAGAGACAGATGCAAACGGTTTGAGGTCGGTTTGAGGCCTAGTTTGAGATTGCAAGTGGTTGGGTTTCGACATGACAACTTCTCTGGGTTGATATCACAGGCCCTTGAATTGGAAAGGATAGAACTGGAAGGGGCATCTGAGAAGGTAACCACTGAAAAAGAGAAGAGCAGTAAGCCTACAGGTCAGAGTCCAAGTAACAATTCGGGTAAGAGGAAGAGCTTTGGGGGACCAAGTAACAAAGGATCTAGTGGGGAAAGATTCTCAAGGCAGAGGCCACCTAGATCCGGACAGCAGACATTTAGGGGTTCCTTTCCTACCCATGCTTGTGAGACTTATGGCAGGACTCATGGAGGAGTATGTTATAAGGCCATAGGAGCCTGTTACAACTGTGGTGGAAGTGGGCATTTTGCTAGAGATTGCACTAGTGCCCGCAGATCTGGGCCACCTACTACCACTGAGGGATCTGTTTAAGTTCTGCTTCCAGAGGACAACAGACAACTAGTAGAGGTAGAGGCAAGGGTAGAGGTAACACTTCTGGCAGCCAGGGCACAGTGAGCCAACCAGAGCAGAGTGGTGCACCAGTCAGGGTGTACACCATGTGCCAGAGGGATGAAGCTGAGACATCAGATGTTGTGGCTGGTACTTTCTCCATTTTTGATAGAGATGTATATGTGTTGTTTGACCCTGGTTCTATACATTCTTATGCTAGTGCCAGTATTGCATGCTCTATTGCTATTCCTTGTATGAAATTGGATTATGATGTGCTAGTGACTAGTCCTTTAGGACAAGAGGTTAGGGTGAACAAATTGTATAAGGATTGTCCTTTGGTGATCCAAGGACATACATTCCTGTCAGACTTAATTGACATGCCCTTTCGAGATTTTGATATCATCTTGGGCATGGATTGGTTAGCCAGGCATCACGCCATGATCGACTGTAGACTGAAGACAGTCACTTTTGGTCTTTCCGAGTATGCAGACGTAGTGATACTCGGGGAGAGGCAGTTATTGCCATCCAACATCATTTCAGCTGCACTTGCTAGAAAGATGATTAGAAAGGTATGTGAAGCTTATCTAGCTCATGTGATAGACACCCATGTGGGGAGTCCAGATCTTGAAGATATTTCTACTGTATGGGATTTTTCGGATGTCTTTCCGGAAGAATTGCCAGGATTGCCTCCGGAAAGAGAGGTGCAGTTTGAAATTGAGACTATGCCTGGTGTGGAGCCAATCTCCATCACTCCTTATAGGATGGCACCTGCTGAGTTGAAAGAGTTGAAGGTGCAATTGCAGGAATTGTTAAATAAGGGTTTCATCCACCCTAGCGTGTTACCTTGGGGAGCACCAGTATTATTTGTGAAGAAAAAGGATGGTACTCTCCGCCTATGCATAGACTACAGACAATTGAATAAGGTGAACATAAAGAATAGATATCCTTTGCCACGGATCGATGATTTGTTAGATCAGTTGAAGGATGCAACTGTATTCTCCAAAATTGACTTGAGATCGGGCTACTGCCAGTTGAGGGTGCAGGAGCAAAGTATTCCTAAAACTGCCTTTAGGACTCGGTATGGCCACTATGAGTTCTTGGTAATGCCATTCGGGTTGACTAATGCTCCAGCTGCTTTTATGGGCCTAATGAACACTATCTTCAAGCCATATTTGGACCAGTTTTTTGTGGTGTTCATTGATGATATTTTGGTGTACTCAAAGAATGCAGAGGAACATGACAAGCACTTAAGGATAGTATTGCAGACTTTGAGGGAGAAGCAGTTGTATGCCAAACTGTCGAAATGTGAGTTTTGGCTAAAGGAGATTTCATTTTTGGGGCATATTGTATCTGCAGAAGGTATCCAGGTGGATCCTAGCAAAGTAGAAGCCATTCTTAATTGGAAGCCACCTAGAAATGTCACGGAAGTTCGGAGTTTCCTTGGTTTAGCTGGGTATTACCGAAGGTTTGTGAAGGGATTCTCCATACTAGCATCTCCACTGACCAAGCTACTTAGGAAGGATGTAAAATTTCAGTGGACTGATCGGTGCCAGGAAAGTTTTGATGAGTTAAAGAGGCATTTAACTAAAGCTCCAGTCTTAACCTTGCCCACTTTGGGTAAGGAGTATACCATATATAGTGATGCTTCTCATAACGGATTAGGTTGTGTGTTGATGTAAGATAGAAATGTCATTGCCTATTCTTCACGCCAGCTTAAACCGCATGAGAGGAATTATCCCACACATGACTTGGAGCTAGCAGCCATTGTCTTTGCCTTGAAGATCTGGAGACATTACTTGTATGGAGAGAGATGTTATATATACACAGATCATAAAAGTTTAAAATACTTGGACACACAGAAGGAGTTAAATTTGAGGCAGAGGAGATGGTTAGAGCTGACAAAAGATTATGATTGCTTGATAGACTATCAGCTTGGAAAGGCAAATGTTGTAGCTAATGCTTTAAGTCGCAAGATTATGGCTGGTTTGAGGGTTTCTCCTTTGTCCATGGTGCATGAATTAAGGGCATTGCATGCTAATTTGGAGATTAATGAAGATGGGCAGATGGTAGCTACTTGGCAAGTGAAGCTAATGCTGGCAGAACAAATTAAAGCAGTTGCACAGAAGGATGATAAGTATGTGAAGTTGATGGAAGAGGCTCGGAATGGCAAGAAACCAGAATTATCAGTAAATGATGAGAGCTTATTGTTATATAAGGGCAAAATGTGCATTCCTGAGAATGTTGAACGGAGGCAGACCATTTTAAAGGAAGCACATGATTCACCTTTTGCAATGCACCCCGGTGGAACCAAAATGTATAGAAGTGTGAAAGAGCACTATTGGTGGAGAGGAATGAAGAAAGACATTGCAGAATATGTTGCCAAATGCCTAACTTGTCAGCAAGTAAAGGCAGAACACCAAGTGCCTGCAGGGTTGCTACAGCCATTGCCAATTCCTGAGTGAAAATGGGAAAGAATCACTATGGATTTCGTGACAGGACTTCCATGTACACAAAAGAATCATGATGCAGTTTGGGTTATTGTTGATAGATTGACCAAGTCTGCACACTTTTTGCTAGTGAGAATGGATTATAGCCTGGAAAGATTGGCCAAACTGTACATTGACGAAGTGGTAAGGTTGCATGGAGTGCCAATGTCTATTGTGTCTGATAGAGATCCTAGGTTCACTTCTAGATTCTGGGGTAGTCTCCAAAAAGCCCTAGGGACTAGATTGAACTTGATCTGACAAGATTCCATCCATAGGCAGACGGCGATCTGAAAGGATCATTCAGATTTTGGAGGATATGCTTGGGCTTGTGTGATTGAGTTTGAAGGAGTTGGGACACACACTTGCCTTTAATTGAATTTGCCTACAACAACGATTATCGATCAAGCATCGGAATGCCTCCATACGAAGCACTTTATGGCGGAAGTGTAGAACTCCCTTGTGTTGGGATGAAGTGGGCGAGAGGAAGTTGATTGGTCGAGAATTAGTGCGTGAAGCAGAAGAAAAGGTTAAGCTCATTAGAGACAGACTCAAAGTTGCAACGGATAGACAGAAGTCCTACATTGACCTAAAGAGAAGAGATATTCGGTATAGTGTGGGTGACAAGGTGTTCCTGAAAGTTTCCCCATGGAAGAGGATCATGAGGTTTGGTAGAAAGGGGAAACTAAGTCCTCACTTCATTGGGCCATATGAGGTTCTGGAAAGAGTGGGTCCATTGGCATATAGACTTGCATTGCCTCCGGAGTTGGAAAAGATTCACAATGTCTTCCATGTCTCCATGTTGAGGAAGTACAGATCAGACCCCTCTCACATTTTTCCAATAGAGGATATTGAGGTAAATCCAGACCTGACATATGATGAAGAGCCCATAAAGATCTTGGCACATGAGGTGAAGCAGTTGAGGAACAAACAGATACCTCTAGTCAAAGTGCTGTGGAACCATCATTCAGGCAAGAGGCTACATGGGAGCGTGAGGAGGACATGAGGAGACAGCACCCACAACTATTCAGAGACTGAGACCAGGTAAATTTTGAGGACGAAATTTATTTTTAAGGAGGGGAGAATTGTAACACCACAAACCTCCGAGTTATGAATAGTACCATTTTTGGTCCGTGACTAATACTATTCAAAGATACCTTGAGTACCAAAAATAAATAGAAAATTAATTGAGATAGACACAATAAAAATTCTAGTGAACAAAAAAGCTAAGGACTCATCGGGTATTAAAAAAAGAAGGATTATGACCCGATGAGGGCCATTTTGGTCAATTCACCTCAAGAGTTGACTTTTGACCAAAATGTTAATTAAATTAAATGAAATTAATGAATTGAATTATGGGGTAAAAATTGAAGAAAAATTCAAGTAAAAATATGTAAGGGAAAATTTAAGAAATGAAAACTTAAACTTTCATTTCCATTATGACAAAATTAAAATGAAAGACTTATGGGCTTTTGATAGTTAAATTTAATTATTTAATTAAAAGGAAAAAATTAAGTGTAAATGTAAAAAAAAAAAGGAATAAAAATTTAAGTTTAATTATCCTTATGACACAATTAAAATTTATAATTTTAATAAGCTAATTTTGGGGATATATATATATATATATATATATATATATATATAAATATGAAGACAAATGTCTTCTTCATTTCTTTTTTTTCATAAGATGCCACCACCCTCTCCCCTCTCTTCCTCTCTCTCTCTTTTTCTCTTCTTCTTCCACTTCTTCCCCTCATTGATTTCCCCTCCCAAGTTTTAATCCCTTAAATTTCCTTCATAAATTTCATAGCCCACTAAAAGAAAACATCAAAGAGATCTTTGATTGAGAGATTAAAAGCAAGGAGAACAAGAATTGGAAGAAAAGTGAAGTTGGAAAGAAATCAACAAGAGGTAAGTTTCTTTTCATGTTAGATTAGTTGTATATGCTTGGAATGAAGTTAATTTATGATGAAATTTTATAAGAAAAAGAAAGAAAACATGTATGGAACCTAAACTAGGGTTTTGGCCAAATGGGAGAAAAATTAGGGTTTGATGTATTTTTAGTTAAATTGATGATAAATCTAAGTTAAAGTGAAGTAGTATGCATGATTGGAAGTAGTAAGATTTCATGGGATTGCATAAATTTAATTATGAGAGATTAGGGTTCATGGGAAAATTGGGTTTTGGTGCTAGAGAGTGAAATTGGTGTGTGTAGTGTTAAGTTATGATCATTTGAGGTTTATTTAGTTTGAATTGACATTGGGTTGATGAATGAAAGTAACGAAATGGTAGGATTAGGGAAAATTACAAACTTTGGTGTTTGAAAATTGTGGGTTTTGTGCTAGGAAGTGCCATTAATGTGTCAATGCTAAATTATGGTCATTTTGGGTGAATTAAATGTGAATTAAGGTTGGTTAGAGGGAATAATTAAAGAAATGAAAATTTTAAACCTAGGGCAGAATTTGCACACTGAGTTTAGTGTGTTTGATAGCCCATAAATTGAGCTACACAACTCCAATTGGTGTGAAACCAATTGGAAATGAAACTTAAGACATAGGGCTAGAATTTTCATGAAGAGACCCACCCCAGAAACTGCCCAGAAATTGCCTAAACCTTGGCTTGAACTTAGAGACACAATTCTGGAACCTGCAGAATTTGACCATATGAACAATAAATTTTGTATGGCCATAACTCTCTCTAGAAAACTCTAATTTAGGCGATTCTTGAACCGATGGAAACCTAAGACATAGTAGAACATTTCATATGAAGAACTTGAGGCCAAATTATGGACTTAACCCAATCAAATTGCTGAGAAAATTTGAATCATTGAATCTGCAGAACTGCAGATTTACCATATGAACAGTAAACTTTGCATGGCCATAACTCTCTCTAGAAAACTCTGATTTTGGCGATTCTTGAACCGATGGAAACCTAAACATAGTAGAACATTTCGTATGAAGAACATTAGACCAATTTATGGACTTAACTTGATCAAATTGCTGAACGAAGTGGGATCGATAAATCTGCCAGAGCTAATTCTGCAGCATGAACAGTGACATGAATAGTAACCATATTTTGGTCATAACTTGAGCTACACAGCTCCGAATTAGGCGATTCAAAATGGAAAACAAAGTTAAGACCTAGATGAACAATTTTCATGAAGAACACCTCACCAAATTATGATCAAAACTAGGTAAAAATTGGATTCAAAGATTGGGGCACCAAGTTGTCTAAAACCAAAATTTTCAAAAATTTGCAAAGCTAATTTGGGATGCATTAGACATTCATATAATGAGTTCTTGGCAGCAATTGAGATGCATATTGAGACATTCTATTTGTGTATTTTCAGTAGAGAAAGAGGTTGGGACGGACAAGGAATAGTGAGTAAAGAGAAAGGAGAGCATTGAAGGTTTGTGCACAACTAACCTTTTCTTCGTTTTTAAAGTTGTAAATTGCTTGGAATGTGTTAAATTGAATGAGTTGCTTTGAACAAGTTTACTTTGATTGAAATATGGTTTTTCTCTTGCATTTAAGAAATTTGGGTGTTGCCACTTTTATATGGATATTATGATGAATTTAAATGTGTTTATTGTTTTATAAATGTGATTGTTGAGTGGGAAATTTTTGGAAACTGTTTTGAAATCACAGTTAGCATGACAGTCCCTTCCTGAACTCCCCAGTAGTAACGGCTACTTGGGGTTGATAATTGATATTGATTATGTCTCCCATTAATAACGGTTAGTGGGGTAAGACTACATGAGTACTCATTAGCTAGCTAGCCCTTCCCTCATTAATAATAGTTAGTGAGGTTGAGATTGCTTTGTCGTGGTGTACAACACGGCACTGATCGTGAAATTTTGTGTCATGGCCTAAACTGTGTGTTGATGTTGGCAACACTAATGCCTTGTGAATTGTGATTTATGAAGTGTGATTTCTCATTTGCAATGTTATTCTAATAAATGGCTCTTATGAACTTATAACTATTGTGAAGTTTTCATGCTTAAGAAAAATGTGATTTATTATGCTTTGACAAATTGTGTTTTACCTTAAGTTTTAAAGTTATTAGTTGTGCACCACTGAGTGATATACTCAGCGATAGCTTCTATATGCTGTCGTAGGTAAGGGAAAGGAGAAGGCTGCCGAGTGAGAGACTTAGAAGCAGCATTTTAGTATTGTTTGTGGGTATATATTGTAGTTATACCCTTGTAATTTCCTTTTGATGTATTTTGTACCTATATGTATGGATGTACGGACATTGAGCAGTTTGTATTAAAAAGCATTGCATTGCTATCACATTTTGAGTTTGTAACTATTTTGTATTTCACTTTGGGACTTATGAAAATGTAACTTTTGCAATATTTATTCTATCATTATTTCCAATGATTGTTTACATGGAATTTTAACTATTCTCATGCAGTTTTCCGCAAAAGAATTGATAAGATAAAAAGCTATGATTTGTTTTAAAATCCTTTGTAGAATAACTAATGGGTTATCGGTAGGTGGAGTTCGGTAATTCATTAGGTATGCTACGGGAACATGTCATGCCTTAACAGGGATAAGGTATGACATGACTCTTCTGCATAATCCTATGGATATGCAAATAGTCTAATTTATCCTGGTGGTGCTAGAAATGGGGCGTAGCTTAACATGCGCTGGCACAAACTCGTAATACAGGGCAAGTGCTGTAATAAGGCCTCCCACCACTATGAGACCCCTAGTCTGATGAGAAATCCTCCTGATATTTGGCATAAGAAGTATCTGGTGCTACATCTTCTATCGTTCACCATACACCATAAGAAGAATAACACATTAGCGTTTACCATGCTAAGCTATCACCGCACCTATAATGGTGTGGGTTGTGAACCTGTATACATATCTCAATGCCAGATTTACCAACCTAGATGACTTAGACTAACTACATTTATATATCTCAGTGCTAGGGGCAACTGTCCTCTAGAAGGAAACGTTGTCATACTCCAGTATGTTTTGACTGATCTCTTGGAGTTTTTCATTGTCAAATCCAAAAACAGTGTTGAACTTATCCATGTTCATAACCCAGTCGACCCTAAATAGCCTAAACTCGATCTGTCTCTTATCTTCCCTATCTATGGCCCAACGAGTGGCTTGAAAACTACCCAGAAATTCTAGGTTGGTGTCCCTGTATGTAGGATAGTGTAGTTGGGCAAATCTTATCCACTCAATGTTGTCTAAGAATCTATCCTTGTCCTCCTTAATCCTGAATTGTTGTAGTAACTTTGTATCTATATATTTTATTGATATTATCTTTCTATTGTTCAGCCTTATGCATACATCTCTATGGGTGGCATTCTTGAAATGCTAAGCCAAAGCAAATTCTAGTTGGGATTGGGGTTGGGGTGCTTGTGGTTAGGGTTGGGCTGTTTCCTATCTTGCCTACCTCGTTCTTGGCCTCTAGGGTGGTAATAGTCACTTTTTCCCCTTCAAGAAGAGGAAATCTTTCCTATAGCTTTTTTTATAGGAGCCATTGAAAGAGAGAATCAAGAAATGGGTTAGGGTTTAGTGTGGAAAGTCAAGAGAGAGGGAGAGTTTGTAACGATCGGGCTCCCACCACTAGAGGAATTGTCCGCTTTGGCAATAAGCCTCACGATTTTGTCCCATAGGTGGAATGGAGAACTTCCCAGGAGGTCACCCATCCTGGGATTTCTCTTAAGCGAGCACGCTTAACCCTGGAGTTCTTCCAACTCTCCAGGCCATTCCACCAAAAGGCGCCTCTAGTGATTAGTTCCCCCATCTTATATATCATTACTTTTTGAACCCAAGACCATCTCCGTGTGTGACACCCCTTACCCGTGTACAGTATACCCGAGTAAGTAATGCCACACGGTGTACTGGCACACTCTAATATTCCTCAATTAATTTATATCATGCTTTTGCATATAATTTATGAAATACAATTTATTTAAGCCATTTATCAAAAGTATTATTCATTTAAGGTTCCGAAAATTTTAAAGAAAATCCGGCGGAGTACCGGCTAAAAATGGAGAAAACAGTTCTTCGGAACCTGTTAAAAACACTTCCAATATTTTTATTCCATCATCTCAAACTCCAATATCCAAAATCTCAACAATATTTCTCAATTTCAATTCTCAATAATCTTTTCATTTCTCAAACATCCATTTCTCATATACAAGCGATAAATACATGCTCAAATTTTGCATTCATAGTCATAACTTTCATTATTTACATAAACATCAAAATATATTACATGAGTTCAATTACATATGAGGAAGTAAAAATCTGCTACAAAATATCAAAATGACAAAATGACACCTAGTGCCCTACCAATGCACTGCAGGTAGTGAGGTGACACGGACACTGTGCAGATCTACAGGATGAACTCACCCAGTCTGTGGTCTACTAGGCTCACGATCGGGATCTTCAGTACCTACGCGTGGCAAAAGCAACGCGCTAAGCAATAATGCTTAGTGGTGCAATAATATAATAAAAGAAAATAGCAAGAAAACGAATATATAGTGAATGTGTATGATTCATTTGTTTAGTATGGTTATGTATACATTAATTCAGTAACTTGTTCACTTTCATTCATTTGGTTGCCCAAGTAACCTACACTAGGCAGTAATTTGGATAACGGGTAAACTGGCACTGGGTACCTAGTACCTCGGGCCGTCACACCATCGGTCACATATGCATCTCCCGGTGTGCAACAGAATAGCTAACAAGCTGTAAATAATATCAGGCACAAGGCCAAGTCTCAATGCAAAGTCAGAATGGCTAAAAGCCATGAAATCACAGAATGGCATTTTTGCCATGTGCAGTACTGCTAACTGAACCCTATTGGCATGCCAAACTATCCAAACCAATCTTGTTAGGTATACTAGGGCATTTGAAACTTTTAAATTCTTCAATTTGTGAATTTCAACTTTTTTGGTGTCACTATTCATCACTAGTCAACAAAAATGTTGACTTTTAGAATAAAAATGTGTACATTGACTTTGGCACTCCCAACATACCACATTTGGTGTGTAAAACTTGTTGGCATTAAGTGTTAATACCATTTCAAAGTGTAAACCCACACAAGCAGAATTTTCAGTTTTGGTGAGTCAATTTCACTGTTCCATTGGATACTGTTACTGTTGGAATTTGAAGAAATGTAAAACATGAAAGTTGTTCCTTATTTTGTCTAGTTAAATTTCTTTTTTTGAATCACTCCATTTGGAGTTTTGTAGCTCCAGATATGGCCCAAAAACCCAAGCTGTCCGGATGTGCATTCTGCAGAAAATTACCATATCTACAGTACATAAACAGTGACTGGAACCACTTGTTTGGATGGGTTCTGGCCATAATTTGGGGTAGGTTCCTTCATGAAAGTTGTTTTTCTATGTCTTAACTTGTTGCTGTAAAAATTTCAGGTCAATTGACCAAATCTACAGTGAGTTATGGCCAAATGAACAGTTACTATTCATTTGGTCAATTCTGCAGAATCAGTGCAGGGTATCCGGATTTGGGGCCAAGTTTTGGTCCTCTTGCTTTGGTCTTTTGGGCATGGTTTCTTCAGCAAAAATGTGCCATTATAAGCCTAGTTTCATGTCCAATTGGCCAAACACCAATTGGACTAACACAGCCCAAGTTATGGCTGTGCAAAGGGACTGAATTTTCAGTCACCATTCTGCACCCTCTAGGCAGCACACACCTTCCCTTTGCCATGCTTTATTCCAGTTCCAATTAAGGTCAAATTCCTTCAAATGGTCACTAATTGACCATTAGGATGTACTTTAACAATTTCATAAGCCAAGCTAATTTTTACTCCCCAAAACCCTAGCTTCACAATATAATTTCTACAAGGTGCCTTAGTTAGCATACCAATTCATCACCTATATATATATATATATATATATCCTCAACATCATTTTTAGTCCACTTTAAGACCAACAAAACACTTATTCCTATACCTTCAATAGGGCTGCCGAATTTTATATTGAGCATACACATGAGTTTGGTTCATTTCATTCACAAATACTTGTTGGTTTCAAGTCCTTAACATAGAAATTAAAAGTTTTAAGTGTATATATGCACTAACCTCAACTTGAAGAATTTCCAAGCTTTCCAACTTTGATTTCTCTTTTCCCTTTTGCTCCCAAACACCTTAGCAAACTTCTAGAATAAATTTTTGTGTTGAGAACTTGAGGAAATATGGTGGGAATTTAGGGCTTCATGAGCTTGCTAAGCTCATCAATGGAGGATGGCTAGGGGAGGAGATTCGGCCAACATGAAGAAAATGGAAGATGAGCTGATTTTTAGTTTATTTTTGTCCCTTTTATCTCTTATAAATTGACTTGTCAAATTCAAATTGGTGGGAAGCTTTTTAATTAGGTCATCCTATGTCATAAATCCAATTAAATTCTATTTTCTTTTCTTTTTTTCCTTTCTTCTTTCTTTAACTCATTTCTAATTAAATTTTTACCAATATTTATTTATATTTTATGTCATATGATTTATTTACTTAACTGGACAAGTCGGCCAAAAATCGTCTCTGAAGGCGAAATGACCAAAATGCCCTCCGTTTGGCTTAACGGGTCAAAATTGGCTGTACCGATTGAAAAATTTTTCTAGGTATTTTCTTGGCATTCTAATGCCATGGGAACTTCAATAACCCTTCTCTGGAGTCCCAAAAATTATTTTATAATTTTTCCCCCGGGTCTAGGGCTCCTCGTTGCGAGAACCGCAACTTACCTCTGGTTACCCATCGCTTGGGCACCGGCTCTTTTAACTTGGTTGTATTTTATTTCAAAAATTTTTACTAAATTTTTCTCATTAATATTTGAGTTAATTTTGGTTCCTGACTTTAGTTTAAATATTTTTCCGGACGTTCTAGCTGTCCGGACCGACACCGGTCACCGGAATAAGAGAATGTACGAGTTGCTACGGGAGGGTGTTACAACTCTTCCTCTTATTTAAATTTCATCCTCGAAATTTACGACTTAAGTAATCGGGAGTTACTACCTCCTTGTTTCTTCATTTCCTTGTATCGCCTCATCGTTGTGCTGGTTTGGCTCTTCCCGAGCTTCCATAGCATATACTTGTGGTGCCACCGACTTCGGGCTTTTCAACCGTCTCGAAACAATCTTACGTGTAATGTCACTGCCGCTCTACCCGATCTTTTACCCCTTTGAACTATAGGGGAAGGTCTATCAACTTGTACCGGAGCTATTGAACCACTCCTCTGAGGGCAATCTCTTATGAAATGATCCGTAGCCCCACATTTGAAACACTCTCCAGTTAACAGTCGACACTCCCCTCTGTGTCTTCTACCACAATGCATACATTCAGGCTTTGGGGTTAATCCCCTTGTTATTGTGCCCGGGGAACTAGCTATAGATATTCCCATCTGGCCTCTGTGGCCCTGTGTCTGATCTTGTGAACTAGGACCCTTAAACTTCTTACTATCAGTTGGTATATTTGACTGTCCTGGTCCAAATTCCCTCTTACGCTGCCTATCTTTCCTATTTTGTTCATTTATTCTCACTTTCTCCACTTTTAATGCAGCTTCCACTAACTTGGTGAAGTCTGTGATCCCTAGGGCAGTGAGCTGGATCTTTATGTTGTCATTTAGTCCCTCTTCGAATCTCTTACATCTTTCAACTTCATTAGGGACTATCTCCCTTCCATAGCGGCTCAATCTTACGAATTCCTTCTCATATTTGGCCACTGATAGCTGTCTCTGCCTCAGGTTAATAAATTCCCTTCTTCTCTCTTCTAGGTATACAGTACCCACATATTTCTTCTTGAATTCGGAGAGGAAGAAGTCCCAAGTTACAGCTTCTGGCTGCACTTCACTGGACACAGTGTCCCACCACTCATATGCATCATCTTGCAGTAAAGAGATGGCAGCTTCCAGGTTTTGCTCTGGAGTGCAGTGAAGTTGTTTTAGTATCGCCTGCCTGCTCAACCAATTCTCGGCTGCAACAGAGTCATCTTCTCTCTTGCCATAGAAGTCCACAGCTCCAAACTTCCTTAGCCTTTCCAGGTGTGATTTCTGCTGTGGAGCTGGTGGTGGTGGTGGTGCTGGCATTACTCCGGCCATTTGTCTAAAGAACTCGGCCATTTGCTGAAACATGGCCTGTGGAGGCTGAGCAGGCTCTGCCTGAGCTAGTGGAGCATGTTCTCCCATGCCCCCAGTCTCAGCTGTTGCAGGTGGAGCATGACTCTCCATTTCCTCCTCAACAGCTCTCTGAGATGAAGGGTCCATATCCTATTCAAAATAAGAAAGATAAACAGATCTGCATTAGTGTCACCTCGACTCTTACAAATGCAATGCATGGTATGGACTCAATCTAGGCCCAGAAACGCCTAAACCGTGCTCTGATACCACTAAATGTGATACCCCTTACCCGTGTACAGTATACCCGAGTAAGTAATGCCACACGGTGTACTGGCACACTCTAATATTCCTCAATTAATTTATATCATGCTTTTGCATATAATTTATGAAATACAATTTATTTATGGCAGTTAGCAATAGTTTTATTCATTTAAGGTTCCGAAAATTTTAAAGAAAATCGTGAGTACTGGCTAAAAATGGAGAAAGCAGCTTCTGAACTGTTAAAAACACTTCCAATATTTTTATTCCATCATCTCAAACTCCAATATCCAAAATCTCAACAATATTTCTCAATTTCAATTCTCAATAATCTTTTCATTTCTCAAACATCCATTTCTCATATACAAGCGATAAATACATGCTCAAATTTTGCATTCATAGTCATAACTTTCATTATTTACATAAACATCAAAATATATTACATGAGTTCAATTACATATGAGGAAGTAAAAATCTGCTACAAAATATCAAAATGACAAAATGACACCTAGTGCCCTACCAATGCACTGCAGGTAATGAGGTGACACGGACACTGTGCAGATCTACAGGATGAACTCACCCAGTCTGTGGTCTACTGGACTCACGATCGGGATCTCCAGTACCTACGCGTGGCAAAAGCAACGCGCTAAGCAATAATGCTTAGTGGTGCAATAATATAATAAAAGAAAATAGCAAGAAAACGAATATATAGTGAATGTGTATGATTCATTTGTTTAGTATGGTTATGTATACATTAATTCAGTAACTTGTTCACTTTCATTCATTTGGTTGCCCAAGTAACCTACACTAGACGACTGGACTGGATAACGGGTAAACTGGCACTGGGTACCTAGTACCTCGGGCCGTCACACCATCGGTCACATATGCATCTCCCAGGCAAATGTAACTAACAAGTCAGAATAATATCGTGCACAAGGCCAAGTCTCAATGCAAAGTCGAATGGCTAAAAGCCATGAAATCACGAATGGCATTTTTGCCATGTGCGATCTTGCTAATCGAACCCTATTGGCATGCCAAACTATCCAAACCAATCTTGTTAGGTATACTAGGGCATTTGAAACTTTTAAATTCTTCAATTTGTGAATTTCAACTTTTTTGGTGTCACTATTCATCACTAGTCAACAAAAATGTTGACTTTTAGAATAAAAATGTGTACATTGACTTTGGCACTCCCAACATACCACATTTGGTGTGTAAAACTTGTTGGCATTAAGTGTTAATACCATTTCAAAGTGTAAACCCACACAAGCAGAATTTTCAGTTTTGGTGAGTCAACTTCACTGTTCCATTGAACACTGTTACTGTTAGAATTTGAAGAAATGTAAAACATGAAAGTTGTTCCTTATTTTGTCTAGTTAAATTTCTTTTTTTGAATCACTCCATTTGGAGTTTTGTAGCTCCAGATATGGCCCAAAAACCCAAGCTGTCCGGATGTGCATTCTGCAGAAAATTACCATATCTACAGTGCATGAACAGTGACTGGAACCACTTGTTTGGATGGGTTCTGGCCATAATTTGGGGTAGGTTCCTTCATGAAAGTTGTTTTTCTATGTCTTAACTTGTTGCTGTAAAAATTTCAGGTCAATTGACCAAATCTACAGTGAGTTATGGCCAAATGAACAGTTACTGTTCATTTGGTCAATTCTGCAGAATCAGTGCAGGGTATCCGGATTTGGGGCCAAGTTTTGGTCCTCTTGCTTTGGTCTTTTGGGCATGGTTTCTTCAGCAAAAATGTGCCATTATAAGCCTAGTTTCATGCCCAATTGGCCAAACACCAATTGGACTAATACAACCCAAGTTATGGCTGTGCAAAGGGACTGAATTTTCAGTCACTATTCTCCACCCTCTAGGCAGCACACACCTTCCCTTTGCCATGCTTTATTCCAGTCCCAATTAAGGTCAAATTCCTTCAAATGGTCACTAATTGACCATTAGGATGTACTTTAACAATTTCATAAGCCAAGCTAATTTTTACTCCCCAAAACCCTAGCTTCACAATATAATTTCTACAAGGTGCCTTAGTTAGCATACCAATTCATCACCTATATATATATATATATATATCCTCAACATCATTTTTAGTCCACTTTAAGACCAACAAAACACTTATTCCTATACCTTCAATAGGGCTGCCGAATTTTATATTGAACATACACATGAGTTTGGTTCATTTCATTCACAAATACTTGTTGGTTTCAAGTCCTTAACATAGAAATTAAAAGTTTTAAGTGTATATATGCACTAACCTCAACTTGAAGAATTTCCAAGCTTTCCAACTTTGATTTCTCTTTTCCCTTTTGATCCCAAACACCTTAGCAAACTTCTAGAATAAATTTTTGTGTTGAGAACTTGAGGAAATATGGTGGGAATTTAGGGCTTCATGAGCTTGCTAAGCTCATCAATGGAGGATGGCTAGGGGAGGAGATTCGGCCAACATGAAGAAAATGGAAGATGAGCTGATTTTTAGTTTATTTTTGTCCCTTTTATCTCTTATAAATTGACTTGTCAAATTCAAATTGGTGGGAAGCTTTTTAATTAGGTCATCCTATGTCATAAATCCAATTAAATTCTATTTTCTTTTCTTTTTTTCCTTTCTTCTTTCTTTAACTCATTTCTAATTAAATTTTTACCAATATTTATTTATATTTTATGTCATATGATTTATTTACTTAACTGGACAAGTCGGCCAAAAATCGTCTCTGAAGGCGAAATGACCAAAATGCCCTCCGTTTGGCTTAACGGGTCAAAATTGGCTGTATCGATTGAAAAATTTTTCTAGGTATTTTCTTGGCATTCTAATGCCATGGGAACTTCAATAACCCTTCTCTGGAGTCCCAAAAATTATTTTATAATTTTTCCCCCGGGTCTAGGGCTCCTCGTTGCGAGAACCGCAACTTACCTCTGGTTACCCATCGCTTGGGCACCGGCTCTTTTAACTTGGTTATATTTTATTTCAAAAATTTTTACTAAATTTTTCTCATTAATATTTGAGTTAATTTTGGTTCCTGACTTTAGTTTAAATATTTTTCTGGACGTTCTAGCTGTCTGGACCGACACCGGTCACCGGAACAGTAGAATGTACGGAGTTGCTACGGGGAGGGTGTTACACCGTGCTTTGTCGATGTGGGATTTGCCTAAGGGACCTTTCTCCCCCCCTTTCGGGACTCAGCGTCCTCACTGAGGTTTGCCCCACCATCGCCCAAGAGGACAGCGAGCGGCTCTGATACCCTTAGGCAAATCCCACATCGACAAAGCACGGAGATGGTCTTGGGTTCAAAAAGTAATGATATATAAAATGGGGGAACTAATCACTAGATGCACCTTTTGGTGGAATGGCCTGGAGAGTTGGAAGAACTCCAGGGTTAAGCGTGCTCGCTTGAGAGAAATCCCAGGATGGGTGACCTCCTGAGATGTGCTCCATTCCACCTATGGGACAAAACCGTGAGGCTTATGGCAAAAGCGGACAATTCCTCTAGTGGTGGGAGTCTGATCATTACAGAGTTTTTAAGAGATTCTTGAAGTTAGAAAGGTTTTATGTTTATAAAATGGGTTTTGTAACATTTAAATAGGAGTTGAAGGGGTGAGCATATCGTTTCATGAAATTTTTTATGCCTTTTTTATATACTTTCTGCGAAGATTTACACAGGGCTGTGTGTCACTACATGGGGGTAACCTGTGTAACTTTTTGCCCTCTTTTTGCCCCTTCTCTTTTAACCCAAGGATTTACACGGGTCTGTGTAACTTTGCACGGGGTGCCCCATGTAAGTTCTCATTTTTTGAAAATCCCATTCTTTTTCTCCTTTCTTAGTTACACGAGTCATGTATCCTTACACAGTTCACCCCATGTAATTTTCTGGAGTGCATTGGTGTGTGATAGTATGTTACACGGAGCATGCTTCAAAGCATGAGGCACCCTATGTAATTTTTTGCACTAAAATTCTAGGCATTTTAAACACTTACCTTTTCCTATTCCTTTAAGTTTTCATGCTAACTTGTTTCTAAACGTATGAATGTGATGTATAATAGAGGTTAGCTATAGAAATACTTCCCTGGCTTTGAAATTTTCCATTTTGCATAGTTTTGACTCATTGTTTCCATCCTTTCCTTCCTCTTTGCTCCTTGTTTTTGCCTATAATATCCAAAGTTAGAGTTTGGGATCCTTACAAAGCTTAAAGAAAATAAAAACAAAATAAACTTAAAGAAAAATTTTAAGTCTTGGGTTACCTCCCAAGGAGTGCTTTTTTATAGTCTATAGCTTGACTATTCCTCTTGGCTCATTATTGTGTCGGTGAGTTGCTAAATGAGTGTGTGACTCCTTTCTCGATTGGCTCTCCTGAAAAGTATGGCTTCAGCCTTTGGCCATTGACCTTGAAAGCTCTTGAGGTTTTACTCCATACTTCTATTGCTTCATGTGGGAAGATGTACAGAACCTTGAAGGGGCCAGACCACCTAGACCTTAGATTTCTTGGGAATAGCTTCAATCTGAAGTTGAAAAGCAGGGCAAGGTCTCCTTCTTTGATTTCTCTACTTATGATGTGCTTGTCATGCCAGCTTTTGGTTTTTTCCTTGAAGATTTTTGCATTCTCATAGGCTCTTGCCTTATCTCTTCCAGTTCATTGAGCTATAAGAGCCTCCTTTCTCTAGCAGTCTTTAAGTCAAAATTGAGGGTCTAGATTGCCCAATAGGTTTTGTGTTCAAGTTCAACAAGGAGGTTATACACCAAGCGAAAGGGGGTGATTCCAATAGGTGTCTTAAAGGCAGTGTTGTAGGCCCATAATGCATCATCTAATTTCAAGGACCAGTCCTTCATTGATATATTTACTGTCTTCTTAAGGATCCTCTTCAATTCTCTATTTGAACTATCCACCTGTCCACTTGTTTGAGGGTGGTATGGTGTTGTCACTTTGTGAGTCACTCCATAATTTCTTACTAAAGTTTCAAACTGGTTGTTATAGAAGTGACTTCCCCCATCACTAATGATTGCCCTCGGTGTGCCATATCTTGTAAAGATATATTTCTTAAGAAACTTGATTACCACCTTGGCATCGCTTGTTGGTGGAGCTATTGCTTCTACACACTTTGATACGTAATATACACCAACAAAGATACACTTGTTGTCAAATGAGGATGGGAATGGACCTATGAATTCTAGACCCCAAACATCGAACAATTCAACTTCAAGTATTCCATGGAGCGGCATCTCATTCCTTCTTGAAATATTTCCTGCTCTTTGGCACTGATAGCATATCAGCACTGTAACACCCCTTATCTGGTCTACAGTGTAGCCGAGCAAGAAATGTACATAATTTACATTTATGAAGTTCATATACATAATTTACATAATTTACAAAACTTTATACAATCCCAAAATTTAATTACAAGCTTTCCCCATTTACAATGATCAAAATGAATATATAACTGGTATCCATGGGCTCTACTAATATACTCTACTGAGGTGATAACTCTTCTACTACAGATCTGATCACTACTGGTCCTTGTCTCTAGCACCTACGCATGGACAAACTAATGTGCTAAGCATATTGCTTAGCGGTGCAATAATAAAATTTAAAATAACTAAATAAATAGAAGTACATGTTTCATGTGTGTAATACCATAAAAGAAATGCATTTTCATAATTTATGAGTAATTCACAATTTATTTATCTTTTCCATTCATTTATTTAATATCCAATCAAATTAACTAATTTTATTGCCCAAGCAACCTATAACAGACTGTTAAGACCAGATACACGGGAGTATACTAGTTAGACAATCCATGTGCCTATCATGTATACATCTGTCAGGCATAAAACCAGTGGGCAGGTATGCAAGCCAGTAAATCATGTCAGGCATAAAGCCAGAAGAATAACCATATCATACATACATTTTCTATCAATGATCACTCATGAAATAGGCTCGAAAGCCATCGCAGTATTGCATATGTGGTCCCTAATTGACATGTCAATCAATCCAACCTATTCATTGATGTCTAGGCAATACATGGACAACTTTAATATCTTTATACTTATTATTTCTTTTCATGCATTATTCATGCGCATAGCATATTCATTCCATATGTGATGGAAGCATAAGTCCCAATTGCATATTTATATGACATATGTGTTCATCAAATCATTTATGTTAGGTACATGTCACATTTCAAGTCATTTTGTGCAAGTTTGATGAATTCCATAATTGATGTTTTAACTTTTCCTAGCAATTTGGCCAAGCTGTAAATTTAGTTTGGCCTCACTTTCTTTATGAAAGTTGTTCCCTTATGTTGTAACTTTAATTCTCTTTTTGAATAATTCAATTTGAAGTTTTATAGCTCTAGTTATGGTCAAATTACCAAGGATTGTTTTAGGGTACTAAACCCTACACTTTCCTTGTTTCTAGGATTTCATCAAGTTTTGCAACTAATATCTGGGCACCTTAGGCTTATAATTGGCTTCAAGTCCCTGAAACAAAGTTTTAGGCCTTTGTCTTAGGTTTCCAAATATTTTAAAATCACTTCATTTAGAATTTTCTAGAGAAAGTTATGACATATTAACCATTCAGAGCTCATAAGGCATATTTGCTAGAATTCAGGAATTCCAGCATTGTCATTTCTAACTTGTCCTAACCATTTCCCTAAGTTACCTTAAGATCTGGGTTCTGGTCAATACACAAAAATTATAGTTGTATGTCTTATGAGAATTTTGGCTTTGAAATTACTACATTTACAGTTTTGTATTTTGAGTTATGTCATTTTTGCCAAAACTGGTTGGGTACCTAAATGTATAGGATTTTCATATTTGGTCCAGGAACAAGGCATATTTGCTGGACCAATTTTGCCTAGCAATTTAGTTGAGTTAGGTTCATAATTTGCTTCAAGTTCTGCATATGAAATGTTTTACTATGTCTCAGGTTTCCATAGGTTCATGAATCAGGTTAATTGGAGTTTTCTACAGTGAGTTATGCCTAATTTACTAATTACAGTTCATATAGTCATTTCTTCAGGTCTAGAACTTGCCATTCCGGATTCAAGCCTAATTTAGGGCAACTTATAGTCATTTTCTGGGCAACCTTCCTTCATGAAAGTTTTAGCCCTATGTCTTATGGTTCATTCCCAATTGGTTTCACACCAATTGGAGTTGAGTAGCTCAACTTATAGCCATTTAAGTGCACTAGACACAATCTGTCCAAATTCAACACCAAGGTTCATTATCACTTTTAACAACCCTTTTCGCCAACCAACATTAATTCTCATTAATATGCACATCAATGGTTCATTATACTACATTAACACATCAATTGCACCTCATGGCATAAAAACCCTAATTCTTCAAAGGCCCTAACTTCATAATTCACAATCCATACCATTCCATGTAAATTCAACATGTAAATGTTGTCTACCACCTCACCTAAGCTAGCTTTCAAGTTCTATTTCAATCAAGTGCATCAAATACTAAATCCCCATCGGCTGGCCAAAATTCAACCCTTTCATACACACATCATTTTTATCAACTCTCATGCAATTCCCTCACCATTCAACTTAATTTCAATACTAGAAAAAGAAAGAAGGCTAGAATTAGCACTAACCTCAATTGGACAATTTTCCAAAGCTTCCAAACTTCAATATTTCTTCTTCTTTTTGCTTCCAATCTTCTTTTCAAGCTCAATTAACAAGTTTTTATTCTTGTGGTTAGGGAAAATATGGGAAGAAGCTAAGGATTTGGAGCTTGGTATGAAGAACAATGGTGGAAGAACAATGGGAAGGGTGGCCAGCCAAGAAGGAGAAGGAAGAAGAAGAAGATAAGAAGGAATTAAATGTGTTTGTCTTATTTAAAATTATCTCCATATATATATTAATTGAATATAAATTTTTAATTATTATAAATTTTTTAACAATTTTATTAATTCCCTATGTGTCTCTTTTTTATTTTTCCATACAACTTTCATATTTTTAATTCATTTTTAATATTTTAATCTCCCTCATTTTAATTGACATTAGGTCAAAAGTCAACTCTGGGAGTGAATTAATCAAAATGCCCCTCATTGGGTTATAGTCTATCAACTCTATGAGTGAATTGACCAAAATACCCCTCATTGGGTTATAGTCTATCTTGTTCAATAATGACAATTGAGTCCATAACCCGATGGTCATTTTGATTTTTATTCTACTTATTTCCATTTATTTTTATTACATTTTTAGTCCTCAAACAGGCTTTAAATAGTACTATTCACTAACTGAAAATGGTACTATTCGAAGCTCAGAAGTTCGGGATATCACAATTCTTTCCCTCTAAAAGAAAATTTTGTCCTAAAATTTACCTGATGTAAATAGTTGAGCAAACTGATGTCTCATCGTCTCCTTGCTCTCCCATGTCGCCTCCTCAGTGTTGTGATGCTTCCACACTACTTTCACCAGTGGAATTCTCTTGTTCCTGAGTTCCTTAACTTCTCGTGCCAAGATTCTCACTGGTTCCTCCTCATATGTCAAATTCGGCTGCACTTCTATCTTCTCTGCTGATATGAAATGTGAAGGATTTGATCTGTACCTTCTCAGCATTGAAACATGGAACACATTGTGAATCTTATTCAGCTCTGGTGGTAAGGCTAGCCTATAGGCTACCGTACCCACACGCTCAATGACCTCGTAGGGACCAATAAACCTATGGCTCAATTTTCCCTTCTTTCTAAACCTTAGCACCTTCTTCCATGGTGATACTTTCAGGAACACTTTGTCGCCCACTTTATACTCTATGTCTTTCCTTTTCAAGTATGCATATGACTTCTGCCTATCTGAGGCGGGTTTCAAATTATCTCTGATGAGCTTTACTTTCTCCTCAGTTTGTCTAACTAGATCTGGCCCCACAATCTTATCTTCACCCAGTTCTGTCCAGCATAATGGGGTCCTACACTTCCTTCCATATAATGCTTCGTATGGTGCCATTTTTATGCTTGCTTGGTAGATATTATATGTGAATTCCACCAAAGGAAGGTACTTTTCCTAACTTTCTTCAAAATCAATAATGCAACTCCGAAGCATATCCTTGGGCACCTATCATATAATTCATATTATCACTATTATTCTCTTAACAATAATAACAATTTACCAAGTCTTTAACGGTTACCTGAGTCACTAGTTCTGGCTGTCCATCTGTTTAAGGATGAAAAGCCGTACTGTAATGCTGTTGAGTGCCTAATGCCTCTTGTAGTTTCCTCCAAATCCTCAAAGTAAACCTCGGGTCTCATTTGATATGATTGATGTCGGCACTCCATGTAACCGAACTATCTCAGCTATATATATCTCTGCCAAATGCTCTAGTGAGTAGTCGGCTCTAACTAGTAAGAAGTGAACTAACTTCATCAGTCTATCAATAATCACCTAGATGGTATCATGTTTCTTCTGTGTCAGTGGCAAACCAGTGACAAAGTCTATGGTAATGCAGTCCCACTTCCATTCTGGTATGGATATGGGTTGCAACAACCCCGAGGGAACCTAATGCTCAGCTGTAACCTACTGGCATGTCAGACATCTAGCCACATAGTCATCGATATCTCTCTTCATACCGGGCCACTAATAATGTGTCTTAGGTCATGGTACATCTTTGTAATCCCTGGGTGCATAGCATGAAACCTACTATGTGCCTCTTTTAGGATGTTCTTCTTTAATTCTTCATCATTTGGTATACATATTCTTCCTTTATAGTATAAGCACCCATCTTCTTTTATCTCATATTCAGTCTCCTTCCCCTCTTTAATTCGGCCCATGATAGTTATCAACTTTTCATCCTACTTCTGTGCCTCCTATATTTGCTGTAACAAATTTAGTTTTACATGCAACTCAGCCAAAATAGCTCCATCTTATGCTGAAGATAAGTGGGTATTCAAGGATCTCAAAGCTGTTATAGACTTTCTGCTCAGAGCATTTGCTACTACATTTGCCTTCCTAGGGTGATAATCAATCACACAATCATAATCTTGCAAGAACTCAATCCATTTTCTCTGTCTCAGGTTGAGCTCCTTCTGGGTTGGCAAATATTTAAGACTCTTGTGATCAGTATAAATGTAACACTCTCACCACATAGGTAATGCCTCCATATCTTCAAAGCAAATACTATCCCTGCCAATTCCAAATCATGGGTAGGATAGTTTTTCTCATGTGGTTTTAACTGCTTAGATGAATAAGCCACTACTTTCCCTTTTTGCATCAAGACACACCCAAGTCCATTATGTGAGGCATCACTGTAGATCACATAATCTTTCCCCGATACTGGCTGTGTTAACATAGGTGCTTCTGTAAGCATGGCCTTCAGTTTCTCAAAATTGGCTTAGCACTTGTCATTCTAATCAAACTTCACATTTTTGTGCAGCAACTTAGTCAGTGGGGTTGCTATAAGGGAA
Organism: Hevea brasiliensis; assembly: GCF_030052815.1. Taxonomy (NCBI): domain Eukaryota; kingdom Viridiplantae; phylum Streptophyta; class Magnoliopsida; order Malpighiales; family Euphorbiaceae; genus Hevea; species Hevea brasiliensis. Next base: position 86,164,082 of record NC_079501.1, read on the forward strand.
AATCTCTTCACAAATCTCCTGTAGTAACCAGCTAACCCCAAGAATCTTTTGACTTCTATTGCATTTTTAGGAGGATTCCACTCAACTATTGTGTAATGGCTCGGCCCACTAGTGATATTGTCCGCTTTGGGTTGAAGCCCTCACGGTTTTAAAACGAGTCAATAGGGGTTACGAACTATCAACTTATGAACCCAGCATCTCTCCCGTGTTTTGTCGATGTGGGATTTGCCTAGGGTGTTACAATCCACCCCCCTTATGGGACTCAGCGTCCTCGCTGAGGTTTGCCCCACCATCGTTCAAGGTTGCACGCGGAGCGGCTCTGATACCACAAATGTAATGGCTCGGCCCACTAGTGATATTGTCCACTCTGAGCCGAAGCCCTCACGGTTTTAAAACGCGTCAATAGGGGTTACGAACTATCAACTTATGAACCCAGCATCTCTCCCGTGTTTTGTCAATGTGGGATTTGCCTAGGGTGTTACAATCCACCCCCCTTATGGGACTCAGCGTCCTCGCTGAGGTTTGCCCCACCATCGCTCAAGGTTGCACGCGGAGCGGCTCTGATACCACAAATGTAATGGCCCGGCCCACTAGAGATATTGTCCGCTCTAGGCCGAAGCCCGCACGGTTTTAAAACGCGTCAATAGGGGTTACGAACTATCAACTTATGAACCCAGCATCTCTCCCGTGTTTTGTTGATGTGGGATTTGCCTAGGGTGTTACAATCCACCCCCCTTGTGGGACTCAGCGTCCTCGCTGAGGTTTGCCCCACCATCGTTCAAGGTTGCACGCGGAGCGGCTCTGATAACACAAATGTAATGGCCTGGCCCACTAGTGATATTGTCCGCTCTGGGCTGAAGCCCTCACGGTTTTAAAACGCGTTACTAGGGGTTACGAACCACCAACTTATAAACCCAGCATCTCTCCCGTGTTTTGTCGATGTGGGATTTGCCTAGGGTGTTACAATCCACCCCCCTTATGGGACTCAGCGTCCTCGCTGAGGTTTGCCCCACCATCGTTCAAGGTTGCACGCGGAGCGGCTCTGATACCACAAATGTAATGGCTCGGCCCACTAGTGATATTGTCCGCTCTGGGCTGAAGCCCTCACGGTTTTAAAACGCGTCACTAGGTGTTACGAACCACCAACTTATAAACCTAGCATCTCTCCCGTGTTTTGTCGATGTGGGATTTGCCTAGGGTGTTACAATCCACCCCCCTTATGGGACTCAGCGTCCTCGCTGAGGTTTGCCCCACCATCGTTCAAGGTTGCACGCGGAGCAGCTCTGATACCATAAATGTAATGGCTCGACCCACTAGTGATATTGTCCGCTCTGGGCTGAAGCCCTCACGGTTTTAAAACGCGTCAATAGGGGTTACGAACTATCAACTTATGAACCCAGCATCTCTCCCGTGTTTTGTCGATGTGGGATTTGCCTAGGGTGTTACAATCCACCCCCCTTATGGGACTCAGCGTCCTCGCTGAGGTTTGCCCCACCATCGTTCAAGGTTGCACGCGGAGCGGCTCTGATACCACAAATGTAATGGCTCGGCCCACTAGTGATATTGTCCGCTCTGAGCCGAAGCCCTCACGATTTTAAAACGCGTCAATAGGGGTTACGAACTATCAACTTATGAACCCAGCATCTCTCCCGTGTTTTGTCAATGTGGGATTTGCCTAGGGTGTTACATATTGCTTCAATTTTCTTTGGATCCACCTTGATTCCATTTGTCAATACAATGTGTCAAAGGAAGGCAATCTCATCTAGCCAAAAATCACACTTGGACAACTTAGCAAATAATTGCTTCTCCCATAATGTCTATAATACCACTCTCAGGTGCTCATCATGCTCATCCAGGTTCTTAGAATACACCAAAATGTCATCTATAAAGACCACTATGAACCGATCTAAATAAGGATGAAAGATACGGTTCATTAGGTCCATGAATGCTGCTAATGCATTCGTTTGCCCAAATGGCATCACTAGAAACTAGTAATGCCCATGTCGGGTCCTGAATGCAGTCTTAGGCACATCTGCCTCCTTTACCCTCAGCTGATGATAGCCTGATCTGAGATCTATTTTGGAAAATACACCTGCTCCCTTTAGCTGATCAAACAAATCATCTATTCTGGGCCACGGATATTTGTTCTTCACGGTCACCTTATTTAGTTGTCGGTAATCTATGCAAAGTTGGAGTGTACCATCCTTCTTCTTGACAAACAACACCAGTGCTCCCCATGGCGACACACTAGGGCATATGAAACCCTTATGTAATAACTCCTGTAACTGAACTTTCAACTCTTTCAGCTCAATAGGTTCCATTTTATATGGAGCAATAGAAATCAGTGCAGTACTAGGCATAACCTTAATAGCGAACTTCACCTCTCTCTCGGGTGGCAAACTCGATAACTCTTCCGGAAACACATCCGAGAAATCACATACTATGGGGATATCATGTAAACTCAGGCTAGTCCTCCTAGTATCAATCACATGTGCTAGGAAAGCCTTACAGCCCTTCCTTATCAATCTCCTAGCTATCGTGGTTGATATAATACTAGAAAGGCAACCCGTTCCTTCACCCACAACTGTTATCTCATCACTATCTGTTGTCTTTAAAGTGATCCTCTCTAGCTGATAATCTACCATCACCTGATGACGTGATAACCAATCCATACCCAATATCACATCAAACTCATGAAATGGTAACTCAATCAAGTCAGTTGGAAATTCATATCCTTGTATCATCAAGGGACAACCCTTATAGACCTTCTTAACCATCACATTATGGCCTAAAGGGTTAGTGACAAGTATGTCTTCTTCTATCTCATCTATCTACACCCCTTTATCTACAAGTGGTGTAATGCATATGTGTGAATGCGTGGACCCTAGGTCTATCAATGCATATACAGACATGTCATAGAGAGAAAATGTACCCCTAATGACATCTGCTGGATCTGGCTCCTCCTGAGCCTTCATAGCATATGCATGTGGTGCTACTCTGGCTTCAGGCCTCTCAATTGTCTTAGAAGTAGCTTTCTGTGAAGTACTAGCTACCTCTATTCTAGTAAGTCTTCTACCCCTCTGGACTGTTGGGGCAAACGTATCTGTCTGTGGTGGAGCAATGGGGACACCCCTGTAACACCCCTATGTTCGGTAGTGCGTTCTATTATTCCGGTGACCAGTGTCTGTCTGGACAGCTAGGATGCCTAGAACTACATCTAAATGTTAGTGAGGAGACATAAAATAATGAAATACAAGAAAGGAAAATACAAGAAAAATAAAGGAAAAATTATTTAATTAGTACAAAGAAAAACGAGAAATCGAGAAAACGACAAAACTCGGTGTTACCGAAAAATTGGGAATGAACCCGAATAAGGGCATTGTGGTCAATTGATACCCCGAGTTTCCTTTTGACCTAAATGTCCATTAAAAATAAATGATATTTCACTTAGGAAATGCCATAAAAATTAGAAGTCAATTACATAGAATAAATGAAGGAAATCTAAGGGATGTAATTGAAATTAACTAAAGTTGATTATTATAATGCTTAAGATGATTAGTGGAGCACTATGGGATTAAATAAACCTTTAAGTGGACAGATGTAAAAGCCATTTGGGATAGAAGATGAATTCATCTTCAACCTCTCAAAACAATGGCCGAATGGAACTCCATGGAAACTCCATGGCCGAAACATGAACAACCACCATGCACCTCCATTCAAGCCCTCATTTCACCTCAACTTCTTCATTAAAGCTTGCCTATTCAACTTGGTAAAGAGATTGGCAGCAAGAAGGAAGGGTTTTGATGAGTTTTTAACAAGCTTCAAATTAAGTAAGTGCTCATTTCCTCTCCCTTTCTTTATTAAACTTTGAGTGGATGTTGTGGGTAGTTAATTTGTGGAAGAATTTTTGAAGTTTGATGAATTAGTGGAAATGTACATTTTGGCAACCATGGAACCTCAATAAGAATAGCTTATTCTTGCATGTAAATAGTGGTTTGAATGATGATTTAAATGTTTGATTGTATGGTAGTTGAATTCCATGTGTAAGGTTGATTTGGAAGCTTGAAAATTAGTTTAAATGTAAATTGATGGGTATGTGTAAACTTGTGGCAGCTTCATAAAGAAGATTGAAGTGTTTGACTTCATGAAATATTGTTGAATCATGTTGTCATTGATGGCAGCATGTGTATATGAATAATTGTTTGAATTTGGATATGTGTATAGTGGTTTGAATTTGGACATGTAAATGAGGTATGTCTTGTGGTTAATTATTGTAATTGGACTTGGAAAATTCTATATTATAGTGTGTATGTTGAGAGTGGTTACAAGCTGCCAAAATGACCAAAAATGTGTTGCTAAATGTGTTAATGGTATGGTACAAACCAGAATTGGCATGAAGGAAGTAACTTGGTAAGTGTTGAATGTGTCCTTTGGTATGCGATGAAGAGTGTGTAGCAGGGCAGTGTATGTTTTGGCTTAGAACCTTAAGTGTGTGACTCCAATTGGTATGAGACCAATTGGAGGTGAAACTAGGCACAAAATGTGCCAACTTTCATAATAATCACTAATAACAATAAACAGTTCAACTGTAAAAAGTTCATAGTGTTCTAATCATCCTCCAGGATCACTCTACACTTTAGCTTGGTCTACCATCCCCAAACAAATGGTATGACCGAAGTTATAAACAGAACTATCTTGTAGGGTCTGAAGAAGAGATTAGATAACACAATAAGGGAGATGGCTAGATGGACTACCAAGTGTGCCATGGGCTTATTGAACAATCCCCAAGTCTCCTTAACTTATGGGGTAGATGCAGTCATTCCTGCTAAGTTTCAAGTTCTTAGTACCAAAACAACTGAGCTAAAATAAGCAGGAAACACTGAAGACCTCAGATTCACACTCGACTAACTAGAAAACTTGAAAGACAAAATATATATAGAAAATGGTCTGAGGATTCAACACTAAAGTTAAAGGATGTGTATTCATGTGAAAGACCTAGTTCTTAAAAAAGCAGATCCTGCTAAAGGGAAAGCTAGGCTAAAAAAGCTTCAAACAAATTAGGAAGGGCCTTATATCATCTCTAAAATCATTTGCATTGGCCCTTATAAGCTCACTGAACTGAATGGCAAAACATTATCAAGATCTTAGAATGTCAACAAATTGAAGAAATTTTACTAATAATAAAAAAAAAGCGTTACTAGCATGCAGTTTTTATATTCTGTAATTTGGCAATTATAGCATATTTCTACTCTTTTTAATAAAGAATCAAATATGATTTCTTAATAAAAAACCAAAGCATTTATCCGCTTGCCTATCAGGCCAATTTCACTCCCCCACCCTCACTAAGGCATTTATCTGCTACCTATCAGGCCGATTTCACTCGCGCACCCTATCAGTCGATTTCACTCGTTTGCCCTCTCTAAGGCATTTATCTGCCTGCATAATAAGGCACACATATGTCCGGCTTAGGGGTTTTAATCACCCACTATGTCAACTAAAGCACATGTTTACTTGTCCAATCAATATGTAAATACTTAAGGCAAGTTAGAATTGGCATAAAAAAAATCAACAGAAATGGCATACAAAAAGTTTAATTTCATTCAACAATATATATATATATATATATATATATATATATATATATATATATATATATATATATATATATATATATATATATATATATATAATGCAAAACATAAAGGGGCAATCGCATATATATTGAAAAGCCTTAAGCATCCCCAGTATCACCAACATCTAGGTCTGCCCTTTATTCCTTGCTATCTCCCACAACTATAAAGTCAACACTACTAGGGAATAAGTCCTTAACCCAACTGAAATCCTGGTTCAGATGCTTCTTGGATAGCTTAACCACAACAATTATTTATCCATGGCTGCCCTTTCCTAGTCCCTCATCTTAGTATTCATATGTTCAATTTCACGAGCATGGGCAGCTTGGATAGACTCGATCTCAGGCTCTAACTCTCCTACTTGAACTGCAAATGCCTCCAGGAGTCTCTTCAACTCTTGATTCATGTGATTTACATCTTCCATCACCATCTTAATGAAGTAATGCTGAGACTGCATAACCCAATAACTTTCTTTCAACAATTTGAAATTTTCTCGAATCATCTAGGTGGTGAACAAGGCTTTCAGATTATAACTCACCATCTTTAAAATGAGGTCATCATCGTCCTCTCAATCAAATTGAAGACTTTGTCAAGAAGAAGTAGCTTCTTGGCAAGTAACACTATTTAAGGCATAGTTTTGCTGAATAGTCCTATGCCTTGCTAGATCAACATCCAATGTCACACCTTATCCCTCTGTAAGGCATAACATGATCCCGTAGAATACCTAATGAACTACCAAACTTCACCTACCGATAACTCATTAAGTACCTTACAAGGGATTTTAAAACAATTTTCTTACTTTTGATAAGTTGTGAGCATTTTCTAATAGGTATTAAAACATTTAATTAAAGTTGAAAACTTGTTAAAATTTTTGGTCCATTTTATTTTTCCGCAAATTTTATAGAAATTTCGGCAGAGTGCCGTCTGTATTTTGAGAAAACAGTTCTTCAAATACCTGTAAAAAGTACTTCCAATTATTTATTTCAACCACTTCTTCAATTTCACAATCAATCTCAACCAATTTCTCATATTTCAAAGTTCAACAATCCTCATTTCTCAATTTCCAAAAATTCCAATAATCATAAAAATATTATCAATCAATTTCATTCACTCATATTTCATTAAAAATAGACAATCTATATACATCATACTAAAAATTTACATTAGGAAAATCCAAACTAAAATTTATTACAAACTTTATACAAACTTTGTACAAGCTGCTCAAGACCAATTTTACATGTCCATACATTTACGTGCATTACATACATCAAAATAAATATTTACAATCAGGGTATAAATTATACCCGATAGCTTCAAAGCAGGAAGCTCCTCTGTCCTCAGCAGCTCAATCTGCTGCTCCTCTAGTCTGTATATCTGCGACAGCAATAACAGCTATCGCTGAGTACTAGGACTCAGTGGTGCACAACATACTAAAATAATCTTTATGCATAATTTAAATCACATTTATTCGAAAATTTAACTGAACATGAGAATTTAATACAAAACATTAATTATGAGATTTTAATCCAAACAGGTTCATTTCGAAGTGTTAAAACATATTTCATAAAACCCACAGTTATATCATGCCAGTTGAAACAAATATAATCTCAATAGCCAGAGGCTAAGAAGAAGTCACATCACAAGGCTAGCTAGCTCAAATATATGGATATCCATTCAATTTCTTCTTCTACTGGCACACACCTCAACACTTCAGCCAGAGAAGAAATCAAAATTCGAAACTGATTACCCCCACTAGTCATGCTAGTGAGGTGTTCAAATATATGGTCATGACACTGTAGTTTCAAAACTTATCTTAACAATTTGCTAAACATTGCCATTTCAAACATACACAAATAACTTTCAACAATTTAAATCAAAAGCACCATAATAATGTCACAAATCAATATTTCACATTATTCAAAACAATATGCAGAAGATAATTTACAAAATTTATACGTTGTGCACAAACCTTAAGCGAGTCGCCTCTTGGCCTTGACTCGATTTTTCGGGTTCCTTCCCGGTATTCTTTTCAACTGAAACACACAATTTTACAGTGTTTCAATACCATAACTTAGCATAAATCCAAAAATAAATTTAAATTCACTTTTACCTAGCTCTAATGTGCTAAACTTAACATTCTATAAATTTTGTGTTTCGGAGTTACTATTCACTACACTATTCAAGTCAATTTGTTGACTTTCTAAGGCTTAATAGGTATGGGAATTCCAACTTCACCCACATACCACATTTTGGTCACTAAATTTGTTGGTTTTGGTTGTTTATTCAAATTCTAAGTCTTTTAGGCAAATTTGCAAATTTTCAGTTTTGGTGTGTTAAGTTGCACTGTTCCATTGATCATTTTTCTGTTAGAATTTGGAAGAACTTTCTTCATAGAAAATGTTCCCTATTGTCTTAAGTTTATTCTCCTTTTTGAATCACTCCAATTGGAGTTTTGTAGCTCAAGTTATAGCCATTTGAATCATGGCTGCCGGATTGGACTTAACCCAGATTTTCTGGGCAATTTCTGGTTCTGGCAGTTTTAGGTCACCAAATTTGGGTGGCCAAATGACTTGGTTAATGGCATAATTTGGATTTGTGTTCTTCATGAAAGTTTTAGGTCTATATCTCATCTATCCACTGGTAAACTTTCAGGTTTTTTAGACCTGCCTAGCTCAAGTTATGGCCAAATGAACAAATACTATTTATTTGGTCATTTTGTACAGGTCAGACTAAGAATTTCCAAATTTGGTCAATTTGTTCACTAGGTTTTGGTCACTTTTTGGGCATGCTTCCTAAATGAAAATTGTGTCATTTTGTGTCTATTTTCATTCCCAATTGGTCTCATACTAATTGGACTTGTAAATTTTCAGTTTTGGTCCCTCAAAGGGACCTTGGTCCTACTGCCAGCAGCATGACCACATTGAATCCGAATTTAAACTCAACTCCAACACTTCCAACACACTTCATTTGGTCACAAATGACCATTTCTCGCTTCAAACTAGGTCAAACACATCATTTCACCATTTCTCACATTTTTGCCTCTAAACCCTAGGTGCCAAACCCTAACCACACTAGTATTTACATTTAACCAAATCTAAGCATGTCAATCTTACTTCCACATTCATACAAGCTTGCCTAACATATTAAATTCAATCAAGACACAAGCATATACATAGCAACCCTAGCTGGCCGAATTTTCAGCTTGGTCCTTTAACAATTAATTTCATTTCATTTTAAGTTTATTTCTAAGTTAGTTAAGCTATAAACACAATTAATTCAACTAGAAAATCAAATTTAGTCTACTAACCTTAGTGCAGAATTTTCTTTCCTTCAAACCTCTTCCTTTCTTTCTTTTTTTTTGTTGTCAAGTCCTCTATCAAGGCTTGAAATCAAGGTTTAATGTTGGAGGTTTAACTTTCTATGGTGGGATTGTGGGTTTGATCAAGCTCAAAATGAGCTTTAATGGAGGTTTTGGTGAGGGAGAGGGAAAGAGAGAGTGAGGGCGGCAACTTAGGGAAAGAAGAAGACTTTTATTTTTTTTTTTCTTTTCTTTTCTTTTCTTTTTATGTCTTAGGAAGACCATAATTATCAAATTTCTTCTTTTTTTTTAATTAGTGTTTATGACATCATGCATGATGTCATGCATGATGTCACCCATTTCAACTTTTCTTTTTCTTTTTTTTTCATTTATTTTTCTATTAGTTCTTTAATTTAATTCCTGACTCCGAAATTTTCTTTTCTCCGATTTTATTTGACAGTTAGGTCAAGAGTCAGTTCTCGGGGTCAATTGACCAAATTGCCCCTCGCCGGTTCAACCCGGTTTGCAATTAATTCAATATTTCTTCTGGCTCCCTGACCTAATTATTTGACTGGCTTAACAATTCTTTTTCGTGATTTTCTCTTTTCTACTGTGTTTGTAATGGTCCTAAGGACCGCGGCATCACATTTTACAGTTCAAAATTTGAGTTTAAATCGACTTTGCAGTCATTCCCGAGAAGGTCACCCATCGCTGTGACTCTCGGCTCGTTTAACTTCTTATGTTCTGTTTTTCTTATTTATACTTAACTAATTGACAATTACTAATTATTTGTGTTTATGGCTTATCTAGTTGTTTTAAGTGTGGTTCTAATCTCCTTAATTGTCCAGATCGACTCCGATCACCGGAACAGTGAAATATACCAGGCTATGCAAATAGGGGTGTTACATCCAAACCTTGGGGATAAGGAGGGATCAAAAAGGAAGGTAGTAAAGGCATCAATGAACGATTAGGGAGATCATCACCAGGAGAAACAACAACTTCAATAATGGCTTGAAGTGCCTCTAGCGCATTAGAAGATTCACCTTTGTCCCTCGCTCGTTGGGATGGGGGTTCAGTTAATAAAGGGGCTCTTCTCACTTTTCTCTGGTGAGAGACCTGAGCTACCAACAATTTTCTTTCTTAGTCACTCAATTTGGACATACTTGTATAATAAAAAGACAATTAGTAAGTTACTATTTTCACAAGCTTATGTTTTAAAGAACTACCCTCTCTCCTAAACTCTGTAGGCATTTCCTTAGTAGGTGCATCCTCTACCACCACTCCTACTAAAGGAATTCCTCTCTCCATTACACCTCAGTAGAGTTCTACCTCTCAGGTGATTAGAGGGCCTACCAAAAAGTGACCCCTTTTAATTAACCTCTTGAGCTCCTTTACAGCAATTTACTAATGCTATGATAGCCTAGTCTATCCTTTCCTTGATTTCACACTTAATGACCAGGATAGGGGGAAATTGCCGCAGCTAACTCTTATGCCTTGCCCCAAAAGAAAAAATTTGCTTTTCCATCTTTTCACACAAGAGGGAAGACCCTTGATCAGATGACTGTCCTTTTTGGCTTAGAAATAGTTAAGGTTATGACCCAAGCAATCTAATAGTTGGAAGAAGCTTGTAAAATTGCTCACCCCACACTCAATATTATTTTGGCAACACAAGCCCCTGAATGCCACAAGCATCCATTAACTACTTGGAGCTAGTTGGGCAATACAAATGTTGAAGAACTCTAACACTTTAGCATAAAAAGTAGTCTAGAGGAAGGCAAAAATTGGCCTTGAATGTCTCTTCATAAATAATGAAGAAGTTGGGGCAAACCACAAGGTCGTGCGCTTGAAAGTCTTCTCATGGTTAGCAGAACAGGTAACCATCTAGTACATCATATTTCTTCAACAACAATTGAATTGCATTATTCTTTAGTTTTAACTAAATTAGGGCAATAGGGCTACTATCGTCAGTCACTCTAGCTAGGGTCAGCCTACCTAAACCATTCGCCGCCAACGATCACCCATTTCCTTGCCTAACTTCTAGCATAGGGGGTACACTTGGTTCACCATCCAGGGAAAACTGCTCTCGCTATGTTAGTGTAATAACCCTGATAGGGGCCATTACTAATGCTAAAGATTGGGTCAACTTAAAGCTATTAATGTAACACCCTCATACTAAGTAGTTCCATACATTCTACTGTTCCAGTGACTATTTCCTGTTTGGACAGCTAGAATGATTGGAACCATACCCAAATTACATAGAAAAGCCATAAATAAAATTGATAAAGATCAAACGAGATTGGAAGAAAATAAAACAAATAAAATACAAATCGGTTAAATGAGTTTAAGTCCCGAAGATGGGTGACCGGACCGGGAAGTGATTGTAAGTTTAGTTGTTACCCTAAACTTGTGTGGGACCTTATAGCACCCTTAACTGAGGAGTTATTTAGAGATTATTGGGAATTGGAAAATTAAAGAAATGAAAAGAGAAAAAGCACAATTAAGTGAATCAAAACCTAAGGACTCATCAGGTATTGTTGAAAAAGATAGACTATAACCCGATGAGAGACATTTTAGTCAATTCATCTCAAGAGTTGACTTTTGACCTGAATATCCAATTAAAATGAGTAAGACTAAAACACTAAAATGAATTAAAATTAGTGGAGAAGTGTATGGAAAATTCAAATGGGACATGAAGGGAATTAATTAAATTATTATAATAATAATAATTATTATTATAATTATAATTATAATTTATTAATATATATATATATATATATATATATATATATATATATATATATAAAATATTTGAGAAGAAGACAAGATTCATTAATTAAAAACTTTTCTTCTTCTTCTTCCACCTCTCTTGGTTGTCCACCCTTCTTCACCCTCTTCCTCCATTTTCGCTTGATTCAAGCTTTGAAACCCCACTTTTCTCCAATAATTTCCATACAAAAATAGTAGAAAAACCTAAATTGGACCTTGTTTTGAAGATTGCAAATAAGAAGGACAAGTGATCTTGAAGAAACTTGAAGATTGAAAAATCACCATTAGAGGTATGTCATCTTACAAACTTGAAATGGTTATGTATTCATGGAGTTTGGGTTGATTATGGGAATTTACATGAAAAATGAAAGAAATCATGCATAGAAATTGAAGTATGAAATCCGGCCATGAGTAAGAGAATTAGGTTTTTGTGTGATTTGATTTAATTGAGGATGAATTCTAGCTTAAGTGAAGTGGTATATAGGATTTATATGTTGAACTTGCATGAGTTTGCATGAATTAGAAAGATAAGCAATTAGGGTTTTGGAGAATTAGGGTTTTTGTAGTATGAAGGGCGATTGATGTTTTTAATGTTGCATCATAACCAATTGATGTATATTAATGAGAATTGAAGTTGGTAGAAGAAATTAATGGAATAGTATTGGGGTCATTGTGCTGGAATCTGGATAGCTTGTGTCCAGTGTGCTTGAATGCTCATAAGTTGAGCTATACAACTCCAATTGGTGTGAAACCAATTAGAAATGAAACCTAAGACATAATGCTAAAATTTTCGTGAAGGGAGCCTCCCTAGAAAATTACCGTAAGTTACGCTAATTAAGGCTTGAATTCGGAACTGTACTTCTTGAACAAAATGACTAAATGAATAATACTTAGTAAATTAAGCATAACTCACTCTAAAAAACTCCAATTTGGGTAATTCTAAAACCTATGGAATTCTTAGACATAGAATAACAATTCACATGAAGAACATAAAGTCAAATTATGATCCTAATTTAACCAAATTGCTAGACAAAGTTAGTCCAGAACAACTACCCTGATTCTGGACTGAATCTGGAAATCCTAAACAATTAGGCATCCAACCAATTTTGGCAAAATTGCCATAACTCAAGCTACAAAGCTGCAAATGTAGTAATTCCAAAGCCAAAATTCTCATAAAACATAGAACTATAACTTTTCTCTTTTGACCTGAACCCAGTTCTTAAAGCAAAGTAGGGGAATTGTTCTACACCATTTTGCCCTGTGACCTCTAGATGGTTATCAAGCCATAACTTCCTCTACAAAATTCTAATTGAAGTGATTCAAAATGATTTGGAAACCTAAGACAAAGACCTAAAACATTATTTTAGGGACTTAGTTCAAATTCTGAGCATAAAGTGCTCGGATATAGAATGAAAATTTAAGGCACAAATCTGGAAAACCTGGAACTTTAGGATATGGCACTCGGAATAGTGTCTAGTAATTTAGTCATAACTTGAGATCCATAACTCCAAATTGAATGATTCAAAAAGGAAAATAAAATAAGACATAGAGGAACAACTTTCATTATGATCACCTTCCCAAACTATGACTGGAACTAGGTTAGAATTTGGTTCTAAATTTAGGGTCCAGAACTGCCCTGAACCCAGAAATTATTAAGTTGCATGATAACTTAGGAATTTATTTTATTAGCTATTAGTGAAGGTTAAAATGAGTATTAAGACTTTACAATTGTGTAATTTTAGTGGAAAATGAGCCTCCTAAGGAAGGGAAGGACTAAGCCTGTGACACCCCTTACCCGTCTACAGTGTAGCCGAGCAAGATATGCCACACAGTGTGCCGGAGTATCAAATCACATTTCAATTCAACTTACCCTTTTTACTTATTTATTTATAATTTTTTATTAATCTAAATTTTTTCGCAAATTTTATAGAAAATTGGGCAGAGTGCCGACTGTAAATTGGAAAAACAGTTCTTCTGAATCTGTTAAAAACACTTCCAATAAAATCATCACATCATTCTCAGTCAACCACCAATATATTCTCAACAATTTCTCAAATGATTTTAGTATCTCAAATTTAAATTCAATTCATGTCACAGTCAACTCAATGAGAAATGCTCATATTTATTACTGAACATAGTTCATAGATAATTACATTAAAAGCATAACTACATGAGTTTATAATATACATTACAGAAGTTTACAAAATACAAAATATCAAAATATCAAAAGTGGCCTAATGTCCTACCAAATGTACTGCAATGTGAGGTGACTCTGAACTCTGTGTGCAGATCTGAAAGCTCACCCAGTATGAGGTCTGCTGGACTCCCCAGCTATGTCTCCAGTACCTGCGCGTGGCAAAAGCGACGTGCTAAGCAATTCTATTTAGTAGTGACAATATAAAATAAAATAACTAAAATAATATAAATATGCAGAATGTATGTTTAGTTTTAGGTAGACTTAATTTCTGGCATTTATTGCAGTATAATTTGATTAAAATTTTGTAAAATTCATTATCGTTGCCCGAGTAACCCATAATAATCGACTGGACTGGATAAATGGGTAAACTGGTACTGGGTACTAAGTACCTTGGACCATCACACCATCAGTCATATTGTGCCTCCCGGTGTGCATCAGAACAGCTAATAAGCTGTAATAATCATCAAGGATATAATTCAAGTATAATAACTCAATTAACATAGCCAAAGGCTATTTTATCACAGAATGGCATGGGAGGCCATGAAACACAGAATGGCATGAAGCCATATGCAGTACTGCTAACAGAACCCTATTGGCATTCCAACCTATCCAAACCAATCTTGCTAGGTGTACTAGGACATGTTAAATTCTTAAATTATACAATTCTTAAAATTCAAGTTTAGGTGTTACTATTCATTTCATTAGTCAACAAAAATGTTGACTTTTGCATGGATAATAGGTACATTGGTTATAATTGTAACACCCTCCCGGTAACCACTCCGTACATTCTACTGTTCCGGTGACCGGTGTCGGTCCGGACAGCTAGAACCTCCGGAAAAATATTTAAACTAAAGTCAGGAACCCTAATTAACTTAAATATTAATAAGAAAAATTTAGTAAAAATTTTAGAAATAAAATACAACCAAGTAAAACGAGCCGGTGCCCAAGCGATGGGTAACCGGAGGGAAGTTACGGTTCTCGCAACAAGGAACCCTAGACCCGGGGAAAAAATTGTAAAATAATTTTTGGGACTCCAGAGAAGGGTTACTGAGGTTCCCATGGCATTAGAATGCCAAGAAAATACCTAGAAAAATTTTTCAATCGGTACAGACGATTTTGACCCGTTAAGCCAAACGGAGGGCATTTTGGTCATTTCGCCTTCCGAGGTGATTTTTGGCCGACTTGCCCAGTTGAGTAAATAATTAATATGACATAAAATATGAAGAAATATTGCTAGAAATTAAATTGAAAATGAGTAGTGGAGGAAAGAAAAGAAAATGCAATAAAATGCCCATTTATGACATAATGTGATGTCATTAAGCAAATTTGGACCAATCACAATTTAGCCATCCTTTGACTAACTAAATAAAAGACTAAATGAAGACTAAAACCACCAAAATTTCCAGCAGCCCTCACCTTCACAAATGCTCACCCGTAGCTCTCAAATCCCATAGCCAAACTTCCATTGATTTTCAACCAAAGCTCACTTTCTCTCTTCTTTTCACCATAAACCCTAAACCCCTTTCATTAAAAATTGTCCACTCATCTTGGGGAAGTGTTTGGCAGCCTAGAAAGTGAAGGAAAGTGAAGTTTTGAGTTGGGAAAATTCTGCCCAAACAAGGTTAGTGCAACTATAACTTAAAAACTCATTATTTTCATGGTTTAGGACTTGAAACTTAGTGAGAATTATGATTTAAATGAACAAAAACCTAAGTGTATGAGCTCTTGAATTTTGGCTGCCCTAGCTATGGAATAGGAGGGAGTGTTTTTATGAGCTTGAAATGATCTAGAATTATATTAGAAGTTGATAAACACAAGAATAATGGATTAAAAGTTAACAAAGGTAAGTTGTGTAAAACATGAACTTAAATTAGGGTTTTGTGAGCAAAATGTAAACTTGGTTTAGGAAATTGTTAGGGCACATTTTAATGGTCAATTAGTGACCATTTTAGATATGTTGACCATAAATGAGACTGAAAAATGCTATGGCAAAGTGAGGTGAAATCTGCCCTATGGACAGCAGCATAGGGACTGAAATTTCAGTCCCTTTGCACTGCCATAACTTGGGCTGTGCTTGTCCAATTGATGTTTGGCCAATTGGACATGAAACTAGGCTTATAATGGCACATTTTTGCTGAAGAAACCATGCCCAAAAGACCAAAGCAAAAGGGTCAAAACCCAGCTCCAATCCGGATACCCTGCACTGAATTCTGCAGAATTTGCCAAATGAACAGTAACTGTTCATTTGGCCATAAGTCACTGTATATTTGGTCAATTGGTCTGAAATTTTTACAGCAACAAGTTAAGACATAGACAAACAACTTTCATGAAGGAACCTACCCCAAATTATGGCCAGAACCCATTCAACCAAGTGACTCAAGTCACTGTTCATGCACTGTAGATATGGTAATTTTCTGCAGAATGCAATCCGGGCAGCTTGGGTTTTTGGGCCATATCTGGAGCTACAAAACTCCAAATGGAGTGATTCAAAAAAGGAAATTCAACTAGACAAAATAAGGAACAACTTTCATGTTTTACATTTCTTCAAATTCCAACAGTAACAGTGTCCAATGGAACAGTGAAGTTAGGGCACCAAAACTGAAATTTTCTGCTAGTGTGGGTTACACTTTGAAATTGCAAAAACACTTAATGCCAACAAGTTTTAAACACCAAATGTGGTATGTTGGGAGTGCCAAAGTTGATGTACACATTTTTATGCTAAAAGTCAACATTTTTGTTGACCAATGATGAATAGTAACACCAAAAAAGTTGAAATTCACAAATTGACGAATTTAAGAGTTTCAAATGCCCTAGTATACCTAACAAGATTGGTTTGGATAGTTTGGCATGCCAATAGGGTTCAGTTAGCAGTACTGCACATGACAAAAATGCCATTCTGTGATTTCATGGCTTTTAGCCATTTTGACTTTGCATTGAGACTTGGCCTTGTGCCTGATATCATTCTGACTTGTTAGCCGCATTTGCCTGCCGTGAGATGCATATGTGACCGATGGTGTGACGGCCCGAGGTACTAGGTACCCAGTGCCAGTTTACCCGTTATCCAGTCCAGTCGTCTAGTGTAGGTTACTTGGGCAACCAAATGAATGAAAATGAGCAATGCAGAAGAAATAAATGAATGGATATACAAATACATGACAAACAAAACATGTACATGCAATACATATTTCTATCTGTCATTTCTTGTTATTTTATTATTGCACCACTAAGCATTATTGCTTAGCGCGTTGCTTTTGCCACGCGTAGGTACTGGAGACCCCGATCGTGAGCCCAGTAGACCACGCATGGGTGAGGCCATCCGGCGATTACGCTCGATTGTATCACCTCGTCACTGCGATTGCATTGGTAGGACACTAGATGCCATTTTGTCATCTTGTAATTAACTTTTATTTTCTCATATGTATTTAGGATTTATGTAATGTATTTTGAGGTTCATGTAAATAATAAAGATTTATGGTTATGTATGGTATTAATTTGAGTATTTAATGGTTGTTTATGTATGAGAACCCTGAGAAAGGGATGTTTTGAAAAATGAAAAGGTTGTTGAGACCTGAAATTGACAAATTACCGAGATATTGATATTGAGTTTTATTGATGATATTGGAGTTTGAGATGATGAAATAAAAATATTGGAAGTGTTTTTAACAGTTCAGAAGAAGCTTTTCTCCATTTTTAGCCAGACTCATGGATTTTCCTTAAAATCTTCGGAACCTCAAATGAATAATACTTTTGATAAATGGTTAAAATAAATCATATTTCATAAATTATGTGCAAAAGCATTGTCTAAATTAATTGAGGAATATTAGAGTGTGCCAGTACACTGTGTGGCATTACTTACTCGGGTATACTGTACACGGGTAAGGGGTGTCACATTTAGTGGTATCAGAGCACGGTTTAGGCGTTTCTGGGCCTAGATTGAGTCCATACCATGCATTGCATTTGTAAGAGTCGAGGTGACACTAACGCAGATCTGTTTATCTTTCTTATTTTGAATAGGATATGGATCCTTCCTCTCAGAGAGCCGTTGATGAGGAAGTGGAGAGTTATGCTCCACTGCGGCGGTGAGACTGGGGCATGAGAGAATCTGCTCCACCAGGCTCAGCGAGCTGCTCGGCCTCCACAGCCATGTTCCAACAAATGGCCGACTTCTTTAGACAGATGGCTGGAGTAATGCCAGCACCACCGCCACCACCACCAGCTCCACAGCAGAAATCACACCTGGAAAGGTTAAGGAAGTTTGGAGCTGTGGACTTCTATGGCAAGAGAGAAGATGACTCATTGCGGTAGAAGCTGGTTGAACAGGCAGGCGAGTACTAAAACAGCTCCAGCACTCGAGCAAAACTCGAAGTCGCCATCTCTTTGTTGCAAGATGATGCCTATGAATGGTGGGACACTGTGTCCAGTGAAGTGCAGCCAGAAGCTGTAACTTGGGATTTCTTTCTCTCTGAGTTCAAGAAGAAGTATGTGGGTACTGTATA
This sequence comes from Hevea brasiliensis, assembly GCF_030052815.1. Taxonomy (NCBI): domain Eukaryota; kingdom Viridiplantae; phylum Streptophyta; class Magnoliopsida; order Malpighiales; family Euphorbiaceae; genus Hevea; species Hevea brasiliensis. The sequence goes on from NC_079501.1 coordinate 86,182,469, forward strand.
TTTGGAAGAGAGAAGAAGAGAATTTATTAACCTGAGGCAGACAATTGTCAGTGGCTGAGTATGAGAAAGAATTCGTCCGATTAAGCCGCTACGGAAGGGAGATAGTCCCTAATGAGGCTGAAAGATGCAAGAGATTTGAAGAGGGACTAAATGACAACATCAAGATCCAGCTCACTGCCTTGGGAATCACCGAATTTACCAAGTTAGTGGAAGCTGCCATAAAGGTTGAAAAAGTGAGAATTAGTGAGTGGACTAGAAGAGAGAGAGCAGAAGAGGGACCGGGTCAATCGAGTTCAGCTCTGCATCGTGGAAGAAGTTCAAGGGTCCTCTGCACAAAGTTCAGCCCGGCTACAGGCGAGTCGGTCTCGAGGGCCCAGCCACGCTTTACCCCTAGGAGAGGTCACCCACACCATCGGTGGGCGCTCTCCAGGGATGGGGTTCAGGGGACCAGCCCCGGCATCTTCTGCATGTCCACACTGTCAAAGATGGCATAAGGGGGAGTGTTGGAGAGTGACTGGTGCTTGCTTGAGGTGTGGGTCAACAGAGCATCAGCTGAGAAACTGTCCGCGTAAAACCACTACAGTTACTCCAACACAAGCGCATGCACTGCTCCCGCACCACGCAGGGGTAGAAAATCGCAAGTCCGAGGTCAGTAGGACCATCACAGAGGCTCGCATCCGAGCCACAGAGAGGCTCGACAAGAGACCACCAAGGGCTTATGCTATGAGAGCTCAGGAGGAGCAAGATGCCCCGGACGTCATCAGGGGTACGTTCTCCCTCTACACTACACCTGTGCATGCATTGGTGGATCCAGGATCCACTCACTCATACATCTGCATCAATCTACCCGTAGAAAGGGGGATACTGGTAGGGGAGAGTGACCAAGACATTCTGGTCACTAATCCATTGGGTCACAGTGTGGTAGTGAACAAGGTATACAAGGGTTGCCCGTTAAGGATTCAGGGGTATGAATTCTTGGCAGACCTGATTGAGTTGCCCTTCCATGAGTTTGACGTGATTTTGGGAATGGACTGGTTGTCACGTCATCAGGCAATAGTTGATTGCAAATTGAAGAGAATTTCTCTAAAAACTTCAGAGGGTAATGAGATTACAGTTGTGGGGGAAAGGACAGATTTTCTGTCCAATGTCATCTCAGCCACAGTTGCAAGAAGAATGATGAGAAAAGGCTGTGAAGCCTACCTAGCACATGTGGTGGATACTAGGCAGGCTAAGCCAAACCTGAGTGACATACCCACAGTGAGAGACTTCCCAGAGGTATTTCCTGAAGAATTACCTGGTTTGCCACCAGAAAGGGAAGTTGAATTTGCTATTGAGACACTGCCGGGTACAGCACCCATTTCCATTGCTCCTTATAGAATGGCACCCACGGAATTGAGAGAGTTGAAAACTCAGTTGCAAGAGTTGCTAGATAAGGGGTTCATACGCCCCAGTGTGTCACCATGGGGAGCTCCAGTGCTGTTTGTGAAAAAGAAGGATGGGACTTTGAGACTATGCATCGATTACCGGCAGTTGAATAAAGTGACTGTGAAGAACAAGTATCCGTTGCCTAGAATTGATGATCTGTTTGATCAGTTGAAGGGAGCAGGAGTATTTTCTAAGATTGATCTCAGATCAGGGTATCATCAGCTGAGGGTGAAGGATGTAGATGTGCCCAAGACTGCATTCAGGACCCGGTATGGGCATTATGAGTTTCTAGTGATGCCCTTTGGCTTAACAAATGCACCAGCGGCATTCATGGACCTTATGAACCGTATCTTTCATCCACACTTAGATCGGTTCGTAGTGGTCTTTATTGATGACATTTTGGTGTATTCCAAGACCAGGGAAGAACATGATGAGCATTTGAGGATTGTTCTGCAAACCCTGCGGGAAAAGGAGCTGTATGCTAAGTTGTCCAAGTGTGACTTTTGGCTGAATGAGATTGCATTCCTTGGACACATAGTGTCAGCTGATGGGATTAGGGTGGATCCCAAGAAAATAGAAGCAGTGATGGAATGGAAGCCTCCCAGAAATACAACTGAGGTCAGAAGCTTTTTGGGGCTAGCTGGGTATTACAGGAGATTTGTGAAGGGATTTTCCCTAATAGCTGCTCCAATGACCAAGTTGTTACACAAGAATGTCAGATTTGACTGGAATGACAAGTGTCAGACCAGTTTTGAGAAGTTGAAGGCTATGTTGACAGAGGCACCAGTGTTAACACAGCCAGTGTCAGGAAAGGACTTTGTGGTCTACAGTGATGCCTCTCATAATGGGTTAGGGTGTGTGTTGATGCAAGAGGGGAAAGTGATTGCCTATGCTTCCAGACAGCTAAGGCCACATGAACAAAATTACCCTACCCATGATTTGGAGCTTGCAGCAATTATCTTCGCACTGAAGATATGGAGGCATTACTTGTATGGTGAAAAGTGCTACATTTACATGGACCACAAAAGCCTGAAATACTTGCCAACCCAGAAGGAGCTCAACCTTAGACAGAGGCGATGGATTGAGTTCCTGAAAGATTATGACTGTGTAATTGATTACCATCCTGGGAAGGCAAATGTAGTTGCTGATGCTTTGAGCAGAAAATCCATGACAGCTCTGAGATCTTTGAATGCCCGTCTATCTTTGGCTCGAGATGGATCTATTTTGGCTGAGTTGCAAGTGAGGCCAAACCTGCTACAGCAGATACTGGATGAGCAAAAAGCAGATGAGAAGCTAATGGCTATTATGAGCAAGATCTCAGAGGGAAAAGCAACTGACTATGAGGTAAAGGCAGATGGGTGTCTGTATTACAAAGGAAGACTGTGGTACCAGATGATGGGGAATTGAAGACTAGTATTCTAAAAGAGGCACACACCAGTGTATATGCTATGCACCCAGGAAGTACAAAGATGTATCATGATCCAAGCTTGATATTGGTGGCACAGTATGAAGAAAGACATAGCTGACTATGTGACTAGATGCTTGACATGTCAGCAAGTCAAGGCAGAACATCAAGTTCCATCAGGTTTGCTACAGCCTATACGCATACCTGAATGGAAATGGGATCGGGTCACCATGGATTTTGTGAGTGGTCTGCCTCTCACCCAGAGGAAACATGATGCAGCATGGGTAATAGTGGATAGATTGACAAAGTCAGCACACTTTCTGCCAGTTAGAACTGACTACTCACTAGAGAGGTTAGCAGAATTGTATATCAGTGAGATAGTTAGACTGCATGGAATCCCACTTTCCATCATATCTGATCGAGACCCAAGGTTTACATCGAGATTTTGGAAGAAGTTGCACGAATCCTTGGGTACACAACTCCATTTCAGCACAGCTTTCCATCCTCAGACGGATGGGCAATCAGAAAGAGTAATCCAGGTAAACAATTGAAACCCATGAAATTAATACAAATATTGAATTGAAATGATAACAATAACGTGAAATACTTGTCAGGTCCTTGAGGATATGCTGAGGAGTTGTGTCATTGAGTTTGAGGGAAGTTGGGATAGATATCTCCCACTGGCAGAATTTGCATACAACAATAGCTACCAAGCTAGCATTCAAATGGCCCCATATGAAGCATTGTATGGGAGAAAATGTAGAACTCCAGTGTGCTGGACTGAATTGGGCGAAGACAAACTGGTAGGGCCAGACCTGGTGAAACAGACTGAGGAGAAGGTAAAGATAATCAAAGCCAACTTGAAGGTTGCCTCAGACAGACAGAAATCTTATGCCGACCTGAAGAGAAAAGAAATAGAATATGTGGTTGGCGACAAAGTGTTCCTCAAAGTGTCACCATGGAAGAAAGTGTTGAGGTTTGGAAGGAAAGGTAAGTTAAGCCCTAGGTTCATTGGCCCATATGAAGTTATTGAACGTGTGGGTCCAGTGGCCTATAGGCTAGCTTTACCTCCAGAGCTGGACAAAATTCACAATGTGTTCCACGTGTCCATGCTCAGAAGATACCGCTCAGATCCTTCACATGTCATCTCCAGAGAAGAAATTGAAATACAGCCGGATTTGACATATGAAGAAGAACCTCTACGGATCCTGGCTCGGGAAGTGAAAGAGTTGAGGAACAAACAGATTCCATTGGTGAAAGTGCTTTGGAGGCACCACAACACCGAGGAGGCAACATGGGAAAGTGAAGAGACGATGAGGCAACAGTTCCCTCAACTGTTTGCATCAGGTAAATTTCGAGGATGAAATTTAAATTAGAGGGGAAGAGTTGTAACACCCTCCCGGTAACCACTCCGTACATTCTACTGTTCCGGTGACCGGTGTCGGTCCGGACAGCTAGAACCTCCGGAAAAATATTTAAACTAAAGTCAGGAACCCTAATTAACTTAAATATTAATAAGAAAAATTTAGTAAAAATTTTAGAAATAAAATACAACCAAGTAAAACGAGCCGGTGCCCAAGCGATGGGTAACCGGAGGGAAGTTGCGGTTCTCGCAACGAGGAACCCTAGACCCGGGGGAAAAATTGTAAAATAATTTTTGGGACTCCAGAGAAGGGTTACTGAGGTTCCCATGGCATTAGAATGCCAAGAAAATACCTAGAAAAATTTTTCAATCGGTACAGACGATTTTGACCCGTTAAGCCAAACGGAGGGCATTTTGGTCATTTCGCCTTCCGAGGTGATTTTTGGCCGACTTGCCCAGTTGAGTAAATAATTAATATGACATAAAATATGAAGAAATATTGCTAGAAATTAAATTGAAAATGAGTAGTGGAGGAAAGAAAAGAAAATGCAATAAAATGCCCATTTATGACATAATGTGATGTCATTAAGCAAATTTGGACCAATCACAATTTAGCCATCCTTTGACTAACTAAATAAAAGACTAAATGAAGACTAAAACCACCAAAATTTCCAGCAGCCCTCACCTTCACAAATGCTCACCCGTAGCTCTCAAATCCCATAGCCAAACTTCCATTGATTTTCAACCAAAGCTCACTTTCTCTCTTCTTTTCACCATAAACCCTAAACCCCTTTCATTAAAAATTGTCCACTCATCTTGGGGAAGTGTTTGGCAGCCTAGAAAGTGAAGGAAAGTGAAGTTTTGAGTTGGGAAAATTCTGCCCAAACAAGGTTAGTGCAACTATAACTTAAAAACTCATTATTTTCATGGTTTAGGACTTGAAACTTAGTGAGAATTATGATTTAAATGAACAAAAACCTAAGTGTATGAGCTCTTGAATTTTGGCTGCCCTAGCTATGGAATAGGAGGGAGTGTTTTTATGAGCTTGAAATGATCTAGAATTATATTAGAAGTTGATAAACACAAGAATAATGGATTAAAAGTTAACAAAGGTAAGTTGTGTAAAACATGAACTTAAATTAGGGTTTTGTGAGCAAAATGTAAACTTGGTTTAGGAAATTGTTAGGGCACATTTTAATGGTCAATTAGTGACCATTTTAGATATGTTGACCATAAATGAGACTGAAAAATGCTATGGCAAAGTGAGGTGAAATCTGCCCTATGGACAGCAGCATAGGGACTGAAATTTCAGTCCCTTTGCACTGCCATAACTTGGGCTGTGCTTGTCCAATTGATGTTTGGCCAATTATACATGAAACTAGGCTTATAATGGCACATTTTTGCTGAAGAAACCATGCCCAAAAGACCAAAGCAAAAGGGTCAAAACCCAGCTCCAATCCGGATACCCTGCACTGAATTCTGCAGAATTTGCCAAATGAACAGTAACTGTTCATTTGGCCATAAGTCACTGTATATTTGGTCAATTGGTCTGAACTTTTTACAGCAACAAGTTAAGACATAGACAAAAAACTTTCATGAAGGAACCTACCCCAAATTATGGCCAGAACCCATTCAACCAAGTGACTCAAGTCACTGTTCATGCACTGTAGATATGGTAATTTTCTGCAGAATGCAATCCGGGCAGCTTGGGTTTTTGGGCCATATCTGGAGCTACAAAACTCCAAATGGAGTGATTCAAAAAAGAAAATTCAACTAGACAAAATAAGGAACAACTTTCATGTTTTACATTTCTTCAAATTCCAACAGTAACAGTGTCCAATGGAACAGTGAAGTTAGGGCACCAAAACTGAAATTTTCTGCTAGTGTGGGTTACACTTTGAAATTGCAAAAACACTTAATGCCAACAAGTTTTAAACACCAAATGTGGTATGTTGGGAGTGCCAAAGTTGATGTACACATTTTTATGCTAAAAGTCAACATTTTTGTTGACCAATGATGAATAGTAACACCAAAAAAGTTGAAATTCACAAATTGACGAATTTAAGAGTTTCAAATGCCCTAGTATACCTAACAAGATTGGTTTGGATAGTTTGGCATGCCAATAGGGTTCGATTAGCAAGATCGCACATGGCAAAAATGCCATTCTGTGATTTCATGGCTTTTAGCCATTCTGACTTTGCATTGAGACTTGGCCTTGTGCCTGATATCATTTACAGCTTATTAGCCGTTCTGTTGCACACCGGGAGATGCATATGTGACCGATGGTGTGACGGCCGAGGTACTAGGTACCCAAAGCGCGCTTTACCCGTTATCCAGTCCAGTCGTCTAGTGTAGGTTACTTGGGCAACCAAATGAATGAAAATGAGCAATGCAGAAGAAATAAATGAATGGATATACAAATACATGACAAACAAAACATGTACATGCAATACATATTTCTATCTGTCATTTCTTGTTATTTTATTATTGCACCACTAAGCATTATTGCTTAGCGCGTTGCTTTTGCAACGATTAGGTACTTGAGACCCCGATAGTGAGCCCGTGAGACCACAGATCGGGTGAGGCCATCCGACGCTTCCGCTGTGTCTCAGATCACCTCGTCACCTGCAGTGCATTGGTAGGACACTAGATGCCATTTTGTCATCTTGTAATTAACTTTTTATTTTCTCATATGTATTTAGGATTTATGTAATGTATTTTGAGGTTCATGTAAATAATAAAGATTTATGGTTATGTATGGTATTAATTTGAGTATTTAATGGTTGTTTATGTATGAGAACCCTGAGAAAGGGATGTTTTGAAAAATGAAAAGGTTGTTGAGACCTGAAATTGACAAATTACCGAGATATTGATATTGAGTTTTATTGATGATATTGGAGTTTGAGATGATGAAATAAAAATATTGGAAGTGTTTTTAACAGGTTCCGAAGAACTGTTTTCTCCATTTTTAGCCGGTACTCCGCTGGATTTTCCTTAAAATCTTCGGAACCTCAAATGAATAATACTTTTGATAAATGGTTAAAATAAATCATATTTCATAAATTATGTGCAAAAGCATTGTCTAAATTAATTGAGGAATATTAGAGTGTGCCGGTACACCAGGTGGCATTACTTACTCGGGTATACTGTACACGGGTAAGGGGTGTCACAATAATATTCCCAACATACCACATTTTGCATTCTAAAATTGTTGGTATTGGTTACCAATACCATTTCCAAGCTTAATGTTAATTGTTCAAAATTTTCAGATTTCAAGCTTTGTGTTTACTGTTCCATTAGTCATTTTTGCAGTGGGAATTTGGCAAAATGATCAACATGAAAGTTGTTCCTTATTTTGTCTAGTTACATTTCCTTTCTTTAATCACTCCATTTGGAGTTTTGTAGCACAAGTTATGGCCCAAAAACCACAACTGGCCTGATTATAATTTTTCCAGAATTTCTGGACTGACCAAATCTATAGTATTTTGAGCAGTGACTACAGGTCACTTTTTGAATATGTTATGATCATAATTTGGGTTAGGTTTCTTCATGAAAGTTGTGGGTCTATATCTCAGCTTGTTTTCGGTAAAATTTCAGGTCAATTGGACATTTCTACACTGAGTTATGACCAAATGACTAAACACTGTTCATTTGGTCATTTTGCCCAGGCAGAATGCAGGTCACCCAGATTAGGGCAATCTTTAGGTCAACTTGGTTTGGTTTTCTGGGATGGTTTCTTCACTAAAGTTGTGCCATTATGTGTCTAGTTTTATTTCCAATTGGCCTTGCACATGAACCTCTACAATTCCAGTTATTGCTGCCCAAACCTGCCGGACTCATGCCCAGTCCTGCAGGTCACCAAGGGCAGCCACACCAAACTCAATTCCCACTACACAAACCACTTCATTTTTTATTCACAAACAGCCAAATAGTCAATAATTGACCATTAAAACTCTCTTTCACCAAATACATGAACAAGTCTCAATTTCTAGCTCAAACCCTAGCTCAACCATCTCAAAACTTGCATTCGCTTATCTTTCACTATCCTAACCAATAAATTAATGTTAAGGGCAGCTACTATATCACTTTAATTCTAAGAATTCTTCAAAACACTACCAAGTTCAAGGCTGCTGGAATTTAAAGCAAGACATACACATAATATTTACTAAATTTTCTTGCAAATTTGCATCAATTACCACTCCTTCAACATGAATTTAAAGAGAAAAACAAGTTTAAGTCACTAACCTCTAATGGAGTGAAATTTCAACTTGCTAGGTTCTTCTTTTTCTCTTCTTTTTGCTCCCAAAAGATTTACCAAGATGAAAGAATAAGTTTTTGTATTGACAACTTAGGGTTTAGTGGGTGAAAAACTATGGAAATCAAGCTTTGAAAAGCTTGACAATGGTGGCCATGGAGGAGGAGTGAGACGGCAAGAAGAAGGGATGAGAAGCTTTCTGATTTTTTTTTCTTTTGTATTCTGTCCATTAAGTCTTTTTAAACATATTAGTGCCATGTGTCAACATTTGATTGGGTGGGAGAATAGTAATGACATCATAATGATGTCAAAATCCTCATTTTTTCTCATTTTCTATCCTTTTCTTGTCTATTTAATTTCAATTAATTTTTTAACAATATTTATTCATATTTTATGTTATATAAATTATTTATTTAACTGGACAAGTTGGCCAAAAATCATCTCTGAAGATAAAATGGCCAAAATGCCCTCCGTTTGGATTAACGAGCCAAAATTGTGTGTACCGATAGAAATATTTTTCTAAGCATTTTCTTGGCGTTCTAATTCCATAAGATTCTCAATGACTCTTCTCTAGAGTCCCAAAAATTATTTTATAATTTTTGCCCCGGGTCTAGGGTTGCTAACGGCCTTCACCGTTACTTTCCCTTCGAGTTACTCATCCCTGGGGTTTCGGCTCGTTTAACCTTAGTGTATTTGGTTTCTAAAAATTTTCCTTGATTTTTTATGAGCATTATTTAGTTTCTTTATAACTCTCCACTTTAGTCTAATTATAATTTCAAACATTCTAGCTGCCTGGACTGACATTGGTCATCGGAACAGTAGACTGTACGGACTAGCTAAAGCGAGGATGTTACAACTCTTCCCCTCTAATAAAAATTTCGTCCTCGAAATTTATCTGATGCAAACAGTTGAGGGAACTGTTGCCTCATCGTCTCTTCGCTTTCCCAAGTTGCCTCTTCAGTGCTGTGGTCCCTCCAAAGCACTTTCACCAGTGGAATTTGTTTATTTCTCAGTTCCTTCACTTCCCGAGCTAGGATCTGTATAGGTTCTTCTGTATATGTCAAGTCCGGTTGGATTTCAATCTCTTCCATGGAGATGACATGTGAAGGGTCTGAGCGATATCTTCTCAGCATAGAAACATGGAATACATTATGGATTTTATCCAGTTCTGGTGGTAAAGCTAGCCGATAGGCCACTGGTCCCACATGTTCAATGACTTCATATGGGCCAATGAACCTACGGCTTAACTTACCCTTTCTTCTAAACCTCAGTACTTTCTTCCACGGTGAGACTTTAAGAAACACTTTATAGCCAACTGCATACTCTATCTCTTTTCTCTTCAAGTCGGCATAAGATTTCTGTCTATCTTAGGCAACCTTCAAGTTAGCTTTAATTATCTTCACTTTCTCCTCAGTCTGTTTCACCAGGTCTGGTCCTACCAACTTATCTTTGCCCAATTCAGTCCAACACACTGGGGTTCTACATTTCCTCCCATACAGTGCTTCATACATAGCCATTTGAATACTAGCTTGGTAGCTATTGTTATATGCAAATTCTGCCAGTGGGAGGTATCTATCCCAAATCCCCTCAAACTCAATGACACAACTCCTTAGCATATCTTCCAGGATCTATCACATAATTCACATTGTTACTATCATTTCAATTTATTAACGATGAAAATTCAATTAGTTCTTAGGTTTACCTGGATTATTCATTCTGACTATCCATCCGTCTAAGGATGAAAAGCCGTGCTAAAGCGGAGTTGTGTGCCCAAGGCTTCTTGCAACTTTTTCTAGAATCTCGATGTAAACCTTGGGTCTCGGTCAGATATGATGGAAAGTGCGATTCTATGCAGTCTAACTATCTCACTGATATACAATTCTGCTAGCTTCTCCAATGAGTAGTCAGTCCTAACTGGCAGGAAATGTGCTGACTTTGTCAATCTATCCACTATCACCCATACTGCATCATGCTTCCTTTGGGTCAGAGGTAGACCACTAACAAAATCCATAGTGACCCGATCCCATTTCCATTCAGGTATGCTTATAGGCTGTAACAATCCTGATGGAACTTGATGTTCTGCTTTAACTTACTGATATGTCAAACACTTAGTCACATAGTCAGCTATATTCTTCTTCATACCAGGCCACCAATAATGAAGCTTCAAATCATTATATATTTTTGTGCTTTCTGGGTGCATAGCATAAACAATAATGTGTGCTTCTTTCAGAATACTAGTCTTCAGTTCCCCATCATCTGGTACACACACTCTTCCTCTGTAGTACAGACACCCATCTGCTTTCACCTCATAATCAGTTTCCTTTCCCTCTGGAATTTTATCCACAATGGCCATTAATTTTTCATCTGCCTTCTGCCCATCTTGTATCTGTTGTAGCAGGTTTGGCCTTACTTGTAACTCAGCCAAAATAGCTCCATCTTGAGCTAAGGACAGACAGGCATTTAGTGATCTTAAAGCTGTGATGGATTTCCTACTCAAGGCATCAGCAACTACATTTACCTTCCCAGGATGATAATCTATCACACAATCATAGTCCTTTAGGAACTCAATCCATCGCCTCTGTCTAAGATTAAGCTCCTTCTGGGTTGGCAAATATTTTAAACTCTTGTGGTCTGTATAGATGTAGCATTTTTCACCATATAAATAATGCCTCCATATCTTCAGTGTGAAGATAATTGCTGCTAACTCCATGTCACACCTTACCCTTCTGTAAGGCATAACATGATCCCGTAGAATACCTACCTTGAAACACACCCCACCGTGTGTTCTACCACAAGTCTCACACTGCCAGACTGATAAAGCTCCTCAAGATGCCTGTTGGGTCTACTGACTAGACTGGGGTGGTCTTTGGCTAGAGAATCTGCCTTTGCCAGATCTGTGAGAACTGGATCCCCTAGACCGTTTCCTCTTCCCTGAACCACTTTCAGGTGCTTGACCAGTAGCATTTTCAGTCTTTTCTTTCTCTTAAGTGCCCTTCTTCACTACCCCTTCTGATTCTATCTTTTCCAGTTCTAGGGCTTGTGAAATCATCTTAGAAAAATTATGGTGTCTGAATCCCACAACTTGCATTCTTATGCTAGGCCTCAATCCAGCCTCAAACCTCTTACATCTGTCTTTGGGGGCAGAGACTAAGCTTCCAGTATAATGACTTAGCTTTGAAAAGTCCTGCTCATACTCTGCTATTATTCTGTCTCCTTGCTTCAAGCTCAAGAATTCTTGTAACTTCATATCCACATAAGCATCAGGGACCCACTTCTGCCTGAATTCCCTCAGGAAGTCTATCCATGTCAGCACAAGTGGCTCAACGAGGCTGTGGGGGATGGTCTTCCACCATTTATATGCATCCCTTTGCAATAGCGAAATAGAGTACTCGAACTTCAGCTCTTCTACACATTGTAGCTTTCTGAAAACCCATCCCATTCTCTCTAACCACTGTTCTGCCTCCAGTGGATCCACAATGCCCTTAGACCCAGTGGCCCCAAATTTCATTAATTTTTCATATTGTCAAGCCGAGGGCTGTGGTTGTGTTGTAGGTGCTTGCATCTGAGCTTGAGGTGGCATATTTCTCGCCATTTGTTTGAAAAATGTAGCCATCTACTGTGCAAACTGAGCAGAAAACTGCGGTGCTGGAGTAGGAGTTGTAGTGGCTAACCCACTCACGTTCTGGAGTGCTGGGGCTTCTCCTTGGACCTCAGCCTCGATAGATTGCTCCACGGAATGATCTCCCTCTTCCATTCCATTTCCAAAAAAAAATTTCTACTTCCTGAGATCAAACACAAGGAGGTTGACCTCTGTTAGTGCATATTCATGATGTAAATATGTCATATGTATCAATTAAATACACTTGAGCAGTTGTACTTATCAAAGAAATATTCACATACATAGTTAAAATTCATTGCCAAACCATGCTCTGATACCACTAAAACATGTCACACCTTACCCCTCTATAAGGCATAACATGATTCCATAGAATACCTAATGAACTACCGAACTTCACCTACCGATAACTCATTAAGTATCCTACAAAGGATTTTAAAACAATTTTCTTACTTTTTGGAAGTGGTGAGCATTTTCTAATAGGTATTAAACATTTAATTAAAGTTTATTAATTAGTTAAAATTTTTATCCATTTTTATTTTTTCGCAAATTTTAGAAAAATTTCGGTAGAGTGCCGTCTGTATTTTGAGAAAACAGTTCTTCAAAAACCTGTAAAAACACTTCCAATAATTGTTTCCACAACTCCTAACACCAAAACAACTCAAGTCAACACATTTCAATTTAAATCCACAATTCAACCAAAGTTTGTCATCTTAAAATACTTCATAATTTCATTCACTGCGTATAGTACTTAATTTACAAATACAGATCTTTATTTACAAAAAGAAAATCTAAAATAACAATATTGTAATTTACTGTACAACTGCTCAGCTTTTCATTAATACATAAGACATTACAATATTTACATCAAATAACTACAAGGTATAATTAAATACCCATACAAAAAGATCGGCGAAGGCCTTGCCAATTCAGCAGCTCACTTTGCTGCTTTATCCTTGCCCTTATCTGCGACAGCAAAATAAGCTATCGCTGAGTATAAAAATACTCAGTGGTGCACAATAAAAATTTGAAATACAGTACATAAAACATTCATTGACAAATCACAGTTTAAATATTTCACAATCACATTTCACAAATTATCAAAACTCATTATAGCATAATTTTAGTCAAATAATTTAATAAACACAGTGTTGCCAATTCATACACAAATTAAACCATTACACAAAATTTCCGATCAATGCCGCGTTGTAAACCACGACAAAGCAATCTACAACCCCACTAATCGAAATCAATGAGGGAGGTGGCTAGCTATCTAACGAGTATTCATCCGATCTACAACCTCAACCGGTAAACCAGAGAGGGAGGAAAATAATCGATCTCAACCCCATAAATGGAGGAGGAATAATATGGCACTGTCATGCTAAGTGTGAATCCGAAATCAATTTAAAATAATTTTTTTAAATATTGCATACAAAATCAAATCAAATTCCAAAGTCACATTTTCATGCACAAAGTGGCAACACAAAAGTTCTTAAACTCATAATTAACACGGAAATTTCATAATGCATACTAAATCAAATTTTCAATGAGAAAATGCTTAAATAGGGTTTATTGTGCACAAACCTGACGAGAGTCGCCTCTAGGCCTTGACTCAGTCTCTTAGACCTTTTGGATCTTTTTTTTAGTTGAAACACAAAATTTATAGTGTCTCAGTATCTTTACCTCATAATAATTCCAATAATTAATCCCAATATGCTTAAACTTACATTCTTGAAAATTTTCATGTTGGGGTTACTATTTATGATACTATTCAAGTCAAAATATTGACTTTTTTATGCTTAATAGGTATGGAAAATCTAATTATACCCACATGCCACATTTTGGTTACCAATTTTATTGGTTTTCGTTGTCTTCTCAAAACTTAAGTCTTTTTGGCAAAATTACAAATTTTTAGTTTTGGTGACCTATTTTGCACTGTTCCATTAGTCATGTTGTTTTTAAAATTTGGCCACATTTTCTTTATAGAAATTGTTCCTTATTGTCTTAACTTTATTTCTCTTTTTGAATCACTCCATTTGGAGTTTTTTAGCTCAAGTTATAGCTATTTGAATCATGGCTGCCAGATTGGTCTAACCCATATTTTCTGGGCACCAAAACTGGTTCTGGCAGTTTTAGGTCACTAAATTTGGGTGGCTAAATGACTTAGTTAAGGGAAAAATTTGGGTTTGTATTCTTCATGAAAGTTATAGGTCTATATCTCAGCTTTCTACTGGTAAAATTTCAAGTCATTTAGACTTGTCTAACCCAAGTTATGGCCAAATGAACAAATTCACTTGGTCATTTTTGTACAGGTCAGAACACTCAATTCCGGATTTGGCTAATTTGTTCACTATGCTATGGTCACTTTTTGGGCATGATTCCTAAATGAAAAATGTGCCATTTTGTGTCTACTTTCATTCCCAATTGGCCTCACACCAATTGGGTTGGTAAATTTTCAGTTTTGGTCCCTGAAAGGAACCTTGGTCATGCTGCTTGCATAATGGCCATATCCAATCCGAATCTCCATTTGATTCGAACACTTCCAACATACCCCAATTGATCATACATGGCCATTTTTCAGCTCAAACTAGGTCAAACACACAATTTGACTAATTCTTCAAATTTTATCTCCCAAAACCCTAGGTCCAAAACCCTAACTCACAATTTTTGTTATATTTTATTAATTCAACACATATAAACATACTTCCTTAACTCATTCAAGCTTTCTAACATGTTTAATTCAATCAAACTCATGCATTCTCAACTTAATCCCTAGCTGGCCGAATTCACACATAGTCCTCCAAAGATGTTTTCTTTTCATTTTAATTATATTTCTAGGTTTACTCAACTATAAACACAATAATTCAACTAGAAATTCAAAGTTTAGATTACTAACCTAACTTTGAATTTCAAATCTTCAAATCTTTCACTCTTCTTCCAAACTTTCTTGATCAATCTTCTTTTCTAGTTACCAAACAAGGTTTAATCTAAGGAGCTTGCAATTTCTATGGCTAACTTTTGGTTTCTTCAAGCTCAAAAATGAGCTTTCATGGAGGATTTTGAGAGGGAGAGGGTGAGAGATGAGAGACGGCAAAATGGAAAGGAAGAAGACTTTTGCTTTATTTTTTTTTTCTTTTCTTTTTTGTGTTTTTAATCTACTTTAATCCACAATTATCCAATGAAATTTTCAAATTTTTAATTATTAAGTTTATTGCATCATGCATGATGTAATAACTTTTTCACTTTTTCTTTTTCTTTTTTTTTTCATTTATTTTTTCATTAGATCTTTAATTTAATTCCCAATTCCAAAATTTTCTTTTCTCTGATTTTATTTGACAATCAGGTCAGGAGTTAGCTCCAGGGGTTAATTGACCAAATTGCCCCTCGCCGGTTCGACCCGGTTTAGAAATAATTCAATATTTCTTCCAGATTCTTGACCTAATTATTTGACCGGCTTAACAATTCTTTTTCATAATTTTCTCTTTTCCACTGTGTTCGCAATAGTCCTGAGGATCGCAGCATCACATTTTACGGTTCGAAATTCGAGTTTAAATCGACCTCGCAGTCGTTACGGAGAAGGTCACCCATCGCTATGACTCTCGGCTCATTTAACTTCTCGTGTTTTGTTTTTCTTATTTATACTTAACTAATTGACAATTACTAATTATTTATTTTCAGGGCTTATCTAGTGGTTAGAGCCCGATCATTACAATTGGTATCAGAGCCGCTCGCGTGCCCTCTTGGGTGATGGTGGGGCAAACCTCAACGAGGACGCTGAGTCCTGAAAGGGGGGGAGAAAGGTCCCTTAGGCAAATCCCACATCGGCAAAGCACGGAGATGGTCTTGGGTTCAAAAAGTAATGATATATAAAATGGGAGAACTAATCACTAGAGACACCTTTTGGTGGAATGGCCTGGAGAGTTGGAAGAACTCCAGGGTTAAGCGCGCTCGCTTGAGAGAAATTCTAGGATGGATGACCTCCTGGGAAGTTCTTCATTCCACCTATGGGACAAAACCGTGAGGTTTATGGCCAAAACGGACAATTCCTCTAGTGGTTGGAGCCCGATCGTTACATCCCAAGCCTTGCCAACCAATTAGAAATTAGGGATTTACCTTTAGAGAGGTTGTAGATGTGTATAAGGCACTACAAATAATTTCTAGTAATTTTAATTCAAGAGAATTTGGGCAATTCTCTTATATTTGATGAGAGAAGAAGAAGAAAGGGGAGAAGAGTGCTCTAGGGTTGGCGGCACACTTGGAGAAAGAAAGAAAGAAATTGTGTTTAGTTTTCTTTTCTTTCCCTTTTATAATTAGGTCATCACTTAAAACCCTTGCAACATGTCATCACCTAATTGCATCTTATTTTTAATTGACCTAATCATATTAAGGCAAGTGTCAAAGCTAGATTTAATCTTGACTTTGATCACCTTGCATGGTAGGAAGACAAATGGCAAACTTATATGGTGCCATGTGTCACCATCTCATGGTGCCACATGTCAACCTGTGAAATGACCAAATTACCCTTGTGTTGTAATTTTGAGTTCTCAACCCAAAATCATTATTTCTCCTCTTCTAATCAATTTATATTAAATATAAATTAATTAATTAATCTCCATTAATTAATTTCTCACAATTAAATTCATATTTAAACACTTTAAATATAAATTTAACTTATGTTATACATCCAATAACCTAGATTTGGTTTCAAGCTATGCTAGGAACTTTGTAATTTTATTGCAAACCAAACCTATTTAATTAATCAATTAAACTCTTTAATTAATCAATTAAATCACTTTTAACTTGGTGATTAATTGTGTATGTGTGTGACTCACTAGGCTCATCACTAATTGGCAATGAGATATGATATCAACTCTTAATATCATCAGAACTCTTTCTTACCATAAATGATTTCTTTAAATCATTTTAGGCATCTCATAGACCATGGTTAATACCTAGCATAGCATGTCATGGCCACCTAATCAGTAATAAGGAATACCTTAAATGAACCTATAATCATATGTTACCATGCACTAGAATCTCTCTATTACAGAATCCCAATTTCAGTTAGAGTCATGGTTAATGTCAAACCCCATTTACTATGAACATTACGTTCTCTTTTA
The DNA here is from genome assembly GCF_030052815.1 of Hevea brasiliensis. Classification (NCBI taxonomy): domain Eukaryota; kingdom Viridiplantae; phylum Streptophyta; class Magnoliopsida; order Malpighiales; family Euphorbiaceae; genus Hevea; species Hevea brasiliensis. The sequence goes on from NC_079501.1 coordinate 86,199,653, forward strand.
ATTCCATTTCTTGATTAATAAGATTTTCTTATTAGAAACTCTTTTCTGATTAAATCTATCTGTCCTGGCCAGGCACTTGAAATATCGAGAATAATTAAATGAACTTAGGATTTTATCCCTATTTACTTAGGGTAACAGATTCCATCTTGATCAACACCTACCTCCATATATAACTAGTTGGAGCCAACAAATGCCCATATACCCATACACAGTACAAGTATGAAAGTAGTATCAAACTCAAACTACCTATATACAAGATAACCGTGTTATCTCAGGTCTAAAGATTATATGCACTGATATGATTTATGACAATACATTGACAAGAGTAAACTCCACGTGCTTGTCATAAGTGTCACTGCTTCGGCCTACTTATCATATATAAGTGCCTATCATGTTTGTTATATGGCATGAGACTCACCATTTCATCTTATTTATATCTCAAATAAATGACTTGGAAACAAATATGATTACAATCTTTTTGGATAAGTCATGTCTTTATTGTGAAGTATCATCGATTGTGAACCAATTTATGATACTTTATGCTAGAAATACTGTCACTTATATTCTTAACAACTTAAGAATAGAATTTCTAACAAAATATCAATGGACCTTTTCTATTATACATAAATATATTATGTAAACGGAAAAGTAAAATTGCCTTTTATTAATAAAATGTGTACTAGATACATACAAAATGATATGCTTTAGGGCATACTACTAACAATCTCCCACTAGCACTAAAGCCATTCATTACAATATCTTAGACCCATCTTCTCAAGATGTCGGTCTAACTGAGCTTGTGACATAGGCTTAGTGAATGGATCAGCTGATGCTATTTTCTGCATGGCTATATCGCCTCGCTCAACTATCTCTTTGATAATGTGGTAGCGCCTTTCTATGTGTTTGGATTTCTAGTGAGACTGGGGTTCCTTATCCAAACAGCCTCTTTTACAGCATCTGATGCAGCAATATACTCAGCCTCTATAGTGGAATCTGCAATCGTACTCTGCTTGGAACTCTTCCAACTGACTGCACCTCCATTACAAATGTACACAAACCTAGAGTAGACTTTCTATCATCGATATTTGATTGAAAATCAGAATCAGTATAACCATCCAATTGCAAGTCACCACCTCCATAAATCAAGAATAAATCCTTAGCTCTTCTCAAGTACTTAAGGATATTCTTAACAGCTATCTAGTGTTACAAACTTGGATTGGATTGAAACCTGCTAGTCAAACTAACAGCATATGCGATATCCGATAAGTTATTTCACATTATGTGCTATTTGTATTTTATAACATTTTCATGTCACTTGTCATGGGAAATATAGGTCCCATATACAAATTCATGTTATTTTAGTTTATTCCATATCATGTACCAAGTTATTTCATGAATCTTTTCAAGGTCCATATTTGGTGTCTTATCTTCACCTAGCAAAATGGCTAGGATGTGGTCACTGTTTGGCTACACTTTCTTCATGGAAGTTGTCTCTCTATGTCTTGTCATTGTTTTTATTTTTGAATCATGTCATTTGGAGTTTTAGAACTCAAATTATGGTCAAATAACTATAACTGGTTCATTGTCTATTTTTGGATCTAGAATTAGGCAGATTCTGGAGTCCATCTTTGTCTAATTAATTGGACATGTTACAGCCACTTTTAGGCCTAGTGTTCTTCATAGAAATTGTTACCCTATGTCTTATGGTCACTTAGAATTTTGAATTACAATTTTTTCAACTTTTGTATAACTAGTTATAGCCATTTAACTGACTAGGACTTATATACCCTATGTCATCAAAATTCTAGGTTCATGTCAGTATCTTTGACTCCTATTTTAAGGTCCTTACGCTCATAATTTGGGGAAGGTTCCTTAATCAAAGTTAGAGCCCTATTTCTTAGGTTTCCAAAAAAGTTTAGCTCATCTCAATTAGAGTTTCCTAATGGGAGATATGACTAAAAGACTATTCTAGGGTCAAGTGGTCACTTAGGCAATTTCAAGAATTTACATACTAACTTGACCTAGCAAATTGACCTATGTAACACCCCTATTTGTATAGCCTGGTATATTTCATTGTTCCGGTGACCGGAGTCAGTCCGGACAATTAAGGAGATTAGAACCACGCTTAAGATAACTAGAGAAGCCATAAACACAAATAATTAGTAATGTTCAATTAGTTAAGTATAAACAAGAAAAACAGAACATAAGAAGTTAAACGAGCCGAGAGTCACAGCGATGGGTGACCTTCTCGGGAACGACTGCGAAGTCATTTTAAACTCAAATTTCGAACCGTAAAATGCGACGCTGCGGTCCTTAGGACCCTTATAAACACAGTGGAAAAGAGAAAATCACGAAAAAGAACTGTTAAGCCAGTCAAATAATTAGGTCAGAGAGCTGAAAGAAATATGGAATTAATTGCAAACTGGGATGAACCGGCGATGGGCAATTTGGTCAATTGACCCCAAGAGCTGACTCCTGACCTAACTGTCAAATAAAATCGAAGAAAAGAAAATTTTGGAATCGATAATTAAATAAAAGAATAAATAGAAAAAAAAGAGGAAAATGGAAAAGTGAAAAGGTGATGACATCATGCATGACTTCATGCATGATGCCATAAAAACAATACTTAATATATTTATTTAATTGGGATTTTTGGGTCTTCCATAAGGATAAAAACAAAACAAAAGGAAAGAAAAAAAAAAAGTAAAAAGTCTTCTTCCTAAGCAAAGTTGCCGCCTCCCATCCTTCTCTCTCTCCCTCACCATTGCAAACCTCCATTAAAGCTTGCTTCAAGCTTTGAAATCACCATTAAACCTCAAATCCTTCCATAGTTGCTTCACAAAAACTTGATATAGTCACTTAAGAAGAAGCTTAGTCATCAAAGAAAGAAGAAAAGTAGAGGGAAATTAGAGAATTCAAATTCAAGTTGAGGTAAGTGCAATTTCAAGTTTAAATTCTTATTGAGTTCATGAATTTAAGTTTATGTGTGGTGAAATTGCATTAGAAATAAAGGAAATCATGCTTAAATAAGGGAAGAGAGAATATGGCAGCCATTGAACCCTAAGGTTTTGATGGTATTTAGTTAGGTTAAACATGAAATCTTGGTGAATAGATGTTAGATATGTGAATTGTATAATTAGATTATGTGAATTGTGAAAATTGGACAAACTTAGGGTTTTAGACATTAGGGTTTGGAGACCAAAAATGTGAGAAACTTGTAAATGGTATTTTTGACCTAATGTGAAGTGAGAAATGGTCATTTGTTAGCAAATTAAGTGTGTTAGAAGTGTTTGAATCAAAGCCAAATTCGGATTGGGTATGCACAATGACCAAAAGTCAATTTTAAGGGACCAAAAATAAAATTTTACAAGTCCAATTGGTATGGGACCAATTGGGAATGAAAATAGGCACTAAATAACACAATTTTCATTGAGGAAGCATGCCCAAAAAGTGACCAAAACCTAGTGAACAAATTGACCAAAGTTGGAAAATTGCAGGCTACCCTGTATAAACTGACCAAATGAATAGTGTTAGTTCATTTGGTCACAACTCGAGATAGGCAAGTCAAAATGACCAGAAATTTTACCAGTGGTTAGATGAGATATGGACCTAAAACTTTCATGAAGAACATAAACCCAAATTATGCCATTAACCCAATCAAATTACTAAGCAAAGTTGAGTCACTAAATCTGCAGAACTGCAGATTTGCCATATGAACAGTAAAGTTTCAATGGCTATAACTCTCTTTAGAAAACTCCGATTTTGGTAATTATTGAACCGATGGAAACCTAAGACATAGTAGAACATTTCATATGAAGAAAATTAGACCCAATTATGGACTTAACTTGATCAAATTGCTGAACGAAGTTGGAGCAATAAATCTGCAGAACTAAATTCTGTAGCATGAACAGTAACTGTATTTTGGCTATAACTTGAGCTACAAAACTCCAATTGGAGTGATTCAAAAATGAGAATAAACTTAAAACAATAGGGAATATTTTCTATGAAGAAAGTTTTGCCAAATTCCAACAGTAAAAGGACCAATGAAATAGTGCAACTTAGGACTCCAAAACTGAAAATTGGCAATTTTGCCTAAAAGACCTAAGTTTTGAGAAAATGACCAAAACCAACAAATTTAGTGACCAAAATGTGGTATGTGAGTGAAGTTGGAGTTCCCATACCTATTAAGCCTTAGAAAGTCAACAAATTGACTTGAATAGTGTAGTGAATAGTAACTCGAAACACAAAAATTTCAAGAACGTCGAGTTTAGCACATTAGAGTTAGGTAAAAGTGAAGCTAAATTTATTTTGGGTCTATGTTAAGTTCTAGTACTAAAACATTGCAAAATTGTGTGTTTCAGTTGGAAAGAATACCGGAAAAGAACCCGAGGAACCGAGTCGAGGCCAAGAGGCAACTTGTTTGAGGTTTGCGCACAACGTGTAATTTTTGTAAATTATTTGCTACATATTATTTTGAATGATTTGAAAAAGTGAATTGAGACATTATTTATGATGCTTTGATTGAAATTGTTGAAAGTTACTTGTGTATATTTGAAATGATAATGTTTAGCAAAGTGTTAAGATAAGTTTTAAAACCACAGTGTCATGACCATATATTTGAACACCTCACTAGCACGACTAGTGGGGGTAATTAGTTTCGAATTTTGATTCCTTCTCTGGAGAAGTGTTGAGGTGTGCCAGTAGAAGAGGATTGAATAGATATCCATATATTTGAGCTAGCTAGCCTTGCGATGTGACTTCTCTTTAGCCTCTGGCTATTGAGATTCTATTTGTTTCGAATGGCAGGATCTAACTGTGAGATTTATGAAATGTGATTTGATACTTCAAAATGAAATTGTTTAGGATTAAAATCTCATAATGCATGATTTGTATTTAATACTTATGTTCAGTCAAATTTTTGAATAAATGTGATTTAAGTTCTACATAAAGATTATTTTAGTATGTTGTGCACCACTGAGTCTTAGTACTCAGCGATAGCTTCTATTGCTGTCGCAGATACAGAGACTAAAGGAGCAGCAGACTGAGCTGCTGAGGTGTGAGGAGCTATTAGCTCGAAGTTATCGGATATAATTTATACCCTAATTATAAATATTTCTTTTGATGTATGTATTGCATATAAATGTATGGACATGTAAATGGGTCTTGAGCAGCTTGCACAAAATTTGTATGAAGTTTGTAATAAAGTTTAGTTTGTATTTCTTTTGATGTAAATTTTGTAAGGATATATATAAATTGTTTTATCTCTAATGAAATATGAGTACAACTATTTTATTTAATTTGAATAAAATATATTGCTAGTATTTTGAGGATTATTGAATTTTGGAAATTGAGAAATGTTAATTATGGAATCTTGAGATTTGAGATTGTTTGAGAATTTGAAGTAGTGGTTGAGAAAAATTTTTAGAAGTACTTTTTTACAGGTATTTGAAGAACTGTTTTCTCAAAATATAAACGGAACTCTGTCAAAAATTTTATAAAATTTGCTGAAAAATAAAATGGACAAAAAATATTAACTAGTTTTAATTTTAACTAAATGTTTTAAATACTTATTAGAAAATGCTCACCACTTGTCAAAAGTAAGAAAATTGTTTAAAATCCCTTGTAGGGTACTTAATGAGTTATCGGTAGGTGAAGTTCGGTAGTTCATTAGGTATTCTATGAGATCATGTTATGCCTTACAGAGGGGTAAGGTGTGACAACCTAGTTCTCTTGGTTTCTGTGTCACACCTTACCCCTCTGTAAGGCATAACATGATCCCGTAGAATACCTAATGAACTACCGAACTTCACCTACCGATAACTCATTAAGTACCCTATAAGGGATTTTAAAACAATTTTCTTACTTTTATAACTGGTGAGTATTTTCTAATATGTATTAAAACATTTAATTAGATTTTTTAAACTAGTTAAAATTTTTGTCCCATTTTATTTTTCCGCAAATTTTATAATAATTTTGGCAGAGTACCGTCTGTATTTTGAGAAAACAGTTCTTCAAATACCTGTAAAAAGCACTTCGAAAGATTTATCTCAACAACTTCATCATTTCAACATCCATCCCAACCAATTTCAACCTCATTTCTCAATTTTCAAAATTCAACATCATCAAATAATATAATTCAATTTCATTCAAATTAAAACAAAATATCTCCATTCATATTTCAATAAAGATAAAACAATTTAGATACATCATTCTAAATATTTACATTAGGAAAAATCCAAACCAAAATTTATTACAAGCTTTATACAACTGCTCATGACCATTTCGTACATTTACATACATTACATACATCAAAATAATTTTTACAATCAGGGTATAAAATATACCCGATAAACTTCAGAATAGGTAGCTCCTCAATCCTCAGCAGTTCACTCTGCTGCTACTCTAGTCTCTGTATCTGCGATAGCAATAATAGCCATCACTGAGTACTAGGACTCGGTGGTGCATAACATACTAAAATAACTTTTATGCAAAATTTAAATCATACTTATTCAAAAATTAAACTGAACATGAAATATATATTCAAAACATGATTTATAATATTTTAATCCAAACAATTTCATTTCAAAAGTCTCAAAACAAATTTCATAAAAACACAGTTATATCATGCCATTCGAAACAAATATCATCTCAATAGCCAGAGGCTAAGCAGAAGTCACATCATAAGGCTAGCTAGCTCAAATATATGTGAACCCATTCTTTTTCTTCTTTTACTGGCACACACCTCAACACTTCAGCCAGAGAAGGAATCAAAATTCGAAACTGATTTCCCCCACTTGTCATGCTAGTGAAGTATTCAAATATATGATCATGACACTGTGGTTTCAAAACTATCTTAACAATTTACTAAACATTTAATGTCATTTCAAATATATACAATTAAACTTTCAACAATTTAAATTAAAAGCATAATAAACATTTCAAGACAATGATATCACAATTCAATATTTTAATTCATTCAAAATGATGTGCAGGAGAAAATTTACAGAAATTCTATGTTGTGCACAAACCTTATACAAGTCGCCTCTTGGCCTTGACTCGACACCTTGGGTTCTTTTCCAGTATTCTTTTCCACTGAAACACATAGTTTCACAGTGTTTCAGTATCATAACTTAGCATAAATCCAAAAATAAATTTAAACTTACTTTTACCTAGCTCTAATGTTCTAAACTTGACGTTCTTTAAAATTTGTGTTTCGGGGTTACTATTCACGATACTATTCAAGTTAATTTGTTGACTTTCTAAGGCTTAATAGGTATGGGAATTCCAACTTCACCCACATACCACATTTTGGTTACTAAATTTATTGGTTTTAGTTGTTTACTCAAATTCTAATTCTTTTAGGCAAATTTGCAAATTTTCAGTTTTGGTATCTTAAGTTGCACTGTTCCATTAGTCATTTTTCTGTTAGAATTTGGTAAAACTTTCTTCATAGAAAATGTTCCTTATTGTCTTAAATTTATTCTCCTTTTTTAATCACTCCATTTGGAGTTTTGTAGCTCAAGTTATAACTATTTGAATCATGACTGCCGAATTGGACTTAACCCAGATTTCTGGGCACCAAACTGGTTCTGGCAGTTTTAGGTCACCAAATTTGGGTGGCTAAATGACTTGGTTAAAGGAATAATTTGGGTTTCTGTTCTTCATGAAAGTTTTAGGTCTATATCTCAGCTTTCTACTGGTAATATTTCAGGTCATTTAGACCTGCCTAGCCCAAGTTATGGCCAAATGAACAAATACTGTTCATTTGGTCATTTTTATACAGGTCAGATTGCCTAATCTGGATTTGGCCAATTTGTTCACTATGCTATGGTCACTTTCTGAGCATGATTCCTAAATGAAAAATGTGTCATTTTGTGTCTAGTTTCATTGCCAATTGGCCTCACACCAATTGGGCTGGTAAATTTTTAGTTTTGATCCCTAAAAAGGACCTTGGTCCTGCTGCCTGTAGCATGACCCTAAGCAATCTGAATTTGCATTTGGTTCCAACACTTCTAACATACTCCAATTGGTCACAAATGACCATTTCTCACCTCAAACCAAGTCCAACACACCATTTAACACATTCTCACATTTTTGTCTCCAAAACCCTAGATGCCAAAACCCTAGTTCATGCCATTTGTTGCATTTAACTAATTAAACACCTATATACATGTTTCCTTAACTCATTCAAGCTTACCTACTCTACTAATTCAATCAAAACACATGTATACACCCATCAAACCCTAGCTAGCCAAAATTCAACTTTGTCCCCTAATACTTGTTTTCATTTCATTTTAAGTTTATTTCCAAGTTCATTCAACTAAAAATACATGTATTAAACTCAAAATTCCAAAGTAAATAGCTTATCTCAACTTTGAAGTTCAATAACCCAATTTCTTCTTTCTTTTCTTCTTTCTTTCTTACTCAATCTCCTCTTCTAGTTGCCAAAACAAGTTTTAACTATGGTGAGTATTTTTTCTATGGTGAGGTTTTTAGTTTCTCAAGCTCAAAGATGAGCTTTAATGGTGATTTGGTGAGGGAGAGTTGAGAGAGAAATGGGGCGGCACCTTGATGAAGAAGAAGACTTTTTATTGTTTTTTTTTTCTTTTATGTTTTTAGTCTTATGGAAGACCATAAAATCAAATTAATTAAATTTATTAATTATATATTTATTGCATCATGCATGAGGTCATGCATGATGTCATCACCTTTTACTTTTCCTTTTTCCTCTCTCTTTTTTTTTAATTTTTCTATTAGTTTTTTAATTTAATTTTCGATTCCGAAATTTTCTTTTCTCTGATTTTATTTAACAGTTAGGTCAGGAGTCAACTCTCGGGGTCAATTGACTAAATTGCCCCTCGCCGGTTCAACCCGGTTTGCAAATAATTCAATATTTCTTTCGGATCCCTGACCTAATTATTTGACCGGCTTAACAATTCTTTTTTGTGATTTTCTCTTTTCTACTGTGTTCGTAATAGTCCTAAGGACCGCCACGTCATATTTTACGATTCAAAATTTGAGTTTAAATCGACTTCACAATGCTTCCCGAGAAGGTCACCCATTATTGTGGCTCTCGACTCATTTAACTTCTTATGTTCTGTTTTTCTTATTTATACTTAACTAATTGGCAATTACTAATTATTTGGGTTTAAGGCTTATCTGGTTGTCTTAAGTATGGTTCTAATCTCCTTAATTGTTCGGACTGACACCGGTCACCGGAATAGTAAAATATACCAGGCTATATAAATAGGGGTGTTACAATTCTCCCCCCCCCCCTTAAATAAATTTCGTCTCCAAATTTTACCTGGTATCAATCTCTGAACAACTGTGGGTGCTGTCTCCTCATGTCCTCCTCTCGTTCCCAAGTAGCTTCTTGGCCCGAATGATGGTTCCACAGTACTTTCACTAATGGGATCTACTTATTTCGTAGCTGCTTCACCTCATAAGCTAGAATCTCTATGGGTTCTTCCTCATATGTGAGGTCTGGATTCACTTCAATTTCTTCTATCAGTAGTGCATGAGATGGGTCTGATCGATACCTCCTCAACATATACACATGGAAGACATTATGTATCTTCTCCAACTCTGGAGGTAGTGCCAAACGATATGCCAAAGGACCCACACTTTCCAGAACCTCATATGGGCCAAAGAAGCAAGGACTCAGTTTCCCCTTTCTGCCGAATCTCATAATCCTCTTCCATGGGGAAACCTTGAGGAATACTTTGTCACCTACTGCATACTCAATATCCCTTCTCTTCAGATCAATATAGGACTTCTGACGATCTGATGCAGTCTTAAGTCGATCTCTGATCACCCTGATTTTCTGCTCAGTCTGCTGAACAATTTCAGGCTCAATCATCTTCCTTTCACCCACGTCATCCCAATACAACGGGGTTCTACATTTTTTGCCATACAAAACTTCATATGGAGGCATCCCAATGCTTGATTGGTAGCTATTGTTGTAAGCAAACTCAATCAAAGACAAGTGTATGTCCCAACTGCCCTCAAACTCAATCACACAAGCTCGTAGCATGTCCTTCAAGATCTGAATTACTCTCTCAGACTGGCCATTGGTCTGTGAGCGGAATGCCATGCTGACATTCAATCTAGTTCCTAGGGCTCTCTGAAGACTACCTCAGAATCTAGAAGTGAACCTAGGATCTCTGTCAGATACGATGGATACTGGCACTCCATGCAGTCTTACTATCTCATTAATATACAACTTGGCCAATCTTTCTAGACTATAGTCCATCCAAACAGGCAAAAAATGAGCAGACTTGGTCAGTCTGTCAACAATGACCCAAACCACATCATGACTCTTCTGTGTCCTCAGAAGTCCCATTACAAAATCCATTGTTATTCTCTCCCATTTCCATTCTGGTACTGGTAGTGGATGTAACAACCTAGTGGGTACTTAATACTCTGTTTTTTCTTGCTGACAAGTTAGGCATTTAGAAACAAACTATGCCAATCTCTTTTCTTGCCCGTCCACCAGTAATGCTCCTTTAGCCCTCTATACATTTTTGTGCCACCAGGGTGCATGGCAAAAGGAGACTCATGTGTTTCCTTCAAAATGATCTTCCTCAAATCAACATCATTAGGAACACACATTCTGCCCTGGTGTAGTAGTAGACCGCCATCTCTTATTGAGAATTCTGGTTTCTTACCCTGTCTGACTTCTTCCAACAGCTTCTGATACCTTTCATCATTCTGAGTAGCCATTATGATCTGATTAATCAACACTGGCTATACATGCCATGCAACTGCTGTCTGTCTCTCATCATCAATCTCTAAGCTGGCATGTAATGATTTCAACTCATGCACCATAGACAAAGGAGTAGCCCGTAGACTTGCCATAGTCTTGTGACTTAAGGCATCAGTCACCACATTAGCTTTCCCTGGCTGATAGTCTATCAGATAATCATAGTCTTTGATCAATTCTAACCATCTCCTCTGTCTCAAATTTAACTCCTTCTGGGTGCCAGATACTTCAAACTCTTATGATCTGTGTAGATGTAACACTTTTCCCCATATAAATAGTGTCTCCAGATCTTAAGAGCAAATACAATAGCTGCAAGCTCCAAATCATGTGTTGGATAATTCCTCTCATGCGGTTTTAGCTGACGTGATGCATAGGCAATGACATTTCGATCTTGCATCAATACACAGCCTAACCCATTGTGAGAAGCATCACTGTAAATTGTGTATTCTTTACCCAGAGTAGGTAAAGTCAGAACTGGAGCTTCAGTCAAACATTTCTTCAATTCATCAAAACTCTACTGGCATTTGTCCGTCCACTGGAATTTCACATCTTTCCTAAGCAGCTTGGTCAATAGAGATGCCAACATGGAGAATCCTTTCACAAATCGACGGTAATATCTAGCTAAACCTAGAAAACTATGAATCTTCGTAATATTCCTGGGTGGCCTCCAATTAAGGACAACTTCTATCCTGCTAGAATCTACCTTAATACCTTCTGCTGATACTACATGCCCCAAGAAAGAAATTTCTTTCAGCCAAAATTCACACTTTGATAATTTGGCATATAGCTGTTTCTCCCTCAAGGTCTGCAGTACAATCCGTAGATGTCTATCATGCTCTTCTGCACTTCTCGAATAAACCAATATATTATCTATGAATACCACAACAAACTGGTCGAGGTATGGTCTGAAGATAGTGTTCATCAGATCCATAAAAGCAACCGGAGCATTAGTTAACCCGAATGGCATGACCAAGAACTCATAATGGCCATAACGGGTTCTAAAGGTAGTTTTAGGAATACTCTGCTGTTGTACTTTCAGCTGATAATAACCTGATCTCAGGTCAATTTTGGAGAGCACAGCTGCACCCCTCAACTGATCAAAGAAGTCATCAATGCGGGGTAATGGATATATGTTCTTTATTGTCACCTTATTCAACTGCCGATAGTCAATACATAAGCGGAGAGTGCCATCCTTCTTCTTAACAAACAACACTGGCACTCCCCAAGGTGACACACTAGGGCGGATAAAGCCCTTGTCAAGCAGCTCTTACAACTGCACTTTCAACTCTTTCAATTTTGCAGGTGCCATTCTATATGGTGTTATGGAGATTGGGTCCACACTAGGCATAACATCAATCTCAAACTGCACTTCTCTTTCTGGAGGTAATCCTGGCAATTCATCAGGAAATAGATCCGGAAAGTCACATACCGTAGGGATGTCCCTCAATGCTGGACTCCCCACTTGGGTGTCTATCACATGTGCCAAGTATGCTTCACAACCTTTTCTGATCATTCTTCTAGCTAGTGCAGCCGAAATGATGTTTGATGGCAATAAATGCCTCTCCCCATGTATTACCACATCACCATACATAGGGAGACCAAAAGTGACTGTCTTCAGTTTACAGTCAATCATGGCATAATGCCTGACTAACCAATCCATGCCCAAGATAATATCATACTCTCTGAAGGGCATTTCAACCAAATCTGATGGAAAAACATGTCCTTGGATCACCAAAGGACAGTCTTTATAGATTCTGTTGACCCGAACCTCTTGTCCTAACGGACTAGTTACTAGCACTTCAAAACCCATTTTGACACACGGAACAACAAGTGAACTGACTATGCTAGTACTAACATATGAGTGGGTTGAACCCAGATCAAACAGTACAAATACTTCTTGATCAGAGATAGAGAATGTACCAGCTACAACATCGGAAGTCTCAAATTTCTTCTCGCCTCTCATCGTGTAAACTCGCCGCAAAGACTTCCTCAGGCCGATCGACCAACAAGATCTTGATCGCCGTAAGCGGTGCCTCTACCTCTGCCTCTTCCTCTGCCAACTGGTTGTGAACCTCTGGGAGCAGGACTCTGAATAAATCCTTCTGCAGTCGTATGAGCTGGACTGAATCTAGGAGCACTAGTGCAATCTTTTGCAATATGACCCTTGCCTCCACAGTTAAAACAGGCTCCTGTTGCCCAATAGCATTCTTTCCCATGAATCTTGCCATAAGTCTCACAGGGGCGGGGAGGTTATGAACCCCTGCTTGACTGCTGATCAGACCTAGGGGGTCTCTGTCCAGAGAATCTGCCCCTTCCAAATCTTCCACCTCGACCTTTGCTAGGTCCACCAAATTTCTTCTTCTTTCCAGAGGTACCACTAGGACTTGGCTCTACTGACTTTTCACCTTTATCTTTCTCTATTTTCTTAGTCCTCTCTGATTTTTCTTTTACAGGTGTCGCTTCTGATTCAATCCTTTTCAACTCAAGTGCTTGAGACATGAGTTCTAAAAAATTGCTGTGTCTGAATCCCACTACTTACATCCTCAAACTGGGCTTCAAACCCATCTCAAATCTCTTGCACCTTGCCTTGCTAATAGAAAGGAGACTCCCAGCATAATGGCTTAAGCGGGAGAACTCCCTCTCATACTCTGCCACTGATCTGTTCCCTTGTTTCAGACTCAGAAATTCTTGTAACTTTTGATCCACATATGCGTCTAGGATGTATTTTTGTCTGAATTCTCTAATGAAGTCATCCCAGGTCAGTACTGGTGGTTCTGCCAAGCTGTGGGGGATGGTCTTCCACTAATCATACGCATCCCCTTATAGTAGTGACACAGAGTATTCAAACTTCAACTCATTTGGGCAGTGCAGCTTCTTAAACACTCTATCCATCCTTTCAAGCTATTGCTCTGTCTCTAAAGGGTCCACTGTACCCTTAAATTCTGTAACCCCATACTTCAATAGTTTGTCATACTGTCTAACTAGAGCTTGAGGTTGCATCACAGCAGTCTAGGGTGGAGCTTGACCAGGCATATCCCCAGCCATTTGTTGGAACATCACAGCCATCTCACAGGCGAATCAGGCAGAAATCGCGGCATTTGTGAAGTGTGCCACTGATCCACTGACATTTTGTAGAGCTAGGGCTTCCTCTTGTGCCTCAGCTTCAACAGATTGCTCAACTAAGCGATCCCCTTCTTCCATTTCAATCTAGAGTAGGATATCTCCTAAACAAATAACACAAGGAGATTTCCCTCTGTTAGTTCATATTTATGATGTAATGCACTGTACATAACAAATAAGGACATTGAGCAGTTGTACTTATCAAAGAAAAGACACAATTTCATAAGTTAAACGTACTTCAAAAATTTTGCTCTGATACCACTAAAACATGTCACACCTTACCCCTCTATAAGGCATAACATGATCCCGTAGAATACCTAATGAACTACCAAACTTCACCTACCGATAACTCATTAAGTACCCTACAAGGGATTTTAAAACAATTTTCTTACTTTTATAAGTGGTGAGCATTTTCTAATATGTATTAAAACATTTAATTAGATTTTGCAAACTAGTTAAAATTTTTGTCCCATTTTATTTTTTCACAAATTTTATAAAAATTTTGGCACAGTACCGTCTATATTTTGAGAAAACAGTTTTTCAAATACCTGTAAAAAGAACCTCCAAAGATTTATCTCAACAACTTCATCATTTCAACATCCATACCAACCAATTTCAACCTCATTTCTCAATTTTCAAAATTCAACATCATCAAATAATATAATTTAATTTCATTCAAATTAAAACAAAATATTTCCATTTATATTTCAATAAAGATAAAACAATTTAGATACATCATTCTAAATATTTACATTAGGAAAAATCCAAACCAAAATTTATTACAAGCTTTATACAACTGCTCATGACCATTTCGTACATTTACATATATTACATACATCAAAATAATTTTTACAATCAGGGTATAAAATATACCCGATAAACTTCAGAGTAGGTAACTCCTCAATCCTCAGCAGTTCACTCTGCTGCTCCTCTAGTCTCTATATCTGCAACAGTAATAACAGCCATCGCTAAGTACTAGGACTCAGTGGTACACAACATACTAAAATAACCTTTATGCAAAATTTAAATCATACTTATTTAAAAATTAAACTGAACATGAAATATAAATTCAAAACATGATTTATAAGATTTTAATCCAAACAATTTCATTTCAAAAGTCTCAAAACAAATTTCATAAAAACACACAGTTATATCATGCCATTTAAAACAAATATCATCACAATAGCCAGAGGCTAAGGAGAAGTCACATCACAAGGCTAGCTAGCTTAAATATATGGGAACCCATTCTTTTTCTTCTTCTACTGGCAAACACCTCAACACTTTAGCCAGAGAAGGAATCAAAATTCGAAACTGATTTCCCCCACTAGTCATGCTAGTGAGGTATTCAAATATATGGTCATGACACTGTGGTTTCAAAACTATCTTAACAATTACTAAACATTTAATGTCATTTCAAATATATACAATTAAACTTTCAACAATTTAAATTAAAAGCATAATAAACATTTCAAGACAATGATATCATAATTCAATATTTTAAGTCATTCAAAACGATGTTTAGGAGAAAATTTACAGAAATTCTATGTTGTGCACAAACCTTATACGAGTCGCCTCTTAGCCTTGACTCAACACCTCAAGTTCTTTCCCGGTATTCTTTTCCACTGAAACACACAGTTTCACAGTGTTTCAGTATCATAACTTAGCATAAATCAAAAAATAAATTTAAATTCACTTTTACCTAGCTCTAATGTGCTAAACTTGACATTCTTTAAAATTTATGTTTCGGGGTTACTATTTACGATACTATTCAAGTCAATTTGTTGACTTTCTAAGGCTTAATAGGTATGGGAAATCCAACTTCACCCACATACCAAATTTTGGTTACTAAATTTGTTGGTTTTGGTTGTTTACTCAAATTCTAAGTCTTTTAGGCAAATTTGCAAATTTCCAGTTTTGGTGTCTTAAGTTTCACTGTTCCATTGGTCATTTTTCTGTTAGAATTTGGAAAAACTTTCTTCATAGAAAATGTTCCCTATTGTCTTAAATTTATTCTCCTTTTTGAATCACTCCATTTGGAGTTTTGTAGCTCAAGTTATAGCCATTTGAATCATGGCTACCGGATTAGACTTAACCCAGATTTCTGGGCACCAAACTGGTTCTGGCAGTTTTAGGTCACCAAATTTGGGTGGCTAAATGACTTGGTTAAAGGAATAATTTGGGTTTCTATTCTTCATGAAAGTTTTAGGCCTATATCTCAGCTTTCTACTGGTAAAATTTTAGGTCATTTAGACTTGCCTAGCCCAAGTTATGGCCAAATGAACAAATACTGTTCATTTGGTCATTTTTGTACAAGTCAGATTGCCTAATCCGGATTTGGTCAATTTGTTCACTATGCTATGGTCACTTTTTGGGCATGATTCCTAAATAAAAAATGTGTCATTTTATGTCTAATTTCATTGCCAATTGACCTCATACCAATTGGGCTAGTAAATTTTCAGTTTTGGCCTCTGAAAGGGACCTTGGTCCTACTGCTTGCAGCATGACCCTAAGCAATCCGAATTTGCATTTGGTTCCAACACTTCTAACATACTCCAATTGGTCACAAATGACCATTTCTCACCTCAAACCAAGTCCAACACACCATTTAACACATTCTCACATTTTTGTCTCCAAAACCCTAGATGCCAAAACCCTAGTTTATGCCATTTGTTGCATTTAACTAATTAAACACCTATATACATGCTTCCTTAACTCATTCAAGCTTACCTACTCTACTAATTCAATCAAAACACATGTATACACACATCAAACCCTAGCTGGCCAAAATTCAACTTTGTCCTCTAACACTTGTTTTCATTTCATTTTAAGTTTATTTCCAAGTTCATTCAACTAAAAACACATGTATTAAACTCAAAATTCCAAAGTAAATAGCTTACCTCAACTTTAAAGTTCAATAACCCAATTTTTCTTTCTTTCTTACTCAATCTCCTCTTCTACTTGCCAAAACAAGTTTTAACTATGGTAAGAAATTTTTCTATGGTGAGGTTTTTAGTTTCTCAAGCTCAAAGATGAGCTTTAATGGTGATTTGGTGAGGGAGAGTTGAGAGAGAAATGGGGCGCACCTTGATGAAGAAGAAGACTTTTTGTTGATTTTTTTTTCTTTTATGTTTTTAGTCTTATGTAAGACCATAAAATCAAATTAATTAAATTTATTAGTTATATATTTATTGCATCATGCATGAGGTCATGCATGATGTCATCACTTTTTACTTTTCCTTTTTCCTCTCTTTCTTTTTTCCATTAGTTCTTTAATTTAATTTCCGATTCTGAAATTTTCTTTTCTCTGATTTTCTTTAACAGTTAGGTCAGGAGTCAGCTCTCAGGGTCAATTGACCAAATTGCCCCTCGCCGGTTTAACCCGGTTTGCAAATAATTCAATGTTTCTTCAGGATCCCTGACCTAATTATTTGACCGGATTAACAATTCTTTTTTGTGATTTTCTCCTTTTTACTGTGTTCACAATAGTCCTAAGGACCGCGGCGTCACATTTTACGATTCAAAATTTGAGTTTAAATCGACTTCGCAATCCTTCCCGAGAAGGTCACCTATCGCTGTGACTCTCGGCTCATTTAACTTCTTATGTTCTGTTTTTCTTATTTATACTTAACTAATTGGCAATTACTAATTATTTGGGTTTAAGGCTTATTTGGTTGTCTTAAGCATGGTTCTAATCCCCTTAATTGTCTGGACCGACATCGGTCACCGGAATAGTGAAATATACCAGGCTATACAAAATAGGGGTTTTACATTCTGGGTTTTGGTCAAAATATAAATGTTGTAGATCTATGTCTTATAGAAATTTTTCCACTAATTTCATTGCATTTGGATTTTTGTAGACCAAGTTATGACCATTTTTCCAAAACTAGCTGGATAGGCTTATGTCCAGTAAATTCAGGGCAGTATGGTTCTGGACAGTTTTGTTAATATAACTTTTGCTAGCAATTTGATTTGGTTAGAGGCAATTCTGGGTTTGGTGTTCTTCATGAAAGTTGTACTCCAATGTCTAACCTTTCCAATGCCACCAAAATTAGGTCATTTGGACCTATCTAGAGAAAGTTATGGCTAAATGAACATTACTGTTCATTTAGTCATATTTCTGGGTTCAGTGCATGGTCAACCGGGTTAGAATAGTAATTAGGTCAAGTTTTGGACAGAATTTGGGCATGGTTTCTTCATGAAAAATGGAGTATTTTGGGTCTAGTTTTACCTCCAATTGGCCTCATACCAATTGGAGCCACACAATTGCAATTATAAGGTAAAAAACCATACTTGACTCATTGAGTCCCACAACCTGCACAAGAGAGCACTCCCAATTTCCAAGTTCCTCCAACTCTCTTACTTTAATTTAACATACATAGCACTTCTAAGTATCATCAATCAAACTCAATTTGCCAATTTCAAATAATTTCACAAAAGCCCTAATTTATGATCAAACCCTAACTCAAAATTTCCATGTCAAGCATACTCCCATGCAATTCAATTTTTAATACATTAAACTTCATTAATCAACTTCACTAACCGAATCAAAATCATCAAAACCATCAATTTCAATCACTTCCTAGGGTTTCTGAATTTAGGGTATTTAATTCCTTAACCATTTCTTTCAATTTTCTTGAATTTCCCACCTACTTTAACATGCTTACTACATCTAGAATTGGAAGAAAGGATTTTAATGCACTAACCTTTAGTGGTCACTTCTTAGACTTGTGAAAACCTTGAGATTTCCTCACTTCTTGGTAGCCAAGTCTTCCTCTTGGTGTAGGGATAAATTTTAGTGAAGGTAAACTAGGGTTTTGAGGTAGAAAACTTAGGGAATCAAGCTTTAAAAAGGAAGAAAATGGAGAGAGAGCATGGGGAGTGGAATTTCGGCCATGGAAGAAGGAAATGAAAAAGATGACTCTTTTTAGTTCATTTGTCTCATTTTGTCTTCTTTTATTTTTCTTCTTATCCCTAGTATGCATTTGTTAAATTTTCATTGGTCAATTATTTTAAGTGATGTCATTGTACATCATAATTCACTTACTTTTTTTTATTTTCTTTATTTTCTTTTCTTTTCCCATTTTCATTGCATAATTCACAATTTAATTTATTTTATGTATTTTAATCTCGCTTATTCTAGTTGACATTTAGGTCAAAATTTAACTATGGGGTTGAAATGTCCAAAATGCCTTTTGTTTTGCTCATCGGGTTATTTTTTGTCTGTACCGATAAATAAATTCTCCTGAGTTTTCTTTAACATTTCTAATGTCATCTATATTTCAATAAACCTCTAATTAAGTCCCAGAAATTATTTCCTAGGGTTCCTCGCTGGTTTGGGGTCGGCAACTGCCTTCACAGTCGCTTCCCAGTATGGTCACCTATCGCCGTGATTCCAGCTCATTTAACCTACTTGTACTTCATTTCTTTCATTTTTCTTTAATTTTACTTAGTCTTAGTTCAGTCAATTTATGTTTCCTCACTCTAGTTTGAGTGTAGTTCTAGACATCCTGGCTGTCTAAACAGACATTAGTCGTCGAGAACAGTAGAATGCACGGACTACCTAAAGTGAGGGCGTTACACGTTTCTCCAGATGATGTGGTATGATTGTAGCCACTCAAATCAACAACAAGATAATCAAACCTAAAGATTTGGACATTCGAGGGGGAATGAGGGGAACTAATGATGCTCCTTGCCTAAAGGGCGTTCCCTCGAACCATGCTCGCCAAGTGGGTGGGAGATCATACCAAACATGATTCCCTGATACTCGCCTGACGAGTTAGAATCTTAATTCAAAGATAACTCCTAACATAATAAAGACTTTACTAACAGATATTCGAGATATCTAGAGATTTTAACCCCCTATCAATACAACACTCCTAATCCCAATAGGAGTTTAACCAATGCCTATATATATAGGAGGATTGATCAGTACATGGGATCTAACTCTTACTCTCTCAACTCTTCATTCTCATTCTCTATAATCCAACATTGACTTAGGCATTATAACAGTGGTTAACTAACCTATCCGGTGTGCTCTTAATTTGCAGATCCATACTCATGGAGATTCCTATGACAGCATCAATAATAAAGTAAATTTTTTTTAATGAATTAATAATATTTATAAAGTTAAGAATATAGAATTATAATATGATTTTTATTATAAGTAAATTACTATTAAAACAATATTAAAATTTTAATTAATATTAATTGTAGTAATATTGTAAATTAAAATTTTTTGTAGATTTAACAATAAATAATTCATCATTAACATTATTAGCTATAAATTTACATTGAATAGATAATTATTGAAAGTATTAGCTATGAATTATTTATCGTTAAAAATCATTAACAAACAATTTGTATAGAATCTCACTATTGAAAATATTAGTGATAGATAAGTTTGGATAAAGTATTAGCATCAATTTTGTATAAAATAACTTTTCATTGCTAAAACTATTAGTAATGATATTATTATTGCTAAAGATAATTTGTGGCAGATTTTTAGGATAAATTTCAACAACTGTCCCTGAACATATATAGTTATAACACTACAGTACTTTAAATCTAAAATATAACATAAAACTCCCTAAACTTTCAAATTTTGCATAGTAAAATCTCTAACTTTTAATTACTGATTTTTCAATTAGAAACTAATATAAATAGCTCCCGCATGACACTTAGTTAATATTTCTCTCTCCTCTCTTATGTAAAGTGTAAAATCATTCTCTTTATGCATGAAAAATTATTCTGTCTATAGAAAGAAAAATAATTCAATTTATATATGGCTTGAGAGAGAAAAAAGAAATATTGACTAAGTTTCATGCTAAAAGTGTCCAGATCAGCGTCCAACTGAAAAACTGGTAATTGAAGGTTAGAAGAATTTTACTGTGCAAAATTTAAAAGTTGATAGATTTTATGTTATATTTTTAAGTTGAGAGACTGTAATATTACAATTAGATAAGTTCAGAGATAATTATCAAAATTTATCCTAGATTTTTATCATTAATTTATTATAGAATATATAAATAATACTGCACATGTAAAGGAAAATTGAGATTTAATTCTTAGAAAATATATTATTGAAAGAAGCATCAATGAATTTCTTTGGATCATATGCGAATATAAAAAAAAAAATTACTTTTAGTTTAAATTATATTATCTTTTTATTTAAAGAGTTTTTATAATGTTTAAATCAACAAGTTGTTTATACTTATAAGAAATAATGGATAAACATAAAAATATTAATAATAATTGAACTAGGTAATAAATGTTTATCATTATATGATAAAAATTATGTATATGAATAGAAAAATAATTATATTTAAAAAAATAAATTTTTAATTTTTATATATGTTTATAATAAATTAGTAATTATAGGATTATTTTAATAGTAAAATAAATAATATAATATATACTCTTATTAGTCATATATAATTCTATCAAACACTTATCTAAGTTATTATCAGCTATTAAATATATCTAACAATTACATTAAATAAATTATTAGTGTCTGAATTATAGTGTTATTAATAATTTAGTCTTTGTATTTTTAAAGTTTTTTTTTTAGTCATTCTTTTTTGTTTCATTTACTAGTTGGTCTTATTTATTTTATATCAACAATAGTCTGGCATTTAAAATTGGCACTTAAATCGATTAGGATATGCTTTAAGTTTTCTTAGTCTCCAATTAGACCTATGAAGCGAAATGGGTTAAGATTTTTTGAAATTGAAGCGTTTTAAATCGGTGCTTAAAACAATGGAGATATGCTTCAAGTTTTGGTTGATGAACTTGTGGACTTTTGGGATTGCAGGCTGGGTTTCTTCTGATGATAACTCCAACCATAATAATGTGCCTCGTATAGCCTCTCTGACTAAGCTGCCACCACCACTTCCTCTAGTGAGTCTATCGCTCCCTCTTAGTCTACTCCAATTCCTCGCTACCATGGCCCATTTAGCAATTTGCAAGTAAAAGAAGAAAAACCTACCACTAGAGGTCACGGGTAATTTGCCACATGATCATTTCACTTGGAAACTAGTTATTAGAGGTCATATGTACTTTTATATTACTTTGAATTTCGGATACTTTTTTATTACAAATTATAGTTGAAGTTGTTTTATATCATACACTTTAAGTCAAGTACCATGAATGTGATTTGCCTTTTCTTCATGAATCTTTAACTTAAATAAACCTAATTTTATGATTGTAGTTAATTTTACTAAAAAAAATGTTTTTGTTCAAAAAAATTCGCCATTAAAAATTTATATTTCACCAAAAAAGATTTAATAAAAATAAAATCACTATTAGTTCGTCATAAATGTTACGTCACAAAAGATTTCAATGGCAAAATAAGAAAAAAAATAGAGGCAAAACTTATTTCCCCACTAAAAGAACATAATTTTTCCACTAAAATAACATAATTTTTTCATAATATTATCAGTAAATCCATTGATTTGAACTATTTCTGAGGATATATTAGCCGATCACAATACAATTCTCAACATTATTATTTTTTAATTTTATAAAAATTGTTAATTATCAAAAAATCACACTATATACAAATATCAATCAATACAAAAAATTTAAAAAATGTATCACAGATAAAATAAATAAAATACTGGAAAAAATGATATCTTTGTTAAATTATAAAGTTCATAAATTTAATAAATTACAAGGAAAAATATACACTTACATGACAATTGAAGCACTAAAAAAATCCAATATACTGTCATCTTTCATCCATATATCAGAGCTCTAAAAAATCTATCAATGTTTATCTAATTGCCTAATTATGAATTATAGCATTTCTTCCATACTCGAACAAATAACCTACAAAGTGAGAAGGTGAGATACATCAGTGAAGTAGAGAACGATCTGTTAAAGTACAGAGAATTAAAAAAAAAAAACAAAAAGTATATCCAAATGGTTATTAAATGCATATATTAAGACTTGTTAACCTCACATTATGCTAAATTTATACATAATGACCTCATATTGCATTCCTTATAAAATCAATATAAATCATATAAACAAGAATCATATATTAAAATTATGTATTCTCAATTAAAAAAAATGAATCACGGATATAAATCATACCTCAAAACACAAAATATCAAATTCTATATTAGCTAGAAATGAATCTCATCAATTTCATCAATTTAAAAGGGAAAAAAATATAGGAACACTAAAGAAAATTATGTGGACAAACATGAAGATGTCAAGTTAAACCAAGAAGGAAACAAAGGACTTACCAATAGCAAAGTAATAGGTACCCACCACATCCGTTGCATCACCACTTTCAACTTCTTACTCTCCTTTTGAATTTTGATCCAAGATTTATAAATCTAATAAATAGAAGATGCATATTAGTATATTATAATCATGCAAACAGTTACGTTTACGGATTACATTTGGGAATTATTAATAAAGAGTTGATAGCCGAACTTAAACAATAAGGCTATCATTTTTTCCAAGATTGGAGTTTGATGAAGCCAATTAGATTTTTGTTTTCCCTTTTTATACCTCACCACAATAAAAATGTGTGGTTTGCAAAAATCTCTCCTAAATCCTATATCTCTACATGTAATTTTAATTGTAAAAGGCATGCACCATTCTTTTGCACATGTTCTTGTCCTATGATTTTTCCTTAAAGCCTTTAAGTTAAATAATTTTTGCACCATTAAGCAAATCATTAAAGACAATAATACTCATAGAAGCATTGTCACAAACATATGACCTGCATAAGAGTAATAAGTAGAGAATTACCAATTTGCCAAATAAATGCTTCATTTACCCACAAAAGTCAGGTCGTTTATTCCCTTCCATGTAACAAGTTTGGGTAAATTACTAAATCATCATTGTAAGCTTCATACATTAGATTCTTTAGAAAAAATATTCTAAACTCAAAACTATAAAAAGAAAAGAAGCAAAAGTGGATATGGAGATAACCCCTTTACCATCTATCCCAATCCCACATTTATTTAGTGTTGTGAGTAAACCTCAGAATAATAAAGCAATTCTAATTATTGGACTCCAAAATTTGTTTAATGTTGACATGCTTTAATAATACAAAGAAATAAAAAGGAATTTCATTTCATTTCTTACGACAAAACTAATAGGTGCGACTATATACCGCCCTTTGGCAACAGAACATGGAAGCCCACCAAACTGAAAAATAGTAAAATGAAAAAGACATTAATCAAAAAGAGTATAAATTACATTCAAATTTCTGAAATGCTCATGCACAATAACATAGAGAGAGAGAGAGAGAGAATATGTTCCTAACATTATTATTTTACACACACACACACATGCATATATAAAAGAAAAGAAATTTCATTAAGTGTAAACTAAAGATAATCAACACAAACCAAAGATATAAGATTTTAAAAAATGTTCCTATATCTTGAAACTAGCAGGTCTTACACCAATTAGCTTAGAGCCAGAGCACAAAATTCTACTTTGGTAGAAGTTTAGATTTCCCTATTGGTCATGTAATACCCCCTACCTAAGATAATTTGAATCCGCACTCAGAGGGGCAATCCTCACAAAGTTTCAAAAAGAAGAAAACTGGAAAGAATTGGGGAGTTTGAAGAGAGAAAGAGAGAAGAGGAATTTAACTGTAAAAGTTTATGCAGGCAAGTTCGGCGATTAAAGTTGCTCAGACCAGAATATAAAACCCAAAAATTTGGGTCTCCAAAATAGCCCTCTCTCATTTTCTCCATCTTTCTTCCCATTTTCTTTCCTCTCCCTCTAGCTACTCACACCATCCAACTCGAGACACCTTGTCCTTACTTCCTAATGAAGGAGAATCAACTCCAAGCCCCTAATAAGGGTATAGACACCTTTCCCTCTCTCTTGCAAAGTGATTTGAAGAACAAGTGGGTGGAACTCTCACTCTTATTCACTATGCATTTTATCTTCATATCTAAAACCACTAACCTATGATGAGTAGTTAGAGTCTCATTAGAGATAACTTTATAATTCTTACATAGAACTTTGTCCCCTCTTTTAACGAGGTAAAAATCTATTTAGTTATGACTACCTTGTAACACCCCTATTTGTATAGCTTGGTATATTTCACTGTTCCGGTGACCGGTGTCGGTCCAAATAATTAAGGGGATTAGAACTGTACTTAAGACAACTAGATAAACCATAAACACAAATAATTAGTAATGTTCAATTAGTTAAGTATAAATAAGAAAAACAGAAGATAAGAGGTTAAACGAGCTGAGAGTCATAGCGATGGGTGACCTTCTCGGGAACGACTGCGAAGTCGTTTTAAACTCAAATTTCGAACCGTAAAATGTGATGCTGCGGTCCTTAGGACCCTTACGAACACAGTGGAAGAGAGAAAATCATGAAAAAGAACTGTTAAGCTAGTCAAATAATTAGGTCAGGGAGCCAGAAGAAATACTGAATTATTTGCAAACCGGGATGAACAGGCGAGGGGCAATTTGGTCAATTGACCCCGAGAGCTGACTCCTGACCTAACTGTCAAATAAAATCGGAGAAAAGAAAATTTTGGGATCAAGAATTAAATTAAAGAGCTAATAGAAAAATATATGGAAAAGAAAAAGAAAAAAAAATTTGGAAAAGGTGAAAAAGCTTATTACATCATGCATGACATCATGCATGATACAATAAACTTAATAATTAAAATTTTAAATTTTAGGATAATTTTGTCTTACTAAATATTTAAAAAAAACACATAAAAGAAAAAGAAAAAAAAAAGAAAATTGAATAATGACATCACCAAATGACATAAGATATGACATCAAAATTAATTTTAATTTAATTAACCAATTTGACTAAGTCAAATTTTGCATAAATACACATTAAATGAAAAAATAAATAAATAAAAAGATCCATCTTCTTCTTTCCCGTAGCTCTCTTTCTCTCTTTCTCCCAAAGCTCTCTCACCCTTAAAACCTCCATGAAAGCTCATCTTTGAGCTTGAAAAACCAAAAATCTCACCACAGAAAATTACTCTACCATGGTTAAAGCTTGTTTTGGCAACTAGAAGAGGTGATTGAAGAATAAAGAAAGAAGAAAGGAAGAGGTTTGAAGGGAAAGAAAATTATGCACTAAGGTTAGCAAACTAAATTTGATTTTCTAGTTGAATTAGTTGTGTTTATAGCTTAATTAACTTAGAAATAAACTTAAAATGAAAAGAAATTAATTGTTGGAGGACTAGATGGAAATTCTGGCGGCTAGGGTTTGTCATGAAAAGCATGTGTTTTGATTGAATTTATTATGTTAGGCAAGCTTATGTGAATGTGGTAATGAGATTAAAATGTTTATATTTGGTTAAATGCAAAGAAATTGTGAACTAGGGTTTTGGGACTTAGGGTTTATGAACCAAAAATGTGAGAAATGAGTAAATAATGTCTTTGACCTATTTTGAAGTGAAAAATGGTCATTTGTGACCAAATGAGTTGTGTTGGAATGGTTGGAATTAAAGTTAAATTCGGAGGGAGTGTGGTCATGCTGCTGGCAGCATGACCAAGTCAGCTTTGAAGGAGCAAAAATGAAATTTTACAAGTCCAATTGATATGGGACCAACTGGAGATGAAAACAGACATAAAATGACACAATTTTCATTTAGAAACCATGCCCAAAAAGTGACCAAAACCTAGTGAACAAATTGACCAAAGTTGGATAAGTGCAGGCTGCCATGTACAAACTGACCAAATGAACAGTGTTTGTTCATTTGGTCATAACTCGAGCTAGGCAGGTCCAAATGACCTAAAATTTTACCAGTGATTAGATGAAATATAGACCTAAAACTTTCATGAAGAACACAAACCCAAATTCTGCCAGCAACCAAGTCATTTGGCCACCCCAAGTTGGTGACCCAAAACTGCCAGCACCAAAATTGCCCAAAAAATCTGGGTTGTATCCAATCCGGCAGCCATGGTTCAAATGGCCATAACTTGAGCTACAAAACTCCAATTGGGGTGATTCAAAAATGAGAATAAACTTAAGACAATAAGGAACATTTTCTATGAAGGAAGTTTTGCCAAATTCCAACAGTAAAATTACCAATGGAATAGTGCAACTAAGAGCACCAAAACTGAAAATTTGACAATTTTGCCAAAAGGACTTAAGCTTTGAGAAAATGACCAAAACCAACAAATTTAATGACCAAAATGTGGTATGTGGGTGAAGTTGGAGTTCTCATACCTATTAAGCTTTAGAAAGTCAATAAATTGACTTGAATAGTATAGTGAATAGTAACTCGAAACACAAAAATTTTAAGAACGTCGAGTTTAGCACAATAGAGCTAGATAAAAGTGAAGTTAAATTTATTTTTGGATTTATGCTAAGTTATGGTACTGAAACACTATGAAACTGTGTGTTTTCAGATGAAAAAGACTTGGAAGCTCTGAGAGACTGAGTCAAGGCCTAGAGGCGACTCACGTCAGGTCTGTGCACAATAATTCTTGTTTAAATATTTTATTCTCAAAAATTTGACTTCTGTGATTAATTATGTACTGTGTTGCCATTTTATAATCGCAAATATGACTTTGAAAATTGATCAGATTTCTCATAAATTATTTAAATAAATTGTTTTGAATTGATTTTGTGTTCACACATAGCATGACAGTATCACATTATTCCTCCTCTATTTATGGGTTTGAGATCGTTTATTTTCCTCCCTCTCTGACTTGCCAGTTGAGGTTGAGATCGGATGAGTACTCATTAACTAGCTAGCCACCTTCCTCATTGATTTCGATTAATGGGGTTGTAGATTGCTTTGTCGTGGTGTACAACACGGCATTGATCGGAAATTTTGTGTCATGGCTTAAGTTGTGTATGATTTTGGCAACACTGTGTTTATGAAATTATTTGACTAAATTGTGTTATTATGAGCTTTGATAATTTGATAAATATTTAAATTGTATTCCATCAATGAATGATTTATGTATTACATTTCAAATTTTTATTGTGCACCACTGAGTATTTTTATACTCAGCGATAGCTTGTTTTGCTGTCGCAGATAAGAGCAAGGAGAAAGCAGCAAAGTGAGCTGCTATTGAATTGAGAACTACACCGGTCTTTTTGTACGGGTACTATTTTATACCATTGTAGTTAATTTTGATGTAAATATAGAAATATTGTATGTATCAATGTAAAGTTGAGCAGTTGTAAAATAAATTCTAATAACATTATTTTTGGATTTTCTTCTGTAAATTAATATTTGTACTTGTGAATTTCATACTTTATGCCTTGTGAA
This sequence comes from Hevea brasiliensis, assembly GCF_030052815.1. Classification (NCBI taxonomy): domain Eukaryota; kingdom Viridiplantae; phylum Streptophyta; class Magnoliopsida; order Malpighiales; family Euphorbiaceae; genus Hevea; species Hevea brasiliensis. Next base: position 86,227,771 of record NC_079501.1, read on the forward strand.
TGAAGTTATTAAATATTTTGAGATGATAAATTTTGATTTGGATTGTGGAATTATTTTGAAGTGAATTGAATTGAGTTGATTTGAGATTTATTGGAGGTTGGGAGTTGAGAAAATTATTGGAAGTGTTTTTTTTTAGGTGTTTGAAGAACTGTTTTCTCCAAATACAAACGGAACTCTGTCAAAATTTTTATAAAATTTGTGACAAAATTAAAATGGACAAAAATTTTTATTAGTATTTAAACTTTGAATAAATGGTTTTTAATTCCTATAAAAATGCTCACCACTTCCAAAATGTAAGAAAATTATTTCAAAATCCCTTGTAGGGTACTTAATGAGTTATCGGTAGGTGAAGTTCGGTAGTTCATTAAGTATTCTACGGGATCATGTTATGCCTTACAGAGGGGTAAGGTGTGACATACCTCCACTCCTAAAGGTAATCAAGTGTGAAGGAGAAAAAGTTTTAAGGAATCTAGGCGAGTTGGATTACAAAAATGAATGAGATATTGTTGTAAGATGATAGAAAGAATAAAAACCATAAATTGACTAGGTCAACCTAAATTTTGGTTATAACAACCTAAATTGCATGTCTTCTGCTTCTATGTGTTACACAATCAAGTTAATTTAGTAGCAACTAGGTTAAGTATACTACTCATGCTAATCAGTTTAAAGGTTCAAGGCATAAACAAGGTGTAATTTGAAGGTTATGTTATTAAGTATGGCAAATGAAATGAAATATCACCACATATCAGACTTAGAATGCGATTCCTTCTAAACATAAAATCATTCGAGGAAAAGAAAAACCCATCAAGCCTATTTTCTCATATATTCAAAGAGTTGTGGAGGTTTGCAAGTTCCTCCCATGTTGCCATTGAAAATTGACAAAACATGAATACATTATTGGTTGCTCCCTATATTATAATACTGAAAACTAAGAATGTCACACCCTACTCCTCCGTAAGATGTAACATGATCCCGTAGTGTACCTAATGAATTACCGTACTTCGCCTACCGGTAACCCATTAAATATACTAGAAGGGATTTTAAATCAATTTTCATAAAATTGAATCATTGATTAAAATATGGTGTTACAAAAATTTTTTAAAATTTCAGCAGAGTGCCAGCTGTATTTTGGAAAAACAGTTCTTCAAAACCTGCAAAGAAACACACTTTCAATATTTTTGCTCAACCATAACTCCATTTCAAATCATTTCTCTATATAATTCAATCTCAATAATCAAATCAATTCATTTTCAAACCAACCTCATCATAAAAGAAACATTTCATTGATTACAAGACTAAAAAAAAAAAATTAATACTACAAAAATATACAGGTAAATGAAATCTCAAATTTATATTACAATAATTTGCATTTAATTATATACCAAAATATTTTACAAGAGTTTTTATACAACTACTCAAATAATTTACATACATATTATTACATGCACACATCAAAACCTATGTACATGGGTATACCTATGATATACCTGGAGCTGATCTGAATGTGTCTTCGAGGAAGCTTACTCAACTGCTCTATGCTCTTTTCACCTGCGACAGCATGCAAAGCTATCGCTGAGTGGTGAACTCAGTGGTGCACAACTATAATTTAAAACATAGTACAATATACATTGACAAAATTATAACAATTAATTTGAAAGTCTCGAAATTCAACAAAATTTCAAAAGTCAAAATCTTCATTACCAATAATATAAATCATTAGTTAAAATGACTTTGAGCAAGAAATTCAATTTATCAAATCACAACTGAACATTTAAAGTAATTCTAGCAATCATGGAAATAAAGATTAATTCTAACAAAATCAATTATACATAAATCATAATTGAAATCACAATTTTTTACTATTCAAAAACCATTCTTTATCTCACTAACTATGCAAGACTAATCCATAAGGGCCATCTTCGAGGTGAGTCTAGCTCTCTATGGTCGGGGAGGTCGAATCGGATTCTAACTCCCTATGGTCAGGGAGGTTGAATCATTGTGCACAATACACATCACAATAATGAAACTTCCGAAAGGGCCATAACAAATAAAAACTTAGATCTAACCTCTAATCAGAGGAGAGTCTAAGCCTGTGCACGTACCATGGTAATCAAAACAAAGCTAACTCAATTGTCTCCTCAACAAATGAGAGAGACGGGTAATAACCTAGTCAAGCATCTATAGTGAGATACAAAACAATATCATAAATCTCTTTGTCCTTTTTGTGAGCATAAATCACAACACAATTCTATTAAAAGTCAATTCCAATATTCAATAATTTTTATGCTCATCACAATTCAAAACATAAATTTGTATTTTTTCCATGCAAATTGCCCATCACAATTCAAAACATATTCTATCAGAATTTTCCAAAATATAATTTATTCAATCCACAACAATGTTCAATAATTGTTGAAATACCATTTCACAAAGCTAAATTCATACATACTATAACAATTTCAATAATCATTAAATTAAATTCAATACTTGATAAACATAATACATAAAGAAAATAACGTCATTTAATCATATGAAATATTCAAAACAAAATCAATTAAAAACTAGTTGTGCACAAACCTCTGATGAGTCGCCTCTTGGCCTTGACTTAATGTTCCTTATGCTTTTCAATATCCTTTTTAACTGAAACACATAATTTAAAGTGTTTCAGTACTCAGTTAAATTGTTTCTGACAATAAAATCCAATATTTAAATTTTCTTGGTACCATTCCCTTCAATTCATTTCATTAGTCAACCTATAATATTGACCTTTGATGCACTCTAAGTAAGTCAATTTTAATGTTCTCAATTTGTCACATTTTATAGTCTCTAAGTATTAGTATATGTTACCAATTTCATTTTAAAGCTTATTGCATTTTATCGCCATTTTCCAGATTTCATAGCCAATGTTTACTGTCTATTGGACTAGGCTACAGTGTAAATTTAATAGATTTATCTTTATTAAACTGTTTCTCATTGTGTCTTCTTTAATTTCCTTTTTTAATCACTCCATTTGGAGTTGTATAGCTCAAGTTATGGTCAATTAACCATAACTAGGTCAAATCTAAATTTTAGTTTCCTTTTTAGGTATTTTCGGTTCTGAATTTACTAATTTATTTGGACTATTTGTAATCACATTAAGGTCTAGCATTCTTCATAAGTATTGTTGCTCTATGTCTTAGGGACAACTAGAAATTTTGCTTACCATTTTTCAAGTCTTATAGAATTCTTTATAGACAAATTGTTAACTTGGACTCAAAGGTCCTATTTTGGCATGATCCTCAATTAGGTTAATGGCTTGACCTTAAATTCTGACCTTATACATTTATAATTTGAGGAAGTTGTCTAAAACAATATTTTAGGTCTCTTTCTTAGCTTTCCAGATTGGTATGGCTCATTTAAATTGGACACTTCTAGTGGGAGATATGCTTATTTGAATTTTCTAGATTTTATGATCAATTGTGCTAATTCTAGATTTAGTGTGCCAACTTAATCAAGTTAGTTGACCTAGTTCCCTTAATTTTTGGATTTTGGTCAAATTACCAATATTGTAGATCTATGTCTTATTGAAATTTTGGGACTGATTTCATATCATTTGGAGTTCTATGGACCAAGTTATGGTCATTTTACTAATGTTGGTTAATTTGCACTTATATTGCAAAGTTTATGTCATTTTTAGGTCAAAGTCAATTCGGCCAGTTTTTGTAACCCAAATTTGGTGATCATTTAGACTTGGTAATTGGCATTTCTGAGCTTGGTGGTCTTCACCAAAGTTGTAGCCCTATGTCTAAGCTTTCCAACCATATAAATTTTAGGTCATTTGGACCTGTTTTGAGTGAGTTATGGCCAAAATACTGACTACTGTTCATATGGTCAAAATTCTGGATTTTCATGTCATGAAATTCCAGGTTTGGTCATTCTTTTAGGTCACTTCTAGGCAGAATTTTGGTAGGCTTTCAACATGAAAGTTGGCACATTTTGTGCCTAGTTTCACCTTCAATTAGCCTCATACCAATTGGAGTCACACATTTTCATTTATGGCTCAATTTACCTATTGTTTTCAACACACACAACCTGCACATGAAATAACACTTCCAATTGTCATTCCTCCTCCTCCCAAAACTATAATTCTGCATTCATGAAACTTCTATATCATTCATCACATCTCAATTGTGTCAATTTGGCCAGTTTATACAAGTCCTCAATATACATTATACAGCCTCAAGTCAACAAGACAAAACCAACCTAATATATATGAAACAACTAACTAATACATAAGAATTCAACTAGCAATTTTCACCATGTACTTCCACTAATGTATCAACACATTAAATTAATATTTACATTCTTGAAATTAACATTCTTCCATGGAATTCAAGGCTACCAAAAATTGCAATTTGCCAAGGCCTTCACTACTTCAAGCAAATCTCCAATTCACATGTTTAATCACATATATACATGATATTAATTCACTAACTCTTCAAATTAGTTTAATAAATCTTAATTCCCATGAAATTTATATAAGAATAACTCAATACCTTCCAGTTCCATGGCTGCCCAAAATTGAATAGTTCAATAACTCATCAAATCCTTAAAATTTCTTGACCAAATCACTTATCTCAAACCTCCCCAAACTTTACTTAAGAAGGAAAGGAATTTGACACTTACCTATTGTTGGAGCTTGTTAAATCTTCACCAAATCCTCTCCTTCTTGCTACCTACCTCTTTCCCATGTTGTGCAGACAAACTTTAGTGAAGAAACTTAGAAGAAATGAGGGCTTGATGATGGTGGAGTGAAGCTTCATGCATGGGTGGCCATGGAGTTTTTGGGAGAGACTTGAATTCAGCAAAGTGAGAAAATGAGGTTGAAGATGAAGTTTTTAAGTAGAAAAATCTGTCCTTAGTGGCCCTTATATACTCCACTAAATATCCCACTCAGTGCTCCATTATCTTAATTTAATATAGTTTAATTATTAAGTTTCAATTATCCCAATTTTCACCCCTTAATTTCTCTTAATTTCATTACATATTTAATTTCCTTTTTCATGGGGCTCCCAAATTTTAATGCTACTTATTTTTAATGAATATTTAGGTCAAAAGTCAACTCGAAGTGTCAAATGATCAAAATGCCCCTCTTCGGGTTGTATTTCGGATTTTTTAGTACTACCGATTTCTTTAATTTTCGTTTTTTGTTTATACTAATTATTTTTTTTTTTGACATTTCCAATGTCAATTACACCTCAGTAGACCTTTAATTATGTCCCAAAAATATTTTCCCGAGTTTCTCGCGGTCCACGGCTAGTCAACGGTCCTCGCCGTAACTTCCCAGTGCGGTCACCCATCGCTTTGGTGCCGGCTCATTTAACCTAATTTCATTTCCTCTCTTTTATTTTTCCTTAATTTTTCTTGTATTTTTTTTTATTTATTTCATCATTTTATGCTTGTTTATTATCACTGAAGTGTAGTTTCAGACATCCTGACTTGTCCGGATTGACATTAGGTCACTGGAGTAGTCGAATGTACGGACTATGTAAAGTGAGGGCGTTACAGAGAAACCACTAGCTACCCACTAGCTAATGAGAGCCCCAAATCTTTCACTAGCATAAAATTTTAAATATCAGCAATGATCTAAGCAGGCAATGAAACTATATAAAGGAAATTTAAATTAAAATAATGGTAGCTGCAGTTGCAAATTAAAAACAATCCAATGTTAGATACATATTTATGACATAAGAATAATAGAAACAATATTCAAGTTGTTAGTGCATCTTAAATGTCAACTTAAGACGAAGATATCATGTGACAATAATTTTTTAAATATTGAAATAACATAATGAAAATTTGCCTTGCAACATAAAACAAAACAAAGTTTCTCTCAATTGTAACTTGGAAGGTGAAGGTCATTTATGTTCAAGCTAAACTCCAATCGAGTTATCAATATAAAGAAACCTTTTCAATACAAAACCCCAATTATCAAGTTATTGTTGTGTTAGAACCTTAAGTAATAATAACTTAAGCAGTTCCAATCTCGTCATCCTCTACTAATCAACAAAGAGGCAGAATTTGCTAAATCTTTATTTAGTGTAATAACAACCCAATGCAATGAAATGCAAATAATAAAATAGTAGACTTAGGTAACCATAAAGCTATCTGAGAAGACGAGATGTATAAAGCTAATAATCAAAAGACAGAAGAAATCTAGAAAAAGCGAGCAAATCATAAAATTTTAATTTACAAATCCCCCATGTAGCTAGTAAACACAAATTAAAGAAAAATGATTTCATCACCTTTTGCTCTCATACATTACTTTCAAAAGATAAATTGTCAAATAAATAGAATTTAGATTAGCAATGGTAGTAGGAAGTCCATAGTGCTTGAATTGCTTCCATTTCTAAAAAAACATTATATATATATATTTGTCTAAAACGAAATGATACCCAAATACAATGCCAAATGTGAAGAGCTGATGTGAGGAGAGTACCCAAATACGTCACAACATGATGCGCACACTATTATTATGAAGGATGCATTTGGTACGCACCGTTAATTGATAATTATCCCCATCCTAAATACTTATATGATAATTTTGACAAATAAACAATAAAACTATGTGTCATTTCGCTAATTAGATGAACTCATATCTACAGTAATTGTTTTAGTAATTTGTGCTATAAATATCTTTTATATTTAATTTTTTGTTAGTATTTTTCTAATAATTATTATTAGTACTTTTTTATGATATTTTTATATTAATTTTTTAGTACTAATTTTTCATTAATAATTTATTATTTTAATAATCTTTTGAAAATTTTATTTATTTGAATTTTTATTTGTTATTTAGAAATTTAATTTTTTTTATAATTTTTTTTTAAATTAGCAACCAACTTTTCGGTTGTTAAATCAATTATAAGTAGTAACCAATTTACAAAATGGCTACAAAACATAGAGAAAAAAAATGTAATGGGGACAGCTAAAGGAGAAAGAATGGAAAGAAAGACAATAAAAGAAAGAGAAATGAGGTTGGGTGAGAGAATAATAATGGAGCTGAGAAAATTTTTTTCTTTTTGTCATGTCATATGGTAACGTGTAAATTGGTTATCAAAGGTAGAAAAAGATTTTATTATTATTTAAATTAAAGTTAGGACAAATTAAAGTTTAAGAAGAGTGCTCTTACAACATCTTAAGTTTACAGACAACATGAAATTTATCCTAAAAAACAAACATTGTTTTTATAAAGAGTTACTGAATTATTTTGGACAAAATAATCTAAGCACTAGCAAACGAAAATGGCATACACTTGTTCCACCCAATGGACCTAGATAGCTTGAAGGAAAAGAAAGAAATATTAACCTAAATTAAAAATAAAAATTGGTAATTAAAAGTTTTAAGGAATGTATAGCATGTTGGAATACAAGAACAAAGGAGATATGGTTGTAAGATGATATAAAGGACAAAAACCTCAAATTGACTCGGTCAACCTAAATTTTGGCTATACTAACCTACATTGCAGGTCTTCTGCATCTATGCATTACTTGATCAAGTCAATTTAATATCAACCGGGTTAAGCATACTACTCATCGTAATCAATTTAAAGGTTCAAGGCATAACCATTTTTTAATTTGAAGGGTATGTTATTAAGTATGGCAAATGAAATGAAATATCACTACATTGGAACTACACTTGGAATGTGATTCCTTCTAAACAGACAATCATTTAGGGAAGGAAAAACCCATCAAGCCTATTTTCTCATATATTCAAGAGTTATGGAGGTTTGCCAGTTCCTCCCATATTGCCATTGAAATCTGACAAAACACAAACACCTTATTGGTTGCTCCCTGTATTCTATTGCTGAAAACTGAGAAACCACCAACTACCTGCTAACTAATGAAAGCCCCAAATCTTTCACCTATATAAATTTTTAAAGATTAACAATGATCTAGGCAGGCAATGAAACTAAATAGAGGAAATTTAAATTAAAATAATGCTAGTTGCTGCTGCAAATAAAAAACATAAATAATAGAAATAATATTCAAGTTGTCGGTGCATCTTAAATGTCAACTTAAGACATAGAATACCATGTGGCAATATTTTTTAAATACCGAAATAACATGATGAAAATTTGCCTTGCAAAATAAAACAAAACAAAGTTTCTCTCAATTGTAACACAGAAAAGAGCATAGAAGGGGAAAGTCATTTTATGTTCAAGCCAAACTTCAACTAAGTTATCAATATAAAGAAACATTTTCAATACAAAACCCCAATTATCAAGTTATTGTTGTGTTAGAACCTTTAATAATAATAACTTAAGCAGTTCCAATCACATCATCCTTTACTAAGCAACAAAGAGGCAGAATTTGCAAATTTTTTTATTCTTCCCATTTAGTGTAATAACAACCCCAATGCAATGAAATGCAAATAATAAAATAGTTAACTTAGGTAACTGCAAAGCCATCTGAGAAGATGAGATGCATAATGAAGGAGCAGAAGCATGTTGGTAGGTTAATTAAAACATTGAATTTCAAAAATTTCTTCTAGGATTTCATGCATCATGCTATATCCATTATGCACCTAATTGATTTCAATGTTCAATTGCATATTAAAAAACTTTTAATATGCATTATAATCTACATTTGCCATTTAAGATTTTTGAATTAACAAATTAATTCATTAGAACCGTAGATTAGAAGAATAAGATGTGCACTAACCTTTTGATGCACTGTAGATGTAATTGGTACTTTTGTGAAGCACCTAGGACTCCAAATGTTGTCCCTCTAGCTTGTCCACACCAAGATCACCAATGGCAGCCCCTAAACCAGCTTCCCAAGCCTTGCCAATCAATTAGAAATTAGGGATTTTCCTTTAGAGAGGTTGTAGATGTGTATAGGACACTAAAAATAATTTCTAGCAATTTTAATTCAAAAGAATTTGGGCAATTCTCTTTGATTTGATGAGAGAAGAAGAAGAAGGGGAGAAGAGTGCTCTAGGGGTGGCGGCACACTTGGAGAAAGAAAGAAAGAAATTGTTTTTATTTTTCTTTTCTTTTCCTTTTATAATTAGGTCATCACTCAAAACCCTTGCCACATGTCATCACCTAATTGCATCTTATTTTTAATTGACCTAATCACATTAAGCCAAGTGTCAAAGCTAGATTTAATCTTGACTTTGATCACCTTGCATGGTAGGAAGACAAATAGCAAACTTTTATGGTGCCATGTGTCACCATCTCATGGTGCCACATGTCACCCTGTGAAATAACCAAATTACTCCTGTGTTGTAATTTTGAGTTCTCAACCTAAAATCATTATTTCTCCTCTTCTAATCAATTTATATCAAATATAAATTAATTAATTAATCTCTATTAATTAATTTCTCACAATTAAATTCATATTTAAACACTTTAAATATAAATTTAACTTATGCTATACATCCACGTGCTTGTCATAAGTGTCACTGGTTCGGCCTACTTATCATATATAAGTGCCTATCATGTTTGTTATATGGCATGAGACTCACCATTTCATCTTATTTATATCTCAAATAAATAACTTGGAAACAAACATGATTACAATCTTTCTGGATAAGTCATGTCCTTATTGTGAAGTATCCTCGATTGTGAACTAATTTATGATACTTTGTGCTAGAAATACTATCACTCATATTCTTAACAACTTAAGAATAGAATTTCTAACAAAATATCAATGGACCTTTTCTATTACACATAAATATATTATGTAAACGGAAAAGTGAAATTGCCTTTTATTAATAAAATATGTACTAGATACATACAAAATGATATGCTTTAGGGCATACTACTAAGAATCTCCCACTAGCACTAGAGCCATTCATTACAATATCTTAGACCCATCTTCTCAAGATATCGGTCTAACTGAGCTTGTGACATAGGCTTAGTGAATGGATCAGCTGGATTTTCAGCTGATGCTATTTTCTGCATGGCTACATCACCTCGCCCAACTATCTCTCTGATAATGTAGTAGCGCCTTTCTATGTGTTTGGATTTCTATTGAGACTGGGGTTCCTTATCCAAACAGCCTCTTTTGCAGCATATGATGCAACAATACACTTAGCCTCTATAGTGGAATCTGCAGTCGTACTTCACTTGGAACTCTTTCAACTGACTGCACCTCCATTACAAATGAACACAAACCCAAAGGTAGACTTTCTATTATTGATTTCTGATTGAAAATCAGAATCAGTATAATCATCCAATTGCAAGTCACCACCTCCATAAATCAAGAATAAATCCTTAGCTCTTCTCAAGTATTTAAGGATATTCTTGACAGCTATCCAGTGTTCCAAACCTGGATTGGATTGAAACCTGCTAGTCAAACTAACAGCATATGCGATATCCGGCAAGTTATTTCACATTATGTGCTATTTGTATTTTATAACATTTTCATGTCACTTGTAATGGGAAATATAGATCCCATATACAAATTCATGTTATTTTAGTTTATTCCATATCATGTACCAAGTTATTTCATGAATCTTTTCAAGGTCCATATTTGGTGTCTTATCTTCACCTAACAAAATGGCCAGGATGTAGTCACTGTTTGGCTACACTTCCTTCATGGAAGTTGTCTCTCTATGTCTTGTCATTATTTTTCTTTTTGAATCATGTCATTTGGAGTTTTAGAACTCAAGTTATGGTTAAATAACCATAACTGGTTCATTGTCTATTTCTGGATCTAGAATTAGGCAGATTCTGGAGTCCATCTTTGTCTAATTAATTGGACATGTTACAGCCACTTTTACGCCTAGTGTTCTTCATAGAAATTGTTACCCTATGTCTTATGGTCACTCAGAATTTTGAATTACAATTTTTTCAAGTTTTGTATAACTATTTATAGCCATTTAACTAACCAGGACTTATGTACCCTATGTCATCAGAATTCTAGGTTCATATCAGTAGTTTTGACTCCTATTTTAGGGTCCTTACGCTTATAATTTGGGGAAGGTTCCTGAATCAAAGTTAGAGCCCTATTTCTTAGGTTTCCAAAACAGTTTGGCTCATCCCAATTAGAGTTTCCTAGTGGGAGATATGACTAAAACACTGTTCTAGGATCAAGTGGTCACTTAGGCAATTTCTAGAATTTACATACTAACTTGACCTAGCAAATTGACCTAGTTCTCTTGGTTTCTGGGTTTTGGTCAAAATATAAATGTTGTAGATCTATGTCTTATAGAAATTTTTTCACTGATTTTATTGCATTTGGATTTTTGTAGACCAAGTTATGGCCATTTTTTCAAAACTAGTCGGATAGGCTTATGTCCAGTAAATTCTGGGCAGTATGGTTCTGGACAGTTTTGTTAATCTAACTTGTGCTAGCAATTTGATTTGATTAGAGGCAATTCTGGGTTCTGTGTTCTTCATGAAAGTTGTACTCATATGTCTAACCTTTCCAATGCCACAAAAATCAGGAAATGAAGAAGATGACTCTTTTTAGTTAATTTGTCTCATTTTGTCTTCTTTTATTTTTCTTCTTATCCCTAGTATGCATTTGTTAAATTTTCATTGGTCAATTATTTTAAGTGATGTCATTGTACATCATAATTCACTTACTTTTTTTTTTTATTTTCTTTCTTTTCTTTTCTTTTCCCATTTTCATTACATCATTCACAATTTAATTTATTTTATGTATTTTATTCTCACTTATTCTAGTTGACATTTAGGTTAAAATTCAACTCTGGGGTTGAAATGTCCAAAATGCCTTTTGTTTTGCTCATCAGGTTATTTTTTGTCTATACCGATAAATAAATTCTCCTAAGTTTTCTTTAACATTTCTAATTTCATTTATATTTCAATAAACCTCTAATTAAGTCCCAGAAATTATTTCCTAGGGTTTCTCGTTTGAGTGCAGGGTGAATCGCCTTCACGTCGATTTCGATGGAGTCACCCATCGCCGTGATTTCGGCTTATTTAACCTACTTGTACTTCATTTCTTTCATTTTTCTTAATTTTACTTAGTTTTAGTTTAGTCAATTTATGTTTTCTCATTCTAGTTTGAGTGTAGTTCTAGACATCCTGGCTGTCCAAACAGACATTAGTCATCGAGAATAGTAGAATGCATGGACTACCTAAAGTGAGGGCGTTACACATTTCTCCAGATGATGTGGCATGATTGTAGCCACTCAAATCAACAACAAGATAATCAAACCTAAAGATTTGGACATTCGAGGGGGAATGAAGGGAACTAATGATGCTCCTTGCCTAAGGGGCCTTCCCCCGAAGCATGCTCACCAAGTGGGTGGGAGATCATACCAAACATGATTCTCTGATACTCGCCTGACGAGTTAGAATCTTAATTCAAAGATAACTCCTAACATAATAAAGACTTTACTAACAGATATTCGAGATATCTAGAGATTTTAACCCCCTATCAATACAACACTCCTAATCCCAATAGGAGTCTAACCAATGCCTATATATATAGGAAGATTGATCAATACATGGGATCTGACTCTTACTCTCTCAACTCTTCATTCTCATTCTCTATAATCCAACATTGACTTAGGCATTATAACAGTGGTTAACTAACCTATCCGGTGTGCTCTTAATTTGCAGATCCGTACTCATGGAGATTCCTATGACAGCATCAATAATAAAGTAAATATTTTTTAATGAATTAATAATACTTATAAAGTTAAGAATATAGGATTATAATATGATTTTTATTATAAGTAAATTACTATTAAAACAATACTAAAATTTTAATTAATATTAATTGTAGTAATATTGTAAATTAAAATTATTTGTAGATTTAACAATGAATAAGTCATCATTAACATTATTAGCGATAAATTTACATTGAATAGATAATTATTGAAAGTATTAGCTATGAATTATTTATTGTTAAAAATCATTAGCAATCAATTTGTATAGAATCTCACTATTGAAAATATTAGTGATAGATAAGTTTGGATAAAGTATTAGCAACAATTTTGTATAAAATAACTTTTCATTGCTAAAATTATTAGCAATGATATTATTATTGCTAAAGATAATTTGTGGCAGATTTTTAGGATAAATTTTAACAATTATCCCTGAACATATATAGTTACAACACTACAGTCCTTTAATTTTAAAATATAATATAAAACTCCTTAAACTTTCAAATTTTGTATAGTAAAATCTCTGACTTTCAATTACTGATTTTTCAGTTAGAAACTGATGTGAATAGTTCACGCATGACACTTAGTCAATATTTCTCTCTCCTCTCTTATATAAAGTGTAAAATTATTCTCTTTATGCATGAAAAATTATTCTGTCTATACAAAGAAAAATAATTCAATTTCTATATGGCTTGAGAGAGAAAAGAGAAATACTGACTAAGCTCTATGCTGAAAGTGTCCAGATCAACGTCCAACTGAAAAACTAATAATTGGAGGTTAGAAGAATTTTACTGTACAAAATTTGAAAGTTGATAGATTTTATGTTACATTTTTAAGTTGAGAGACTGTAATGTTACAATTAGATAAGTTCAGGGACAATTATCAAAATTTATCGCAGATTTTATCATTAATTTATTATTTAGGTATTAATTTCTTCTTATTTTAATTAAATAATTTTTATAAAATTTTTTATTTAATTAAAATTAAATATCAAGAGATTAAAAATTTTAAATTTATAAAGATTTTAAAATTAATTTAAATAATAAAATTATAATTATAATTAGTTTGTTAAATGGTGGACATTTTGATAAATTCAATTTACCTTTATATTATTATTTTTTATTAAAAGCAAAAACCTAGATTGCCTCACCGTTTTTAATAGGAAAAAAAAAAAAAAATGAAAGTTGCAGCAATCAATTTGCGTTTTCAGCTCTCTGCTTATTGTCACGGCAGCGCCCCCACTTTCTCCGTTTCTCCCTCCGTCGCCATCCTGTCACCAGTTGCTACCTGATGTCTGTCTCCTCTTCCTTGTCCCTCACCATCGGCGATGCCCGAGCGTCCGATTAATTTTTTTTTTATTATTATTTTCAGCTGCCTAATGGTCCATCGCAATACCAGATCTCCTCTCAGTACCAGAACGCCAGACGAACAGCAACCTGCGAACTGAACCCTTTTTTTATCTGGGTTTGTTGATTGGTTTTTAATTTCTGAGAAAATTTGTTGAAGATATACACTGCTGTCTGTACATTCTTTTTTGGTCATTAATTGCGTATGAATGCTGCAGGGTGAATATTGATTCAGAGAAGATTTGTTGAGGTTTCTTTCAGATCTGAGAACACCTCTCAGAAACTGAGGTTTGATAACTCAAAAACCTTAGCCGCAGAATTTTTGGTTGCTGGTGTTGTTTTCTTCAATATTTGAGTTGGAGAAGTTGATTTATATTCACGTTTTGAGGTTGGGAGAATCTTTGTATGAATCAGATGATGTAGATAGTGGCTATAGGGACGCAACAAACGATTGGTATTTGTTGAAACAAAACGATGGTAATAATGGTGTTGAGATTCAATTCTCGAGAGTTTTCGAGGATATAAATCAAGTTAACCACCCAGGTCCTGCACTTGTGGGCGCCGATTGTGCAGTTATTGGTTCTTTTATTTACGTCATCGGTGGCCGCAGTAACCTGACTGAGATATATTTGGCGCGCTGTGGTGGTGATGGGTGCAAGGAGATACGGTGTCTAGACACGAGAAATGCTAGAGATGGTTGGAAGACTTGTTTTGCTTTGCCATTCGCTTTCAGTGGAGGTAGGTCTGCCGTTGTTGACGGTCGTTGGTTGTACCTGTTTGCTGGTAACCGCCATGATGGTTTTCGCAACCCGGACCCTTGGGGTTTTGCTTTGAATGTTGTTGACAGCAACAAAGGTGAAGTCGAAGTAAGAAAGATAATCAAACCGCATTTATCTCGTTTTTATCCAATTGCTTCAGCATCTTTGTCCCCAGGTACACTCATTGCCTATATGGCGGATGAACGCATTTTGTATCAATTAGATTGCTCAAATGGCTCTTGGACTGTCTACCAGAAGGACTTACCTTATGGTTCTTATCCATTTCTCGGTTGCATCACACTTTCAGATGATGGAATTCTTTATACGTACGATACTATAAACATGCGCTTGGATTCCTATGATGTTGCAAACAGAAAAGAACTTCCTTCGGTTGATCTTCCCCGGTCCTTTTGGTTTGGTCGTGAG
The DNA here is from genome assembly GCF_030052815.1 of Hevea brasiliensis. Lineage (NCBI taxonomy): Eukaryota > Viridiplantae > Streptophyta > Magnoliopsida > Malpighiales > Euphorbiaceae > Hevea > Hevea brasiliensis. The sequence goes on from NC_079501.1 coordinate 86,242,928, forward strand.
GAAGATGTCGAGCTCATTGTCCTTGCTAAGGACAGGTTCTGCGTTATATGGCATGATGATGGTTATGATGTCAATGAAATATGCATTTATTATACTAGATTCTCAGTTTCTTATGATCTACCTAAGACCACTGCCACTGTTGAGGATAGCAGGGCTTTTCCAATCAGAGGCGTCGAAATACTCAATATTGTAACTCTGTAAGTTGATTATTCTTCCTTCTCCTTGTTCATAGTTATTTTCCGGATTGGCATCTCTTCAATATTCATTGAGCTGAAATGTGATAAGAGTAAGGAACCTGTTCAGGGGAAATAAGCAGAAAAATGGAATAGAGAAAAAGAATATGTGGGGAAAAAGAGAGATTTTATTCAAAATGATGTCAAGAGTCCAGGTGGATACAAGTAATCTGGATCAATCAACTAGAATTCACTCTTCTCGCAACCCAGCAGTAATGATTACTGCCTCCAAGCTCAAACAAAGCTGGAAAATTACAATTCAAAATTCCCTGCCTTACCTCACTATACCTTATGCTTTTAATAGCCCTCTCAAGCACCTGGCATCACATGTCCCTCCCGAATTTGAGCTAGCCAATCATTCTTGCTCATTCCAAAAGCCTCTAGATCTTTCTTGCTTCTTCTAGAGTAAACCACCCAAGTCCTTTTAGCCCTTTCCTTTGGTTCTGGTGAACCCTCTTTTGCGCGACAAAATGGCATTTTGCTTTTTCAACCTTTTTATGAATTGGCCTATGTTTGATCCGGTATTGCCTGATTAATGTTTTGCCATGTTTCGTGGTATGGGTATGGTTCTCAATGTTTCATGGTCTGGATATGGGTACGGGATAAGTTAGGGTAGACTTAATTAACACGCAGTATGGGATCACGATACACTTAAATTTGTTATGAATTAAATGCATGAAAAATATACAATTCAAGGCAATTATTTTATAAACTTTAAATTATATGTATATGTAAATTCAAATAGTAAAAGCAAAAAATTCAGTAATTCTAATTCGTCTTGATTTAACTTTTAATTTATTGTGATAAAGCATATTCTTTTATAGAATTCGCCAATTTAAGTGTTTAGGCATGTAAAAGAATCGTGTTTGGATACAAAGAGTCAGAAATGTGATACAAGGTCAGTAGGAGTGATTTAGGTAACACTGTTTGATCACTTCCATTTGAAGTCAGCCTAGAAATTTTTAAAAATTTTCTGTTATGTTAACATTCTGTTTTTGTTTTGTATTTTCCCTTTTTTTGTAGTATATTTGCTGTTACGAAAATGAATGCTTTAATTTTATTTTGAGCTTCACTTTTATAGATTTTTAATTTAAAAAAGGAAGAAATACTTAGATTTGCTGGTGAAATTTTGGTCTTTGGTGGTCATTTGATCAAATTGTTAGATATTGTAATTACTAACTAAACAACAACTTCAATTCAATTAGTTTTTATGTTTTGAGTATAAAATTATAATAGTAAGACATGGAAGTACCCCAGTGCCAAAGTATCTCATTTCTGTGCCAAATCAGAAATGGCTAGCAAATTGGTATTATATCCTTGCCTTGGGCATGCATAGAGGGGTCAATGTTCAAATGTCCAAAATTGCTATTGAAATGGCATCAGCAACCTTGATGCCACTCTCCTTATTTATGTCCATTGTTGTGCATGTCTACAGGGATCCACATTCAGATGCAATGGCGAATGACTTGAGCTGCAACAGTGGAGTTGATAATTAGAAGTTGGTAGGGACAAACAATGATGAAACGTGTGATTGGAGGAATTTACAAGTTTTGGCAGTTCATATGAGTAATTGGAGAAACCTAGTTGAAATTTGGTTAGAATAAGAAAGTAAATCATATGATTTGCAAACTGGCAACTCTAATTTAGCTTCTGTATGAAGTGTGGTCATCTTGCAAAATAAGATATGTTTTTTCATGTTGATTTTCTGTACGGCCATATTTGAGGTTCTGTGTGGATATGGCAATGATGATTGCTTTTCAGCGTGAGTTCCCTTTTGGCTGGTTTGTTGCATTATTTTATCTTGGCTCACTCTAAATCAAAATGAACTGTGTGGACATTGGGAAGGTGAGCCTTTATACGTTAATGGAGCTATTAATTCATAGTTATTAAAGAGGCACGCCTCAGGCTCGAGGTTCACTAGGCTTAAATCCTGGAGCCTTATGCTCTTAGATGTGCACCTTTGTTCCAGACACAAGGTTCTAGAAAGGTATGTCTTTTTTATTTCCTTCTTTAGCTAGCAATTTCGTTAGCAAAAAGGACTATTACTTAAACTCAAACTAGCAAATACAATTCAAGATATATGCCAAAGAAGAAAAAGAAAAGCATCACTTTTATATGACTTTTATGGATTTTTTAAATTTTTTACTTTTTCGCCTTACCTTGCTCAGGCGCGCACTCATGCTTTGCATCGCGCGCTTAGGATTCAAGACTCCTTAGTGTGCCTTGAGCCTTTAATAACTATGTGTTAATTTAGTGGACTAATTAAAATGAAATAGTTTTATTTATAGATCAATTTTCTTTTTGGAAAGTTTGTTCTTACAACATTTTAATAATGGCGTCTTTTTGGCCTATTTGTGTATTTGGTTGATATCAGAGTGTTTAAATTAAACAAATTTTTGGCTGTGTTGTGTTTGGTTTATAATTGTTGCGTTTCAACAATATTTCGAGCACATTTGCTGCATCCCTAATTATTGACATTGTGAGAAAAGCCCACATTGGTCTTGCTTGGTTCAGCGGTCTGGGGTAGTTGATAGTATGTATTTGATAAAATTTATGAATCTAACTGTTGCTGATAGTGGATTATACTTTATTTTTTATTATCAATAGTGTAGTAGTAAAATTTACTGCACTTGTAAAGGAAAATTGAGATTTAATTCTTAGAAAATATATTATAAGGAGCAGCAATGAATTTCTTTGGATCATATGCGAATATAAAAAAAAAAAATTGCTTTTAGTTTAAATTATATTATCTTTTTATTTAAAGAGTTTTTATAATGTTTACATCAACAAGTTGTTTATAACTCAAACTCAAACTCAACTAAGCCTTTATCCCAAAAATTTGGGGTCGGCTATATGGATTCGCTTTCTCCACTCCGAACGATTTTGGGTTAAATCCTTAGAAATGTGTAATGCTTCTAGGTCATGTTGTACTACTCTCCTCCAAGTCAATTTAGGTCTACTCCTTTTTTTCTTTCTATCCTCTAACCTAATGTGCTCTACTTGTCTAACTGGAGCCTCCGTATGTCTACGCTTCACATGACCAAACCAGCTCAATCTCCCTTCTCTCAACTTATCTTCAATTGGCACCACTCCTACCTTTTCTCTAATACTCTCGTTACGGACTTTATCTAGTCTAGTATGGCCACTCATCCACCTTAACATCCTCATCTCTGCAACTCTTATCTTAGATGCATATGACTCTTTCAGTGCCCAACACTCACTACCATATAACATAGCCGGTCGTATGGCTGTATAGTAAAATTTTCTTTTCAATTTATTGGGAATCTTACGATCACATAAAACTCCCGTGGCACGTCTCCACTTCAACCATCCGGCTTTAATCCTATGACTAACATCCTCCTCACATCCCCCATCTACTTAAAGGACTAAGACTAGATATTTAAAGTGATTACTTTGGGACAGTATCACTCCATTCAAACTAACTCATTCCCTATCACCAGTTTGGCCTTCACTGAACATGCAATGCATGTATTCTGTCTTCGTTCTACTTAACTTAAAACCTTTGACTCTAGAGTACTTCTCCAAAGTGCTAGCTTTCTATTGACTCCTTCTCGTGTCTCATCTATCAAAACAATATCATCCGCAAACATCATGCACCAAGGAATACTCTCTTGTATATGTTTTGTCAGTTCATCTAAAACTAATGTAAAAAGGTAAGGGCTTATGGCTAATTCTTGGTGTAATCCAATTGAGATTGGAAAATCTCTTGTGTCCCCTCCCACTGTGCGCACAATAGTAGTTGCTCCTTCATACATATCTTTCAATACTTGTATGTACCTAATAGATACCCTCTTTTGTTCTAACACATTCCATAAGACCTCTCTTGGAACACTATCATAAGCTTTCTCCAAATCAATAAAAACCATGTGTAGATCTTTCTTCACATCTCTATATTTCTCCATCAAGCTTCTAATGAGAAAGATCGCTTCCATAGTCGAACGATCGGGCATGAAACCAAATTGATTGAGAGAGATAGAAGTATCATGACGTAGTCGATGCTCTACAACTCTCTCCCACAACTTCATAGTATTTAATTCCCCTATAGTTTGAGCAACTCTGTATGTCTCCCTTATTTTTAGAAATAGGTACTAAAATACTCTTCCTCCATTCATTAGGCATTTTCTTTGAGTTTATAATCTTATTAAATAATTTAGTTAACCATCCCACTCCCATATCTCCCAAATACTTCCACACTTCAATTGGTATTTCATCGGGTCCACAGGCTTTACCCACTTTCATTCTCTTAAGTGCTTCCTTTACTTCTAAAGATCTAATCCTTCTAGTATAATTCACATTCTTTTCTATTGTTCTATAACCTATGTTCACGCTATTACCATTTTGACTATTATTAAAGAGATCATTAAAATAATTTCTCCATCTTTCTTTAATGTCCTCATCTTTCACCAACACTTTTCCTTCTTTGTCCTTAATGCACCTAACTTGATTGAGATCTTGACATTTCCTTTCTCTCCTCCTTGCTAATCTATAAATATCTTTCTCCTCTTCTTTAGTTCCAAGTTTCTCATATAACTTTTCAAAGGCCTGTGCTCTTGCTTGACTAACTGCCTTTTTTGCCTCTTTCTTTGCTATCTTGTACTGTTCATATGCCTCATTATTATCACATTTAGGTAATTTCTTATACCATTCCCTCTTTCTCTTCACTGCCTTTTGTACTTCCTCGTTCCACCACCATCTCTCTTTTGAGGGTGGTCCATGTCCTTTAGACTCTCCAAGTATTTTTTTAGCTACTTCTCTAATCTTTGATGCCATCTGTATCCACATATCATTGGCCTTCATATCCAGCTTCCATACTTCGGACTCGAGAAGCTCATTTTTTAACTTCACTTGCTTTACTCCTTTAAACTCCCACCACTTTGTTCGAGCTACACTATTTCTTCTGACCTTACTTGAATTGTTCCGAAACTTGACATCCAAGACCACCAACCGATGTTGACTTGTTAAAGCCTCTCCTACAATGACCTTGCAATCCTTGCATAGAGCTCTATTTGTCTTCCTAGTTAAGAGAAAGTCGATTTGGCTTCTATGTTGCCCACTTTTGAAAGTCACTAAATGTGACTCTCTTTTTATAAAGTAGGTATTTGCTAGTATTAGGTCGTATGCCATAGCAAAATCCAGGATGCTTTTCCTCTCCTCATTTCGACTGTCAAAACCAAAACCTCCATGAACATTCTCATAACCTTGTCTATCACTTCCTCTACATATCCATTCAAATCTCCACGAATGAAAACATTCTCTTCATTCGGTATGCTTTGCATTAAATCATCCATATCTTCCCAAAACCTTTGTTTACTCTCACTGTCTAGTCCTATTTGTGGGGCATAAGCACTAACTATATTTATTGTTTCTCCTTCTAGTACTAGCTTTACTAGTATAATTCTATCTCCTACTCTTTTCACAGCTATTACTGCGTCTTTCAATGTCCTGTCTATGATTATGCCCACTCCGTTCTTGTTTCCCTCCTTTCCTGTAAACCACAGTTTGTACCCTGAATTACCCACTTCCTTACTTTTCTCTCCTACCCATTTAGTCTCCTGAATGCAAGCAATATTCACCCTTCTCCTTTCTAAGGTATCCACAAGCTCCATTAATTTTCCTGTAAGTGACCCAACATTCCAAGTACCAACCCTGATCCTCCTCCTATCCTGCTCCTTCCTAATTGGTCTCCTTCTATGATATCTTCTATTGTTTTCTATGTCTATCTTGTGTTCTGTTCAATTATTTATTCTACTATCTGTCCTATGGACTAACTTCTTTACCCACACCCGTCCATGATGTGAGAACTCTTGCTCACTTAACACCACACTCGGGTGCCAGCATGGCGCGTCGCTTTCGGTGAACGCCCTACACCCTTGCATATTTCTCACTACACCCGGGTTCCGATGTAGCGCGTCGTTAGTAGAGGACGCCCCAACATCAACAAGTTGTTTATACTTATAAGAAATAATGGATAAACATAAAAATATTAATAATAATTGAACTAGGTAATAAATGTTTATCATTATATGATAAAAATTATGTATATGAATAGAAAAATAATTATATTTAAAAAAATAAATTTTTAATTTTTATATATGTTTATAATAAATTAATAATTATAGGATTATTTTAATAGTAAAATAAATAATATAATATATATTCTTATTAGTCATATATAATTCTATCAAACACTTAATATATGTAAATTATTATCAGCTATTAAATATATCTAACAATTACATTAAATAGATTATTAGTGTCTGAATTATAGTGTTATTAATAATTTAGTCTTTGTATTTTTAAAGTTTTTTTTTTAGTCATTCTTTTTTGTTTCAGTTACTAGTTGGTCTTATTTATTTTATATCAACAATAGTCTGGCATTCAAAATTGGCACTTAAATCGATTAGGATATGCTTCAAGTTTTCTTAGTCTCCAATTAGACCTATGAAGCGAAATGGGTTAAGATTTTTTGAAAATGAAGCGTTTTAAATCGGTGCTTAAAACAACGGAGATATGCTTCAAGTTTTGGTTGATGAACTTGTGGACTTTTGGGATTGCAGGCTGGGTTTCTTCTGATGATAACTCCAACCATAATAATGTGCCTCGTATAGCCTCTCTGACTAAGCCGCCACTACCACTTCATCTAGTGAGTCTATCGCTCCCTCTTAGTCTGCTCCAATTCCTCGCTACCATGGCCCATTTAGCAACTTGCAAGTAGAAGAAGAAAAACCTACCACTAGAGGTCACGGGTAATTTGCCACATGATCATTTCACTTGGAAACTAGTTATTAGAGGTCATATGTACTTTTATATTACTTTGAATTTCGGATACTTTTTTATTACAAATTATAGTTGAAGTTGTTTTATATCATACACTTTAAGTCAGGTACCATGGGTGTGATTTACCTTTCTTCACGACTCTTTTAACTTAAATAAACCTAATTTTATGATTGTAGTTAATTTTACTAAAAAAAAATGTTTTTGTGCAGAGAAAATTCGCCATTAAAAATTTATATTTCGCCAAAAAAGATTTAATAAAAATAAAATCACTATTAGTTCGTCATAAATGTTACGACACAAAAGATTTCAATGGAAAAATAAGAAAATTTTTTTTTAGAGGCAAACTTATTTCCCCACTAAAAGAACATAATTTTCCCACTAAAATAACATAATTTTTTCATAATATTATAAGTAAATCCATTGATTTGAACTATTTTTGAGGATATATTAGCCGATCACAATGCAATTCTCAACATTATTACTTTTTAACTTTATAAAAATTGTTAATTATCTAAAAATCACACTATATACAAATATCAATCAATACAAAAAATTTAAAAAATTTGTCACAAATAAAATAAATAAAATATTGGAAAAAATGATATCTTTGTTAAATCATAAAGTTCATAAATTTAATAAATTACAAGGAAAAATATACACTTACATGACAATTGAAGCACTAAAAAAATCCAATATACTGTCATCTTTCATCCATATATCAGAGCTCTAAAAAATCCATCAATGTTTATCTAATTGCCTAATTATGAATTACAGTATTTCTTCCATACTCGAACAAATAACCTACAAAGTGAGAAGATGAGATAAATTAGTGAAGTAGAGAACGATCTGTTAAAGTGCAGAGAATTAACAAAAAAACAAAAAAAACAAAAAGTACATCCAAATGGTTATTAAAGGCATCTCAAGCTGTTGTCCATGGGAGCACTACTAATTGACATCAATTAACAGTGAATAAGCATATCTCAAGACTTGTTAACCTCACATTATGCTAAATTTATACATAATGGCCTCATATTGCATTCCTTATAAAATCAATATAAATCATATAAACAAGAATCATATATTAAAATTATGTATTCACAATTAAAAAAAGTGAAGCATGGACATAAATCATGCCTCAAAACACAAAATATCAAATTCTATATTAGCTAGAAATGAATCTCATCAATTTCATCAATTTAAAAGGGAAAAAAAATATAGGAACTCTAAAGAAAATTATGTGGACAAACATGAAGATGTCAAGTTAAACCAAGAAGGAAACAAAGGATTTACCAATAGCAAAGCAATAGGTACCCACCACATTCGTTGGATCGCCACTTTCAACTTCTTACTCTCCTTTTGAATTTTGATCCAAGCTTTATAAATCTAATAAATAGAAGATGCATATTTGCATAAAAATAACTTTTCATTGCTAAAACTATTAGCAATGATATTATTATTGCTAAAGATAATTTATGGCAGATTTTTAGGATAAATTTCAATAACTGTCCCTGAACATATATAATTGTAATACTACAGTTCTTCAACTTTAAAATATAACATAAAACTCCATAAACTTTCAAATTTTGCATAGTAAAATCTCTGACTTTCGATTACTGATTTTTCAGTTAGAAACTGATATTAATAGCTCCCGTATAATATTTAGTCAATATTTCTCTATCATCTCTTATGTAAAGTGTAAAATTATTCTCTTTATGCATGAAAAATTATTCTGTCTATAGAAAGAAAAATAATTCAATTTATATATTGCTTGAGAGAGAAAAGAAAAATACTGACTAAGTTTTATGCTGAAAGTGTCCAGATCAGCGTCCAACTGAAAAACTGGTAATTTGAGGTTAGAAGAATTTTACTATGTAAAATTTAAAAGTTGATATATTTTATTTTACATTTTTAAGTTGAGAGACTGTAATGTTACAATTAGAGAAGTTCAGAGACAGTTATCAAAATTTATCCCAGATTTTTATCATTAATTTATTATAGAATATATAAATAATACTTTTTATTTTTACTTATTAATTTCTTCTTATTTTAATTAAATAATTTTTATAAAATTTTATATTTAATTAAAATTAAATATCAAGAGATTAAAAATTTTAAATTTATAAAGATTTTAAAATTAATTTAAATAATAAAATTGTAATTATAATTAGTTTGTAAAATGGTGGACATTTTAATAAATTCAATTTATCTTTATATTATTATTTTTTATTAAAAGCAAAAACCTAGATTGCCTCACCGTTTTTAATAGGAAATAAAAAATGAAGGTTGCAGCAATCAATTTGCGTTTTCAGCTCTCTGCTTATTGTCACGGCAGCGCCCCCACTTTCTCCGTTTCTCCCTCCGTCGCCATCCTGTCACCAGTTGCTACCCGATGTCCGTCTCCTCTTCCTTGTCCCTCACCATCGGCGATGCCCGAGCGTCCGATTAAATTTTTTTTTTGTTATTTTCGGCTGCCTAATGGTCCATCGCAATACCAGATCTCCTCTCATTACCAGATCGCCAGACGAAGAGCAACCCGCGCACTGAACCCTTTTTTTATCTGGGTTTGTTGATTGGTTTTTAATTTCTGAGAAAATTTGTTGAAGATATACACTGCTGTCTGTACATTCTTTTTTGGTCATTAATTGGGTATGAATGCTGCAGGGTGAAATTGATTCCGAGAAGATTTGTTGAGGTTTCTTTCAGATCTGAGAACACCTCTCAGAAACTGAGGTTTGATAACTCAAAAACCTTAGCAGCAGAATTTTTGGTTGCTGGTGTTGTTTTCTTCAATATTTGAGATGGAGAAGTTGATTTATATTCACGTTTTGAGGTTGGGAGAATCTTTGTATGAATCAGATGATGTAGATAGTGGCTATAGGGACGCAACAAACGATTGGTATTTGTTGAAACAAACCGATGGTAATAATGGTGTTGAGATTCAATTCTCGAGAGTTTTCGAGGATATAAATCAAGTTAACCACCCAGGTCCTGCACTTGTGGGCGCCGATTGTGCAGTTATTGGTTCTTTTATTTACGTCATCGGTGGCCGCAGTAACGTGACTGAGATGTATTCGGTGCGCTGTGGTGGTGATGGGTGCAAGGAGATACGGTGTCTAGATACGAGAAATGCTAGAGATGGTTGGAAGACTTGTTTTGCTTTGCCATTCACTTTCAGTGGAGGTAGGTCTGCTGTTGTTGACGGTCGTTGGTTGTACCTGTTTGCTGGTAACCGCCATGATGGTTTTCGCAACCCGGACCCTTGGGGTTTTGCTTTGAATGTTGTTGACAGCAACAAAGGTGAAGTCGAAGTAAGAAAGATAATCAAGCCGCATTTATCTCGTTTTTATCCAATTGCTTCAGCATCTTTGTCCCCAGGTACACTCATTGCCTATATGGCGGATGAACGCATTTTGTATCAATTAGATTGCTCAAATGGCTCTTGGACTGTCTACCAGAAGGACTTGCCTTATGGTTCTTATCCATTTCTCGGTTGCATCACACTTTCAGATGATGGAATTCTTTATACGTACGATACTATACACATGCGCTTGGATTCCTATGACGTTGCAAACAGAAAAGAACTTCCTTCGGTTGATCTTCCCCGGTCCTTTTGGTTTGGTCGTGAGGAAGATGTCGAGCTCATTGTCCTTGCTAAGGACAGGTTCTGCGTTATATGGCATGATGATGGTTATGATGTCAATGAAATTTGCATTTATTATACTAGATTCTCAGTTTCTTATGATCTACCTAAGCCCACTGCCACTGTTGAGGATAGCAGGGCTTTTCCAATCAGAGGCGTCGAAATACTCAATATTGTAACTCTGTAAGTTGATTATTCTTCCTTCTCCGCGTTCATAGTTATTTTCCGGATTGGCATCTCTTCAATATTCATTGAGCTGAAATGTGATAAGAGTGAGAAACCTGTTCAGGGGAAATAAGCAGAAAAATGGAATAGAGAAAAAGAATATGTGGGGAAAAAGAGGGAGATTTTATTCAAAATGATGTCAAGAGTCCAGGTGGATACAAGTAATCTGGATCAATCAACTAGAATTCACTCTTCTCGCACCCCAGCAGTAATGATTACTGCCTCCAAGCTCAAACAAAGCTGGAAAATTACAATTCAAAATTCCCTGCCTTACCTCACTATACCTTATGCTTTTAATAGCCCTCTCAAGCACATGGCATCACATGTCCCTCCCGAATTTGAGCTAACCAATCATTCTTGCTCATTCCAGAAGCCTCTAGATCTTTCTTGCTTGTTCTAGAGTAAACCACCCAAGTCCTTTTAGCCCTTTCCTTTGGTTCTGGTGAACCCTCTTTTGCGCGACAAAATGGCATTTTGCTTTTTCAACCTTTTTATGAATTGGCCTATGTTTGATCCGGTATTGCCTGATTAATGGTTTGCCATGTTTCGTGGTATGGGTATGGTTCTCAATGTTTCATGGTCTGGATATGGGTACGGGATAAGTTAGGGTAGACTTAATTAACACGCAGTATGGGATCACGATACACTTAAATTTGTTATGAATTATATGCATGAAAAATATACAATTCAAGGCAATTATTTTATAAACTTTAAATTATATGTATATGTAAATTCAAATAGTAAAAGCAAAAAATTCAGTAATTCTAATTCGTCTTGATTTAACTTTTAATTTATTGTGATAAAGCATATTCTTTTATAGAATTCGCCAATTTAAGTGTTTAGGCATGTAAAAGAATCGTGTTTGGATACAAAGAGTCAGAAATGTGATACAAGGTCAGTAGGAGTGATTTAGGTAACACTGTTTGAGCACTTCCATTTGAAGTCAGCCTAGAAATTTTTAAAAATTTTCTGTTATGTTAACATTCTTTTTTTTGTTTTGTATTTTCCCATTTTTTGTAGTATATTTGCTGTTACAAAAATGAATGCTTTAATTTTATTTTGAGCTTCACTTTTATGGATTTTTAATTTCAAAAAGAAATACTTAGATTTGCTGGTGAAATTTTGGTCTTTGGTGGTCATTTGATCAAATTGTTAGATATTGTAATTACTAACTAAACAACAACTTTAATTCAATTAGTTTTTATGTTTTTAGTATAAAATTATAATAGTAAGACATGGAAGTACCCCAGTGCCAAAGTATCTCATTTCTGTGCGAAATCAGAAATGGCTAGCAAATTGGTATTATATCCTTGCCTTGGGCATGCATAGAGGGGTCAATGTTCAAATGTCCAAAATTGCTATTGAAATGGCATCAGCAACCTTGGTGCCATTCTCCTTATTTATGTCCATTGTTGTGCATGTCTACAGGGATCCACATTCAGATGCAATGGCGAATGACTTGAGCTGCAACAGTGGAGTTGATAATTAGAAGTTTGTGGGGACAAACAATGATGAAACGTGTGATTGGAGGAATTTACAAGTTTTGGCAGTTCATATGAGTAATTGGAGGAACCTAGTTGAAATTTGGTTAGAATAAGAAAGTAAATCATATGATTTGCAAACTGGCAACTCTAATTTAGCTTCTGTATGAAGTGTGGTCATCTTGCAAAATAAGATATGTTTTTTCATGTTGATTTTCTGTACGGCCATATTTGAGGTTGTGTGGATATGGCAAAGATGATTGCTTTTCAGCGTGAGTTCCCTTTTGGCTGGTTTGTTGCATTATTTTATCTTGGCTCACTCTAAATCAAAATGAACTGTGTGGACTTTGGGAAGGTGAGCCTTTATACGTTAATGGAGCTATTAATTCATAGTTATTAAAGAGGCACGCCTCAGGCTCGAGGTTCACTAGGCTTAAATCCTGGAGCCTTATGCTCTTAGGTGTGCACCTTTGTTCCAGACACAAGGTTCTAGAAAGGTATGTCTTTTTTATTTCCTTCTTTAGCTAGCAATTTCATTAGCAAAAAGGACTATCACTTAAACTCAAACTAGCAAATACAATTCAAGATATATGCCAAAGAAGAAGAAGAAAAGCATCACTTTTATTTGACTTTTATGGATTTTTTAAATTTTTTACTTTTTCGCCTTACCTTGCTTAGGCGCGCTCATGCTTTGCATCGCGCGCTTAGGATTCAAGACTCCTTAGTGTGCCTTGAGCCTTTAATAACTGTGTGTTAATTTAGTGGACTAATTAAAATGAAATAGTTTTATTTATAGATCAATTTTCTTTTTGGAAAGTTTGTTCTTACAACATTTTAATAATGGCGTCTTTTTGGCCTATTTGTGTATTTGGTTGATATCAGAGTGTTTAAATTAAACAAATTTTTGGCTGTGTTGTGTTTGGTTTATAATTGTTGCGTTTCAACAATATTTCGAGCACATTTGCTGCATCCCTAATTATTGACATTGTGAGAAAAGCCCACATTGGTCTTGCTTGGTTCAGCGGTCTGGGGTAGTTGATAGTATGTATTTGATAAAATTTATGAATCTAACTGTTGCTGATAGTGGATTATACTTTATTTTTTATTATCAATAGTGTAGTAGTAAAATTTACTGCACTTGTAAAGGAAAATTGAGATTTAATTCTTAGAAAATATATTATCGAAAGGAGCAGCAATGAATTTCTTTGGATCATATGCGAATATAAAAAAAAAAAAAATTATTTTTAGTTTAAATTATATTATCTTTTTATTTAAAGAGTTTTTATAATGTTTACATCAACAAGTTGTTTATAACTCAAACTCAACTAAGCCTTTATCCCAAAAATTTGGGGTCGGTTATATGGATTCGCTTTTCCCACTCTGAACGATTTTGGGTTAAATCCTCAGAAATGTGTAATGCTTCTAGGTCATGTTGTACTACTCTCCTCCAACTCAATTAAGGTCTACCCATTTTTTTCTTTCTATCCTCTAACCTAATGTGCTCTACTTGTCTAATTGGAGTCTTCGTATGTCTACGCTTCACATGACCAAACCAGCTCAATCTCCCTTCTCTCAACTTATCTTTAATTGGCACGACTCCTACCTTTTCTCTAATACTCTCGTTACAGACTTTATCTAGTCTAGTATGGTCACTCATCCACCTTAACATCCTCATTTCTGCAACTCTTATCTTAGATGCATATGACTCTTTCAGTGCCCAACACTCACTACCATATAACATAGCCGGTCGTATGGTCAGACAAAGAAAATTTTCCTTTCAATTTATTGGGAATCTTACGATCACATAAAACTCCCGTGGCACGTCTCCACTTCAACCATTCGGCTTTAATCTATGACTAACATCCTCCTCACATCCCCCATCTACTTGAAGGACTGAGCCTAAATATTTAAAGTGATTACTTTGGGACAGTATCACTCCATTCAAACTAACTCCTTCCCTATCATCAGTTTGGCCTTCACTGAACATGCAATGCATGTATTCTGTCTTCGTTCTACTTAACTTAAAACCCTTTGACTCTAGAGTACTTCTCCAAAGTTCTAGCTTTCTATTGACTCCTTCTCGTGTCTCATCTATCAGAATAATATCATCCGCAAACATCATGCACCAATGAATACTCTCTTGTATATGTTTTGTCAGTTCATCTAAAACTAATGTAAAAAGGTAAAGGCTTATGGCTGATCCTTGGTGTAATCCAATTGAGATCGGAAAATCTCTTGTGTCCCCTCCCACTGTGCGCACAATAGTAGTTGCTCCTTCATACATATCTTTCAATACTTGTATGTACCTAATAGATACCCTCTTTTGTTCTAACACATTCCATAAGACCTCTATTGGAACACTATCATAAGCTTTCTCCAAATCAATAAAAACCATGTGTAGATCTTTCTTCACATCTCTATATTTCTCCATCAAGCTTCTAATGAGAAAGATCGCTTCCATAGTCGAACGACCGGGCATGAAACCAAATTGATTGAGAGAGATAGAAGTATCATGACGCAGTCGATGCTCCACAACTCTCTCCCACAACTTCATAGTATGGCTCATGAGTTTAATTCCCCTATAGTTTGAGCAACTCTGTATGTCTCCCTTATTTTTAAAAATAGGTACTAAAATACTCTTTCTCCATTCATCAGGCATTTTCTTTGAGTTTAGAATCTTATTAAATAATTTAGTTAACCATCCCACTCCCATATCTCCCAAATACTTCCACACTTCAATTGGTATTTCATCGGGTCCATAGGCTTTACCCACTTTCATTCTCTTAAGTGCTTCCTTTACTTCTAAAGATCTAATCCTTCTAGTATAATTCACATTTTTTTCTATTGTTCTATAACCTATATTCACGCTATTACCATTTTGACTATTATTAAAGAGATCATTAAAATAATTTCTCCATCTTTCTTTAATGTCCTCATCTTTCACCAACACTTTTCCTTCTTTGTCCTTAATGCACCTAACTTGATTGAGATCTTGACATTTCCTTTCTCTCCTCCTTGCTAATCTATAAATATCTTTCTCCCATTTTTTAGTTCCAAGTTTCTCATATAACTTTTCAAAGGCCTGTGCTCTTGCTTGATTAACTGCCTTTTTTGCCTCTTTCTTTGCTATCTTGTACTGTTCATATGCCTCATTATTATCATATTTAGGTAATTTCTTATACCATTCCCTTTTTCTCTTCACTGCCTTTTGTACTTCCTCATTCCACCACCATCTCTCTTTTGAGGGTGGTCCATGTCCTTTAGACTCTCCAAGTACTTTTCTAGCTACTTCTCTAATCTTTGATGCCATCTGTATCCACATATCATTGGCTTCCATATCCAGCTTCCATACTTCAGACTCGAGAAGCTCATTTTTGAACTTCACTTGCTTTACTCCTTTGAACTCCCACCACTTTGTTCGAGCTACACTATTTCTTCTGACCTTACTTGAATTGTTCCGAAACTTGACATCCAAGACCACCAACCGATGTTGACTTGTTAAAGCCTCTCCTGGAATGACCTTGCAATCCTTGCATAGAGCTCTATTTGTCTTCCTAGTTAAGAGAAAGTCGATTTGGCTTCTATGTTGCCCACTTTTGAAAGTCACTAAATGTGACTCTCTTTTTATAAAGTAGGTATTTGCTAGTATTAGGTCGTATGCCATAGCAAAATCCAGGATGCTTTTCCCCTCCTCATTTCGACTGCCAAAACCAAAACCTCCATGAACATTCTCATAACCTTGTCTATCACTTCCTACATGTCCATTCAAATCTCCACCAATGAAAACATTCTCTTCATTCGGTATGCTTTGCATTAAATCATCCATATCTTCCCAAAACCTTTGTTTACTCTCACTGTCTAGTCCTATTTGTGGGGCATAAGCACTAACTATATTTATTGTTTCTCCTTCTAGTACTAGCTTTACTAGTATAATTCTATCTCCTACTCTTTTCACAGCTATTACTGCGTCTTTCAATGTCCTGTCTATGATTATACCCACTCCGTTCTTGTTTCCCTCCTTTCCTGTAAACCACAGTTTGTACCCTGAATTACCCACTTCCTTACTTTTCTCTCCTACCCATTTAGTCTCCTGAATGCAAGCAATATTCACCATTCTCCTTTCCAAGGTATCCACAAGCTCCATTAATTTTCCTGTAAGTGATCCAACATTCCAAGTACCAACCCTGATCCTCCTCCTATCCTGCTCCTTCCTAATTAGTCTCCTTCTATGATATCTTCTATTGTTTTCTATGTCTATCTTGTGTTCTGTTCCACTATTTATTCTAGTATCTGTCCTATGGACTAACTTCTTTACCCACACCCGTCCATGATGTGGAAATCCTTGCTCACTTAACACCACACCCAGGCGCTAGCATGGCGCGTCGCTTTCGGTGAACGCCCTACACCCTTGCATATTTCTCACTACACCCGGGCTCCGATGTAGCCCGTCGTTAGTAGAGGACGCCCCAACATCAACAAGTTGTTTATACTTATAAGAAATAATGGATAAACATAAAAATATTAATAATAATTGAACTAGGTAATAAATGTTTATCATTATATGATAAAAATTATGTATATGAATAGAAAAATAATTATATTTAAAAAAATAAATTTTTAATTTTTATGTATGTTTATAATAAATTAATAATTATAGGATTATTTTAATAGTAAAATAAATAATATAATATATATTCTTATTAGTTATATATAATTCTATCAAACACTTAATATATGTAAATTATTATCAGCTATTAAATATATCTAACAATTACATTAAATAGATTATTAGTGTCTGAATTATAGTGTTATTAATAATTTAGTCTTTGTATTTTTAAAGTTTTTTTTTAGTCATTCTTTTTTGTTTCATTTACTAGTTGGTCTTATTTATTTTATATCAACAATAGTCTGGCATTCAAAATTGGCACTTAAATCGATTAGGATATGCTTCAAGTTTTCTTAGTCTCCAATTAGACCTATGAAGCGAAATGGGTTAAGATTTTTTGAAATTGAAGCGTTTTAAATCGGTGCTTAAAACAATGGAGATATGCTTCAAGTTTTGGTTGATGAATTTGTGGACTTTTGGGATTGCAGGCTGGGTTTCTTCTGATGATAACTCCAACCATAATAATGTGCCTCGTATAGCCTCTCTGACTAAGCCGCCACCACCACTTCCTTGAAGGAACGGAAGCGTGAAAAATACAAGATTATACCATTGAATTCAAAAATTTTCACCTAGGGTCACATGCACCATGCAAGATTTATTTTTATCTATTTGATTTCAATGATAAACAACATATTAAAACTCTTTTAATATGTTTTTGGATCTGTATTTGCCATTTAAGATTTTAAAATTAATCAGATTAATTTTAGAACCCTAGAATAAATCAAGAACGATTACACTCACCTCTTGATGTCTTTGCAGTGTCTGCGCTTTGAGATTCGTCTTGAGACACGGATGTTGTCCTCTAGCTTGTCCACACCAAGAACACCTATGGCAGCCCTTGAACAGCTTCTAAAGCCTTTTCTATTAATTAGAAATTCAAGTTACGCTTTTAAGAGATTAGAGATGTAAACAGGACACTAGAAACAATTTCTAGTGTTCTTAATTCAAGAGATTGATGGCTAATCTCTTTGAATTGATGAGAGATGAAGAGAAATAGTGGAGAGGCTCAAAGTGGCGTGACAATTGAGAGGAGAGGCTGCTGGTTATGTTTTCTTTCATAACCAAACTTAAATAGCTAGGTTAACACATTAAACCCTAGCCACATATCACCTTTTGATTAGCTCTAGGTTTAAGTGACCCAATCACATTGTGCCAAGTGTCAAACCTATATTTAATCTTGATTTTAATCATCTTACATGATTAAAAATATTTGGCAAGCTTATGTGTTATGCCATGTGTCACCATCTCATGGTGCCACGTGTCACAATCGTGAAATGACCAAAATGCCCTCGTGTCTTAATTTTGAGTTCTTAACCCAAAATAATTATTTTCTTCTTCTAATTAATTTATATCAAATATAAATTAATTAATTAATCTCTATTAATTAATTTCTCATCAATTAAATTCATATTTAAACACTTTAAATATAAATTTAATTTATACTACACATACAATAATCTAGATTTGGTTTCAAGTCATGCTAGTGACTTTGCAATTTAATTGCAAACCAAATCTATTTAATTAATCAATTAAACTCTTTAATTAATTAATTAAATCATATTTAAATAGGTGATAACTTGTGTATGTGTGTGACTTACTAGGCTCATCACTAATTGGCAATGAGACATGATATCAACTCTTAATATCATCAGAACTCTTTCTTACCATAAATGATTTCTCTAAATCATTTTATGAACCTCATAGACCATGGTTAATACCTAGCATAGCATGCCATGGCCACCCAATTAGTAATAAGATTTACCTTAAATGAACCTATAATCATATGTTACCATGCACTAGAATCTCTCTGTTACAAAATCCCAACTCAAGCCGAGTCATGGTTTATGTCAAACTCCATTTGCTATGAATATTATGTTCTCTTTTAATTCCAGTTCTTGATTAAAAGATTTTTCTCATCGAAAACTCTTTTACGAATAAATCTATCTGTCTGGCCAGAACTTGAAACATCAAGAACAATTAAATGAACATAGGATTTTATCTCTATTTACTTAGAGGAACAGATTCCTTCTTGATCAACACCTACCTCCATATATAACTAGCGGAGCCAACACATGCCCATATACCCATACATAGTACAAGTATGAAAGCAAGATCAAACTCAAACTACCTATATACAAGATAAGCGTGCTATCTCAGTCTAAATATTATATGCATCGATATGATTTATGACAAAACATTGACAAGAGTAAACTCCATGTGCTTGTCATAAGTGTCACCGGTTCTGCCTACTTATCATTTATAAGTGCCTATCATGTTTGTTATATGGCATGAGACTCACCATTCCATCTTATTTATATCTCATATAAATAACTTGGGAACAAACATGAATACAATCTTTCTGGATAAGTCATGTCCTTATTATGAAGTATCCTCGATTGTGAACCTATTTATGATACTTTGTGTTAGAAATATTGTCACTCATATTCTTAACAACTTAAGAATAATATTTCTAACAAAATATCAATGGACCTTTTCTATTACACATAAATATATTATGTAAACGGAAAAGTGGAAATGCCTTTTATTATTAAAAATATGTACAAGATACATACTAAATGATATGCTCTAGGGCATACTACTAACAATCTCCCACTAGCACTAGAGCCATTCATTACAATATCTTAGACCTATCTTCTCAAGATGTCGGTCTAACTGAGTCTGTGACATAGGCTTAGTGAATGGATCACCGGATTTTCACCGATGCTATTTTCTGCATGGCTACATCGCCGCCCAACTATTTCTCACGATAATGTGGTAGCGCCTTTCTATGTGTTTGGATTTCGTGAGACCTTGGTTCCTTAGCTCAGTATGATCGCTCCATTATTGTCACGATGTAATGGAACCGCCGACTCAATGGAAGGAACTACTGTAAGTTCCATCACGAACTTCTTTATCCAAGCGACTTCTTTTGCAAAGATCGATGCAAAGAATATACTCACCTCGATGAGTGGAATCTGCAATCGTGCTCGCTTTGGAACTCTTCCAACCGATCGCACCTCCATTACAAATGAACATATATCCAGAGGTAGACTTTCTATCATCGATATCCGATTGGAAATCGAATCGGATAACCATCCAATTGCAAGTCTCCACCTCCATAAATCAAGAATAAATCCTTAGTTCTTCTTAAGTACTTAAGAATATTCTTGTGACTATCCATGTTCCAAACTGATTGGATTGATACCGCTAGACAAACTAACAAAGATATGCGATATCCGGCCTAGTACACAACATTGCATACATTAAACTTCCAATAGCCAAGCATATGGAATCTGGCCATCTTATCTCTTTCTTGGTGTCTTTGGAGACATCTCTTTAGAAAGGTGGATACCATGTCTCACTGGTAACAATCCTCTCTTGGAATCAAGCATGTTAAACCTCTTTAACACCTTTTCCAAGTATAGACTTTGGGATAAACCAATTATTCTTTCGCTCTATCTCTATAGATGCGAATCCCAAGAATATAGGTTGCCTCCCTAAGTCTTTCATGGAGAATGTATTTGACAACCATACCTTTATAGTCGTCAACATACCGTATCATTACCCATCAACAAGATGTCATTCATATATAAGACAAGGAAAGTGATAGCACTGTCACTAACCTTCTTATATACACATGGCTCATCCTCATTTTTGATAAAACCAAAAGATTTAATGGCTTCATCAAAGCGGATGTTCCAACTCCTCAAGCTTGTTTCAACCCATAAATGGATCGCTTTAGCTTGCATACCTTGGAACCATCTTGGGATTCAAATCCCTTAGGTTGTTCCATGAAAATGTTTTCTTCAATGTATCCATTGAGAAAAGCCGCATTTGACATCCATCCGCCAAATCTCATAATCATAGTATGCACTATTGCTAATAAAATCCTAATTGATTTAAGCATGGCAACAAAGCAGAAAGTCTCCTCATAGTCTATTCCTTGCCTTTGGCGAAACCCTTCGCTACTAGCCTTGCCTTATAGGTCTCTACCTTTCCATCGTAACCAATTTTCTTCTTGAAAACCCATTTGTTCCCTATAGGTACAATACCTTTAGGTGGGTCAACAAGATCCCAAACTTGATTCTTATACATGGAATCAATCTCGATTTCATAGCATCAATCCATTTTGAAGAGTCTATATCCGATATAGCTTCTTCATAGGTAAGTGGATCATCTCCATGATCTACTTCTTCATGAGTAGACAACTCTTGTTCTTCTTCATGAAGAAAACCATATCTCACCGTGGGTGAGATACCTGGTTGTTCTACGAGGAACAGTGTAGATGTTTCATCAATGGGTATAGGTTGACTAGATGGATCTATATCCATCCGATGCTGGTTGGTCGAATTCTCCAATTCTAACTCTATTTGCCTTCCTTTGCCTCCTTCTTGAACAAACCGTTGTTCAAGAAATGTGGCATCTCTACTTATCACAACCTTTGTGAAGTAGGCAAATAAAAATAATATCCAAAACTATCTTTTGGATATCCAACAAATCGACCTTTTACGATCCGGTCTCCAATTTATCGGTGTTCACTTTTTGATATAAGTGGACAACCCCAAATCTTAACATGCTTAAGACTTGGTTTTCTTCCATGCCATATCTCATAAGGTGTGGAAGAAAGCGATTTTGATGGAATCCTATTCGGAATATATAAAGTGATTCTAATGCAAATCCCCAAAAGGAGATTGGCATATCAAGATAGCTCATCATACTACGTACCATATCCAATAGGGTACGATTTCTCCTTCAGATACACCATTCACCGTATGCTCGTTCTGGAGGAGTCAACTGAGAAACAATGCCATGCTCTCTCAAGTATTCATCATATTCAGTACTCAAATATTCACCTCCACGATCTGATCGAAGAGCTTTAATATTTTTTCCTGTTTGATTTTCTACTTCAGATTTAAATTCTTTGAACTTTTCAAAGGATTCATGTTTGTATTTCATCAAATACAAATACCCAAACCTTGATTTATCATCAGTAAAGGTAATAAAATAATGAAAACCCCTTCTAGCCATTTCTTTAAACGGACCACATACATCACTATGTATTAGTTTCAAAATATTTTCAGCTCTTAGCCCTTGTCCAACAAAGGGTAATCTAGTCATTTTTGCCTTGAAGGCAAGATTCACAAGTTGGAGTAGGCTCAGAGCCCAATGAGGATAAAATCCCCATTTTCTCCAATTTTGTAATCCTATCTTCTGCAACATGACATAACCTTAAGTGCCAAATATATTTTGAACTTGAGTTGGTTTTCACCATGGCATTGCATTCATTTCGATTGCTTTACTCTGGCCAGTGGAAACACTTTTTTACTGGCAATGGAAACACTTTCCTGTTGGCAGTGGAAACACTTTCCTTTGCCTCCATCAGCTTTAGTCTTCCTTTTCGTTTAGCTATTTTCTTGAAGGACCAGAATCGAGGTTTCTTTTTCCTATTGCCCTTCTTCTTGTTGGACTTTCCAGTGAAGAAGATGCAACCAAAGCTACCTCTTTTCCTTTATTGCACGGCATATTCTTTTGGGCAATAACCAAAGATGTTGAGTAAACCAGCTAAGGTGCATTCCTATCTAGTCATATGGAAATTTGTCACAAAATTCCCAAAAGACTCAGGAAGGGACTGAAGGATCAAATCCGTTAGTAGTTGGAAATCCATGTGGAAGTCAAGATGTTCCAACTGCTCAATCAGCCGAATCATCTTGTAGACATGATCTCCAACATTCTGTCCCTCAGACATCCTCATGCGGAATAGCTGCCTAGATATCTCATACCTAGCATTTCTGCTGTGCTCACTATACAACTCTTGTAGGTGAAGGAGGATCTCTCTTGCACTCTGTATGTTTCCATGCTGCTTCTGTAACTCATTACTCATGGAAGCAAGCATGTAACACTTAGCTCTCATATTATGCTCCTTCCACTTGTCCAAAGTTTCATGTTCCTCTTGTGTGGCCTCTGGAGGTAAGGGACCAGGAACATTTGAATCTAGAACATATCCTATATGTTCAAGGTTCAGACAAGTTTCAAATTTCTTAGCTAATCTGATTAGGTCATGTCAACCTATTGTGATCAAGTATGCTTGCAAAGATATTGGATGGTGGTGGTTGTTTTGTGCTCATTTTTATCGTAAAATTAATCGCAGAAAATAACTGCATTAATTAGTAAATGTATCATGTAATTAACCAAAATGATTATGGTCTTTTAATCAAATTGGTCCTCCCACTAACTTAGCGAATCCTACACTTCCAAAGTAGAAAACGGAAATCCTAGTTGGATGGATTTCTAGTGGGTGATTGAATTCTTATAATTCTATTGATCATCCTCAGGTACATCCATTATTGGAATTACAATAAACTATAAGTGAGCAACTCCTTGCCCATCACATCTCATGTGAGGTTCAATCCTTTACCTAGCCCCTAATGCTCAAAATCTCAGGTACATCCATTATTGACTTATCTTGCATTAGTTAAGTTGATCCCATTGAGCCAGTAATTATATAAATAATTTTAATGTCCTCAGGTACATCCAATATTGGCCACTAAACCATTTACATATTTACAACATCTCATGCTTAACAATTATTCTTAAGAAAATCTCTTAAATTAATTGCATCTCATGCAACTATTTAAAATTTCTTAAAATAATTGCCCCAATGGAGGGCTTATGTTATAATTACTTTAGTTATACCATTTCCAACTTAATCATTTGTTTGGAAGATTTTATAGCCATCCTAATTACTATTAAGGTCTCACTTTGCACATTATCCATTTAGCATGCATATATCATATAATTGCATACATTCCCATACATCTCATGCATTCATGGATAAGCGAGAAATATGGTATGATCATGGACTTTCTAAGGGATTCAATCGAGCCACCAAGAATTGAATCGGGGCATTCCTAGGTGCATTTCATTCATTCATTTTACAAGAGTTCTCAAGGAGTACATAATCAACACTTGATATTGAATTCTCCCACCTGGTCCCACCAATGCTCTTGACCTCCTTGAACTTCTTGCAATCCAATATTACATAGTAATCCTTGGCATACCAAGGCGAATTTACAAGAACTTAAATAAATGAAATTACAACCCAAAAATATTACAAACTTAATAATACATGCCCAAAATAAATTAAAATAAATTAATTAATTTACAATCCCAAAGAAACATAAAAGAAATAAATCCAATCACATTGGTCTTTTATAGTCCATGATCATCCATCATGCATATCACTATTTAACAATTAAATAAAACATACATACTTAAATTAAATTGAATATCTCATATTCAACTTAAAAATCCAGATTTGAATATGATTCAAATAAATTTAAAATTCATATTTGAATCTCATTCAAACAAATTTAAAAATTCAGATTTGAATCACATTCAAACAACTTCAAAATTCAGATTTGAATCACATTCAAACATTTTTTAAAAATCAGATTTGAATCACATTCAAATATTTCTTAAAAATCAGATCTGAATTTTATTGAATCAATTTTAAAAATCAGATTTAAATATGATTCAAACAACTTTAAAAATTCAGATTTGAATCACATTCAAACAACTTTTAAAATTCAGATTTGAATCACATTCAAACAATTTTTAAAATTCTGATTTGAATCATAATTTAATTGTGTGATTAAAACAACTAATTAAACACTTTAATTAGTCAAAGAATAGGCCTTAGATCATACAACAATTGCAGAATTAAAAGCCAAACCTTGAACCACCCAAGGAACCATTGTTGCCGCCACCAATGGTGGCTTCACCATGTGTGCCGCCACATCTCATGATCCAACCAGCAATGAATCTCTTGATCTCATGATCAAACACACAATTAAATTATATAATCAACAATCTAAATGGCAAATATAGTGGCTCGAATACCAATTGAAGGAACGGAAGCGTGAAAAACACAAGATTATACCATTGAATTCAAAAATTTTCACCTAGGTCACATGCACCATGCAAGATTTATTTTTATCTATTTGATTTCAATGATAAACAACATATTAAAACTCTTTTAATATGTTTTTGGATCTGTATTTGCCATTTAAGATTTTAAAATTAATCAGATTAATTTTAGAACCCTAGATTAAATCAAGAACGATTACACTAACCTCTTGATGTGCTGCAGCGGGTCTGCGCCTTGAGATTCGTCTTGAGACACGGATGTTGTCCCTCTAGCTTGTCCACACCAAGAACACCTATGGCAGCCCTTGAACAGCTTCTAAAGCCTTTTCTATTAATTAGAAATTCAAGTTACGCCTTTTAAGAGATTAGAGATGTAAACAGACACTAGAAACAATTTCTAGTGTTCTTAATTCAAGAGATTGATGGCTAATCTCTTTGAATTGATGAGAGATGAAGAGAAATAGCTGAGAGGCTCAAAGTGGCGTGACAATTGAGAGGAGAGGCTGCTGGTTATGTTTTCTTTTCATAACCACACTTAAATAGCTAGGTTAACACATTAAACCCTAGCCACATGTCACCTTTTGATTAGCTCTAGGTTTAAGTGACCCAATCACATTGTGCCAAGTGTCAAACCTATATTTAATCTTGATTTTAATCATCTTACATGATTAAAAATATTTGGCAAGCTTATGTGTTATGCCATGTGTCACCATCTCATGGTGCCACGTGTCACAATCGTGAAATGACCAAAATGCCTCGTGTCTTAATTTTGAGTTCTTAACCCAAAATAATTATTTTCTTCTTCTAATTAATTTATATCAAATATAAATTAATTAATTAATCTCTATTAATTAATTTCTCATCAATTAAATTCATATTTAAACACTTTAAATATAAATTTAATTTATACTACACATCCAATAATCTAGATTTGGTTTCAAGTCATGCTAGGGACTTTGCAATTTAATTGCAAACCAAATCTATTTAATTAATCAATTAAACTCTTTAATTAATTAATTAAATCATATTTAAATAGGTGATAACTTGTGTATGTGTGACTTACTAGGCTCATCACTAATTGGCAATGAGACATGATATCAACTCTTAATATCATCAGAACTCTTTCTTACCATAAATGATTTCTCTAAATCATTTTATGAACCTCATAGACCATGGTTAATACCTAGCATAGCATGCCATGGCCACCCAATTAGTAATAAGATTTACCTTAAATGAACCTATAATCATATGTTACCATGCACTAGAATCTCTCTCACATAAAAATCCCAACTCAAGCCGAGTCATGGTTTATGTCAAACTCCATTTGCTATGAATATTATGTTCTCTTTTAATTCCAGTTCTTGATTAAAAGATTTTTCTCATCAGAAACTCTTTTCTGAATAAATCTATCTGTCCTGGCCAGGAACTTGAAACATCAAGAACAATTAAATGAACATAGGATTTTATCTCTATTTACTTAGAGGAACAGATTCCTTCTTGATCAACACCTACCTCCATATATAACTAGCAGGAGCCAACACATGCCCATATACCCATACATAGTACAAGTATGAAAGCGATCAAACTCAAACTACCTATATACAAGATAATCGTGCTATCTCGTGTCTAAATATTATATGCATGATATGATTTATGACAAAACATTGACAAGAGTAAACTCCATGTGCTTGTCATAAGTGTCACTGGTTCGGCCTACTTATCATTTATAAGTGCCTATCATGTTTGTTATATGGCATGAGACTCACCATTCCATCTTATTTATATCTCATATAAATAACTTGGGAACAAACATGAATACAATCTTTCTGGATAAGTCATGTCCTTATTATGAAGTATCATCGATTGTGAACCTATTTATGATACTTTGTGCTAGAAATATTGTCACTCATATTCTTAACAACTTAAGAATAATATTTCTAACAAAATATCAATGGACCTTTTCTATTACACATAAATATATTATGTAAACGGAAAAGTGGAAATGCCTTTTATTATTAAAAATATGTACAAGATACATACTAAATGATATGCTCTAGGGCATACTACTAACATTCCTCTAGTGAGTCTATCGCTCCCTCTTAGTCTACTCCAATTCCTCGCTACCATGGCCCATTTAGCAACTTGCAAGTAGAAGAAGGAAAACCTACCACTAGAGGTCACGGGTAATTTGCCACATGATCATTTCACTTGGAAACTAGTTATTAGAGGTCATATGTACTTTTATATTACTTTGAATTTCGGATACTTTTTTATTACAAATTATAGTTGAAGTTGTTTTATATCATACACTTTAAGTCAGGTACCATGGGTGTGATTTACCTTTCTTCACGACTCTTTTAACTTAAATAAACCTAATTTTATGATTGTAGTTAATTTTACTAAAAAAAAATGTTTTTGTGCAGAGAAAATTCGCCATTAAAAATTTATATTTCGCCAAAAAAGATTTAATAAAAATAAAATCACTGTTAGTTCGTCATAAATGTTACGTCACAAAAGATTTCAATGGAAAAATAAGAAAAATTTTTTTTAGAGGCAAAACTTATTTCCCCACTAAAAGAACATAATTTTCCCACTAAAATAACATAATTTTTTCATAATATTATAAGTAAATCCATTGATTTGAACTATTTTTGAGGATATATTAGCCGATCACAATGCAATTCTCAACATTATTATTTTTTAACTTTATAAAAATTGTTAATTATCTAAAAATCACACTATATACAAATATCAATCAATACAAAAAATTTAAAAAATGTATCACAGATAAAATAAATAAAATATTGGAAAAAATGATATCTTTGTTAAATTATAAAGTTCATAAATTTAATAAATTACAAGGAAAACTATACACTTACATGACAATTGAAGCACTAAAAAAATCCAATATACTGTCATCTTTCATCCATATATCAGAGCTCTAAAAAATCCATCAATGTTTATCTAATTGCCTAATTATGAATTACAGTATTTCTTCCATACTCGAACAAATAACCTACAAAGTGAGAAGATGAGATAAATCAGTGAAGTAGAGAACGATCTGTTAAAGTGCAGAGAATTAACAAAAAAACAAAAAAAAAAAACAAAAAGTACATCCAAATGGTTATTAAAGGCATCTCAAGCTGTTGTCCATGGGAGCACTACTAATTGACATCAATTAACAGTGAATAAGCATATCTCAAGACTTGTTAACCTCACATTATGCTAAATTTATACATAATGGCCTCATATTGCATTCCTTATAAAATCAATATAAATCATATAAACAAGAATCATATATTAAAATTATGTATTCACAATTAAAAAAAGTGAAGCATGGACATAAATCATGCCTCAAAACACAAAATATCAAATTCTATATTAGCTAGAAATGAATCTCATCAATTTCATCAATTTAAAAGGGAAAAAAAATATAGGAACTCTAAAGAAAATTATGTGGACAAACATGAAGATGTCAAGTTAAACCAAGAAGGAAACAAAGGATTTACCAATAGCAAAGCAATAGGTACCCACCACATCCGTTGGATCGCCACTTTCAACTTCTTACTCTCCTTTTGAATTTTGATCCAAGCTTTATAAATCTAATAAATAGAAGATGCATATTTGCATAAAAATAACTTTTCATTGCTAAAACTATTAGCAATGATATTATTATTGCTAAAGATAATTTGTGGCAGATTTTTAGGATAAATTTCAATAACTGTCCCTGAACATATATAATTGTAATACTACAGTTCTTCAACTTTAAAATATAACATAAAACTCCGTAAACTTTCAAATTTTGCATAGTAAAATCTCTGACTTTCGATTACTGATTTTTCAGTTAGAAACTGATATTAATAGCTCCCGTATAACATTTAGTCAATATTTCTCTATCATCTCTTATGTAAAGTGTAAAATTATTCTCTTTATGCATGAAAAATTATTCTGTCTATAGAAAGAAAAATAATTCAATTTATATATTGCTTGAGAGAGAAAAGAAAAATACTGACTAAGTTTTATGCTGAAAGTGTCCAGATCAGCGTCCAACTGAAAAACTGGTAATTTGAGGTTAGAAGAATTTTACTGTGTAAAATTTAAAAGTTGATATATTTTATGTTACATTTTTAAGTTGAGAGACTGTAATGTTACAATTAGATAAGTTCAGAGACAGTTATCAAAATTTATCCCAGATTTTTATCATTAATTTATTATAGAATATATAAATAATACTTTTTATTTTTACTTATTAATTTCTTCTTATTTTAATTAAATAATTTTTATAAAATTTTATATTTAATTAAAATTAAATATCAAGAGATTAAAAATTTTAAATTTATAAAGATTTTAAAATTAATTTAAATAATAAAATTGTAATTATAATTAGTTTGTAAAATGGTGGACATTTTAATAAATTCAATTTATCTTTATATTATTATTTTTTATTAAAAGCAAAAACCTAGATTGCCTCACCGTTTTTAATAGGAAATAAAAAATGAAGGTTGCAGCAATCAATTTGCGTTTTCAGCTCTCTGTTTATTGTCACGGCAGCGAGCATGTAATGATCCCTATTGGTCCTGTAATACCCCCCACCTAAGGTAATTTGAATCCGCACTCAGAGGGGCAATCCTCAAAAAGTTTCAAAAAGAAGAAAACTCGAAAGAATTGGGGAGTTTGAAGAGAGAAAGAGAGAAGAGGAATTTAAGTGTAAAAGTCTATGCAGGCAAGTTCAGCCATTAAAGTTGCTCAGACCAGAATATAAAACCCAAAAATTTGGGTCTCCAAAATAGCCCTCTCTCATTTTCTCCATCTCTCTTCCCATTTTCTTTCCTCTCCCTCTAGCTACTCACACCATCCAACCTGAGACACCTTATCCTTACTTCCTAATGAAAGAGAATCACCTCCAAGCCTCTAATAAGGGCATAGACACCTTTCCCTCTCTCTTGCAAAGTGATTTGAGGAACAAGTGGAAGGAACTCTCACTCTTGTTCACTATGCATTTTATCTTCATATCTAAAACCACTAACCTATGATGAGTAGTTAGAGCCTCATTAGAGATAACTTTATAATTCTTACATAGAACTTTGTCCCCTCTTTTAATGAGGT
Source organism: Hevea brasiliensis (assembly GCF_030052815.1). Taxonomy (NCBI): domain Eukaryota; kingdom Viridiplantae; phylum Streptophyta; class Magnoliopsida; order Malpighiales; family Euphorbiaceae; genus Hevea; species Hevea brasiliensis. Next base: position 86,273,003 of record NC_079501.1, read on the forward strand.
AAAAATCTATTTAGTTATGACTACCTCCACTCCTAAAGGTAATCAAGTGTGAAGGAGAAAAAGTTTTAAGGAATCTAGGCGAGTTGGATTACAAAAATGAATGAGACATTGTTGTAAGATGATAGAAAGAATAAAAACCACAAATTGACTCGGTCAACCTAAATTTTGGTTATAACAACCTAAATTACATGTCTTCTGCTTCTATGTATTACGCAATCAAGTTAATTTAGCAGTAACTAGGTTAAGTATACTACTCATGCTAATCAGTTTAAAGGTTCAAGGCATAACCAATGTGTAATTTGAAGGTTATGTTATTAAGTATGGCAAATGAAATGAAATATCACCACATATCAGACTTAGAATGCGATTACTTCAAAACATAAAATCATTCGAGGAAATGAAAAACACATCAAGCCTATTTTCTAATCTATTCAAAGAGTTGTGGAGGTTTGCAAGTTCCTCCCATGTTGCCATTGGAAATTGACAAAACATGAATACATTATTGGTTGCTCCCTGTATTATAATGCTGAAATTGAGAAACCACTAGCTAATGAGAGCCCCAAATCTTTCACTAGCATAAAATTTTAAATATCAGCAATGATCTAAGCAGGCAATGAAACTATATAAAGGAAATTTAAATTAAAACAATGGCAGCTGCAGCTGCAGATTAAAAACAATCCAATGTTAGATACATATTTATGACATAAGAATAATAGAAACAATATTCAAGTTGTTAGTGCATCTTAAATATCACCTTAAGACGAAGAATATCATGTGAAATAATTTTTTAAATACTGAAATAACATAATGAAAATTTTCCTTGCAACATAAAACAAAACAAAGTTTCTCTCAATTGTAACATGGAAGGTGAAGGTCATTTATGTTCAAGCTAAACTTCAATTGAGTTATCGATATAAAGAAACCTTTTCAATGCAAAACCCCAATTGCATTTAGTGTAATAACAACCCCAATGCAATGAAATGCAAATAATAAAATAGTCGACTTAGGTAACCACAAAGCTATCTGAGAAGACAAGATGTATAAAGCTAATAATCAAAAGACAGAAGAAATCTAGAAAAAATGAGCAAATCATAAAATTTTAATTTACAAATCCCCCATTGAGCTAGTAAACACAAATTAAAGAAAAATGATTTCATCACCTTTTGCTCTCATACATTACTTTCAAAAGATAAATTGTAAAATAAATAGAATTTAGATTAGCAATAGTAGTAGGAAGTCCATAGTGCTTGAATTGCTTCCATTTCTAAAAAAAAATTATATATATATATATATATATATTTGTCTAAAACGAAATAATATCCAAATACAATGCCAAATGTGAAGAGTTGATGTGAGGAGAGTACCCAAATACGTCACAACATGATGCGCACACTATTATTATGAAGGATGTATTTGGTACGCACCGTTAATTGATAATTATCCCCATCCTAAATACTTATATGATGATTTTGACAAATAAACAATAAAACTATGTGTCATTTCACTAATTAGATGAACTAATATCTACAGTAATTGTTTTAGTAATTTGTGCTATAAATATCTTTTTATATTTAATTTTTTGTTAGTATTTTTCTAATAATTATTATTAGTACTTTTTTATGATATTTTTATATTAATTTTTTAGTACTAATTTTTCATTAATAATTTATTATTTTAATAATCTTTTGAAAATTTTATTTATTTGAATTTTTATTTGTTATTTAGAAATTTAATTTTTTTTATAATTTTTTTTAAATTAGCAACCAACTTTTTGGTTGTTAGATCAATTGTAAGTAGTAACCAATTTACAAAATGACTGCAAAACATAGAGAAAAAAAAATGTAATGGGGTACAGCTAAAGGATAAAGAATGGAAAGAAAGACAATAAAAGAAAGAGAAATGAGGTTGGGTGAGAGAATAATAATGGAGCTGAGAAAATTTTTTTTTTTTTGTCATGCCATATGGTAATGTGTAAACTGGTTATCAAAGGTAGAAAAAGATTTTATTATTATTTAAATTAAAGTTAGGACAAATTAAAGTTTAAGAAGAGTGCTCTTACAACATCTTAAGTTTAGAGACAACATGAAATTTATCCTAAAAAAACAAACATTGTTTTTATAAAGAGTTAATGAATTATTTTGGATAAAATAATCAAAGTACTAGCAAGCGCAAATGGCATGCACTTGTTCCACCCAATGGACCTAGATAGCTTGAAGGACAAGAAAGAAATATTAACCTAAATTAAAAATAAAAATTGGTCATTGAAAGTTTTAAGGAATGTGTGGCATGTTGGAATACAAGAATAAAGGAGATATGGTTGTAAGATGATATAAAGGACAAAAACCTCAAATTGACTCGGTCAACCTAAATTTTGGCTATACTAACCTACATTGCAGGTCTTCTGCATCTATGCATTACTTGATCAAGTCAATTTAGTATCAACCGGGTTAAGCATACTACTCATCCTAATCAGTTTAAAGGTTCAAGGCATAACCATTTTTTAATTTGAAGGGTAAGTTATTAAGTATGGCAAATGAAATGAAATATCACTACATTGGAACTACACTTGGAATGCGATTCCTTCTAAACAGACAATCATTTGGGGAATGAAAAACCCATCAAGCCTATTTTCTCATCTATTCAAGAGTTATAGAGGTTTGCCAGTTTCTCCCATATTGCCATTGAAATTTTACAAAACACAAATACCTTATTGGTTGCTCCCTGTATTCTATTGCTGAAAACTAATAAACCACCAACTACCCGCTAGCTAATGAAAGCCCCAAATCTTTCACCTATATAAATTTTTAAAGATTAACAATGATCTAGGCAGGCAATGAAACTAAATAGAGGAAATTTAAATTAAAATAATGCTAGCTGTTGCTGCAAATAAAAAACATAAATAATAGAAATAATATTCAAGTTGTCAGTGCATCTTAAATGTCAACTTAAGACATAGAATATCATGTGACAATATTTTTTAAATACCGAAATAACATAATGAAAATTTGCCTTGCAACATAAAACAAAACAAAGTTTCTCTCAATTGTGACACAGAAAAGAGCATAGAAGGGGAAAGTCATTTTATGTTCAAGCCAAACTTCAACTAAGTTATCAATATAAAGAAACATTTTTAATACAAAACCCCAATTATCAAGTTATTGTTGTGTTAGAACCTTTAGTAATAATAACTTAAGCAGTTCCAATCACATCATCCTCTACTAAGCAACAAAGAGGCAGAATTTGCAAATTTTTTATTCTTCCCATTTAGTGTAATAACAACCCCAATGCAATGAAATGCAAATAATAAAATAGTCAACTTAGGTAACTGCAAAGCCATATGAGAAGATGAGATGCATAATGAAGGAGCGTAAGCATGTTGGTAGGTTAATTAAAACATTGAATTTCAAAAATTTCTTATAGGGTTTCATGCATCATGCTATATTCATTATGCACCTAATTGATTTCAATGTTCAATTGCATATTAAAACACTTTTAATATGTATTAGGATCTACATTTGCCATTTAAGATTTTTGAATTAACAAATTAATTCATTAGAACCCTAGATTAGAAGAACAATATGTGCACTAACCTTTTGATGCACTGTAGATATAATTGGTACCTTTGTGAAGCACCTAGGACCCCAAATGTTATCCCTCTAGCTTGTCCATACCAAGATCACCAATGGCAGCCCCTAAACCAGCTTCCTAAGTCTTTCCAACCAATTAGAAATTAGGGATTTGCCTTTAGAAAGGTTGTAGATGTGTATAGGACACTAGAAACAATTTCTAGCAATTTTAATTCAAGAGAATTTGGGCAATTCTCTTCGAATTGATGAGAGAAGAAGAAGAAGGGGAGAAGAGTGCTCTAGGGGTGGCGGCACACTTGGAGAAAGAAAGAAAGAAATTGTGTTTATTTTTCTTTTCTTTCCATTTTATAATTAGGTCATTACTTAAAACCCTTGCCATATGTCATCACTTATATGGTGCCACATGTCACAATCTCATGGTGCCACATGTCACCCTGTGAAATGACCAAATTAATTTATATCAAATATAAATTAATTAATTAATCTCCATTAATTAATTTCTCAAAATTAAATTCATATTTAAACACTTTAAATATAAATTTAACTGACGCTATACATCCAATAACCTAGATTTGGTTTCAAGCCATGCTAGGGACTTTGCAATTTTATTGCAAACCAAACCTATTTAATTAATCAATTAAACTCTTTAATTAATCAATTAAATCACTTTTAACTTGGTGATTACTTGTGCATGTGTGTGACTCACTAGGTTCATCACTAATTAGCAATGAGATATGATATCAACTCTTAATATCATCAGAACTCTTTCTTACCATAAATGATTTCTCTAAATCATTTTAGGCATCTCATAGACCATAGTTAACACCTAGCATAACATGCTATGGCCACTCAATCAGTAATAAGGAATACCTTAAATGAACCTATAATCATATGTTACTATGCACTAGAATCTCTCTGCTATTAAATCTCAATTCCAGCTGGAGTCATGGCTAATGTCAAACCCCATTTGCTATGAACATTATGTTCTTTTTTAATTCTAGTTCTTGATTAATAAGATTTTCTTATCAGAAATTCTTTTCTGATTAAATCTATCTGTCCTGGCCAGAAACTTGAAACATCAAGAACAATTAAATGATCATAAGATTTCATCCCTATTTATTTATGGTAACAGATTCCATCTTGATCTACACCTACCTCCATATATAACTAGTAGGAGCCAACACATGCCCATATACCCATACACAGTACAAGTATGAAAGCAGTATCAAACTCAAACTACCTATATACAAGATAACTGTGTTATCTCAAGTCTAAAGATTATATGCACTGATATGATTTATGACAATGCATTGACAAGAGTAAACTCTACGTGCTTGTCATAAGTGTCACTGGTTCGGCCTACTTATCATATATAAGTGCCTATCATGTTTGTTATATGGTATAAGGCTCACCATTTCATCTTATTTATATCTCATATAAATAACTTGGGAACAAACATGATTACAATATTTCTGGATAAGTCATGTCCTTATTGTGAAGTATCCTCAATTGTGAACCAATTTATGATACTTTGTGCTAGAAATACTGTCACTCATATTCTTAACAACTTAAGAATAGAATTTCTAGTAAAATATCAATGAAGCTTTTCTATTACACAAAAATATATTATGTAAATGAAAAAGTGAAATTGCCTTTTATTAATAAAATGTGTACTAGATGCATACAAAATGATATGCTCTAGGGCATACTACTAACACATAAAATTAATAATCAAAAGATAGAAGAAATCTAGAAAAAACAAACAAATCATAAAATTGTAATTTACAAATCCACTATGTCTCTATTAAACACAAATTAAAGAAAAATGATTTCATCACCTTTTGCTCCAATACTTTAATTTCAAAAAATTAATTGTAAAATAAGCAGAATTTAGATCAGTAGTAGTAGAATGAAGACCATAATGTGTTAAGTAATGCTCCATCAACCTCTAAAAAAAATTATATCTAAATTTATCTAAAATAAAATGATACCCAAATACATTGCCAAATGCAAAGAGCTAAGGTGAGTAGAGTACCCAAATACAATGTGAAATGTAAAGAGCTGATGTGAGGAGTGTAAGAGTAAGGAGGGACAACATTCTCTATTATGCTGTGCAAAATTACTATGAGGGATGTATTTGGTGCTTACCATTAATTGATAACTATCCCCATCCTAAATACTTATATGATGATTTTGACAAATTAACAATAAAACAAATGCATCATTTCTTTAGTTAGATAACTCAAATATTTCAAATCAGTATAATACACTCTCCTATTGGCTTGTACTTTGGATTTATATTTGATAGATACTTTTATAACTAATTAAAATCATGAGTACAATAGCAAAAGAATGCTTATGTAGTGTTGTAGTCAACTTATCTCTTAGATACTTACAAGAAAGAATAAAAAAATGCAACTAACCAGTCATGAGAAAATAAGCAAGATTAAAGCCAATAAATGTCACATTACTTACCCCTTTTGTGGATCCTAATATCTTTCATGGATGACCATCCATACAGCGTCAAACGCCTAGGGCATATTCAAAATTTCTCATTTAACTCATCCTCAATTTTCTCAACATATTTCTAGAATGACATTAAAATAAAATGATAGAAACACATTTTAAAACAATGAATGAGCAATAGTAATAAAAGTAAATTTATTAAATACATTAATAAGAAGACTAAAGAAAGATTAAAATATTACTTATAGGTCTTTCAGACGTATCCAAGTTCGAGATGTGGCGAAAATGTCTGAAGATAATTTTGAGGTAAAAATAAATTTGCTTCTTGTTGTTGCCTATGAAGCACAAAAGCGAAATGTTTTCGACGCGAAATAGCAGCACACGGTGAGGAAACATATCGGGGCTATTTCCAGAATTTGTGAAAGTTGGACATGCGTATCAAGGGCAGGAAACACATTTCTAAGGTTAAAAACTTAGGACTAGCAACGTCGCACGATCGCAGACAACAACGTTGAAGAAGAATAAGGAAGAGGAGGATGAGGAGGAGGCAATGACGATGACTCACTTGATCGACTCAAATGGTTGGACCATCGACAGCAGTATAGGAAACATGAACTGAAATCCCTAAATTTTTTTTCCTACCATTTTGTGTTCTGCTCCATTCTCCTTAATTGTTCGTCTTATGGTCAATCCTCTCAAACAAACATATCTTGCGATTCATAGGTGTATACAATTAAGGAATAGTTTTGGAAATGGATGAGCAACCATAAATCAAGTTCAATCGAGAAGAAGAGGATAATCATTTCTAATAAAATTGTATATTTTTTTTTCTTTTCAATATAGTTGAAATTGAATATTGATTTAGAATATATATATATATATATCCTAATATATATATTTTTTATATTTATGTGTTTCCCCCTCATTTTCGTTTCCTAAATTTTTGAAAATACCGTTTCCTTATATCTGCATTCTTGTTTCCTTGTTACTTTGGTTGCTGCATGTAATTAACATTGTAGGCTTATCAAAAGAAATTAGATTTGAAGTCCAAATATCCTCGTGGTGATACAAATTTCACATCTGAGGCTACTTAGAAATCAATTTGCATAGTATTCATGTAGACATCTAATTTTTCCTTTTTCTTGTGTCATGTGGCCATAAATAATGAAATTCAGAAAGCCATATTTCATGACATGCAAGTAGTCTCCCTAGTCAGATACGTTAATTTTTATTGCACTGCATATAAGATTGAATTCATATTTCATAGTGCTCTGCTCAATTGGCACAAGACTCATAGGTTAATTTTTGAAATTGAATTACTTGGGCATAAGTTACTTAATGATTCAATAATATTTGGTATCATTTGTCTACTAAAAAAAGGTGATGGTATATCTGGGAAAATGTGAGAGAGAATAGAAAGCGAACAAAACGAATATTATTTGTTAGACAATTATACACATTCCATCTCTCTTTTTTATTTTTTTATGTGATTACATCATATTATTTGAAATTCTCTTTTTGTATAATAACTAAGTTGAAGTTGTTAAGTAACTTTTAATGAAATCGGTTAAGAATATGTTAAGCTGTGATAATTTTGTTATAACTGCATAACTTTTAGATAGTTAACGAATAGTTGTCTTTTATTGACATTTATCTTTGTTACTTTCAAGATTTATACTAGTCATTTTTCAATGCAAGGATCATTTTCTTTTTCTCATTGTGCTTTTACATTATTGACTTTGCTTTTATCACGTTTTATATAACCTAACAATTCTTCCTTGCCATTATTTTCTCCTCTTAGCCAAAAATCATGATTTACAATTTTCTACATGGTTTCATTGTTGACGGATGCCATTGAAGTGGTAAGTTTGTTGATGTTGAACAACTTTTAGTAAACTATTTTAAATTAATTTTGAGTGAATAAAAACTCTCAAGACTTGAAACTTGATGCCTTCAATAATGGATTTTGCATGTGAAAGTTTTGTGTCAGGAAGAAAATTTCTAATTTAGTTTATTTTTAAATTTAATGTTTATAAGTTGTTTGACAAATCAGTCTTAAATGTTAGTGCATAATATATTATATTTTTTAGTACATTAATTTTTTTTTATAATCATTTCTATTTTTAATGCCTTTCTTTTTAATGTTCTTATATCTCTTGTTTCAATTTTTTTTTTTTAAAGAAAAAAGGTCAAATTGGTTATTGAATTTATAGAAGAAATGAAGCTTGTGCAGTTTTTCAAACTCATTTATCAAAAATAGTCCTTGAAAATAGTCAATTCGTAAATAAAAAGCATGTTTGTAGTGTATTACGATCGCCCAATGTTACTATTGCACAATATCAATAATTTATATCAGAAATTTTGGATGAGCATGCAGTCAAAGTAAAATTTGTTGATAGATACTTGGTGATTTTAGAGGAGATAAAAACAGACTTCAAACTTTGGTGCTCTTGCATTTACCGTAATTTTAAAAGAAAGTCAAATGATGAATGGTGGAAACATATTGAATATGATTTTTAAGAAATTGTTTAGGTTAGTTTAGCAATTTGTTAATAAGATAAATATTATCCATTTACTATTTGTTTCTTATAATCTTTTCATACTTATTTTGCAGGGAAATTTTCAAGTCATTGATAAGGTTGTATCCTAGCTACTCTCATGGCAATTAGAGAAATGGTATTGTTGTTGTTGATGGTCAAGGAAAATTATACAATATGAGATGATCGTAAGGGTTATTTTTATATTTTATGCATAATTATGATATTAAAATATATTATTATGTTTTTGTCCGTTGTTGGATATGATGCAATGTTTTATAATAATTTATATCTGGTTTTAGATTACTATTTTTTATTTTGCCTTTCTAACCTAATTTTAAACAAATTAAGGAATTAGATCTATTTGAATAAAATTCTATGATAACTGAATTTTAGTTAAAACTCAAGCCAAATTGAATTTTCACCTCCAAGAATGTTCCTTTGAACCAAACATCTAATTTGGCTTCGGAATTAGGGTTCGCTCATCACTGTTTCTAATAACTTGATGAAATATCTTGGTATGCCTTTTCTTTATTCTAGGATAGATAAGAGGACACATGGGATTTATTGAGATTCAACACGATGTCTTCAAGGTGAGAATGGTTTGAGTTTCTCTTGCTGTAAAATCACTCTTATTTGATCAATTTAAGAAACCACTTTGACTTATTCCATACTAACAACAATGTTTTTGGCATTTGTTTATGATAAAAATAAGTGATATTGCTAAAATTTTATTTGGGGATTGAGTGTTACTTGTAGAAAGATGAATATAGTTATTTGAGAGCGGCAGTGTCAATTGAAATATAAGTGTATTTCTTGGGAATAAAGAGCTAGAAATAAATTATTTATATATTCTTTTTGAAAATTGAATGGAATTAGATGCTAATTCATATTTTTTTTTAATACAAGTTATCAATGCAAAATATGGTGTTAATTTGAAAAAGGGTCTTCCTCAGCTACCTGCTAGGAATGGACATAAAGCTGTACTAAATTAACACCATATTTTGTACGCACAATTTGTATTTAAAAAAAAAAAATCAGAATCAGCAACTAACCCCATCTAATTTTCAAAACAACACATAAGCAATCTACCTCGACCTTTTTATTCTCAAGAAATACACTTATATTTCAATTGATACTACCCCGCCCAATTAACTGTACTCATCTTTCTACTAGTAACACTCTATCCCCAAATAAAATTTTAGCAATATCACTCATTTTTATCACAAACAAATGTCGAAAACATTATTATTAGCATGGCATAAGTCAAAGTGACTTCTTAAATTAATAAAATAAGATTGATTCTACAGAAAGCAAATCTCAAACCATTCCACCCTAAAGATACTATTGAATCTTAATGAATCCTATATGTTCTCTTAGCCACCCTAAAATAAGAAAAGTCATAATTTCACCAAATTATTGGAAACAGTGATGAGTAAACTCTAATCCCAAAGCCAAATTGGAGGTAAAAATTCAATCTGGCTTGAGTTTTAACTAAAATTCAGTTACCATAGAACTCTTTTCAAATAGATCTAATTCTTTAATTTGTTTAAAATTATGTTAAAAAAGCAAAATAAAGAATAATAATCTAAAACCAGATATAAATTATTATAAAATATTGCATCATATTCAACAACGGACAATAACATAATAATATATTTTAATGTCATTAGTATGATAAAATATAAATTAGCACATATCATCATATACAATAGATAAAATATAAAATTAGCACATATAATCATATTTCATATTGTATAATTTTTCTTAACCATCAATAATAGCAATACCATTTATTCAATTGCCGTAAGAGTAGCTAGGATATAACTTTATCAATTACTTGAAAATTTATCTGCAAAATAAATATAAAAAGATTATAGAAAAATAAACAGTAAATGAATAACATGTATCTTATTAACAAATTGCTATATTTTTGTTAAAATCATACTCAATATGCTTCCATCATCCATCATTTGATTCTTCTTTAAAATTACGATAAATGCAAGAGTACCAACTTTTGAAGTCTGATTTTATCTCCTCTAAAACCACCATGTACCCATCAACAAATTTATTCTAACTACATGCTCATTCAAAATTTCTAATATAAATTGTTGATATTATGCAGTAGTAACATCAAGTGATCATAACACACTAAAAACATAATTTTTATTGATGAATTGATCATTTTCAAGTATAATTTTTGATAAATGAGCTTGACAAACGGCACAATATTCATTTCCTCTATATATCAAATAACCAATTTGGCATTTTCTTTCCTTAAAAAAAGTTTAAAACAATAGATACAAGAACATTAAAAAGACAGACTAATTTACAAAAAAAAATAATATATCATGCACTAACATTTAAGACTAATTTACCAAACAACTTAAAAACATTAACTTTTAAAATGAACTAAATTAAAAGTTTCCTCTCCAACACAAAAACTTCCTCATGCAAAATCTATTATTGAAGGCATAGAGTTTCAAGTCTTGAGAGTTTTTATTTAGTCAAAATTAATGTAAAACAGTTTACAGAAAATTGTTTAACATTAACAAGCTTACCACTTCAATGCATCTGTCAACAATGAATTGTAAACCATGAATTGTGACTAAGAGGAGAAAATAATGAGAAGGAAGACTTGTTAGGTTCTATAAAAGGTGATGAGAGCAAGTCAACAAAATGAAAGAGCAATGAGAAAAAGAAAGGGATTCTTGTATTGAAAAATTTCTGGTGTAAAACTCGAAAGTAGCTAAGATAGATGTCAATATAACACAACTATTCGTTGCCTATCTAAAAGTTAGGTAGTTATAAAAGAATTATCGTAGTTTAACATATTCTTAATCACTTCATGAAAAGCTACTTAACTAACTTAACTTAGCTATTATACAAAAAGAGAATTTCAAATAATGTGTTATAATCTCATAAAAAAAATTAAAAAAATAAAAAAGAGAGATGATGGGTATAACTGTCTACCAAATAATATTCATTTTGTTCTCTTTGTATTCTGTCTCTCACACTTTCTCAGATATACAATCACTTTTTTTTATTAAACAATTGATACCAAATATTATTGAATCATTGAGTAGCTTGTGCCTAAGTAATTCAATTTCAAAAATTAACCAACGAGTCTTGTGTCAATTGAGCAAAGCACTAGGAAACATGAATTCAATATTATATGCAGAGCTAGAAAAATTAATATAACCGACTTAGAAGACTACTTGAATGCTATGAAATATAACTTTTAGAATTTCATTATTTATGACTGTGTGACAAAGAAAAAGAAAAAATTGAATATTTAAAATGTCTACATGAATACTATGCAAATTAATTTCTGAAGTGGCCTTAGATGTGAAATTCGTATCACCATGTGGATGTTTAGACTTCAAATCTAATTCCTTTAAATAAGCCTACAATTTTGCACATATGCAGCAATAAGAAACAAACTTATTTTTACCTCAAAATCATCTTCAGAAATTTTCGCCACATCTTGAACTTCAACAAAGTCCCTAGTTGTATACTCCACAAGTTCATTTTCAGTCGACTTCCTCCCAATCTCAAAATCCTCTTCTTCACATTCTTATGTAACACAACATTATAGTAACAATCATTAAGATATATCATTGCATGAAGGACTCATTTAAATAAATTTCCAATAACAAACACAAACCTATTGCAGTTGAATATAATACATAGGCTTACTATCACTCTTTTCATCAACATTCTTTGAATCCACCATCACGGTTTGCTTTTTAATGCTCTTTTTTTTCTCCCTCCTTGTTCTTAACCTGTGTGATTCACCTACCAAAATTTGTTGAGCCATTTGATCGGCCTCCTCTGTAAAATAAATTCATTAGATTCAAAACTTATTGCATTGAGTCATTTAATAAAATAAAAAAAAGCCTTCATCTACCTTTATGAAGAGAATCACAATCCCCTAATAAAGAAGCAATATCACTAGATAGTTAAAGTGAAACAATGCTAAAGTGAATTTTAACTCTATTTTTATTTTTGTTCTTATTTTAATTTTAATTTTTATTATTTTTATTTTCTGAAAACCATTTGTAAATTAAAATTAATTACAAAATTGTAATCATTAATTTAGGCAAAGCGAGAGTTTTACGATAAATTAGAAAAATAAAAATATATAAAATATATTTTATATGACAAATAAAAATAATTATTTATTATATATAATAAATAGAAAATAAGTTTTCTTTTTAAATATAAAATTTAAATTAATGGACCATTTTGTTAATCAAATAAAACTGTAGGTCTATATTTGTAATTTATTGTTAGCTTTCTCAAATCCAATTGAGTGCTTCGGTTACAATCGCAACAAATCATAAAGTTAAGGTATAATACAAAAAATTTAAAGAATTTACTATAAACCTGAATTCATGCAAACATCTGGACTTTTTCATCCATTAAGCTAATAAAAGAATAATAATCATTTTTAAAAGATGAAAGTGGTTCAAGGGGACATCCCTTCAAACCATTAAATGCCATCAATTACACCCAGAAGACCTAATGCAGTTATATTTCTTCACCGTACTTACAAGTTCTTGTAAAACAATAAAAAAACCTTAAATGGAAGGAAAACTACACAACCTAATAAGATTCTAAGAAAGCTGTTTTGATTTATTTTAAAACAGACATAAAAATTAGATTTTGAACTATGTATGCAAAATTATGTTCAAACCCTTCGTGAATGAGATTATATCACAACACTAAACATATGTTTTTATTCAGATATGCTGCAACATATGTTTTTAATAGCGGTGTTCGGTTCTAGTTATAGTTCGAGGTATGCCTAGGAACGAGAACCAAGCCAAAATTCTAATAAAGTTCCGATTCGATTCTCGATTTTTTAATTTCAATTCGATATAACTCTAATTTGGTTCATATTTTTAAAAAAATTTTATGCACTTTTTTCTAATAAAAATCATTCTTGAATTAGCATTTAAATAGAACATAATACAGTAATGGAGCTGTGAGTTTCAAAAGAGAGATGGGCAAGGTTAGATGAGTTAATGTACAGGTGTGAGGATGATAGCAAGAAGTCGATGGAGATAAATTTGTGAGATTGTGAATGCTTTTGACGGCTTTAAGGAAGCCGAGTTCTGGGTTAGGAGAGGAGGCAAGCTATCTGATATGGGTCTTTAAGGAACATGAGAGCTTCTGGTGGTACGAGGGACATAAGTCTCCCTGAAGGAGAAATTATATAATACTGATGGAGCTGAGGGGATTGCAGTGTGAGAACTAAAAAGCAAGTTCAAGACTAGAATCAAGTTTGCTAACAGTTTGGTTAAACAAAGAAACTCAATTTTCGCCCATTCAAAACTCAGTTATAGAAAAACACAAAAAATGCTGCTTTTCTCAACCTGCTGTTTCACAAATGACTAGGCAGCAGTTTTTATATTTCTGTTCACAAAAATATCCTTCAGAACTTGAAGATATTACAATCATGCCACTAGAAATACTAATCTTTCTCACCTCAACCAACAGAGAAAAAATATGTACAAGGAATGGAAGATAGAAAAAATATCTTAAGAAGGAGAGAAAACACAAAGCTTCTTTACCCTTGTTTCCATTACTCTCCCTTTGCTTTTGCTATTTCATTCCACCCAAAGCAAATCCTAATTAACTTTTGCTCTCCCATATGTACTCCATTCTCTTCTCACTTCCCAAATCAAATCCTAGCTCTTAATAACAATCAGGATTCAATAAATAGGTAACTACTTAGGTTTTTTCTTTTAAAAATTCTTGCCATATTTTGAAAATTGTTGATACATCCACTTAGGAAATCAGCTTTGCAATCACCTAGCTTAGAAGCAAAGGTGTCTTTGCCATTATGTCTTCTCGTAAGAAGGTTCATTCTCATCCCTTTCATGAATTAAAAAAATTTTATATCTGCCTTCATTCTCTTTTCCACAAATAAATTTAATCCTTTCTTTTTTCTTACTTGTTTGGGTTGGAGTAAACCAGAATAATTACCTCAGCTCACCCAAACCAGCTATAGAATCTATGTTTATTTCTGATTACGTTGAGTGAGATTGTGATAAAATTTAGCATGTTGCACAAACATTAGAAAATGCCTGGATATGGGACTAAGCTAATCATTCTTTCATATGCTTTTACTTTTCCCTTTTCATTTTCTTCCTCAAAAAAATCTCTGATTTGCAGTTTTGTACTCTATGAAACCCAAACTATGAAAATCTAATTTAAAAATGAATGTTTTGGAGATTGTCAAATGGGTGTCCAATTTCTACATTTGTTTAGTAGTAGTTTAGTGGATCATCACTAGATTTATTAGTATGAGACCATGTTGGATTGGTGGATTAAAACAATGCTTATTTAAGGATTCTTGTTCCTCATCTACAGGAATCTAAATGTTTAGTTAGAACTAATTTTAATATTTCAATGCTATTTCTTGCATTAAGAATGAACCTTCCTAGGTTGTGAACAATTAAAGGTAGCTTTTTTTATGAATGTAACATAGTGTTATGGGTAGTTTTCTTACATCAAGTGTTTACTTTCACTAATCCTAAAGAAAGAAGAGTTCATTAGATATATAGTAGAAATAAAGCAAGTTCGTAATTGGGCCCAGCAATTGGCTTAGAAATTGTTGATGCAAGTAGTAAAAAAGGCTAAAATTCCAATTTTTTTATCAAATAGGTTCTCAGTGATGACTTTCTACAGTTGGAAGGGCTAACTCAATCAGCCTTGAGTTTTATATTTATATTGGTCTCTTTGAGAGCCATGTTGGTAATTGAGATCCTATCCAGGTTCCTTAATCCGCTTAAATACGTTTGCAGTGGAATGTTTATTTTCATGATTTTAGTCAGCTTACATCTGTCAAGCCTCCTTCATGTTCAAACATATAACACAATTTACTAAATGCATGCCTCTCCTGTAACATCCTCACTGTAGCAATTCCGTACATTCTACTGTTTCGGTGACCGGTGTCGGTCCAGAGAGCTAAAACATCTAGAAAAATATTTAGACTAGAGTGAGGAATCATAAATAACTCAAATATCAATAAGAAAAATTTAGGAAAAATTTTAAAAATAAAATACAACCAAGTTAAATGAGTCGGTGCCCTAGCGATGGATAACCCAGTGGGAAGTTGCGGTCCTCACAGCTAGAAGCCCTAAACCCGGGAGAAAATTCATAAAATAAGTTTTGGGACTCCAGAGAAGAGTCATTGAGGTTTCTATGGCATTAGAATGCCAAGAAAATGCTTAGAAAAATTTTTAGATCGGTACAGACGATTTTTGCTCAATAAGCCAAACGGAGGGCATTTTGGTCATTTCTTCTTCAGAGATGATTTTTGGCCGACTTGTCCAGTTAAGTAAATAATTATTATGACATAAAATATGAATAAATATTACTAAAAATTTAATTGAAAATGAGTAGAAAAGAAAAGAAAAGAAAAAGAAAGAAAATTAGAAATTATGACATCACATGATGTCATTAGTGTGCCTCCACCTAATTACATTGTGACACATGTCTTTAAACCACTTGAAATGAGTTAAATGGGCAGAAATGAAAGAAAAAAAAAATCAGACTTCATCTTCTTTTCTTCTTCTTGACGAAACCTCACTTCTCCCTCCCTCCATTAAAACTCAACCAAGCTTCCAATTTCTTACCCAATTCACTTCAAGACCTTGATTTCCTTTCATTAAAAATTTTCCTTACCACTATAAATGTAACACCCCTCACCCAACTACAGTGTAGTCGAGCAAGGCGTGCTACATTCGGTGCCGGAGTACCCTAACTTATCTTACTTTGTTTCTTTAAAAATTTTCAAGTTATTATCTTTTAATATCAATTATCTTTCTATAGAGAAACCAGCGGAGTTTCTTCTATTTTATTATCGTTTGGCGTATTTCAATATTCACATGTTTGAAATTCAAAAATATTTTCAAAATAAAATATTATCCATGCTAATCATAATTATCTCATCAATCATTCTTATAATTTTCTCATATTTTAAATCTCATCCATACGTTTCAATTTCATAATCATTTCCATACATTTCCATTCATACTCAATTTAT
The DNA here is from genome assembly GCF_030052815.1 of Hevea brasiliensis. Classification (NCBI taxonomy): domain Eukaryota; kingdom Viridiplantae; phylum Streptophyta; class Magnoliopsida; order Malpighiales; family Euphorbiaceae; genus Hevea; species Hevea brasiliensis. Next base: position 86,289,652 of record NC_079501.1, read on the forward strand.
ATGTAAAAATGTTTAAATTACATAAATTTACATGATTTATAAACTAATTACATAAGTTCATAATTTACATAATGAATAAAATACATAAAATAACTTATATGGGCCCTATCTACATACATTGCTGAGGAGGTGACAACCTTATACACTTCTATTACTTCTGCAAATCCAGACTCTAAAATCCCAGTCTTTGGTCTACAGGGCTCTTTGGCCAAATCTTCAGTACCTACGCGTTACAAACAGCGACGCGCTAAGCATAAAGCTTAGTTGTGCCAATAATATAATAAAATATAATATACAAATAAAAATAATAATTTCTTAAATATTGTGCTTATAAGAATAATAAATAATTTCTAAATTTTTGTTTTTGTCTAAGGCTAATTAAATCTTATGATATTAACTCTTCCTAGCATGTTTTTAATCGATCTCATAATAATTTTAAGCCTCATATATTTATTTATCTTTATTTTCTAACCCTTAAGAACATTTATTTTTATTGGAATCATTCTTGTTTCTTAACTTAATATTTCATCAATTTGTTGCCTTTAAACTTAATTTAATTTTATTAATACTTTTCCATACAATAATTCATCCATACTCATATCATCATTTCAAAAATTATTATGTAATTCAAATCCATCCTCATTTGTTCAAATTCATTCATGCTTATTACATATATCAAAATTCTTAATTTCATTACATTTATACTTTTCCATGCCCAAGTAACCTATACAAATTGACCGAACTGGATAAACGGGTAAACTAGCACTGGGTACCAGGTACCTCGGGCCGTCACACCATCGGTCACAATGTGTCTCCCGGTGTGTAGATAGAATGGCTAATAAGCCATAAAAGCAATAAGGCATAAAGCCAAGTATAACATCATAATCAGTATAGCCACAGGCTATCATATCACAGAATGGCACGGAGCCATACATCACACGCAGTACTGCTATCAGAACCCTATTGGCATGCCAACCTATCCAAACCAATCACATTAGGCCTACTAGGGCATATTACAAAGTTATTTCTTGAATATTTATACTTAACATGTAAGGTTACTATTCATTTAGTCATTTAAGTCAAAATATTGACTTTTTCATATATAATAGTTACATGAGTTTTAATCACATAGATTTACCACATTTTGGTTTCCAAAAGTGTTGGCATTAGTTGCCAATCCATACTTCTAACCAATGGAAAATAAATCAGAAATTTCAGTTTTGGGTGCTAGAGTTCACTATTCCATTAGGCCATTCTACAGCGAGAATTTGATCAAATGTTCTTCATCAAAGTTATTCCTTATTGTGTCTAGTTACATTTCTTTTTTTGAATCACTCCATTTGGAGTTTTGTAACTCAAGTTATGGCCTAAACACCATAACTGGCCGGATTGCAATTTTTCCAGAATTTTTGGGCAGAATCAATTCTGCAGTTTTTTTACACTGATTGCAGATCAATTTTTGGACATGTTATGGTCAAAATTTGTGTTTTTTTTCTTCATGAAAGTTGTAGGGCTATGTCTCAGCTTTCTACTGGTAAAAATTTAGGTCAATTGGACCTTTCTATACTGAGTTATGACCAAATGAATGAACACTATTTATTTATTCATTTTCCACGGATAGCTTGTGTGTTGCTTGGATTGAAAGCAATTTTTAGGTCAACTTAGGTGGGTTTTCTGGGTAGGTTTTCTTCACAAAAATTTTTTCATTATGTGTCAAATATCACCTCCAATTGGCCTTGCACTAATTGGGGCAACATAGCTTAAGATATAACCCCATGAACACACTGGACTCATAGAGTCCAGAATTGATCACAAAGGGCAGCATGCCAATTCCTAATCCAATGCCACATTTCAGTCTAAATCAAAGTCAATTCATCTCAAATGGTTACTAATTGACCATTAGAACTTTAATTTACCATCAATATGGCCAAACCCTAATATAGCTCAAAACCCTAACTCAAGGTCTCAAGGTCAAGCATACTCAATCCATACAACTTTCAATACAAAACAACTCATTAAACATCATCACTAAACTTGTTTACATCCATAAAAAGCATCAAACTCCAATTAATCCATGGCTGCTGAAATTCACTTCCTCCATAAGTTGTCATTTCCTTTTTATTTCATGTAAATTTCAACTCTTCTTAAGTCCAAATCAAGAATAAAGAAGAGAGATAAGGAGATTAAGCACTAACCTCTTGGATGAATTTCTATCCTTCACTTTCCTTACCACTAGAGCTAGACTTGAGCAGCCATTAAAAGAGGAGAAAGTGAAGGAAAGTGAAAGGTAGAAATTCATCCAAGAGGTTAGTGCTTAATCTCCTTATCTCTCTTCTTTATTCTTGATTTGGACTTAAGAAGAGTAAAAATTTGCATGAAATAAAAAGGAAATGACAACTTATGGAGGAAGTGAATTTCAGCAGCCATGGATTAATTGGAGTTTGATGCTTTTTATGGATGTAAATAAGTTTAGTGATGCTGTTTAATGAGTTGTTATGTATTGAAAGTTGTATGGATTGAGTATGCTTGACCTTGAGACCTTGAGTTAGGGTTTTGAGCTATAGTAGGGTTTGGCCATATTGATGGTAAATTAAAGTTCTAATGGTCAATTAGTGACCATTTGAGATGAATTGACTTTGATTTAGACTGAAATGTGGCATTGTATTAGGAATTGGTATGCTGCCCTTTGTAATCAATTCTGGACTCTGTGAGTCTAGTGTGTTCATAGGGCTATATCTTAAGCTATGTTGCCCCAATTGGTGCAAGGATAATTGGAGGTGATATTGGACACATAATGAAACATTTTTTGTGAAGAAATCCTGCCCAGAAAACCCACCTAAGTTGACCTAAAAATTGCTTCAATCCGGGTAACACAAGCTATCCCTGGAAAATGACCAAATGAACAGTGTTCATTCATTTGGTCATAACTTAGTGTAGAAAGGTCCAATTGACCTGAATTTTTACCAGTAGAAAGCTGAGACATAGACCTAAAACTTTTATGAAGACAACTTTGCCAAATTCCTACTGTACAAATGACCAATGGAACAGTAAACATAAGGCTTGAAATCTGAAAATTGTGAATAATTAACACTAAGCTTAAAAATGGTATTGGCAACCAATACCAACAACTTTAGAATGCAAAATGTGGTATGTTGGGAGTATTAGAACCAATGCACCTATTGTCTATGCAAAAGTCAACATTTTAGTTGACTAATGAAATGAATAGTAACACCTAAACTTAAATTTCAAGAATTGTAAAATTTAAAAGTGTAACATGCCCTAGTATACCTAGCAAGATTGGTTTGGATAGGTTGGTATACCAATACGGTTCAGTTAGCAGAACTGCAAATGGCATTATGCCATTCTGTAATTTTATGGCTTTTAGCCAATCTGATATTGTGTTGATACTTGGTCTTGTGCCTAATGTTATTATAGCTTATTAGCTATTCTGTTGCACACCGGGAGATACATATGTGACCGATGGTGTGACGACCCGAGGTACTTGATACCCAGTGCCAGTTTACCCGTTTATCCAGTCCAGTCATCTAGTATAGGTTACTTGGGCAACCAAAAATGAAAGTGGATAAATTTAATGAAATAATGAATATAACAAGTACAAAACAAATAAGACTACAAATCGTTATCAAAAAATTGTCTGCATAAGACATCAGAACATTTACTGCATATTTATTTTATGTTATTTCTTTTTATTATATTATTGGCATCACTAAGCATTATTGCTTAGCGCGTTGCTTTTTGCCATGCGTAGGTTCTGGAGAGACCGATAGAGAGCTCAGTAGACCACAGATTGGGTGAGACCATCTACAGCTCTGCATAGTGTCCGTGTCACCTCATCGACTTCAGTGCATTGGTAGGACACTAGGTTTCATTTTGGTATTTTGTAATTAACTTTTATTTTCTCATGTGTAATTGAGACTTATGTAATGTATTTTGGTATTAATGTAAATAGTGGAAATTGTGTTTATGAATGGACAATTGAGTATTTATTTATGACTTGTATATGAATATCATGAGGAATGAATGAATGAGAAATGGAATTGTTGTTGAAAAAAATATTGAGATTTTGTTGATGAAATGGAGTTTGGGAATGATTGAAAACATATTGGAAGTGTTTTTCACAGGTTCCAAAGAACTGTTTTCTCCATTTTTAGCCGGTACTCTGCTAGATTTTTTATAAAATTTGCGGAACCTCAAATAAATTTATGATTTCAATAAATGATTGAAATGAATTATATTTCACAAATTGTACTTCATAAATATGAAAAAAAAATAAATTGGGAAGAATAAAAATGATTGAATTAAAATAGGGTGTTCCGGTACACTGTATGACATATCTTGCTTGGCTACACTGTAGACGGGTAAGGGGTGTCACATCTCCATGCTAAACTCTAATATACAAACATCAACACTCTTATATACTAGTTGATTCATCATCTTTCTACTTGAGAAAAAATTTTTAGAATATTTTTTTTTAAATGACAAAGTTGTTCTATGTGATGTCAAAATACTACAAAATAACTTAAAAAACTAAATTACTATATTTAAAATCTACTGCCATTGTGACACTGTCGCTGTATATTTTCTCATTTTTATCAACTTTCTCATAGCAAGATGAGCCATAGTTTCAAATTGTAGTAGCAACCGCATTCGTAGTCGTAGGTAAAAAAAAAAAAGGACTAGTCGTGGGTAAAAAAAACAGGACTATAACGACCATAACATAAAGATGATTTTTTTGAAAATTTTGCAATGTTCATAGAATGAATATATATTTAAAAATAGGCCTATTGGACCAAAAAGGGCTAATCTTTTTCTCTAATTGGAAGTTACATCCAAACATTCTAAATTTATAATTTTGAACCACATATCCCAACCTTTAGCAATGGCAGCCAAAATCTCAAAATCAATTTGGAAGATTTTAAATTTTGTCCACTTGAAGCCGTGATTGATAATAAAAAAGAAGTTTGTTATGGATAACAAAATGAACATTAATATTTTTAGGTTTGGATACAATTATTCTCAATCTTAAAGTTGGTATATGTGATCCAAAATTCGAATGTTTTGATATAATTGTGTCATCTAACAAACAGTTTGACCTTTTCTATCTAATTGGCCTTAAAGATATAATTAAAACTAAGATATACAACTAAATAATAAGCATAAATATGTCAAATAAGAACATTAAATCCATCATTCTTAAACATCATTAGTACTAACCAATTTAACAACAAAATAATTAAGTAGATAGTAAATAACTCACCTTAGGCACAATAACTATGGTAAGCTAAGCATTTAATTTAAACTTAGGTTTTAAACATACTATTTAATTTATGAAAATTAATTTCAAGAGTTAATTTCATATATCTTTTTTTTTTTTATCTTGCAAAAGCCCAAATTTATACTTAGCAAATATTATTAAAGCCTAAAACTTTATTTGACATTATTTTCTAATTATTTATTGACTTACCCAAAAATGATTCAAAAAATAGCTAAAATTTAGGAAAAAAATAAACAGTAATTCATCCTTTGCTCTCCTTCACTTTAAAACCACCTTGTTTATTTGATGATCTATACTCTTAAGCTCAAAAATTTTGCAGGAAAACTAAGGATTTCACTTAATTGTGGATAAAATTTAGAAAAGTTGAGACAAAATGACACAATGCCTAAAAAGAAAGTGAAGAGTTATATGACTAAGCTAAGACGGCCTTCTACCCAAAAAAAAAAAAGTTCCTTCTACTGCCCTTTATATGAATGCAGTTAAAAAAAAAAGTGCCAAAGATTCTTAGGGAAAAAAAGAACGGCTATTATGACCTTTATACAACAGTCGACAACGACTATTACCTTTATATAACAACAATAACAGTCGTTACAACTACAATTTAAAAAATCCTTTAAATAATGGTAGTAACAGTAACGCCAAGCTAAAATTCCTTTAAATAACGGCCATTACGTTATTTAAAACGTTGGCTATACCCAAAAGAAACTAAAAAAAAATCATAATGCAAATCAAAGCAAAAAAAAAAAAAAAATTCCATTTCAAGCTCTTAAACTAATCGGGAAATTATTCTTTATAAAGTAATTATTCAGGAAGTTAATTCTGTGCACCTTCAGTTTACAAAGAGGATCAGAAATTTCTTTAGATAATAGTACTTGCCTGTATTAGAACTTTCTTTAGATAAAGTATTTATTTAGGAAGTTTTGCCATTTATGAGATTAACCATGTAATAGATAATATATGGTCTCGAGTTCCTACATGGATTTAGCATGAGATAGAGGCTAAATAAGAAATTAGAATGGTTTTAATTAGCATCTAAATCATGATTTGCATATACATAAATCTTTTTAGTTGTGGTCCACCAATAATTAGATTGAAAGCCAATAATATATCATGGATAGAGAAAACTTTAAGAGTAGTGGTTTAAAATTTCAAGTTTCTTTGATTGTTAGGTTAAATGTGAAAGGAACAAGGATTCAAAGGGGCAAGCTCTATAGAAGTACTTGCTTATCAAAATCATTTACCATTCTAGTAATAATTTGATCTTAATAGTTGATTGGAAAACTTTACATGCAAAGTGCTTATGACAAATAGTTACATAGGATTCAAACTATGTAAAGTAGTCTGAAACATGAAACTAAGAAGAGCAACAATGCCCTCACCAAGTAGGCCCGCAGAGATGAAGACACACACACACACACACACACACACATATATATATGTGTGTGTGTGTGTGTGTGTGTGTGTGTGTGTGTGTGTGTGTGTGTGTGTTGGCGCTTGAAAGTTACACATATTAGGCTAAGTAGAAGATAAGTAGATGGCTTTGTCATTTTCGTGTTTTGGAACATATTACCCGAAAAAAAAAAAAAAAGTCCAATTCCTAAGGTTTAGTAGGTCAGCTAAGGAATGTTTCCTTATGAAATTTGATATGCCAATTAGCTTTTACCTACATTTGTGTAACAACTAACCAAATGGAGCTTGTCAACAACACATTTACATGCCTGCAAAAAAAAGGCATCAAATGTTCTTTAAGTATCAAATCAAACAAATCCCAATGGCCAAAGGGGGGAAAAATAAAAGATGTTGATAAGGGTTGCAAGAGAAGTTTAAGCTAATTTGGCTTGAGCATTTACAAATGCTATCGCTACTACAAGGAGTGAAACCATATGTTAGTTTTTGTTTAACTCTAAATGTTCTTTTTTTTTTTTTTTTTTTTTTTTTTTCTCTGCAAGAGAAATTGACATCATTGGCTTTTATGAAAGCTTTAGAATTTATTCACATTATTACTATATGCTAAGATAGTGGACACTTTTATTGTTCTTAAGAATAGTGAAAAGACTATTTTGCCACTTCTAAATCGATCTCTATCGACTTAGCACCGTCCATATTACCTTTCTTTTCTTTTTATATCTTACGAAAAATGTTATTGTACGAGAATGTGTACACAAATTCAGTACACAAGTAATTTGTACCATTCAATGTGTGGGACCCATGCATTCAACTGTCTACATTTCTTTGGTCTATTTAATTAGTGCATGAATTTCGTGCTGAATAGCATCACTTCTCAAATAATATATTTATGGAAAAATCACTATTTACTACATTCTAAGTCAATTATTACACAAGACACATAAATATTTAAGCCATTTAATGGCTTTTACTGTAGCTTTAAAGTTTTATTTTATTTAATTATAGAAAAAATTTTTTACTTTCTCTTTTTTTTTTTTTAAATTAACATAATATATCCATAAAAAAAACATAATATATAAAATATAAACCACAAAAATTCTGATTATATATTTTATTATTTAACAAATCATTTTAAATTTTTATTTAATTTAATAAAATTATAAATTTCTTTAAAAATTTATAGATTAGATAATCTTATTTTCTATCTCACTTTTCCTTTTATTATTATTATTATTATTATTATTATTATTATAAAGGGAGGGTGGAGGGGGGAAGAGAGAACCTCTTAACATTGTTCATAGGAACAATACCCATACGATTTTTTTAAATTTTTTTATAAATTTTTAAAATTATTTATTCTTGTTACAAGAGTGTCAGTTCAATCGGCACCCTCCTCTACAATTCTACCAAATATCCCATCCCTATCGAACATTCCATTTTTAGGTGTTGTTTATTTTAAAATCTTTTTGAACTCTAACCCTTTTGTCTTGCTTTTTAATATTTTTTATTTTTTATTTCTTTCCTTGTTTAAATAAGGGGATTAGGGGAGTATGTACTTGAACCTTGTGTAAATAAGGGGATTAGGGGAGTATGTACTTGAACCTGATACCAGGTAAATAATGTCTTTAGTCAATAGACAAACCATGTTAGACTTTGATTTCTTTTCTTTTAAAAACAATTATGTAATTAAATTTAGTCAATATTTACATAAAAAAAAGATAATATTATTTAAATATTGCTCATATAATTCAAATAAAATCTAATTAAATTATAAATTGAATGTAAAATGACGTTTTATCTTTTTTCATAAATACAAATTTTAACAACATGAATTTATAAATTATAATATTAATCTATACTATTGTCATTAAAGAATAATGCAAGTTATAGTATTATTACATCTAAACTCAATTTGGGGAAATAAAAGGGAAAAAAAATGAGGAAAAAAACCTGGAGAACAGGGTTTGGCAGTTCCAGATGCGTCCAACTTCTACACTTGATGGTACTACAACACTTAAATTTGCAATACATGTATCAACGAGCACCAGTTAAGGATTTTGCAGTAACAACTCAATAGAGGAAAATAGAGACTACCTGAGCGCAAATCCTTGAGAAAATAGCAGATTCTATGTCATATCGACTGATCTTAAACCAAAAACCTACATTATAATTGACTTATCTAATAATTAATCTATCTATATTTGAAATAATCTCAAGAAAATGGAAATAAAGAAGATGAAAATTAAACATATCTAGTGGAGTGGAATGCAATTACTAATGGAATTACTCACCAAAAGTGAAACCAAGAGTACTAATGAGAGCACAGTTGCAAATCACAATTGAAACTGACAATACCACTGATAAACTCAGAGCCTCAAAAGTCCCCAGGCGGAACCTCTAGCTCTCAGCCAGACTAGCGTTCTGCAAGTGAAGGAGAGATCAGAGACTAAAGAGATAAGCGTTGCAAAGAAATGTTGCAGGAGAAGTAATTCTAGAGGGGAAAATAAATCGCGAAAGGTTTCACCCTGTATTGTATTCAAGATTACTTTCAGTTTGTTATGCAATGGGAACTACGGGAATACAAGTCATGATAAATACATATGTAATATTTATTACATTGCAGTGGAAATTATTATTATTATTATTATTATAAGAATCTAATTTACTGTTCATGTGAACAGTCAATGGTGTGGGTGTGTGTGTGTGTGTGTGTGCATATACGTATATGTATATGTCAATTCTGTCGTCATTAACCACAGCAAAGAGACCGTTTTGCCATCCTCAAGAACAAGACTCTGAGCAAATCTCAAGAACAACCTTTCAAAAACCAAACAAGATTTACTAACCAACAATAACAATTCATCATCAATTGCAAACAAAATATCAAACTAATAGAACTAAACTAAGAAATTAGATTCGGAAGAATAAAAATTACGCATTCACAAACAACAAACAAAAATCTGCAAAGTCTAGAAGACTAAACCAAACAACAAATCATAAATCAAACAGTAAAAAATTAATTGAAATTTATGAAACAAACCCACCAATTCCCAAGCAAAGTACCAAAGCTGAGAACAACAAAATATGGCATCATAGTCCAGACTCAACCAGAAATCTTCTCTTAAACTTGAATCAGTCCATCTTAAGTGGATATTTTTGAGAGATGATGCATTTTGAATCGGTACAGTGAGAACTAAGATGCAGCCAGACTCACACTCACCCTCTGGGACAACGCAGAGTAATGACATGTAGAACCGTGTACAAGGTCCACAAGGATGAAGAGGGGGACAGGTACAAAGAAAGCCCGGATTCACAGTGTAACAAAAAAAAAAAAAAAAAGACTAAAGCCCATTTAATCATTAGTTTGATTTTCAATAGATTTTTAAGGGGTTAATTCCACCAACAATCCCTTAATTTTGGGTGTTATTTTATTTCAGTCACCCAACTTAAATTTGATAAATCCCTCTAAACTCCTCTAGTAGGATTTACAACCACCCCATTGGCCCTTTATTCTCTCTCTAGTCTTCATCTTTTTGTCTCTCTTCTTTGTCCATTTTGTAACGTCCCAAACTTCTGTGCTCTAAACAGTGCTATTTTCTGTCAATGAATGGTACTATTCAAAGTCAGTTTGAGGACCAAAAATACGATAAAAACAAAATGAAATAAGCAGTATAAAAATCAAAGTGACCATCAGGTTATGGACTTAAACGGTATTATCAAAAAAGATTGACTATAACCCGATGAGGGGCATTTTGGTTATTTGAAATCCAGAGTTGACTTTTGATCTAAATGTCCACTTAAATGAGTGACATTAAAGTTTTTAAAATAAATTAAAAATATGAAAAACATATGGTAACATGGAAGGTGACATAGATGGAAATAATGAAATTGTTATAAATATAATAATTATAATTAATTCTTTAATTATAAAAAAAATAATATGACACATAATTATATAAAGCGACAAATGAATTTAATTCATTTTTATCTAATTGCATAACCTTCTTCTTCCTTGGAGTGTTGGCCAAACCACCATTGAAGCCATCTTCCACCATTTTTCAAGCTTTCAAGCTTGATTTCTCTAGCCAATCTCACCATATTTCCATAACTCAATAAAAATAAACCTTCATCTCTCACCTTGGAGAAGCTAGTAGTAGCAAAAAGAAAGGAAAATATTAAAGATTTACAAGGTCAAAGAATTGGTCCATCAAGTTTAGTGCCTATTCTTGCTTCCTTCCTTCTTTAATCTTTGAATTTAAGTTGAAATGAGTTGATATTGCATGAAAATGAATGAAAATGAAAGAAAATGATGGGTATATATGGAAGGGAAAATTCAGCAGCCATGGGAGAAGTAAGAGTTTGATGGTTTTGATTGAGTTAAATTTGTTTAGTAATGCTAATTGATGAGTATGCATGTATTAGAAGTTGTATGGCATGTGTTGTATGAAAGGGAGATGTTGGAAGTTAGGGTTTTGCATGAAAATTTAGGGTTTGATGATATGTTGGTTAAATGAGGTTGTTGAGGTCATTTATTGACCATTTGATGTGGTTTGACCATGAATTAAAGTTCGGATGTTGATTGAATTGTGGAATTGGAAGTGTTGTTTTTGGTGCAGGAACTCTGGACCTTGAGTCCAGCATGATTAGGTAGCCATAAGTAGAGCTACATTGCTCCAATTGGTGTGAGGCCAATTGGAGATGAAACATAGGTCATAATGTCACAATTTTCATGAAGAGACCCTGCCCAGAAACTGCCACAAGATGGCCTAAAGTTGGGTTGAATCCGGGTACCAAATTCTAAACTTGGAAAAATAACCAAATGAACAGTAAATGTTCAAATGGGCATAACTCACTGTAGGAAGCTCCAATTGAGCTGAGTTTTGAACCTATGAAAAGCTTAGAAATAGGAGAACATTTCATATGAAGAACTTAGAGCAAAATTCTGTGCCTAAACCAACCAATTTGCTAGTCTAATTTGGGTCAGTAAATCTGACCAGAACAAGAACCAGAACCTGACCTGAAATTATAGACATTGATCATACTCGACCAGTTTTAGCGAAAATGTCATAACTCAGCCCACAAAACTGCAAATGTAACACCTCTCATACTAAGTAGTCTGTATATTCTACTATTCTAGTGACTAGTATCTATCTGGACAGTTAGAATGTTTAGAACCACATTTAAGTCATCTAGAAAAGCCATAAATAAAAAATAATAGAAATCACATGAAGGTGAAATGGAAATAAGAAAAACAAAACCTAATCGGTTAAATGAGCCGAGGTCCCGGCGATGGGTGACCGAACCGGGAAGCAACTGCTAGCTCAGTTGCTACCATAAATTCGTGTGAGACCCTATGACCCCTCAGGCCAAGGGATAATTGTGAAACTAATGGTAATGTGAAAAACACAGAAAAGAATATGGAACAAGTTCAAATAACTAAATCAGAGTTCAGAAAGTAATCTAGTGCTATTAGAAAAATTGATCAGACCCTATAAGGGGCATTTTGGTCAATTTACTCCTAGAGATGACTTTTGACCTAAATATCCATTAAAACATGTAAAATTAAAATATTGAGAAATAAATTAATAGAGAAGAGGTATAATGGAAGAAGAGAAGAAGAAAAGAAAAATTCAAGTTTTAAAAGTGATTTATGACATCACCTTGACTATTGATGACATCATTAAAAATTTAAATACCAATAAATGAAGATAAATACTAGAGTTAAGACAAAAATCAATTAAAAATTAGAAAAGTTATCTTCTTCCTCACCTCCCTTCTTGGCCAAACCATACCCCATTTCTCTTACTCCATTGTTGAGCTTTCCAAGCTCATGAAACTCTATGTTCTTTCCATAATCACTATAACTCCCAACATAAAACCTTGATTTTTAGTCTTGCTTAATAATTTGGGAGAAAAAGGGGGAGAAGAATTCGCAGTCTTTACAAGCTTGGGAATTTCTCACTCAAGTTTAGTGCTAAATCCTATGATCTTGCTTCCTTTAATGTTGAAACTAAGTTGATTTATGTGAAAATTGAATGAGAATTCATGAAAACAAGATATGTTAGAAATGCCTAAAATTCAGTGAGCTAGGGAAGTGAGTGATATTATGTTTAATTGTATGGAAACTTAAATTCTAGCTCAGATAAAATGAAGTACATGATGCATATGTTGATTTTTACATGGTAGCAAGAATTGGGATTATGGAAGTTAGGGTTTTGGGTTGGAAATTAGGGTTTTGATGAAATGTTGACCAATTGGTGTTATTATGCCTAATTGTGGTCATTTGGTATATATTGAGTTGAGAATTAACATGAATTGATGAATGGAATTGAGAGAAGTAATGGTTATTGAGTTGCTGAATTCTAGACCGAAGAGTCCAGCAAGGTTAAATGGCCATAAGTAGATTGTGTTGCTCCAATTGGTGTGAGGCTAATTGGAGATGAAACTAAGGGTATAATGCCACATTTTTCATGAAGAAACCTTGCCCAAAAACTGACCTCAAGTTGACCTAAAATTGGCTTGAATCCGGAATTGGTGTTCTGATTCTGGACAAAATTGACCAAATGAACAGTAAATGTTCAAATGGCCATAACTCACTCTAGGAAGGTCAGAATGACTTGATTTTTCAACCATTAGAAAGGTTAGGCATAGGGGCACAATTTTCATGCAGGTCATGAGCCAAAATTTTGGCTCTAACCATATCAATTTGCTAGAACAATTTAGGTCAACAAAACTGACCAGAACCAAAACTGACCTAACTTGGTCCAGAAAATTGCAAATGTAGTCAAACTAAAGCCAAAATTTCCATAAGACCTAGAACTACAATTTTGGTGTTTTGACCAAAACCCAAAACCTAATAGAACTTGGACAATTTGCTAGGAAATATTAGCAATACAAATCCAGAAAATGAGCTAAATAGCCATTGACCTCACAATAGTAATTATATCATATCTTCCACTAGGAAACTTCAAATAAAATGAGTCAAACTGTTCTGGAAACCTAAGACTTAGGGCTACAACTTTGATTTAGAAATCTTACCCAAAGTTTGAGGTTAAGGACCTCAAATATGAGATATAAGACACTGACTTGAACCTAAAATCCTGATAGACAGGGTTTATGAGTTTAGGTCAGTTACATTGCCATAACTCACTATACATAACTCTAAAAATTATGATTTTAAACCTGTGTGACCAGGACACATAGAGGAACAGCTTATATGAAGAACATTAGGCCAAAATAAGACTGTAGCTGGTCCAATTGGCTGGATAAATTGAGGTTCTAGAAGCTACTAGGTTCTAGAATAGTATTGGTCACTGGACCAATACTTGATTAATTGACAATAACTAGAGCTACAAAACTTGAAATGGAGTGATTCAAGTTGGAAAATAAAATTAAGCATAGAGGGACAAATTTTATGTAGAACACCTCATTAAATTATGACTATAACTAGGTCAAAATTGGGATCAAAAGTCAAGAAATGAAAGTGTCCATAACCCAACTTTATGAGACTTCATAAGTAATTTAAGCATGCATAATTCAATTATTGGATTAATTATTAGAAATGGTTTCGATGGGTATTGAAACACTTTAATCATGTGGTTCAACTGGAAAAGAGCCTTCCAAGGAAGGAGAAGGATTGGGTTAAGTCAAGACAAGATAAAGAGGTTTGTGCACAATAACTATTCCCTTTTTGTTTTTCAAATTGAATTTTGTATTGAATGAGTGTTGGAAATGGTTTATGATCTTTATTGCATTGAAAATATTGATTGAAAAATTATGCATTGCTAGCCCATTTTTGGATAATTATTTTGAATGAAATAAGAATGTGAGTTGATGAATACCTTTGATAATTGAAAATTTGTTGGAATAATTTGAAACCACAATTGACATGACTATGTGTTTTGAATTCCTCACTAGCTTACCTAGTGAGATGAATTGGATCTATATTCTCTCTCTGGCAGAAGTGTTAAGGTGTGTGCTAGTTGAAGACGAATTGAATGAGTACTCATATATTTGCTAGCTAGCCTTTGTATTCCCCGTTAGCCTTTGATTATTGGGATGAATTGGAAATTGTGTCATGTTCTAAATTGTGCGGTTTTTAGCAACTTGTGTTTTATGGTTGTTTTAAATCAAATGTGAGCTTATTAAATGATTCTTTTGACTTAGAACTATTGCAATATTTTACATGTGTTAGAAAGCATGATTGATTTATATGGATGTGTAAGTTTTTTTTAGTTGAGCACCACTAAATTTTGGCTCAGCGATAGCTTATTTATGTTGTCACAGGTAAGGAGATAGATAAAACAGCAGAGTGAGCTGCTTGTGGCTTGAGGTGAGCATTATTTTGGAGTTGATACCGGGTATATAGATTATAACCTTGTAAATTTTCTTTTGATATATTTGTATCTGTATGTACATATAGAAAAGACTTGAGCAGTTGTATAAAAGTTTGGAATTTTATTTTGGTTAATGTAAATTTTTGTAATGTAAACCTGTTATTCCTATTAATGAAATGTTTAAGTTTCTTTTTGAATTTTTCAAATAATGAATTGCTACTTTTGATTGAGTTGATGACATTGGTTTGTGTTGAATTTATTGGAGTTGAGGTTAAGACATATATTGGGAGTGTTTTTAACAGGTTTTGAAAAACTATTTTCTCAATTTGTAGATGGAACTCTGTAAAAATTTTTACAAAATTTTGGAAATTCCGAAAAGATAAAAAATTATAGTTATAACATAAACCCCATTTAAAAGCTCTTTAATAGTTATTTATCATTTCTTTACACTTTAAAATGAATAGAAATTGTTATCCCTTGTAATATATTTAATGGATTATCGGTAGCCAAAGTGCGATAATTCATTAGATATGTTACAGGATCATGTTATGCCTTAAGTAAGGATAAGGTGTGACATGTTTTTGTGGTATCAGAGCTAGTTTTCAATGTATGATTTGAATTATGAATTTAAATATTTTCCTTGATAAGTACAACTACTCAATGTCATTAATTAATACATATGGTGCATTACATTACAAATATGAACTGACAGAGGAAAATCTCCTTGTATTGTTTGCTCAGGAGATAGAATATCCTTTAATTGAATATGGAAGAAGGAGATCACTCAGTTGAGCAGTCAGTTGAGGCTGAAGCACAGGAGGAAGTCCCAGCTCCTCAGAATGTTAGTGGGTCAGCTACACCAGCTCCACCCATGCAATAATTCCCCACACAGTTTGCTCAGTAGATGGTTGCTCTATTCCAATAGATGGCTGGGAACATGCCAACCCAAGCCCCAATTCAAGCACCAGTAGTGCAACCTCAGCCTTCAGCAAGGCAATATGATAAACTGATCAAATATGGGGCTAGTGAGTTTAAGGGAAGAGTGGATCCACTAGAAGCAGAGTAGTGGCTTGAAAGGATGGAGAGGTTATTTAAGAAGTTACACTACACAGACGAATTGAAGTTTGAATACTCGATCTCACTATTATAGGGGGATGCGTATGATTGGTGGAAGACCATCCCCCATAGTTTGGTGGAATCCCCTGTGTTGACATGGGACGACTTCCTTAGAGAGTTCAGACATAAATACGTCTCAGATACCTATGTGGATATGAAGCTGTAAGAATTTTTAAGTCTGAAATAAGAGAATTGATCAGTGACTGAGTATGAAAGGGAATTCTCTTGCTTGAGCCACTATGCTGGGACCATACTTACCACCAACAGAGACTGATGTAAGCCGTTTGAGTCTGGTTTGAAGCCTAGTTTAAGACTGTAAGTGGTTGGTTTCTTGCATGAGAATTTTTTTAAACTGATATCTCAAGCCCTAGAGTTAGAAAGGATAGAATCAGAAGGAGCACCTAAGAAAGAGAAAGTAGAAAAAGAGAAGAGTGGAAAGTCAGTGGGTCAGAGTTCCAGTGGTAATACTGGTAAGAGGAAAAACTTCAGGAGACAGAGTAGTAGAAAATCTGAAAAGGGAAGGTTTTCGGGACAGAGACCACCGAGATCTAGGCAACAGATGACTAGGAGTTCCTTCCCTCCTCGTCCCTGTGAGATATGTGGTAAGAACCTCAGAGGGGTATGTTACAAAGCCACCGGAGCCTGCTTTAATTATGGTGGTATAGGGCACTTTGCTAAAGACTGTACCAGTGCCCGTAGATCTGGGCCACCTACCACCACTGAAGGATCAGTTCAAAGTTTTGCTACTATGAGGTCACAACCAGCCAGCAGAGGTAGAGGCAGAGGCAGGGGTAGTACCTTAGGCAGTCAGGGCACAGTTAATCAGCCAGAGCAAGGTAGTGCTCCAGCTAGAGTATACACTATGCGATAGAGAGAAGAGGCAGAGACATCTGATATTATAGCTGGTGCATTCTCTATCTTTGAACAAAATGTGTATGTGCTATTTGATCCTGGGTCTACACACGCTTATGTTAGTGCCAGCATCACTTGTTTTACTGTTGTTCCTTATGTGAAAATGGATTTTGAGGTGTTAGTGACTAGTCCGTTAGGACAAGAGGTTAGGGTAAACAAAATATATAAGGATTGTCCTTTGGTGATCCAAGGACATACTTTTTTGTTCGATTTGATTGAAATGCCCTTCAGAGATTATGATATCATCTTGGGCATGGATTGGTTAGCCAGGCATCATGCCATGATTAACTGCTGACTGAAGGTCTCCCTCAGTATGGTGATATGGTAAAACATGGGGAGAGGCAGTTATTGCCATCAAATGTCATTTTAGCTGCACTTGCTAGAAAAATGATTCGGAAGGGGTGTGAAGCATATTTGGCCTACGTTATAGACACCCAAGTAGGGAGTCCAGTATTGAGGGACAGTCCTACAGCATGTGACTTTTCGGATGTGTTTCCTAAAGAATTACCAGGATTACCTCCAGAAAGAGAGGTGCAGTTCGAAATAAAGGTTATACCTGGTGTGGACCCAGTCTCCATTACCCCTTTACAGAATGGCACCAACTAAATTGAAAGAGCAGAAGGTACAGTTACAGGAATTACTTGACAAGGGCTTCATTCACCCTAGTGTGTCACCTTGGAGAGCACCAGTATTGTTTGTCAAGAAGAAAGATGGTACTCTCCGTCTATGTATCGATTATAGACAGTTAAATAAGGTGACCATAAAGAATAAATATCCACTGGCTCGCATAGATTATTTGTTTGATTAGTTGAAGGATGCAGCTGTATTCTCCAAAATTAACTTGAGATCAGGTTATTATCAGTTAAGGGTGCAAGAGCAAAGTATTCCAAAAACTGCCTTTAGAACTCGATATGGCCACTATGAGTTTTTGGTTATGCCATTCGGGTTTACCAATGCTCCAGCTGCTTTTATGGACCTGATGAACACTATCTTCAGGCCATATTTAGATTAGTTTGTTGTGGTATTTATCGATGACATTCGAAGAATATAGAGGAGCACGATAGGCACCTGAGGATTATGCTACAAACCTTAAGGGAGAAACAGTTGTATACCAAGTTGTCAAAGTGTGAATTTTGGCTGAAAGAAATTATTTTCTGGGGCATATTGTATCAGCTAAAGGCATTAAGGTAGATCCCAGCAAGGTAGAAGCTATCCTTAATTGAAGTGTGACACCCCTTACCTGTTTACAGTATAGCTGAGACGGGTGCTGGAGCACCATATCTTATTTTATTACAATTTACCCCTTCTTAATTTGTTTGTTTATTTATTTATTTATCACTAAGTGAAATTTATGTCATTTAATTTATTTATTGAAATTATGAATTAATTTAAGGTTCTAAAAATTTTACAGAAAATCCGGCAGAAGGCCGATTAAAAATGGAGAAAACAGTTCTTCGGAACCTGTGAAAAAACACTCCCAAATTTTCATTCATTCCCAAACTCCAAGTAATTTAAACACAAAGTTATCACAGTTCATCAAATCTCAACACTTCTCAACATTCAAACTCAAAATTTCAATTTCATTCCATGCATGAATAATTACATACTCATATTTACAAAGAAATGTTCAAATTCATTAACTCATAATATGTACAATAATTACAGAAGTTTATCATTTACATGACAAAATGTAGATCTAATATGTAACACCCCTTACCCGTCTACAGTGTAGCCGAGCAAGATATGCCACACAGTGTGCCAGAGCACCAATTCATATTTCTATTACAATTTACCCTTTTTAATTCATTTATTCACAATTTTTTATTAATCTGAATTTTTTGTAAATTTTATAGAAAATTCAGCAGAGTACTGACTGTAAATTGGAAAAACAGTTCTTCTGAATCTGTTAAAAACACTTCCAATATAATTATAATTTCAATCTCAGTCAACCACCAACATCTTTCCACAATTTCTCAAATGACATCAATATTTCAAAAATTCAATTCATTCATATCATACTCAACTCCATAAGAAAAAACTCAAATTATTACTGAACATGGTTCATAAATAATTACATTAAAAGCATAATTACATGAGTTTAAAATATACATAACAAAAGTTTACAAATACAAAAGACCAAAAGTAGCCTAATGTCCTACCAATGTACTGCAAATGTGAGGTGACTCAGGACTCTGTGTGCAGATCTGAAAGCTCAGCCGGTATGAGGTCTGCTGGACTCCCCAGCTATATCTCCAGTACCTGCGCGTGGCAAAAGCGACGCGCTATGCAATTCTGCTTAGTGGCGACAATATAAAATAAAATAACTAAAATGACATAAATATGCAGAATGTATGTTTACATTTTAGGTAGACTTAATTTCTGGCATTTATTGCAGTATTATTCGATTAAAATTTTGTAAGATCCATTATCATTGCCCGAGTAACCCATACTAGTCGACTGGACTGGATAAATGAGTAAACTGGCACTGGGTACTAAGTACCTCGGACCATCACACCACTGGTCACATTGTGTCTTCCGGTGTGCAATAGAACAACTAATAAGTTGTAATAATTATTAGAGATAAAATCCAAGTATAATAACTCAATCAATATAGCCAAAGGCTATTTTATCACAGAATGGCACGTGAGGCCATAAAACACAGAATGGTATGAAGCCATATGCAGTACTGCTAACAGAACTTTATTGGCATGACAACCTATCCAAACCAATCATGCTAGGTGTACTAGAGAATGTTACACTTTTAAATTGTACAATTCTTGAAATTTAAGTTTAGGTGTTACTATTCATTTCATTAGTCAACTAAAATGTTGACTTTTGCAAAGGTAATAGGTACATTGGTTTTAATACTCCCAACATACCACATTTTGCATTTTAAAGTTGTTAGTATTGGTTGCCAATATCATTTCTAAGCTTAATCTTAATTGTTTAAAATTTTTAGATTTCAAGCCTTATATTTACTGTGCCATTAGTCATTTTTACAGTGGAAATTGGGCAAAGTTGTCAACATGAAAGTTGTTCCTTATTGTGTCTAGTTACATTTCTTTTTTTTGAATCACTCCATTTGGAGTTTTGTAGCTCAAGTTATGGCCTAAATACCATGACTGGCCGGATTTCCGTCTTCCTAGATTTTCTGGACTGACTAAATCTACAATGTTTTGTGCAGTGACTATAGGTCACCTTTTGAACATGTTATGATCAAAATTTGGGTTATGTTTCTTCATGAAAGTTATAGGTCTATGTCTCAGCTATTTGATGGTAAAATTTCAGGTCAATTGGACCTTTCTACACTGAGTTATGACCAAATAAATAAACACTACTCATTTGGTCATTTTGCCCAGGCAGAATGCAAGTCACCCGGATTAGGGCAATCTTTAGGTCAACTTGCTTTGGTTTTCTAGGCATGGTTTCTTCACCAAAGTTGTGCCATTATGTGTCTAGTTTCATGTCCAGTTGGCCTTGCACCAATTGAACCTCTACAACTCCAGTTATTGCTGCCCAAACCTTCTGGACTCATGCCTAGTCCTGCAGTTCACCAAGGGCAGCAACACTAACTTCAATTCCCACTAAACAAACCACTTCAATTCTTAATCACACATAACCAAATGGTCACTAATTGACCATTAAAACTTTCACCATTACATGATCAAAGTCTCAATTTCATACCCAAACCCTAGCTCAACCATCTTAAAACTTGCATTCACTTACCTTTCACTATCCTAAACAATAGATTAATGTTAAGGGCAGCTACAATACCATTTTAATTCTAAGAAATATTCAAAACCCTACCAAGTTCAAGGTTGCTGAAATTTTAAGCAAGACATACACATGATGTTTACTCAATTTTCTTGCAAATTTGCATTAAATACCACTCCTTCAACATGAATTGAAAGAAACAAAACAAGTTTGGTCACTAACCTCTAATGGAGGAAATTTCAAACTTGCTAGAGTTCTTCCTTTACACTTCCTTTTGCTCCCAAGAGCTTCACCAAGATGAAATATCAAGGTTTTGTGTTGACACTTAGGGTTTTTGTTGAAAGAAAACTAGGGAAATGAAGGTTTGGAAGCTTGTTAATGGAGGAGTGAGGGAGAGCATGTGGGATGTTTTGAAGAAGATGAGGATCGCTGCTATTTTTTCTAGAATTCTGCCTTCTTTTCTCTATTTTTAATGTATTTTATGGTGGTTCTTTATTTTGATTGGTCCAAACACTTTAATTACCTCATGCTTACATAAGCATGAAGTAATAAATCCCATTTATCTTCATTTTCTTTCCTTTTTTTGTCTACTTAATTTCAATTAAATTTTTAACAATATTTATTCATATTTTATGTCATACAAATTATTTAGTTAATGGGACAAGTTGGCCAAAAATCATCTCTGAAGACGAAATGACCAAAATGCCCTCAGTTTGGCTTAACGAGCTAAAATTGTGTGTACCGATTGATTAAATTTTCCTTGTGTTTTCTTAACATTCTATTGTCATGGGAACCCCAATAATCCTTTCCTGAGGTCCCAAAAATTATTTAATGAAGTTTTCCCCGAGTCTAGGGTTGTTAACGGCCTTCACCGTCACTTCCCCTTCGGGTTACTCATCACAGGGGTTTTGGCTCGTTTAACTTAGTGCATTTCATTCCTAAAAATTTTCCTTGATTTTTATAAGCATTATTTGGTTTCTTTATAACTCCTCACTCTAGTCTATTTATAATTTCAAACATTCTAGCTGCCCGGACCTACATTGGTCGCCGGAGCAGTAGACTGTACGGACTAGCTAAGGTGAGGATGTTACATAATACAAAATGTAAAGTACAAAATGAAGCCTAGCAATCCTACCAAATGCACTGCTAGTCGAGGTACCACAAAATGTAAAATGCAGATCCAAGTCTGATTCCCAGTCTACGATCTACCCAGCTCGCGCTCCGTATCTCCAGTACCTACACATGGCAAAAGCAACGCGCTAAGCAATACTGCTTAGTGATGCCAATAATAGATAGAAATAAATTGAAATAAAATTTTGTATGCAGAATGTATGTTGTTATATTATACAAACTAAGTTTCTGTAATTAATCACAGTATTATTAATTCAGTACTTTTTATATTAATTATTTGATTTAAATTTATTAAGATTTATTTTGGTTGCCCAAGTAACCTATACTAGTTGACTGGACTGGATAAATGGGTAAACTGGCACTGGGTACCAAGTAACTTGGGTCATCACACCATCGGTCACAATGTGTCTCCCGGTGTGCAACAGAACAGCTAATAAGCTATAATAAATATTAGGCACGAGGCCAAGTATCACAATAATGTCAGAATGGCTAAAAGCCACAAAATCACGAAATGGCCACATAAGCCATAAATCACAGAATAGCATGATGCCATATGAAGTACTGCTATCAAAACCCTATTGGCATGCTAACCTATCCAAACCAATCACACTAGGCCTACTAGGGCATATTATCATTTGAATTATGAAATTTTTGGCAATTGAAGTTCAATAGTTACTATTTATCTTATTAGTCAACTAAAATGTTGACTTTTTCATAGACAATAGGTATATTAGTCCTAATATCACCAATATACCACATTTTGTATTCTAAAATTGTTGGCATTGGTTGCCAATACCATTTCAAAGCTTATTGTTTGTTATTTAAAATTTTCAGATTTCATGCCTTAAGTTTACTATTCCATTGGTCATTGCTACAGTGGAAATTTGACAAAATTCTTTTCATGAAAGTTGTTCCTTTATGTGTCTTCTTTAATTTCTTTTTTGAATCATTCCTTTTGGAGTTTTCTAGCTCAAGATATGCTAATTTTAGCAAGGCTGGCCGGATTGGTATCTATCCAGAATTTCTGGGCAAAATCCCATTTTGGCAGCTTTGGTGTCCTGATTTTGGTGGGCAATTTCATTAAGTTCTGGTCAGAATTTGGAGTTGTGTTCTTCATGAAAGTTGTCCTAAATTGTCTAAGCTTTTATTGATATAAATTTCAGGTCAATTGGATTTTTCTACACTGAGTTATGACCATACTGTTCATTTGGTCATTTTGCCCAGGGCATAATGTGTGTTACCCAGATTAGGTCAATTTTTAGGTCATTTTATTGTGGTTTTCTGGGCATGGTGTCTTCAACAAAAATGTTGCATTATGTGTCTAATTTCATCTTCAATTAGCCTTACACCAATTGGAATTATAGAGTTTGAGTTATAACCCATGAGCACACTGGACTCAAAGGGTCCAGAATGCACTCATGAAGTAGCCTAATCTTTGTCTTAATTATTGTCACAAGTCACTCCAAATTTAATTCAAACTACACCAAATGGTCATTAATTGACCATTAAAACATCAATTTGTGTTCAATTGCATCAACCCCCAATTGTTGGTTCAAAACCCTAACCCTAATTGGTCAAGATTTCCAATTCACACATTACACCCTAATTGTTGTGCTAATCATAAAATTCATGTTAAGGGCAAGTTATATACTCATTTAATTCAAAAAAAACATCAAAACCCTAACCTATCTATGGCTGCCAAAAATATAGAGTGCGCATATCAATGGTTTTCATTTCAATTTCTTACAATTTTCAACTTAATTCAATTTCATAGACATGAATTTAAAGAAAGGTAGTGATATTGGACACTAACCTCTTTGGAGCTCCAACTTGAGCTTGTTAATCTTCAAAATCTCTCCTTCTAATTGCTGCCTAGAGGTGATTTAAGCTGTGAGGAGAAGGTTTAATGAAGAAAATTTAAGGTTTTATGGTGAAAAGTTGAGGTTTGGCAAGATAGAGAGAGAAGAGCTCTTCAATGGTGAAGGGAGAGGGTGGCTGCTGATTTTGGAAGAAGACAATCTGATTTCATTTTAATTTTTATCCTTATTTATTTAGTTTTTATCCTCTTAAAATGCTTGTCAAACTCCCATTGGTTGGCAATTTAATTTATTGAAGATTTTAACTTAAGTTTTATGACATCATGGCTTATGTCATAAGCTAAAGTTTATTTCAATTTCTTTTCCCTTTTTACATATTTTTAATAAATTTTTCTTTAATATTTGTTCACATTTTATGTTATATAATGTATTTGCTTAGTTGGACAAGTTGGTCAAAAATTGTCTCTGAAGACGAAATGACCAAATTGCCCTTCATTTTGCTTAACAGACTAAAATTGTCTGTACCGATCTAAAAATTTTTTTAAGTATTTTCTTGGCATTCTAATGCTGTCAAAACCTCAATGACTCTTCTCTAGAGTCCCAAAAATTATTTCACGTAATTTCCCTTGGGTTTAGGGTTACTAGCTGTGAAGACAATAACTTCCCGTTAGGTTACCCATCGCTAGGGTTCTGGCTCATTTAACTTGATTGTATTTTATTTCTAAAATTTTTCCTAGATTTTTCTTATCATTATTTGAGTTATTTATGACTCCTCACTCTAGTTTAAATATAATTCTAGACAATCTAGCTGTTCGGACATACATTGGTCATTAGAACAGTAGAACGTACGGTCAGGTTAAAGTGAGGGTGTTACAGCTCTTCTCCTCTAATTTAAATTTTGTCCTTGAAATTTACCTGATGCAAACAGTTAAGGGAACTGTTGCCTTATCATCTCTTTGCTTTTCCAAGTTGCCTCCTCAGTGGTGTGGTGCCTCCAAAGCACTTTCGCTAGTGGAATCTACTTGTTTCTTAGTTCTTTCACTTCTCGAGCCAGGATCCTGATTAGTTCTTTTTCGTATGTCAAATCTGGTTGAATTTCAATCTCTTCCATGGAGATGACATGTGAAGGGTCTGATCTATACCTTCTCAGCATAGACACGTGAAACACGTTATGGATCTTGTCTAGCTCTGGCGGTAAAGTTAGCCTGTAAGCCACTGGTCCCACACCCTCAATGACTTCATATGGGCCAATGAACCTAGGGCTTAACTTACCCTTTCTTCTAAACCTCAGTATCTTCTTCCACGGTGACACTTTGAGGAACACTTTTGTTGCCAACTGCATATTCTATCTCTTTTCTCTTCAAGTCGGCATAATATTTTTGTCTATCTGAGGCAACCTTCAAATTGGCTTTTATTAACTTTACTTTCTC
Source organism: Hevea brasiliensis (assembly GCF_030052815.1). NCBI lineage: Eukaryota > Viridiplantae > Streptophyta > Magnoliopsida > Malpighiales > Euphorbiaceae > Hevea > Hevea brasiliensis. Next base: position 86,314,811 of record NC_079501.1, read on the forward strand.
CTCAGTTTGTTTCACCAGGTCAGGTCCTACCAGCTTGTCTTTGCCCAATTCAATCCAACACAATGGGGTTTTACACTTTCTCCCATACAGTGCTTCATATGGGGCCATTTGGATGCTAGCTTGATAATTATTGTTATATTCAAATTCTGCCATTGGGAGGTATCTATTGTCACACCCTACCCCTCTGTAAGGCATAACATGATCCCGTAGTATACCTAATGAATTACCAACTCCGTCTACTGATAACCCATTAAATACACTACAAGGGATTTTAAAAACTTTTCTTACTTCTTTTACAGTGGTGAGCACTATTTACTGGTGTTAAAGACTTTGGTGAACTGAAGTGAAACAATTAACTCATTTGATTTATATGGAATTTCTGTAAAAATTTTGGCAGAGTGCCATCTGTATTTTGGACAAAACAGTTCTTCAGAAAACCTGTAAAAAGCACTTTAATAATTTTCCAAATCTCAACTCCAATACATTTCTCAACACAACAATTTATCAACTCAATTCCATAGAAATTTTTCAAAGTCTGAGATAAGGAAATATAATACAATTTTTACAAGTCAAATAACTCATAATTAATTTACAACTTCAAGGTACAATTTGAATTTACAACTGCTCAAAACCAAAAACAAAATGTACATACAGTGTCATACATTTCAGTACAAATACAAAATATTGGTATACTCATTATACCAGGTAATCTCTCGCTGGATGTACTAGCAGCCTAGTCTCATACTGTCTGTCTCTCTACTGCGGCAATAAAAGCTATCATTTGAGACAATGTCTCAGTGGTGCACAACATTAACCAAATACAATTTAAATCACAATTCATAAGTCATGTAAATAGTGGATACTTAAAATCATAGTTAAATTCAAGACAATAAATGTCAACAAGAATTTAAACTCCATTTCTCAATATCGCAATAGATTTCCATAAGTCAGATCATGTTTGAATTCAAAAGACAGCATATGTCAATGAGAGTTTAAATCCATTTCACAATCTCACAATACACATCAATAAATCACACACAGCTTAATCATGATCCATAGTTCAATTCGTCCCAAAAGCCGATGGCTAATGAGGTATTCAATTCGTCCCAAAAGTCGATGACTAATGAGGAATAACATAGCTAGCTAGCAAAAATATGAGGACTCATCCAATTCGTCCTCAACAGGCACACACCTCAACACTTCAGCCAGAAAGGGAATTCAATTCGTCCCACTAGACAAGCTAATGAGGAATACAATCAATATACATGATAGCTATGGTTTCAAACCATTTCCAATGCTTTTCAATCAATAAGTATCCATCAATGTCATTCAAACAATTTTTCATAGTTTCAAACCATTCACAATATTTTTCAATCAATAAGTGTCCATCAAACACATTTCCACAATTCAAAACAATGATATACAAATAGTCAATATTTATTTCAATTGAAAATAATTCAAAAGAAACAGTTGTTGTGCACAAACCTCTGATGATTGTCTCCTAGTCTTGACTCAGTATTTCTTTCCCTTTTGCTGAGTCCTTGTTAACTGAGAAACACAATTTGAAGTGTTTCAGTACTAAATTAAACTGTCTCTATCGATAGTGTTTGGTAAATAATGCACTGAACTCAATTATTTACTTAATCACCTAATATACCGACCCTCATTGCGTTTTAGGTAAATTAGGTTTTAGTGTCGTTAATATGTCACATTCGATAGGGTTTTAGGTTTGGTACGTTTTACCAAAGTCATTTCCTTGTTTAGTGCATTTTAATGCAAATTGCTGGATTCCGGGACACTGGTTTGACCTAGCCGGACGGCCTAGTTCCCTCGGTTTTCGGGTCTCGATCGAAACTACAAACTTGTAGATCTATGTCTTATGGACCGCGGTGCAAAATTTCAGGTCATTCCGAGTTAAGTAGACCAAGTTATGGTCATTACACTATTGCTGGTCAAATGGTATTAATTTAGGTCAATTTTAGGTCAATTTGGTCAACTCTGGTTCGGCCAGTTTTTGGACCCGAACTTGTGCAAGTTGTTTGACTTGCTTATGGTCATTTCTGGGCTTTGGTGTCTTCATAAGACTTGTAGGTATGGGTCTTAACTATTCTTGGTCAAAATTTCAGGTCAATTGGACCTGTTTTGAGTGAGTTATGGCCTAAACACTCACTGCTGCCCAATTGGTCATTTTTCAGGTCCTAATTGCACCTAATCCGAATTGGTCATTTTCTTAGGTCACCTTGCAAGCAGAATTTTGGTATGTTTTCTCAATGAAAGTTGGCACATTTTGTGCCTAGTTTCACCTCCAATTGGTCTCATACCAATTGAGGTTACACATTTGAACTTATTGGCTAAAATGTACACTGCCCTTGGTTACTTTGCTTAACACACATCAATTACACACATTTACCTTGCAATATGTTTACTTCCCTACCAAATCTGTTTTGGTACATTACCAAAACTATATATTACTTTACATTATCCTCACTTTGGGCAGATTACAATTATCTTCAATACACCAATTAAAGTTCACATTTACAAAGTCTAAATACAATCACATACACACCTAAACATCACTAATTCTCACATACACTTTACAAAATAATTTCATACACATATCCTTCAATCCTTAATGCCACAATTCTGCCCATATCTTCATGAACACATACACTTATCCAAGAGTATCAAGGCTGCCGAAATTGTCCTTCAACATCAAAGTGTCCTACAATTCATTAAATCCCATTCCAAGTGCAAAATTCACCATATACATGTGAAGTAATTCACTAGGTTATTAAATCATCATGATCAACACCATTTCTCATCAAATATATGCACAAATACTTCATCAATACATGATTACATGGCTGTCCAAATTGAACACAACAATAACTCTTCAAACTCAACAATTTCCTTCACAAAACCAACACCCATAACATGTATACAAAGTTTATCAAAGAAATCTTCAAAAATGCTAACTTACCTTATGGTTGGAACTTGCCAAACCTTGATTAAACTTCTCAAATTTGGTATCAAACTCTTCCTTATGATGTGTAGACAAACTTTCATGAAGCTACTTAAGGGATTGGAGTTGAAAATGGAGAGGTTAAGTGAGCTCATGCAAAACGCCCATGGAGTTTCCTCTCCCTTCAATTCGGCAATGTTGAGAGAACCTTGAGGAAGATGAAGTTCAGCTGGTTAGTGGACTTACATCAGCCCCACTATGTGTTTAATTAATCCTTTAATGGTCCACTAACTCCAAATAATCATATAATAATCTAATTGTTCACTTATTCCACATTAACCCATGATTTTAGCTATTTGTATTAGGAACCACTAAACTAATTTTTCATTTTATTTTCTAAGTGTAATATTATTTATTTTTAATGGACATTTAGGTCAAAAGACAATTCGGGATGTCAAATGACCATAATGCCCCTGTTCGGGTGGCATTCCCGATTTTTCGGTAACACCGTATTTTGTCTGTTTTTCGATTTCTCTCTTTTCTTTGTACTAATTATTTAATTTTTCTTTGATCTTTCTAATGAGATTTATACTTCAATAAGGGTCTATTTAAGTCCTAAAAATGTTTTCCAGGGTTCCCCGCAGTCCAGGGCTAATCAACGGTCCACGCCGTGACTTCCCGGTGCGGTCACCCATCGCTAGGTTTCCCGGCTCACTTAACTCGGTTACATTTCTTTGCTATGATTTTTCCTTTGTTTTTCTTGTAATTTCTTTTCTTGTATTTCATTATTTATGTCTCCTCCCTCATATCAAAGTATGGTTCTAGGCATCCTAGCTGTCCGGACAACACTGGTCACCGGAACAGCAGAACGCACTACCGAACTTAGGGGTGTTACAATTCTCCCCCCCTTAAATAAATTTCGTCTCGAAATTTTACCTGGCATTAGTCTCTGAGTAGCTGTGGGTGTTGTCTCCTCATATCCTCTTCACGTTCCCAAGCAGCTTCCTGGCCTGAATGATGGTTCCACAGCACTTTAACCAGGTGTATCTGTTTGTTCCTCAGCTGCTTTACCTCATAAGCCAGAATTTTTATGGGTTCTTCCTCATATGAAAGGTCTGGATTTACCTCAATCTCTTCAACTGATAGCACATGAGATGGGTCTGATCTGTACCTCCTTAACATGGACACATGGAAGACACTGTGTATCCTTGCTAGCTCTGGAGGTAATGCCAACCGATATGCCAAAGGACCCACTCTTTCCAGAACTTCATATGGTCCGATGAAACGAGAACTCAGTTTCCCCTTTCTGCCAAATCTCATAATTCTCTTCCAAGGAGAAACTTTGAGGAATACCTTATCACCCACTGCATACTCAATATCTCTTCTTTTCAGATCAACATAGGACTTCTGGCGGTCTGATGCAGCCTTGAGTCTATCTCTGATCAATCTGATCTTTTCCTCTGTCTGCTGGACAATTTCTGGCCCAATCATCTTCCTTTCACCTACCTCATCCCAACATAAGGGAGTTCTACACTTTCTACCATACAATGCTTCATATGGAGGCATCCCAATGCTTGATTGGTAGCTGTTGTTATAAGCAAACTCAATCAAAGGCAAGTGTGTATCCTAACTACCTTCAAATTCAATCACACAAGCCCGTAGCATATCCTCCAATATCTGAATAACCCTCTCAGACTGGCCATCTGTCTGTGGGTGGAATGTTTGTCTTTGAAGTTCAATCTAGTTCCTAGGGCTCTCTCAAGACTACCCAGAATCTAGAAGTGAACCTAGGATCTCTGTCGACACAATTGATCTCGCACTCCATGCAATTTTACAATCTCATATATGTACAATCTGGCCAATCTTTCCAGGCTATAGTCCATCCGAACTGGCAAAAAGTGAGCAGACTTGGTCAATCTGTCAACTATAACCCATACTGCATCATGACTATTCTGTGTCCTTGGAAGTCCTGTAACAAAATCCATAGTTATCCGTTCCCATTTCCACTCTGGTACTGACAAAGGATGTAACAAACCAGCTGGAACTTGATGTTCTGCCTTTACTTGCTGACAAGTTAGGCATTTGGAAACGAATTCAGCTATATCTCTCTTCATGCCCATCCACCAGTAATGCTCTTTCAGCCCTCTGTACATTTTAGTTCCACCAGGGTGCATAGCAAATGGAGACTCATGTGCTTCCTTCATAATGATTTTTCTCAATTCCACATCACTAGGAACACACATTCTACCCTGATGTAGCAATAAACCATCATCTCTCATAGAAAATTCAGGTTTCTTGCCCTGCTGGACTTCTTTTAGTAGCTTCTGATATTTTTCATCACTCTGAGCAGCCATTCTGATCTGATCAATCAACACTGGTTGTACATGCCATGCAACTACTGTCTGTCCCTCATCATCAATCTCTAAACTGGCATGCTGTGCTTTCAATTCATATACCATGGACAAAGGAGAAACTCTGAGACTTGCCATAGTCTTGCGACTTAAGGCGTCAGCCACCACATTTGCTTTCCCTGGCTGATAGTCTATTAAGCAATCATAGTCTTTAATGAGTTCCAACCATCTCCTCTGCCTCAAATTCAATTCCTTCTGGGTGCCTAAGTACTTCAAGCTTTTGTGATCTGTGTAAATGTAGCATTTCTCCCCATACAAATAGTGTCTCCAGATCTTCAGAGCAAAAACAATAGCTGCTAACTCCAGATCATGTGTTGGGTAATTCCTCTCATGCGGTTTCAGCTGGTGTGATGCATAAGCAATGACATTCCGATCTTGCATCAGTACACAACCTAACCCATTGTGAGAAGCATCACTATAAACCGTGTATTCTTTACCCAGAGTAGGTAAAGTGAGGACTGGAGCTTCAGTTAAACACCTCTTCAACTCATCAAAACTCTGCTGACATTTATCTGTCCACTGAAATTTTACATCTTTTCGAAGCAGCTTAGTCAGTGGAGAAGATAACATAGAAAACCCCTTCACAAACTGACGGTAATATCCAGCTAAACCCAGAAAACTGCGAATTTCTGTGATGTTCCTGGGTGGCTTCCAATTAAGGATAGCTTCTACCTTGCTGGAATCTACGTTGATCCCTTCAGCTGACACAACATGTCCCAAAAAGGAGATTTCTTTCAACCAAAATTCACATTTCGACAATTTGGCGTATAGTTCTTTCTCCCTTAAAATCTGCAGTACAATCCGCAGATGTCTGTCATGCTCCTCTGCATTCCTCGAGTATATGAAAATGTCATCAATAAACACCACCACAAATTGATCAAGATATGGTCTGAAGATAGTGTTCATCAGATCCATAAAAGCAGCTGGAGCATTTGTTAACCCGAATGGCATTACTAGAAACTCATAGTGGCCATACCGAGCTCTGAAAGCAGTTTTTGGAATACTCTGCTCTTGCACCTTCAACTGATAGTAACCAGATCGCAAATCAATTTTGGAGAATACAGCTGCACCCTTCAATTGATCAAACAGATCATCAATGCGAGGCAATGGATATCTGTTCTTTATTGTCACCTTATTCAACTGCCGGTAGTCTATACATAAGCGGAGAGTACCATCCTTCTTCTTAATAAACAACACTGGTGCTCCCCAAGGTGACACACTAGGGCGGATGAAGCCCTTTTCAAGTAATTCTTGCAATTGTATCTTCAACTCCTTGAACTCTGCTGGTGCCATTCTGTATGGCGTTATGGAGATTGGATCCACACCAGGTAGAACATTAATTTCAAACTGCACTTCTCTTTCCGGAGGTAATCCTGGCAATTCATCAGGAAACACATCTGGAAAGTCATATACTGTAGGGATGTCCTTCAATGCTGGACTCCCCACTTGGGTGTCTACCACATGTGCCAAGTATGCTTCACACCCCTTTCTGATCATTTTTTTGGCTAGTGCAGCTGAAATGATGTTTGATGGCAATAGCTGCCTCTCCCCATGTATTACCACATCACTGTACTGAGGAAGGCCAAAAGTGACTGTCTTCAGCCTACAGTCAGTCATGGCATGATGCCTAGCTAACCAATCCATGCCCAAGATGATATCATAATCTCTGAAGGGCATTTCAATGAGATCAGATAAGAAAGTGTGTCCTTGGATCACCAAAGGACAATCTCTATACATTCTATTAACCCTGACCTCCTGTCCTAGCGGACTTGTTACTAGTACCTCAAAGTCCATTTTTGTACATGGAACAGCAATGCAATCAATGATGCTAGCACTCACATAAGAATGGGTAGAACCCGGATCAAATAGCACAAACACATCTTGGTTAAAAGTTGAGAAGGTACCAGCCACAACATCAGATGTCTCTGCCTCTTCTCTCTGTCTCATGGCATAGACTCTGACTGGAGCACTATCTTGCTCTGAATGTTTCACTGTGCCTTGGCTGCCTGTTGGGTTACCTCTACCCCTGCCTCTACCTCTGCTAGGTGGTTGTGAGCTTCTGGTGACAGGGCTCTGAACTGACCCTTCTGCAGTAGTAGGAGGTGGTCCAACTCTGCGACTACTGGTGCAGTCCTTGGCAAAGTGTCCTGTGCCTCCACAGTTATAACAGGCTCCAATAGCCTTGTAGCATATCCCACCATGATTTCTTCCACAAGTTTCACATTGGCGGGGAGGATAGGAACCTCTGGTACTCTGCTGACCAGATAGGGGAGGTCTCTATCCTGAATATCTTCCCCTACCCGACTTCTTGCCACCTCTGCCATGTCCCCCATAGTTCTTCCTCTTTCCAGTATGACCACTGGAACTCTGTTCTACTATTTTTCCCTCCTTCTCTGTCTTCTCTGATCTCTTTTTCTCTGGAGCAGTCTCAAACTCAACTCTTGCCAACTCTAGGGCTTGAGAAACAAGTTCAGAGAAGTTAGTGTGTTTGAAGCCGAGCACTTGTACTCTGATACTGGGCTTCAAGCCAGTTTCAAACCTCTTGCATCTCTCCCTGCTGGTAGAGAGTAGACTCACTGCATAATGGCTAAGGCGGGAAAATTCTCTTTCATACTCAGCCACTGATCTGTTCCCCTGTTTCAGACTTAAGAATTCTTGTAGCTTCTGGTCTACATAAGCATCAGGGACATATTTCTGCCTGAATTCCCTGAGGAAGTCATTCCATGTTAGCACTGCAGGCTCTACCAGACTGTGGGGAATGGTTTTCCACCAGTCATAAGCATCCCCTTGTAGCAAAGATACGGAGTATTCAAGTCTGAGCTCCTCTGTAAAATGAAGTTTCTTGAACACCCTATCCATCCTTTCTAACCACTGTTCAGCTTCTAGAGGATCTACTGTCCCCTTGAACTCTGTAGCCCCATACTTCATCAATTTATCATACTGCCTTGTAGGAGACTGTGGTTGTACCACTGGTGTCTGTATTGGGACTTGAGTAGGCGCATTACCAGCCATTTGTTGGAACATTGCAGCCATCTGAGCGAATCGAGCAGAAATCGTGGTATCGCAGGCTAGTCTCACGAGCCACTGACATTATGTAGGCTTGGGGCATCCCCTTGCACCTCAGCCTCAATAGACTGATCGACTGAACGATCACCCTCTTCCATATTCAATGCGAGGATCTTAGCTTTCCTGAATAATAACACAAGGATATTTACTCTCGTTAGTGCATATTTATACTGTAATGTACTGTATGTATCAAACAATGACATTGAGCAGTTGTACTATGCAGAAAGAACATTCAAATAACAGGTGAAAACAGAATTTAAAAACTTTGCTCTGATACCACTAAAACATGTCACACCCTACCCCTCTGTAAGGCATAACATGATCCCGTAGTATACCTAATGAATTACCAACTCGTCATCGATAACCCATTAAATACACTACAAGGGATTTTAAAAACTTTTCTTACTTCTTTTACAGTGGTGAGCACTATTTACAGGTGTTAAAGACTTTGGTGAACTGAAGTGAAACAATTAACTCATTTGATTTATATGGAATTTCTGTAAAAATTTTGGCAGAGTGCCATCTGTATTTTGGACAAAACAGTTCTTCAGAAAACCTGTAAAAAGCACTTTAATAATTTTCCAAATCTCAACTCCAATACATTTCTCAACACAACAATTTATCAACTCAATTCCATAGAAATTTTTCAAAGTCTGAGATAAGGAAATATAATACAATTTTTACAAGTCAAATAACTCATAATTAATTTACAACTTCAAGGTACAATTTGAATTTACAACTGCTCAAAATCAAAAACAAAATATACATACAGTGTCATACATTTCAGTACAAATACAAAATATTGGTATACTCATTATACCAGGTAATCCCTCGCTGGATGTACTAGCAGCCTAGTCTCACGCCTGTCTGTCTCTCTACTGCGGCGACAATAAAATCTATCATTTGAGACAATGTCTCAGTGGTGCACAACATTAACCAAATACAATTTAAATCACAATTCATAAGTCATGTAAATAGTGGATACTTAAAATCATAGTTAAATTCAAGACAATAAATGTCAACAAGAATTTAAACTCCATTTCTCAATATCGCAATAGATTTCCATAAGTCAGATCATGTTTGAATTCAAAAGACAGCATATGTCAATGAGAGTTTAAATCCATTTCACAATCTCACAATACACATCAATAAATCACACACAGCTTAATCATGATCCATAGTTCAATTCGTCCCAAAAGCCGATGGCTAATGAGGTATTCAATTCGTCCCAAAAGTCGATGACTAATGAGGAATAACATAGCTAGCTAGCAAAAATATGAGTACTCATCCAATTCGTCCTCAACAGGCACACACCTCAACACTTCAGCCAGAGAGGGAATTCAATTCGTCCCACTAGACAAGCTAATGAGGAATACAATCAATATACATGATAGCTGTGGTTTCAAACCATTTCCAATGCTTTTCAATCAATAAGTATCCATCAATGTCATTCAAACAATTTTTCACAGTTTCAAACCATTCACAATATTTTTCAATCAATAAGTGTCCATCAAACACATTTCCACAATTCAAAACAATGATATACAAATAGTCAATATTTATTTCAATTGAAAATAATTCAAAAGAAACAGTTGTTGTGCACAAACCTCTGATGACTGTCTCCTGGTCTTGACTCAGTATTTCTTTCCCTTTTGCTGAGTCCTTGTTAACTGAGAAACACAATTTGAAGTGTTTCAGTACTAAATTAAACTGTCTCTATCGATGGTGTTTGGTAAATAATGCACTGAACTCAATTATTCACTTAATCACCTAATATACCGACCCTCGTTGCGTTTTAGGTAAATTAGGTTTTAGTGTCGTTAATATGTCACATTCGATAGGGTTTTAGGTTTGGTACATTTTACCAAAGTCATTTCCTTGTTTAGTGCATTTTAATGCAAATTGTTGGATTCCGGGACACTGGTTTGACCTAGCCGGACGGCCTAGTTCCCTCGATTTTCGGGTCTCGGTCGAAACTACAAACTTGTAGATCTATGTCTTATGGACCGCGGTGCAAAATTTCAGGTCATTCCGAGTTAAGTAGACCAAGTTATGGTCATTACACTATTGCTGGTCAAATGGTATTAATTTAGGTCAATTTTAGGTCAATTTGGTCAACTCTGGTTCGGCCAGTTTTTGGACCCGAACTTGTGCAAGTTGTTTGACTTGCTTATGGTCATTTCTGGGCTTTGGTGTCTTCATAAGACTTGTAGGTATGGGTCTTAACTATTCTTGGTCAAAATTTCAGGTCAATTGGACCTGTTTTGAGTGAGTTATGGCCTAAACACTCACTGCTGCCCAATTGGTCATTTTTCAGGTCCTAATTGCACCTAATCCGAATTGGTCATTTTCTTAGGTCACCTTGCAAGCAGAATTTTGGTATGTTTTCTCAATGAAAGTTGGCACATTTTGTGCCTATTTTCACCTCCAATTGGTCTCATACCAATTGAGGTTACACATTTGAACTTATTGGCTAAAATGTACACTGCCCTTGGTTACTTTGCTTAACACACATCAATTACACACATTTACCTTGCAATATGTTTACTTCCCTACCAAATCTGTTTTGGTACATTACCAAAACTATATATTACTTTACATTATCCTCACTTTGGGCAGATTACAATTATCTTCAATACACCAATTAAAGTTCACATTTACAAAGTCTAAATACAATCACATACACACCTAAACATCACTAATTCTCACATACACTTTACAAAATAATTTCATACACATATCCTTCAATCCTTAATGCCACAATTCTGCCCATATCTTCATGAACACATACACTTATCCAAGAGTATCAAGGCTGCCGAAATTTTCCTTCAACATCAAAGTGTCCTACAATTCATTAAATCCCATTCCAAGTGCAAAATTCACCATATACATGTGAAGTAATTCACTAGGTTATTAAATCATCATGATCAACACCATTTCTCATCAAATATATGCACAAATACTTCATCAATACATGATTACATGGCTGTCCAAAATGAACACAACAATAACTCTTCAAACTCAACAATTTCCTTCACAAAACCAACACCCATAACATGTATACAAAGTTTATCAAAGAAATCTTCAAAAATGCTAACTTACCTTATGGTTGGAACTTGCCAAACCTTGATTAAACTTCTCAAATTTGGTATCAAACTCTTCCTTATGATGTGTAGACAAACTTTCATGAAGCTACTTAAGGGATTGGAGTTGAAAATGGAGAGGTTAAGTGAGCTCATGCAAAACGCCCATGGAGTTTCCTCTCCCTTCAATTCGGCAATGTTGAGAGAACCTTGAGGAAGATGAAGTTCAGCTGGTTAGTGGACTTACATCAGCCCCACTATGTGTTTAATTAATCCTTTAATGGTCCACTAACTCCAAATAATCATATAATAATCTAATTGTTCACTTATTCCACATTAACCCATGATTTTAGCTATTTGTATTAGGAACCACTAAACTAATTTTTCATTTTATTTTCTAAGTGTAATATTATTTATTTTTAATGGACATTTAGGTCAAAAGCCAATTCGGGATGTCAAATGACCATAATGCCCCTGTTCGGGTGGCATTCCCGATTTTTCGGTAACACCGTATTTTGTCTATTTTTCGATTTCTCTCTTTTCTTTGTACTAATTATTTAATTTTTCTTTGATCTTTCTAATGAGATTTATACTTCAATAAGGGTCTATTTAAGTCCTAAAAATGTTTTCCAGGGTTCCCGATCCGAGGAGCTAGTCAACGGTCCACGCCGTGACTTCCCGGTGCGGTCACCCATCGCTAGGTTTCCCGGCTCACTTAACTCGGTTACATTTCTTTTCTATGATTTTTCCTTTGTTTTTCTTGTATTTTCTTTTCTTGTATTTCATTATTTATGTCTCCTCCCTCATATCAAAGTATGGTTCTAGGCATCCTAGCTGTCCGGACAACACTGGTCACCGGAACAGCAGAACGCACTACCGAACTTAGGGGTGTTACATCTATCCCAACTTCCCTCAAACTCGATGACACAACTACTCAGCATAGCCTCAAGGACCTAACATATATTGTATGTTACTATTATCATTTCAGTTTAATATTTGTACTAATTCAATAGGTTTCAATGTTTACCTGGATTACTCTTTCTGATTGTCTATTCGTCTAAGGATGAAAAGCTGTGCTAAAATGGAGTTGTGTGCCCAAAGATTCTTGTAACTTCTTCTAAAATCTCAATGTAAACCTTGGGTCTTAATCAGATATGATGGAAAGTGGAATTCCATGCAGTCTAACTATCTCTCTAATATACAACTCTGCTAGCTTCTCCAGTGAGTAGTCAATTCTAACTGGCAGAAAATGTGCTGATTTGGTCAATCTATCCACTATCACCCATACTGCATCATGCTTCTTTTGGGTGAGAGGTAGACCACTGACAAAATCCATAGTTACTCGATCCCATTTCCATTCAGGTATGCTTATAGGCTGTAGCAAGCCTGATGGAACTTGATGTTCTTCTTTAACTTGCTGACATGTTAAGCACTTAGTAACATAGTCAGCTATATCCTTCTTCATACCAGGCCACCAATAATAAGGCTTCAGATCATGATATATTTTTGTGCTTCCCGGGTGCATAACATAGGCACTAGTGTGTGCCTCTTTCAGAATACTGATCTTCAATTCCCCATCATCTGGCACACACTCTTCCTTTGTAGTACAGACACCCATCAATCTTCACCTCATAGTTAGTTTCCTTTTCCTTTGGAATTTTACCCATAATAGTCATCAATTTATCATCTGCTTTCTGCCCATCTTGTATCTACTGTACCAGGTTGGACTTTACTTGCAACTAAGCCAAAATAGCTCCATCTCGAGCCAAGGTGATAAGTGCATAATTTATTAATATTACTTCCATCACATTTAATGTTTCTAGTATATCTTTATATCTAATTCAGTTGATTAAAGTATAATTATCTATTAGGCATATGTTTAGAGAGTTATTGAAATCATTGTGTTAAATGGAGAAATTATTAGCATTTGCATTAATCTGGCTCTTTCTGTATTTTTCAAGGTTTTGGTGAAGTTCTAGAGCATAAAAGTGTGGAAGGAAGCTTGGAAAGGTCGAAGGATTGAGAAGCGTTAAAAAAACAAAGTACACGGGTCGTGTAAGCACAACCATGGACCCGTGTAACATTCTGCCAGAAGAAATCTAGAGAACTGAGGAAGAAACAAAGTACACGGGCCGTGTAACTTGACCCGTGTAAATCCTGGATACCCATGTAACTTTTTGTGCCAATACAAAACATGCCCATTCTGCTCCAGTAAGTTACATGGCCCTGGGTTGTGTAGTGATACATGGGCTGTGTATCCGTTGACAATCAGTTTCCTGATTTTGCTCCAGTTGCCGTTTTTGACAGAGACTCTAAAAGAAACCTAACCCTAGACATTTATTATAAATAGATGAGGCAGTAGCAGTTCCAAGGAGCCTCTCTCAACATCAGAAAGACTTTCATTCTCCATTCACGTTTTAGATTTCTTTTCTTTATTTTTCTGTAAGCCATAAACATAAATGGCAAAGTTTTTAATTCAGTTCAAGGGATTCAAGTTTGTTTGCTTGATTTGTGAGACCAGGTTCTTAATTTAATTTGTCTTTTTGAATATTTATTGTTTACTGATTTTTTTTGTCTTTGATCTATTGAATGCTTTGCTAAAAAGGCCTATTAGTTAATTGTTTGATGAGATCAATTGCTAGTTCATCTTCATAATCCGTAATTGTTGTGTAAGATTGAGCATGAGTAGCAACTAGGTTTTATTGATTATGATCCCACTTTTCGATAATAACCTAAGGAAACAATAGGGTGAATTAAATGATTTATGCTTCATAAATTGTTATTCAGCTTAACTACTTCCTATTCTTAAAGCAGTTATTAATTTGATGAGGATTGCTTAATACTAATTCAGTTAATAATTAGAGTTAACAAGAGTGTTGGGCTCGAATTGATGAGTATAGGGAAGTCAGGGGTTTACCTCGATGTTTGGTAAATCTACGTTAAGCATTCAATAAGAGATAATTGTATTTCTTTTGTCTATGATCAAATCAATGCATTGGAATGAGAATTACCTTGGACTGAAGCTTGTTTAAATTGAGATTTTCATATTTAGTTCTTGAATTTCTGATTTTCTTTTGATTTTGTGTTACAAACCCCCCCCTCCCCCCCAATCTTTGTCTCTTCTGTTTTCCATTACACAAGTGCATGAAATTTAATAATTCAGTCTCTAGGGTTCGACCTGGATTTACCACTTGCTACAGAAAAATATTTCATAATTGGTAATTTCAGATAATTTAATTTCTGGTGGATTCGATACCCATCAAGAATTTTGGCGCCGTTGCCGAGGACTAAAATTTATTGGATTTCGTGTTTTTAGTGTTAGGGTATTTTGTTATTAATTTTGTTTGTGAAGTGTTGTTATTTTCATGTTTTTTAAAAGAAAAAAATTTTTACAGTGTTACTGTTCATTAAGAATTTTGGTTGAATTTGGAGGGTAGCCCATACTTATTTTGAAGGAAACGGCGCTCTGATCAAGTTCCATAGGATTTTTTGGCACCACCCTTTTGAGGCCAAATTTGATTGTTTTCTAGGGTTTTGAGGCTTTTTTCTATTTTTACTTTGATTTTTTTTTGTTTATGACAAGAACTTCTCAATCTGGTGAGTTGATCTTTGATCCAGAAGTAGAAAAAATAGCTAAACAGTTGAGAAAATTGGCTAAGCACGCTAGGTAGATTCCGAGTACATTTGAAGGAGTCAAATCTCCAAAGGAGCTAAGTTCATATTCGGATTCAGAGTTAAGTTCCGAAAATGAAACCATGGCTGCTAGGACTTTGAAAGAATTGGCTGCTTCTGATCTAAACCAACAGCCTTTGTGTATTCAATACCCTGCCTTAAATGTTGCTTTTGGGTTAAAATCTGGACTAATCCATTTGTTGCCTAAGTTTCATGGTCTTGCAGGTGAGGATCCACATAAGCATTTAAAAGAATTTTATGTTGTGTGTTCCAGCATGAAACCTCAAGGAGTTTCAGAGGATCAAATCAAGCTGCGAGCTTTTCCTTTCTCACTGGAGGGCACAACTAAGGATTGGTTGTATTACCTTCCTTCTGGATCTGTCAACTCATGGAACAGGATGAAGCAGATATTTCTGGAGAAGTATTTTCCTACTTCCCATGCTGCCAATATAAGAAAAGAAATTTGTGGAATCCGACAGTATAATGGAGAGAATTTGTATGAGTATTGGGAGAGATTTAAGAAGCTGTGTGCAAGCTGTCCCCATCACCAAATAAGTGAGCAGCTTTTGATTTAGTATTTCTATGAGGGACTTCTACCAATAGACTACAGTATGATAGATGCCACTAGTGGAGGAGCTTTAGTTGACAAGACACCAGAAGAGGCAAGGAGGCTGATTGCTAACATGGTAGTAAATTCTCAACAGTTTGGAATGAGAATGGATCACACACCTATGAAGGTTAATGAGGTAAGTACATCTAATCTTGAGAAACAAATTTCTGATTTAACTTCTTTGGTGAGGCAGTTAGCTATAGGAAAAATGCAAACTGTTAAGGTATGTGGGATTTGTTCGAGTTCGGGTAATGCTACTGACATGTGTCTTGCATTATAAGAGGATGAATCAATGTAACATGTTAATGCAGTAGGAAATTATGGACAGCCACAATACAGGTATGATCCCTATTCGAATACTTATAATCCAGGATGGCGAGATCATCCCAATTTGAGTTATAGGAATCAACCGGTGCAAAATCGATACCATCAGTAGAGACCACAAGTGAATCAACCACCTCCACCTCCACCTCCACCTCCCTCAAATCAAGGTATGTCACTTTATGAAATTTTTAAGGCTTTGGCTAACAATACCCAACAGTTTCAACAGGAAACCAGAAATAACATTCAAAACATAGAGAGGTAGATTGGTCAGTTAGCCTCATCTGTGAGTAAGCTGGAAGCTCAAGGTTCTAGAAAGCTTCCATCACAAGCAGTCATGAACCCCAGAGAAAATGCGAGTGTGATGTTGTTGCGAAGTAGGAAGGAAGTTGATAATCAGACTCCACATGAGTCAATGAAAAAGAAGAAGCAAGGAGCAAAAGAGTCTAAAGTTCCTAAAATTGAGTTAAATACTAAACCTAAACTAAATAAGGTTAATAATTATGTTCTTCCTCCATTCCCCTACAGGTTAGCTAAAAATAAGAAAGAAGAACTAGAGAAAGAAATTTTAGAGACTTTCAGGAATGTAGAGGTCAATATACCTTTACTTGATGCGATCAAACAAGTTCCCAAGTATGCTAAATTCCTTAAAGAATTATGTACTACAAAGCGCAAGTTGAGGAATAATGAGAAGATCAGTATGGGGGAAAATGTATCAGCATTAATTCAGTAAAAATTACCCCCTAAGTATAAGGATCTAGGTTCATTTTCTATTCCCTGCAGACTAGGTAATTCTAAATTTGAACATGCAATGGCAGATTTAGGAGCATCATCTATTAATGTTATGTGAAATTCAGTTTTTCAAACTTTAAATTTGGGTCCTTTGAAAGAAACCAGTATCATTATTCAATTAGCTGATCATTCTAATGCTTACCCATTAGGAGTAGTTGAGGATGTGTTGTTGCAGGTTGGAGAATTGATTTTTCCTGCAGATTTTTACATTTTGGATATGGAGGATAGTGTTCCCACATCAAAGTCAGCTTTGATTTTGTTTAGAAGACCTTTCCTAAAAACTGCCAAGACAAAAATTGATGAGGATGATGGTACCTTAACTATGGAGTTTGATGGAGAGACTGTCAAATTTAATATATTTGATGCCATAAAGTATCCAGGTGATAATCATTCTGTCTTTTCTATTGATGTTGTTGGTACATTTGTGCAGGATAATTTTGAGTTAAGCGTGGAGGATGAGTTAGAAAGAAAATCACATTTGCATGAATTAGAGGAAATTTGCCTTAAGGCTATTGAAAATTCTAGGATCTGTAAAGAAAAGAAAAAGGCATTCCATGACAAACTAAGGAAGTAATTTGTGATTGGGCAAAAAGTTTTATTGTATAATTCCCGATTGAAGCTGATGCTTGGTAAGTTGCATTCTCATTGGATTGGACCCTTTATTGTTACTAATGTGTTTCCTTATGGTGCAGTTGAAATTCAAAGTTTAGGAACTAACAAAGTGTTCAAGGTCAACGGTCATGAACTCAAGCCATTTTTATGAGGGGTTTCAAGAGCATTCAGTGGATTAAGGAGCTTTGGCATGTCGAGCTAATGACGATAAACAAAAGCGCTTCTTGGGAGGCAACCCATGGGTGGCTTGTTAGCCACAATCAGATTTGTTTTCTTTCCCTTGTTTTATTTATTTTCTAGCATTTTTTTTTCTTTTCTTTTGCATTTGGGCTTTACATTGGGGACAATGTAAGTTTTAAGTGTGGGGGAGGAGAAATTTGTTGCTGCAATCTTTTTTTAATTATTAAAAAAATAAATAAAAAATTAAAAATAAAAATAAAATTTGTTCTCATAAGCTTGATTCATGATTCATTATTAACTCTTGGAGAGAAGTGCTTTATCCTTGAAATGACTTTTCTATTTTAGATTGAAAATTTGAGATTTTAGGCAAGGTAATAGTAACTTTAATGATGGATTTTCTCTCTTCTCCATACCATATAGCAATTTTTTCTGCATAAATCATTTAGGCTTGATTTAATGGTAAAATAATTAGTTATGTGTGCTTTAAACTAATATCATTCATATTTCAAAACTTTGTTTAATCTATCAGAGCACTTGAAGGTTCAACTTGAAAATTGCATAAAGTGGGGGAAATAAAAGGTTGAACTTGAAAATTGCTCCGCTATTTTAGTTAAGCAAACTAACTAAGGGTCTTCATGAACCCCATGTCGATTCTCAGGCCAAAAGCTAGCTAGAATATAAGCAAGGTACTTTTCTGAAGGTGACGGTTGAAAGAAAAAAAAAAGTGATAACTGTGACAAGAGAGAAGTACCAATTTCAAATAAAATAAAAAAGGGCATTTCTATCTCCCCTAAGATTTGCAAAGAGCTATAATTGTTGTGCCTTGATAAATTAGCCTTGTGTTTTGATATGTATTGACTTAAAATTTTATGGAACTTTAATTGTGTGAGCTTAATTGATTTCAAGCCTTTTGTTTTGTGTTGAAAAATTATTGACATATTGGTATGGTGCTGATGGAATTTGTTGCGATGGTTATTATCTTACTTGCCTCTTCTTTCAAATTTTTAATCTTTTGTTAGAGAATGTTGTGATAGGGTGAAGTTAAGGAACTTCTAAGTGGAGTTGATTGAGAGTTTAAGTCATGCATGAAGACAATCATGGTATAAGTGTGGAAGAATTTGATAAGTACATAATTTATTAATTTTACTTCCATCACATTTAATGTTTCTAAGATATCTTTATGTCTAATTCAGTTGATTAAAGTATAATTATCTATTAGGCATATGTTTAGAGAGTTGTTGGAATAATTGTGTTAAATGGAGAAATTGTTAGCATTTGCATTAATCTGGCTCTTTCTGTATTTTTCAAGGTTTTGGTGAAGTTCTAGAGCATAAAAGTGTGGAAGGAAGCTTGGAAAGGTCGAAGGATTGAGAAACGTTAAAAAAACAAAGTACACGGGTCGTGTAAGCACAACCATGGACCCATGTAACATTCTGCCAGAAGAAATCCAGAGAACCGAGGAAGAAACAAAGTACACGGGCCATGTAACTTGAACCGTGTAAATCCTGGATACCCGTGTAACTTTCTGTGCCAATACGAAACATGCCCATTCAGCTTCAGTAAGTTACACAGCCCTGGGCCATGTAGTGATACACGGGTCGTGTATCCGTCGATAATTATTTTCTGGGCCGTGTAGTGACACATGAGCCGTGTATCCGTCGATAATTAGTTTCCTAATTTTGCTCTAATTATCGTTTTTGATAGAGACTCTAAAAGAAACCTAACCCTAGACCATTTATTATAAATAGATGAGGCAGCAGCTGTTCCAAGGAGCCTCTCTCGACATCAGAAAGACTTTCATTCTCCATTCACGTTTTAGATTTATTTTCTTTATTTTTCTGTAAGACATGAACATGAGTGGCTAAGTTTTTAATTCAGTTCAAGGGATTCAAGTTCTTTTGCTTGATTTGTGAGACCAGGTTCTTAATTTAATTTATGTCTTTTTGAATATCTATTGTTTTCTGATTTCTTTGTCTTTGATCTATTGAATGATTTGCTAAAAAGGCCTATTAGTTAATTGTTTGATGAGATCAATTGCTAGTTCATCTCATAATCCGTAATTGTTGTGTAAGATTGAACATGAGTAGCAATTAGGTTTTATTGATTATGATCCCACTTTTCGATAATAACTTAAGGAAACAATAGGGTGGATTAAATGATTTATGCTTCATAAATTGTTGTTCAGCTTAACTACTTCCTATTCTTAAAGCAGTTATTAATTTGATGAGGATTGCTTAATACCAATTCAGTTAATAATTAGAGTTAACAAGAGTGCTGGGCTCGAATTGATGAGTATAGGGAAGTCAGGGGCTTACCTCGCTGTTTCATAAATCTATGTTAAGTATTCAATAAGAGATAATTGTTTTTCTTTTGTCTATGATCAAATTAATGCTTTGGAATGAGAATTACCTTGGACTGAAGTTTGTTTAAATTGAGATTTTCATATTTAGTTCTTGAATTTCTGATTTTCTTCTGATTTTGTGTTACAAACCCCCAACCCCCCCCCCCCAATCTTTGTCTCTTCTGTTTTCCATTACACAAGTGTACGAAATTTAATAATTCAGTCTCTAGGGTTCGACCTGGATTTACCACTTGCTACAGAAAAATATTTCATAATTGGTAATTTTAGTTAATTTTATTTCTGGTGGATTCGACACCCATCAGAAATATGAGAATATCGCATCATTATTAAATGTCAGAGTACAAGAGACTGCTATAAAAGGCCATTTAATCATTATGGAACCCAACTTATAGGGTTTTCTCTTTTAATGATATAGATACAACCCTAACAATGGAAAAATATCAAGGGTTGCTTCAGTTACCTTACGGAGATCGGATCCATCTTCATTTAACCAATAAGAAGGCAAGGAAATGGTTAGCTAATATTATGCAGATCTCAGTTGAGGAGGCAAAAAATAAAGCTATAAAAGGGGAATCTCATGGATGGTCATGGAGCTACAGGGAAAATGTTTTTCAAAATCACTTTCAAGAAGGAAAAATGGAAATTGCCACAAGAATTTTAGCTTTGGGAATCTAAGGGCTAGTTTTATTCCCAGGCCTCTTGACATGGTAACTCGTGAGGTGGTGGAATTGTTCTATGAGGTGGAATTTAAATAGATAGACCCGATCCCAACTATTCTTGCTGAGACGTTTCTGACTTTAACTTATTGTTGGGAAAAGGGGAAAGGAAGCTTGAAATGTTGCCTTCAACTGCTGTACTTGTGGACCATAAGTCATTTCTTCCCACAAGAAACCCAAAGAGTAACTTGGTACCCCAATCAGTAGATCGTAAACAAAATGATGCAAGTAAGGGTAAAGGAGATAAATGAACAACAATGGCTAGAAACCTTTTTGAGTTATGACAGTCAAAGTTATTGTTGGATAAAATTGTGGCATCCTAGTAAGCCATTTGTGTTCAGAACAGGAGATCATCAGTTTGTAATATTGATAGGTCTTATTGGGTGTACTAGTTATTTTTCTGCCTTAGTGATGTGGCAGTTTGATTGCACACAATTTATCCCACAATCAAAGGGTTTCTCAAAAATTCACTTCTAATATGGAGAAGAGAGTGAAAAAGAGTTAAAGAAATTAAGCCCTTTATGGAAGAATATGATCTTGATGAATCGCTCTCCTAAGGGACACTGCACCACAGAAGGATACCCTACATGGAAGGAAATGAGAGATAATGGGTATGAGATCCCAAACATGATGGGTCATGAAAACAAAATACCACATAAGAATACTGCTGAGGATTATTTTGAGGAAGCCAGAGCCAGACAGAAGATTTATTCCCAACAGCTAATTAATGAGAATGGGACCTTACAAACTCGAGTAAGGGAATTGGAGTTGAAAAATCCAAATTTAACTAAAATTATCTGTAATACAACGAGGAAAATTGCAAGACTAGGTTAACCAGCTTAAATGGGAGAAAAACGAATTAAAAAAGGATGTTAAAGAGAAAAAGCAGTAGATTCAGTTATTGGAGCGGCAAAAAGTGTCATGGACTCGAGATACAAAGTAAGAAATTCAGAAATGGCACAGTAAATTTAGAGAGCAAAGGAAAATGAATCAGAAGTTGAGGAAAAGGTCAAAGGAGGTCATGAGTGAAGGATGGGAAGAAGAAAGGGCAATGCTCCATGACCAAATAAGGAGAATGAAATTCCAATTCGAAAATGAATAGAAAGAACTCACAATCAAGCTTGAACAAAAAATGGTTGACTTGCAATTGGAAAACCAAGAATTGCTAAGGTTAACTGATGACCTATCTAAAGAAGGAGTCAAGTAAAGAGAGCAATATGAATGCTTGAAAGACAAAGTAGATATGTTGGAGCAAACAGCTGCAATTCACAAGGCAGAGTTATTACAAGACTCAAAACATGCCTTAGAATCATTCAGCTTTGTAACTCAAGATGACAGATCCTACAACTATTTGCTAAAGTGCCACTAGATCTGGGAGCATCTACCACAACCTAGGCATTAGCTTGTCTTTCTTTCTGTTAAGAAGTGATGAACAATTTTGTAATTAAATAGTGTTGATTATTAATAAAATGAAATTTCAAGATCTTGCATTGGTGAGAAATGAATGAATAAGTAAAACCCTGTGGGATTTATCTTCATCAAGGTTGAGCAAAAAGTCATGTGATCCTATCATTCATGGTTTGACTATTGGATGATGCCATTATATTGTAGATTTAAATCACCCTTTGCAAACAATGATATAACAGCGAAGTTGTTACTGTATCCTTTTATTAAAATAAATAAAAGAAGCAAAATAATATGGTGAAAGAATTTGAACTAACACATGCATGTCTGTATTAGGGATAAAAATTAACAAAATTGCTAGGCTCAAAGCAAATTCGATGAGACAATCGAGTGCTCCATCAAGAATTTACTTAACCTGAGCAAGAACAAGAAGAATAATGATGGAAGAGCGAGAGCAAGTCCAAAGTCTACAAGGATAGGTTTCTGAGTTAAAAGAACAAGTGTCTAAATTAATGAAGATGATAAGAGAAATGGCTCACAATAAAAAAGTAGTAGGTCCCTCTCATGACCCAAATATCCCAGCAGGTGCTCTGCCAACTATAACTGGGGATTCAAGTGCCTAGCAATAAGCCTCAACCTCATTTACTTTTCAACCCCTTAATACTGATGCAACTGTTACTACCCAAGCCAATCCTTATGTTTCAATGTACCAAATGAATGAGCCATCCTTTCCTTTTATGGCCCAACCAATCAACTCGTCCTATAGCCAAGCTATGCCCTACACTGAATATTACCCACCAGCTCCCAACCCTATAATCATGCCTGTCCCATCAGCACCGCAAGCTACAGTAGTAGGAGGAATGATATATGGATTGACTGGGGCAGACAAGGGGAAAGAAAAAGTAGAAAATGAGAAATTTTTAGCTCTAGAGGAGTGTTTAAGAGCCATAGAAGGATTGAACATGTATGGCTTGGTAGACGTGTCTGCTCTAAGATTAGTCTCAGATGTAGTAGTGCCTCCCAAATTTAAGATCCCCGAATTCGAAAAGTACAGTGGCACTTCTAATCCCCGCATACATTTGGCCACTTACATAGCCAACATGTCTGCATTAACTGAAGACGATAAGCTGTTAATCCACTTTTTACATGAAAGCCTTTCAGGCCCAGCTTTGCGCTGGTATGTTCAGCAGGATAGGAGTAAACTACACTCCTGGAAAGATTTAGTAGATGCTTTCTTAAGGAAATATAAATTCAATTGCGATATAGCCCCAACTAGAAGGGATCTCCAAAATCTTAAACAAAAGGAAGGAGAGAATTTTAAAGAATACACTCAGAGGTGGAGGGAAAGAGTAGTAGAAGTTTATCCACCAGTGACTAACAATGAGCTTTGCTCTCTATTTATTGAAACCCTAAAAGCTCCTTATTTCAACTTGATGATTAGGAACACCTCCAATAGTTTTGCAGATATCATATAAACTGGGGAGAGGATTGAAGCCAATTTGAGGTTAGGAAGACAACAAGAAGCCACATGGGAAAATCTAGTGAAAAAAACTGTTAATTCTGAAAAAAAAAAAAAGAAAGAAGGGGAGGTTCACGCTATAGCCAAACAAGCTTACTAACCCCGCCATTCTTAAAATACTTTTCGTCCCCGATTCCCTACCCAAAATCTTATGGTAGCTAATATTCCTCCGCAATTCCCACATTATTCTCACCCTTGCCCACAGCAATTTCCACCATAGAATGCCTACGCTCCTAGACCACTAACCCAGACAAATCCCTTCACTTGACCACCAACTGCACAAGCTAACCCTAGACCACTTAGGAATCCCAATCCTCCCCTGCCAATGCCTTTAAGCAAAATTTATCACTATTTGTTGAGCATTAACCAAATTATTCCTATACCACTGGACTCATTACAACCACCATATCCTTAGTGATATGATGCCAATGCTTGGTGTGAATATCATGGAGGTGCAGTCGGTCATTCAACTGATAACTATGGGGCACTAAAAGGGAGAGTGCAGTCCCTTATTAGGAATGGGTGGCTAAAGATAGAAGGAGATGATACAGCTCCTAGTGTATCAACAAATCCATTGCCAAATCATGATGCTGGGAAGAGAGGCAATGTAAATGCGATCGAATCTGTGAATGAGGATTTTGTTTTTGAAGTTGAGCAATTGATTTCATATTTTGAAGAAATCCTTAAATTGGTAGGACGGATATCTAAGCCCTAGGGTGCTAAAGCCTAAATATGGCCAGCCAAGGTTAGGTTGTGCCTATCATGGAGGCACAAAGGATCATGAGATGATGAATTATGAAGATTTTAAGAAGGAAGCTTCTAAGCTGTTGATGTTTAAAATATTAAGATGCCAAAAGAAAGCGAAAGTAAAGGAAGAAGAGGAAGTGAATTCTACTGGACACGATGGAGATAGTCCAAGTCCTACTTCCAGGCCAAGAATTGTGTTCTCTATCCCTACCCCACCAACACCATCGGTGCCTCAGAGTGTTGTCATTAGGGCACTTTCACAACTCCCGGTGACCAATACCCACACCGTACCATGGAACTACAATTTCCAAATATTCACCCAAAATGTTTTGAGTAATTCCTCTGTTCCTACTCTAAACCACACTTATACTCAACTAGTCACCACACCTAGACCATGCTTCCCTTCTCTTTCTAACTTTAAGGTCACCTTCACAAGACCATCGTGTCTTGCAAGCAATACAACTCTTGAACAAGTGCCCAAACTTAAAACTAACCTAATCCCCAATTGACCTTCATCAAATGGGGAAATAGAGTATATTACCAGAAGTGGGAGATGCTATGGCTCGAAGGAAATCAAAAAGAAGAAAGGGAAAGCAAAAGTAAGAGAGTTGCTAGAAAATATTGAAGAAAGGGCCACAGAGGTTGAGAAGGGAGAGTCCAGTGAGAAAAAGGATGAGGATGAATTGCAGCTACAGAAAATGAAACAAACTGAGTACAATGTGATAGAGCAGTTGAAGAAGACATCTGCCAAAATCTTGTTATTGTCACTAATCTTAAGTTCAGATGTGCATTGCCAAGCCTTGTAGAAGGTTTTGAATTAGATGTGCATCGCCAAGCCTTACAGAAGGTTTTGAATCAGGCTTTTGTGACTCCTAACATGACACCGGGGCAGTTTGCAAAGATTGTCGGACAATTCCAAGCATCAAATTTTGTCAACTTTTTGGACAATGAGATAGACCCTGCTTGTCACACCTTACCCTTCTGTAAGGCATAACATGATCCCGTAGTATACCTAATGAATTACCAAACTTCGTCTACTGATAACCCATTAAATACACTACAAGGCATTTTAAACCTTTTCTTATTTCTTTTTGTAGTGGTGAGCACTTTTGACAGGTGTTAAAATTTTTTTTTTTCACTGAAGTGAAATCAAATAACAAATCTGAAGTATCAATAATTTCTATAAAAATTTCAGCAGAGTGCCGTCTGTATTTGGAGCAAATTAGTTCTTCAAAAACCTATAAAAAGTACTTTCAATATATTTGTTCAATCATAAACTCTAATATGGCTCAACTCAAATCAGTGTCCTCAACACAGTTCAAACTCAATTCAATATCATTTTCAGCAATTCCAAAGATAAAGTACAAAATAAATGAGTATTTTAAAAGTTGAAATAAGAGAATCGTATTACAACATTTTGACAGGCCAAAATAATTTATAACTTTATTTTACAACTGCTCAAGACCAAGTACAATATATACATACAGTTCACATACATTATAATAATATTTACTAAGAAGTGGTATACTCAATATACCCAGCAAAATCCCAAAGTGAAGTCACAAGCAGCCTACTCTGCTGCTTTATCTGTCTGTCTACCTACGACAGTAATGAAAAAGCTATCGCTGAGTAAAATTTACTCAGTAGTGCACAATAACCATTTAAAATGCGGTATATAAAACTTTTATTAACAATTTACAATTCAAATAATCCACAATTTCATGTCACAATTTTCAAAGCTCATAAAACACAAATTTGATCAAACAAATGAATAACACCATGTTGCCAATCAATAACACAACTTAAGTCATGAAACAAATTTTCTGAACATGTCATGTTGTACACCACGACAAGGCATACTCACCCCACTAATCAAAATCAATGAGGGAGGTGGCTAGCTAGATAATGAGTACTTATCCATACTATCTCAGACTGGCAAGTCAAAGAGGGAGGAATATAGTCATACTCACCCCATAAATGGAGGAGGAACATAGTGATATTGCCATGCCAAGTGTGAATCAAAAATAATTTCAAATCACAATATTTAAATATTTTATACAAAACATTAATCAATTTTCATTTCAAATTTCTATTTACAAAGTAGGTAACACAACAATTTCCAAATAAAATTCCCAAAGCCAAAACAATAAAAAATTATTCATAACTTATTTCTCTAACTAAATTTTCTAGTAAAAGAGGTGAATATAAAAAGTATTATGCACAGACTTGATTTGAGTCACCTCTAGGCCTTGACTCAATGTTCCTTATGCTTTTTAATATCCTTTTCAACTGAAACACACAATTTAAAGTGTTTTAGTACTCAGTTAAATTATTTCTAACAATAAAATCTAATATCTAAATTTTCTTGGTACTATTACCTTCAATTCATTTCATTAGTCAACCTATAATATTGACCATTAATACACACTAGGTGAATTAATTTTAATGTTCCTAATTTATCACATTTTATAGTCTCTAAGTGTTGGTATATGTTACCAATTTCATTTTAAAGCTTATTGCATTTTATTGCCATTTTCTAGATTTCATGACCAATGTTTACTGTCTATTGGACCAAGCTACAGTATAAATTTAACAGATTTCTCTTCATTAAATTGTTTCTCATTGTGTCTTCTTTAATTTCCTTTTTGAATCACTCCATTTGGAGTTGTATAGCTCAAGTTATGGTCAATTAAACAAAACTAGGTCAAATCTAATTTTTAGTTTCCTTTTTAGGCATTTTCGGTTCTGATTTTACTAGTTTATTTGGACTGTTTGTAATCACATTGAGGTCTAGCATTCTTCATAAGTATTGTTGCCCTATGTCTTAGGGACAATCAGAAATTTTGCTTACCATTTTTCAAGTCTTAAAGAATTCTTTATAGACAAATTGTTAACTTGGACTCAAAGGTGCTATATTGGTATAGTCCTTAATTAGGTCAATGGCTTTGACCTTTGTTGCCCTATGTCTTAAGGACAATCAGGAATTTTGCTTACCATTTTTCAAGTCTTACAGAATTCTTTATAGACAAATTGTTAACTTGGACTCAAAGGTCCTATATTGGCATAGTCCTCAATTAGGTCAATGGCTTTGACCTTAAATTCTGATCTTATACATTTATAATTTGAGGAAGTTGTCTAAAACAATATTTTAGGTCTCTTTCTTAGCTTTCCATATTGGTATGGCTCATTTAAATTGGACACTTCTAGAGGGAGATATGCTTATTTGAATTTTCTGAATTTTAAGGTCAAATGTGCTAATTCCAGATTTAGTGTGCCAACTTAATCAAGTTAATTGACCTAGTTTCCTTAATTTTTGGGTTTTGGTCAAATTACCAATATTGTAGATCTATGTCTTATTGAAATTTTGAGACTGATTTCATTTCATTTGGAGTTCTATGAACAAAGTCATGGTCATTTTACTATTGCTGGTCAAGTTGCACTTATATTGCAAAGTTTAGGTCATTTCTAGGTCAAAGTCAATTCGGCCAGTTTTTGTAACCCAAATTTGGTGATCATTTTGACTTGGTAATTGGCATTTATGGGCTTGGTGATCTTTTCCAAAGTTGTAGCCCTATGTCTAAGCTTTCCAACGGTATAAATTTTAGGTCATTTGGACCTGTTTTGAGTTGAGTTATGGCCAATTGAATGGCTACTGTTCATATGGTCAAATTCTGGGTTCCTATGTTATGCTAATCCGGAGTTGGTCAATTTTATGGGTAGTTTTCAAATAGAATTTCAGCAATATTTCTACATGAAAGTTGGCCTATTTTATTTCTAGTTTTGCCTCCAATTGGCCTCATACCAATTGGGATCACACAAATTCACTTATGGCTTAAAATGTATACTGCCCTTAAACACAATTCTCATACCCCAACCAATGCACATTCAACTTGTTATAATTTCACTTCCTATACCTCATTCTGGATTTGTACCAAACAATAACCATTCATCACATCACATTATAGTCAATTTGGGAAGAATATACAAACTCTCCATACCCTAAATACAACTCAGAATTACAAAGTCCACATTTAATAATATATAGACATAACACACCTAATTAACACATATAATTCCCACTAATGATTTACATATATATTCTTTAATCCTTGGTACCATAATGCATCAAACCATTCCCTAAAAATTAAACACTCCTAATTACACCATAAGGCTACCAAATTATCCAATTACAAATGTCTCCCTCAATTGCTTTCAAGCTTCCAAAATCAATTGCTCAAATACATAAACACAAGGAATTAACTAACCAATACATCAAATTTCTTTAATCAAACTTAATTCCCATTAAACATCATCAATTACATCAATTACAAGTGAGAATAATCTGCTCACCTTTCCTTTCCATGGCTGTCGAAAGTTGCACCCAACAATTACTCAAGTAATTCTTTCAATTTTTCAACCAAAATACTACTCACAACCTCAACATAATTTTTAATTTAGCAAGGGAAGAAAATGGACACTTACCTCTTGTTGGAGCTTGCTAAAACCTCACCAATCTTGCTTCTTTTTGCTGCCATAACACTTCCCAAGCTGTGTAGACTAAATTTAGTGAAGGAAATTATGTGGAAAATGGCTTGAAAATGGATGTATGGAGCTTGGTTTAGGGACGTCAATAAAGGTTTCTTAGGGGAAGATAAATTCGGCCAAATGAAGTTTTTGAGGAAGAAGAAGATTCATGAAGTGTTAGTGGAAAAATCTGTCTTTATATAGTTTATATAATCCCACTTAGTGCCCTACTATCTCACATTAAACATTTAATAATCCAAGTTTCCATATTTGCAAATTAATCCCCCATTTCTCTTTTAATTGTACTTCATTTTTAAATTTCATTTTTCATGGCATTTTCAAAATTTAACACTATAAATTTTTCATGGACATTTAGGTCAAAATTCCACTCTACGTGTCAATTGACCAAAATGCACTTCCTCGGGTTGTACTCCCGATTTTTCGGTAACACCGATTTTTGTCAGTTTCTCAATTTTTCATTTTTTTTGTACTAATTAATTAAATTTTCTTTGACATTTTCTAAGTCAATTATACCACAATAAATGTTTGTTTAAGTCTCAAAAATATTTCTCAAGGTTCCCCGCGGTCCAGGGCTAGTCAACGGTCATTGCCGTAACTTCCCGGTGCGGTCACCCATAACTACAGTTTTTTGCTCTTTTAACTTAATCACATTTCATTGCTCTTATTTTTCCTTTATTTTTCTTGTATTTTCCTCTATTGTATTTCATTATTTCATGACTCCTCACTAACATTTAAGTGTAGTTTCAGGCATTCTAGCTGTCCGGACAGACACTAGTCACCGGAATAGTAGAACGCACTACCGAATATAAGGGTGTTACACTGCTGGTTTGAATCACACTAAAGCTTTGCATGTAAGAGTGAAATGCAAAGGATGTATGGTAGCTAAGGTTTTAATTGATAATGGGTCTATGCTTAATGTGTTGCCAAGCGCTACCTTGGCTAGGCTCCCAATCAAACCATCTTTAATGCGCTAAAGAAACATGATAGTTAGGGCTTTTGACGGGACAAGGAAAGATGTATTAGGAGATATCCAGTTGCCACTCCAAATTGGATCATGCACTTTTAACGTTACTTTCCAAGTGATGAACATCGAGCCAGCCTACACCATGCTATTAGGAAGACCTTGGATTCATGCAGCCAATGCAGTCCCTTGTTCCTTACACCAAAGGATCAAATATGTTATGAATGGCAAGATAGTTACTGTCAGATGAGAGGAGGCCATGCTAGTGACCAAGCCTCAGTCCATCCATATATAGAAACCACTGAGCAGGCATTGGAGAGTTCTTTTCAAGCTTTAGAGTTGCAAAGGATGCCTAGGAATGATCAGGGAGTCATTGATATGGTGGCAAAGATAATGTTAAAGAACGGATATAAGGAAAGAAAAGGATTAGGCACTCGATTGCAGGGGATTATCGAGCCCATGGCTATCACTAAAAGAGAAGGGCGTTTCAGACTAGGATATGATGGAGATGCCCTGATGGATGGGAGATTCAGAATGAAAAACATGCTTCAAGACCAATGATTTAACCAACTGCCTAAAGGAAAGGGGTTTATTCCTCATATTGAAGATATTTTCACCCATCCCTTGCCAGTCATTCAAGAAGTTAGAGAAGAGGTGGAGGAGTCTCTGTCAGAAATGTCCATCAATGTCTTACACCCAAGTCTTATACTAGAAGTGCTGATTATGCCGATGGAAGGAGGCCAAGAACTTGACAACTGGGAAGCAGAAGACATTCCAATGCTCTTTTTAAAGTAATATACATTTAGTTACCTATTCCATAATGTCAAATGGAACTTTGTGTAAATGGACCTTATCCTATAATTGATCATTAATGAATTAGTAGTGCATTTTCCAAAATGTTATGTCCACTTTCTTCTTTTTATTTTGCTTTTTCTTTCATAAAACCACTTGTTAAAATTACACTCTTTTGGTCACCACATTTCAATTTCTTCAGGATTGGTGATCAACCAAGTCATAATAATTCAATTGACACTGATATTCCTCAAATTAACTTTGAAAGACTCATAATTGCCATGGAAACTAGCGATTTTGATGAAGAGGAAAAGTCTATACCCCTAAGGGAAATAATGGGACAGCCAGAATCTGATGAACCTAGTCTTACACCTTGTGGAGACAGGATGAACACCCTAAACTTAGGGATAGAAGAAAATAAGAAGGAACTCAAAGTGGTAGATAATGAGGAATTGGAAGAAATGATTCAATTGTTATAGGAGTTCATAGATATATTTTCATGGAGCTATGATGATATGCCTAGTCTAGATCCTCAAATCGTAACTCACAAGATCCCTATAGTTCCTAGGGCGATGCCTGTAAAGAAAAAACTAAGGAGGATGGACCCCAACACACTGCTAAAAGTCAGGGATGAAATCAAAAAGCAGTATGATGCAGGGTTTCTAGAAGTTGTAAAATATCCAGAATGGACAGCAATGTAGTCCCGGTGATGAAGAAAGATGGTAGGGTAAGTGTAACACCCCTCGCCCTTCTACAGTATAGCCGAGCAAGGCGTGCTACACGGCGTGCCAAAGCACCTAGTCTGTAATCAACTCATTTCCTGAACTCAATTTGGTTTTAAGAAGTCTTTTATGTAATATTCATATATGCTGATACTATTTTCATACTTTAATAAAATCAGTGTTTCAAAAATGGTAATAAAAATCTGGCAAGGTGCCGTCTGTATTTCGGACAAACTGTCCTTCCAAACCTGTTAAAAATAGTTCAATATGATAATATCAAAATCTGAACTATTTCACAGTCTCAATATTTAAATAGTTTTAAAATACAATCCATTATAACTTAAATACATCTAGATATTCTCCATATAAAGTTATATGTACAAATTATTACAAGCCTTAAAGTTTTAGAATATACAAAATTACATAACAAAATGTCAAAATACAACTGATAGTCATTACACAAGATCCTAAGTCCTACCATGTATGTAGTGTAGAGCAGATGACTCTGGACTCCCGTGCAAATTTGATGTCTCACCCGGTCATAGGTCTGCTGGGCTCCCCAACTATGTCTCTAATACCTACGCGTTACAAAAGCAATGTGCTAAGCAATTTTGCTTAGTGGTGCCAAATATAAAGAAATATACACTAAAATAAAGTAAATGAATTGTTTATGAATTTATGACATTGATATTCTTTACAGTTGTTGATTCTACTTTTATTTGCTAACCTTTCATTTTTGCTAATTTTGGTGATGCTGTATGTCAATAAACTGAATTTAGCTATTTAAATTTAATAATGCTTAAATTAACTGCCCGTATAGCCTATATACTGACCAGACTGGATAAACGGATATACTAGCACTAGGCACCTAGTACCTCAAGCAGTCACACCATCAGTCACAAAGTGTCTCTCGGTGTGCAAACAGTGTGGCTAAAAAGCCATATAGTCAATCTGGTGATAAGCCAAGTATAATAACACAATACGTATAGCCGTAGGCTATTAAAGTCACAGTGCGGCATAATATGCCGTAAAAATACAGTATGACATAAAGCCATTTACAGAGTAGCTTTCAGAATCCTATTGGCCTGCCAACCTATCCAAACTAGTCAACTAGGCAAACTAGGGCACATTACAAATTAATTGTTTAATTCTTCATTTTGTTGAGTTTACTAGTTATCATGTAATTCACAAGTCAATGTAAATGTTGACCTTTTTAGGTACTATGGATAAGTTGATTCTAGCATCAACCTATCACAATTTGTAATTCAATATGCTGCCAATATAGTGCAATTTACCATTTGTACAAGTTGTTATTCATTGCCAAATTTATTCAAGCATCATTGTATGTAAATGTCAAATTTTCAATTTTAGTGTGCTAGATTGGTCTAGCTTAATGTCCTATTTCTCTTGGTTTTTAGCTTCTGGTCAAAGAAGCAAAATTGTAGCTCTACGTCTTATTGAACTTTTGACACAAATTTCAGGTCATTCTAAGTTGTATAGACCAAGATATGGTCAATTTACTAAAGCTAGACAGATTGCACCTTTAGTGCAAAAATTTGGTCAATTTTAGGTCACATTTAGTTTTGGCAGTTTTGGTACCCGAAATTGTGCAAGCTGTTTAACTTGGTTTTGGCCATTTCTGGGCTTTGGTGTCTTCATAAGAATTGTAGCTCTATCTCTAAGCTATCCATGGTAAAAATTTCCGGACATTTGGACCTGTTTTGAGTGAGTTATGGTCATCCTAATGACTACTGTTTATATAATCAAAAATCGGGACCTGCACTTACCAATTCCGGATTTTGTCATTTTTAAGGTCAGTTTCTAGGCAGAATTTTGGCAATATTTCTACATGAAAGTTGGCCTATTTGGTGTCTAGTTTCACCCCCCATTGGCCTCATACCAATTGGGTTCACAGTTTTGCACTTATAGCCTAATTTATGTACTATTAATACACACAACCTGCATTTGAACATTTCACTTCCAATTTTGACAATTCTCCTCCTCTAAATACTTCAATATTCAATCATAGCACTTCTATATATATTGTACACAATTCCAGCAAGCATTTTGGGCAGAACACTCAAGTGCTCAATGCACACAATAGACCATTAAAGTTCAACATTTACTTCCACCGAAATCCAACATACCTCAATACCAATATTACACATATACTTCCATGGCAACTACACATGCTGCCCACAATTTAACACTATCACATTTCATCAATAAATTACATAAACTCACATACAATTTCATGATATTATAGGCTGCCAAACATGGCAGTTTACCAAAGTATCAAAGTCTCATTTTCAAACCCTTAATTCAAGCATTAACATGTACATAATTGGACATTAACCTACTACCACTTCCATTTGAGTTAATCAACCTTAGTTCCCATCCATTAGAGGTAAGAAAAACTCAAACACAACAAACTTTCATGGCTGTCAAAAATGGACAAGTTCATATCTCAATATTTTCTTCCTTTCTCTTCAGCAAACTACTCACCTCAACCTAAACACCAAGTTTACTAAAGCAAGGGAGAGGATTTGGACACTTACCACTTTTGGAGCTTGTTAAAAATTCACCAAATCTCTTCCTTTTTGTTCCCTATAATCTACCCAAGAGGTGTGGACCAAGTTTAATGAAAGAAATTATAAGGATTATGGCATGAAAATGGAAAAACGGAGCTTTGCATGTGGGTGTCAATGGAGCTTTCATGGAGGATTCATTTCGACTAGTTGTGTTCTTGAGGTTGAAGATGACTAATTCTACCCAAAAATGACTTAGATAGGTGTTCAAAGACTTGAGTTAGTGGAGCACTAACTTTAATTTTATGTTTAATTATTCAAAGTTTCCTTATTTGCTCATTTATCTCATTTTATTCACTATTTACATAATATATAACAATTTAATTTTTTTATGACATTTTCAAAGTATAATATCATTTATTTTTAATGGACATTGAGGTCAAAAGACAACACTAGGTGTCAAATGACCAAAATGCCCCTCGTCGAGTTGTATTCCCAATTTTTCGGTAACACCGATTTTTGTCTATTTCTCGATTTTTTATTTTTCTTTGTACTAATTTTTCTTTGATAATTCTAGTGTCAATTATATTTCAATAAACCTTTATTTATGTCCCAAAATTTAATTCCGAGGGTTCCCCGCGGTCCTAGGGTCGGCAACGGCCTTCCCGGTGCGGTTACCCATCGCTGCAGTGCCGGCTCGTTTAACTTAGATTCATTTTCTCTCTTTTATTTTTCTTTAATTTTTCTTGTATTTTCTTTTTATTTATTTCATCATTATATGTCTGTTCACTATCACCGAAGTGTAGTTCCAGACATCTTAACTTGCCTGGACTAATATTAGGTCACCGGAGCAACAGAACGTACAGAACACGTACAGTGGGGATGTTACAACTCTTCCCCTCTAAATAAAAATTTTGTCCTCAAAATTTACCTGATGTGAAGAGCTGAGGGAACTATTGCCTTATTGTCTCCTCGTCTCCCATGTTGCCTCTTTCGTGTTGTGGTGCCTCCATAGGATTTTCACTAGTGGAATTGTCTTGTTTCTGAGCTCTTTTACCTCTCGTGCCAAGATTTTAATTGGTTCTTCTTCATATGTCAAGTCAGGTTGTACAACAATTTCTTTTGTTGAGATGACATGTGAAGTATCTGATCTGTATTTTCTGAGCATCGAGACATGGAACACATTATGTATCTTGTCTAGCTCAGGTGGTAAGGCTAATATGTAGGCTATTGGTCCCACACGTTTAATAATTTCATATGGGCCAATAAACCTAGGGCTTAATTTTCCCTTTTTCTCGAATCTCAACACTTTCTTCCACGGTGATACTTTGAGAAATACCTTCTCGCCAACTTTATACTCAATGTCCTTTCTTTTCAAGTCAGCATAAGATTTCTGTCGGTCTGAGGCAACTTTCAAATTGGCCTTTATCAGTTTCACCTTTTCCTCTGTCTGTTTTATCAGGTCTGGCCCCACTAACTTATCTTCACCCAATTCAGTCCAACATACAGGTGTTCTGCATTTTCTCCCATACAGTGCTTCATAGGGTGCCATCTGTATGCTAGCTTGATAGCTATTGTTGTATGCAAATTCTGCCAGTAGAAGGTATCTGTCCCAGCTTCCCTCAAACTCAATAACACAACTTCTTAGCATATCCACGAGGACCTTTCCATATGTTCGGTTATTATTATCATTATCAGTTCAATTTATTGTTTACAATAATTCAATGAGTTTCAAAATTTACCTAGATTATTCTTTCTGGTTGTCCATCCGTCTGAGGATGAAAAGTCGTACTAAAATGGAGTTGTGTGCCCAAGGATTCTTGTAATTTCTTCCAAATTCTAGATGTAAACCTCGGGTCTCTATCAGATATAATGGAAAGTGGAATTCCAAGTAGTCTAACTATTTCACTGATATACAATTTTGCTAGCTTTTCCAGTGAGTAATCAGTTCTGACTGGCAGAAAATGTGCTGATTTGGTCAACCTATCCACAATCACCCATACAGCATCATGCTTCTTCTGAGTGAGAGGTAGACCACTGACAAAGTCCATAGTGACTCGGTCCCATTTCCATTCAGGTATGTTTATAGGCTGTAACAAACCTGATGGAACTTGATGTTCTGCTTTTACTTACTGACATGTCAAGCATCTAGTTACATAATCAGCTATGTCCTTCTTTATACCTGGCCACCAGTATCAAAGTTTCAGGTCATGGTACATTTTTGTGCTTCCTGGGTACATGGCATACACACTATTATGTGCTTCTCTCAGAATACTGGTTTTCAACTCTTTATCATCTGGTACACACACTCTTTCTTTATAATACAGGCACCCATTTTCTTTCACTTCATATTCAATTTCCTTTCCTTCAGTGATTTTGCCCATAACAGCCATTAATTTCTCATCTGTCTTCTGCTCATCCTATATCTGTTGTAACAGATTCGGCTTCACTTGCAACTCAGCCAAAATAACTCCGTCATGAGTTAAGGACAGTTGGGCATTCAGAGATCTTAATGCTACAATAGATTTTCTGCTTAAGGCATCAGCGACTACGTTTGCCTTCCCAGGGTGGTAATCAATCACATAATCATAATCTTTTAGAAATTCAATCCATCGCCTCTGTCTCTAATTAAGTTCCTTCTGGGTTGGTAGATACTTCAGACTCTTATGGTCTGTGTATATGTAGCATTTTTGTCCATACAAGTAGTGCCTCCATATCTTCAATGTGAAGATAATTGCTGCTAACTCCAAATCATGAGTATGGTAATTCTTTTCATGTGGCCTTAACTGCCTAGAAGCATATGCGACCACTTTCCCTTTTTGCATGAGTACACACCCTAACCCATTATGTGAGGCATCACTGTAGACTACGAAGTCCTTTCCCGAAACTGGCTGTGTTAACACTGGTGCCTCTGTCAACATAGCCTTCAGCCTCTCAAAACTGGCTTGACACTTGTCATTCTAGTCAAATTTCATATTCTTATGTAGTAATTTGGTCATTGGAGCAGTTATCAGGGAAAATCCCTTTACAAATCTTCTATAATATCCAGCTAACCCCAAGAAACTTCTGATCTCAGTTGTATTTCTGGGAGGCTTCCATTCCATCACTGCTTCAATCTTCTTAGGATCCACTCTAATCCCTTTAGCTGATACTACATGTCTAAGGAATGCAATCTCATTCAACCAGAACTCACACTTGGACAATTTAGCATATAGTTTCTTCTCTTTTAGAGTCTGTAGAACAAATCTCAAATGCTCATCATGTTCTGCTTTATCCTTGGAATACACCTGGATGTCATCAATGAAGACCACTACGAACCGATCTAAATATGGATGGAAGATACGATTCATAAGGTCCATGAATGCTGCTGGAGCATTTATTAACCCAAATGGCATCACCAGGAATTCATAATGCCCATACCGGGTTCTAAATACAGTCTTAGGCACATCTGCATCCTTAACCCTTAGCTGATGATACCCTGATCTGAGATCAATCTTAGAAAACACACCGGCTCCCTTCAACGTATCAAACAGATCATCAATTCTAGGCAACGGATACTTGTTCTTCACTTTTACCTTGTTTAACTGTCGGTAGCCAACACATAACCTCAGTGTCCCATCTTTTTTCTTTACAAACAGTACCAGAGCTCCCCATGGTGACACACTGGGGCGTATGAACCCCTTGTCTAGTAATTCTTATAGCTAGATTTTTAACTCTTTCAATTCAATAGGTGCCATCCTATACGAAGCAATTGAAATTGGAGCTATACTCGGTATAATCTCAATAGCAAATTCAACTTCCCTTTCTGGTGGCAAACTAGGCAATTCCTCAGGAAATACCTCAGAGAAATCCCTTACTGTGGGTATGTCAGACAAGTCAAATTTACCCTGCCTAGTGTCAACCACATGTGCCAGATAGGCTTCACACCCTTTTCTCAACCATCTCCTTGCAACTGTAGCTGAGATTATATTGGACAAGAAATCTGTCCTTTCACCCACCACTGTTATTTCTTCATTCTCAGCAGTTTTCAAATTGATTCTCTTCAATTTACAATCTACTATTGCCTGATGATGGGATAACCAATCCATTCCCAAAATCACATCAAACTCATGGAAAGGCAGTTCGATTAAGTCTGCTGAGAACTCTTTTCCTTGAATCTTTAATGGACAGCCCTTATACACCTTGTTTACTACCACACTGTGGCCTAGCGGACTTGTGACCAGGATGTCTTGGCCATTTTCCTCTACTGGTATTCCCTTTTCTACAGGCAGCTTGATACAAATATATGAATTAGTAGATCCAGGATCTACTAATGCATGCACAAAAGTATTATAGATGAGGAACATACCCTTGATAACATCTGGAGCATCCTATTCCTCCTGTGCCCTTATAGCATAGGCTCCGGCTAGTTTTCTACCTTGTGCTCTACCCACAGACTCTGATATAGGTTTTTGTGAAGTACCAGCTGCCTCAGCCTTACCCATCTTTCTAGCCCTTGGAGCTGGAGGGGCAGGCCTATCAGTTGATACCGGAGTAGATGTAGTAGTTTTGCGCGGACAATCTCGGATTAGATGGTCTGTAGACCCACACCGTAAACAAGCACCTATCATCCTCCAACATTCCCCATTATGCCATTTTTGGCAATGTAGGGAAGCAACAGATACTGTTGGGGCTGGTCCCCTGAACCCTGTCCCTGGAGAGCTAGCCACTGAAGGTGTGGACTGGCCTCTCCTCTGTGAAAACTGAGATTTGGGCCTCTGTGTGTCACACCTTACCCCTCTGTAAGGCATAACATGATCCCGTAGAATACTTAATGAACTACCGAACTTCACCTACCGATAATTCATTAAGTACCCTACAAGGGATTTTAAAACAATTTTCTTACATTTTGGAAGTGGTGAGCATTTTGGTAGGAATTAAAAACCATTTATTCAAAGTTTAAATACTAGTAAAAATTTTTATCCATTTTAATTTTGCCGCAAATTTTATAAAAATTTTGACAGATTTCCGTTTGTAATTAGAGAAAACAGTTCTTCAAATACCTGTGAAAAACACTTCCAAAAATTTTTAACAACTCCCAACCTCCAATAAATCTCAATCAACTCAATTCAAATCACTTCGAAGTAATTCCACAACACAAACCAAAATTCATCATCTCAAAATATTTAATACTTCATTCATAAGGCACAAAACATGAAATTCATATGTACAAATATTAAATTTACAGAAGAAAATCCAAAAATAATATTATTACAATTTATTTTACAACTGCTCAACTTACATTGATACATACAACATTTCTATATTTACATCAAAACTATCTACAAGGGTATAAAATAATACCCGTACAAAATGATCGATGTGGTCCACAATTTGATAGCAGCTCACTCTGCTGCTTTCTCCTTGCTCTTATCTGCGACAGCAAAATAAGCTATCGCTGAGTATAAACATACTCAGTGGTGCACAATAAAAATT
This sequence comes from Hevea brasiliensis, assembly GCF_030052815.1. Lineage (NCBI taxonomy): Eukaryota > Viridiplantae > Streptophyta > Magnoliopsida > Malpighiales > Euphorbiaceae > Hevea > Hevea brasiliensis. The sequence goes on from NC_079501.1 coordinate 86,354,291, forward strand.
TAAAATGCGATACATAAATCATTCATTGATGAAACACAATTTGAATACTTCTCAATCACATTTCACAAATATCAAAGCTCATAACAAACTCCATTTAGTCAAATAATTTATTAAACACAGTGATGCCAAAATCATAACCAACTTAAGCCATGACACAAAATTTCCTATCAATGCCGTGTTGTACACCACGACAAAGCAATCTCAACCCCATTAATCGAAATCAACGAGGGAGGTGGCTAGCTAGCTAATGAGTACTCATCCGATCTCAACCTCAACTGGCAAGCCAGAAAGGGAGGAAAATAAACGATCTCAACCCCACAAATGGAGGAGGAATAATGTGATACTGTCATGCTAAGTGTGAATATAAAATCAATTCAAAACAATTTATTCAAACAATTTATGAGAAATCTGATCAATTTCCAAAGTCACATTTACGATTATAAAATGGCAACACAGTACATAATTAATCACAGAAGTCAAATTTTTTAGAATAAAATATTTAAACAAGTATTATTGTGCACAGACCTCACGTGAGTCGCCTCTAGGCCTTGACTCAGTCTCTCAGAGCTTCCAAGTCTTTTTCAGCTGAAACACACAATTTCATAGTATTTCAGTACCATAACTTAGCATAAATCCAAAAATAAATTTCACTTCATTTTTACTTAGCTTTAATGTGCTAATTTCGACGTTCTCGGAGTTTTTGTGTTTCGGGTTACTATTCACTACACTATTTAAGTCAAAGTGTTGACCTTTTAAGGCTTAATAGGTATGGGAACTCCAACTTCACCCACATACCATATTTTGGTCATTAAATTTGTTAGTTTTGTTCATTTTCTCAAAGCTTAAGTCCTTCAAGCAAAATTGTCAAATTTTCAGTTTTTGTGCTCCAGTTGCACTGTTCCATTGGTCAATCTACTGTTAGAATTTGGCAAACCTTCCTTCATAGAAAATGTTCCTTATTGTCTTAAGTTTATTCTCATTTTTTGGATCACCCCAATTGGAGTTTTGTAGCTCATGTTATGGCCATTTAAACCAGGGCTGCCGGATTGAAAACAACCCAGATTTTCTGGGCAATTTTGGTGCTGGCAGATTTGGGTCACCAACTTGGGGTGGCCAAATGGCTTGGTTTCTGGCAGAATTTGGACTTGTGTTCTTCATGAAAGTTTTAGGTCTATATCTCATCTAACCACTGGTAAAATTTCAGGTCAATTTGACCTGCCTAGCTCGAGTTATGACTAAATGAACAAACACTGTTCATTTGGTCAGTTTGTACAGTGGCAGACTGCACTTATCCAACTTTGGTCAATTTGTTCACTAGGTTTTAGTCACTTTTTGGGCATAGTTCCTAAATGAATATTGTGTCATTTTATGTCTATTTTCATCCCCAATTGGTGCCATATCAATTGGACTTGTAAAATTTCAGTTTTGGTCCTTCAAAGTTGACTTGGTCATGCTGCCAGCAGTATGACCATTCACCCTCCGAATTTGGCTTCACTTCCAACAATTCAAACACAACTCATCTGGTCACAATTGACTATTTTTCACTTCACAATAGGTCAAACATGCCATTTACTCATTTCTTGCATTTTTGGTTCACAAACCCTAAGTCCCAAAACCCTAACTCACTTAATTGTTGCAATTAACTAAATTCAAAGCTCTCAACTATAATCAATCAACTAAATAAGGTTTTTAAACTCATTCAAACCCATTAAATTCATGCAAATCATGGTCCCCTTCAAGCTGGCCGAAAATTCAATAGTGCTCCTTCCCCCATATTTTCATTTCATTTAATTAATTCTAAGCTCATTTCAACAATCAATTAGGCATTTAAAATGGAAAAATAACAAGTTAACATACTAACCTCAACTTAAACACCAAATCTTCAATTGTTCTCCTTCTTTCTTCTTCCCTTTTTGTTCTTAGGTTGAGATTACAAGTTCTAGTGAGGTTTTTAGGGGAGTTATGTAGATTGAATGAAGGAATTTAAGCTTAGATATAAGCTTAGATGCAGGATTTTCATGGAGGAAATTGGGAGGATGTGGGGCGGCATAAGGGAGGAAGAAGATAACTATTAAATTTTTTTTTCTTTTCTTTTCTTTATGCATTTTGGCTTATGGAAGACCACAAAATCCAAATTAATTAATCAAATTAATTAATTTAGTTATGGTATCATGCATGAGGTCATGCATGATGTCATCACCTTTTTACTTTTTGATTTTTCTCTCTTTTTTTTATATTTTTCTATTAGTTCTTTAATTTAATTCTCGATCCCGAAATTTTCTTTTCTCCGATTTTATTTGACAGTTAGGTCAGGAGTCAGCTCTCGGGGTTAATTGACCAAATTGTCCCTCGCCGGTTCATCCCGGTTTGCAAATAATTTCATATTTCTTCCGGCTCCCTGACCTAATTATTTGACTGGCTTAACAATTCTTTTTCGTGATTTTCTCTTTTCCACTGTGTTCATGAAGGTCCTAAGGACCGCAACGTCACATTTTACGGTTCAAAATTTGAGTTTAAAACGACTTCGCAGTCGTTCCCGAGGAGGTCATCCATCGCTGTGACTCTCGGCTCGTTTAACCTCTTATGTTCTGTTTTTCTTATTTATAGTTAACTAATTGAACATTACTAATTATTTGTATTTATGGCTTCTCTAGTTGTCTTAAGTATGGTTCTAATCCCCTTAATTTTCTGGACCGACACCGGTCACCGGAACAGTGAAATCTACCAGGCTATGCAAACAGAGGTGTTACAATTCTCCCCCCCTTAAAATAAATTTCGTCTCGAAATTTTTACCTGGTATCAATCTCTGAACAGCTGTGGGTGTTGTCTTCTCATGTCCTCTGTAACACCCCTAAGTTCGGTAGTGTGTTTTATTGCTCCGGTGACCAGTGTTGTCCGGACAGCTAGGATGCCTAGAACCACACTTCAATATGAGTGAGGAGACATAAAATAATGAAATACAAGAAAAGAAAATACAAGAAAAACAAAGGAAAAATCATAGCAAAGAAATGTAACCAAGTTAAGCGAGCCAGAAACCCTAGCGATGGGTGACCGCACCGGGAAGTCACGGCGTGGACCGTTGACTAGCTACTGATCATGGAACCCTGGAAAATATTTTTAGGACTCCAATAAATATTTATTGAAGTATATATATATCATTAGAAATATCAAGGAGAAATTAAATAATTAGTACAAAGAAAAGTGAGAAATCGAAAAACAGACAAAACCCGGTGTTACCGAAAAATCGGGAATGCAACCCGAACAGGGGCATTATGGTCAACCGACATCCCGAATTGTCTTTTGACCTAAAAGTCCATTAAAAATAAATAATATTACACTTAGAAAATAAAATGAAAAATTAATTTGGTGGTACCTAAAGTAAATAACAAGAATTAAGGGTTTAATGTGGGATAAAGGGAAATTAAACTTATAATATGATTAATTGGTGTGAGTGGGCCACTAATGAATAAAATAAAAACATAATGGGGCAGCTGTAATTCCATTATACAAGCAGAAATGTTCATCTTCTCCATTTCCTGTAACACCCCTAAGTTCGGTAGTGCGTTCTGCTGCTCCGGTGACCAGTGTTGTCCGGACAGCTAGGATGCCTAGAACTACACTTCAATATGAGTGGGGAGACATAAAATAATGAAATACAAGAAAAGAGAATAAAAGAAAAACAAAGGAAAAATAATAGCAAAGAAATGTAACCAAGTTAAGCGAGACGGAAACCTAGCGATGGGTGACCGCACCGGGAAGTCACGGCGTGGACCGTTGACTAGCCCTGGACTGCGGGGAACCCTGGAAAACATTTTTAGGACTTAAATAGACCCTTATAGAAGAATAAATATCATTAGAAAGATCAAAGAAAAATTAAATAATTAGTACAAAGAAAAGTGAGAAATCGAAAAACGGACAAAACCCGGTATTACCGAAAAATCGGGAATACAACCCGAACAGGGGCATTATGGTCATTTGACACCCCGAATTGTCTTTTGACCTAAATTTCCATTAAAAATAAATAGTATTACACTTAGAAAATAAAATGAAAAATTAAATTGGTGGTACCTAAAATAAATAGTGGAAATTATGGGTTAAATGTGGAATAAATGAACCATTACCTTATTATATGATTTAATCTTTGTTAGTGGACCACTAAAGATTTAATTAAACATAAAAAGGTGCTGATGCAAGTCCACTAACCAGCTGAACTTCATCTTCCTCAAAGTTATCTCAACATTGCCGTGAATGAAGGTGAGAGGAAACTCCATAGCCATTTTTCATGCAAGCTTTCTTAACTCTCCATTTCAACCCCAAATCACCTAGGGTTCTTCATTAAACTTTGTCTACACATCACAAGGAAGATATTGATACCAAATTTGAGAAGTTTGGTGAAGGTTTAGCAAGTTACAATCAAAGGTAAGTTTACACTTTTGAGAATTTCTTTGTTAAACTTTATGTTCATGTTATGGGTATTAATTTTGTGAAGGAAATTTTAAAGTTTAAGTAGTTATTGAGATAGCCATTTTTGGACAGCCATGGGGTCACGCATTTAGTGATTTATTATGCATATAATTGATGAGAAATAATGTTGATCATGGTGAGTTAGTAACCTAGTGAATTACTTCATGTTTATATGGTGATTTATGCACTTGGATGGGAATTGGTAAGTTGGACGGCACTTTGATGTTGAAGAAGGTTTGCGGCAGCTTGGGAACACTTGAGTAAATGTATATATTGAAGGAAGTGTAGGCAGAATATTGACCTAGAAGGATTGATGATATGTATGTAGATTGATATTGTAAAGTGTATGTAAAATTTGTAATGGTTAGGTGTGTATGTAATGGTACTTAGAAATTGTAAATGTGAATTATATTTGGTGTGTTGAGGGTAATGGTAATCTGCCCAAAGTAATGTTAATGTAATGTAGAAAATGCTTTTGGTAATGTACCAAAACAGATTGGTAGGTAAGTAAACAAATTGCAAAGGTAAATGTGTGTTTGAAGTGGGGTGTGAAAGGCATATTGAGGGCAGTGTACATTTTAGCCTATAACCTTAAATGTGTAACCTCAATTGGTATGAGACCAATTTGAGGTGAAACTAGGCACAAAATGTGCCAACTTTCATTGAGAAACCATACCAAAATTCTGCTTGCAAGGTGACCTAAGAAAATGACCAATTCGGATTAGGTGCAATTAGGACCTGAAAAATGACCAATTGGGCAGCAGTGAGTTTTTAGACCATAACTCACTCAAACCAGGTCCAATTGACCTGAAATTTTAACCAAGAATAGTTAAGACCCATACCTACAAGTCTTATGAAGACACCAAAGCCCAGAAATGACCATAAGCAAGTCAAACAACTTGCACAAGTTCGGGTCCAAAAACTGGCCGAACCAGAGTTGACCAAATTGACCTAAAATTTACCTAAATTGATACCATTTGACCAGCAATAGTGTAATGACCATAACTTGGTCTACTTAACTCGGATTGACCTAAAATTTTGCACCGCGGTCCATCAGACCTAGATCTACAAGTTTGTAGTTTTGACCGAAGCCCGAAAACCGAGGGAACTAGGCCGTCCGGCTAGGTCAAACCAGTGTCCCGGAATCCAGCAATTTGCATTGAAATGCACTAAACAAGGAAATGACTTTGGTAAAACGTACCAAACCTAAAACCCTATCGAATGTGACATATTAAGGACACCAAAACCTAATTTACCTTAAACGCATCGAGGGTCGGTATATTAGGTAATTGAGCAAATAATAGCCTTCAGTAAATTACTTATCAAACATTATCGTTAGAGACAGTTTAATTTAGTACTGAAACACTTCAAATTGTGTTTCTCAGTTAACAAGGACTCAGCAAAAGGGAAAGAAATACTGAGTCAAGACCAGGAGACAAATATCAGAGGTTTGTGCACAATTAGTTTTTAATTGATTTTGTTCTGAATATTTTATATGATTAAATGACTTATTTTCCTTATGAATTATGTTTATCAAGTATTGGATTTAATTCAATGATTATTGAAATTGTTATAGTATGTATGAATTTAGCTTTGTGAAATGGTATTTCCACAAGTATTAAGCATTGTTATGGATTGAATAAATTATGTTTTGGAAAAATTGTGATAGAACATGTTTTGAATTGTGATGGTAATTTTCATGGAAAAATGCAAATTTATGATTTGAATTGTGTTGAGCATAAAAATTATTGGATATTGGAATTGAATTTGAATCGAATTATATTGTGATTTATGCTCACTAAAAGGATTGTGATATTATTTTATATCTCACTATAGATGCTTGACTAGGTTATTACCCGTCTCTCTCATTTGTTGAGAAGACAATGGAGTTAGTTGTGTTTTGATTACCATGGTACGTGCACAGGCTTAGATTTTCCTCTGATTTGAGGTTAGATCTAAGTTTATTTTATCGTTATGGCCCTTGCGGAAGATTCATTATTGTGATGGTACTGTGCACGATGATTCGACCTCCCCTACCATAGGGAGTTAGAATCTGATTCGACCTCCCCGACCATAGGGAGTTAGAATCACATCGAATATGGCCCTTTCGGATTAGTCTTGCATAGTTAGTGAGATAAAGATTGATTTTTGAGATACAACATGGTTTTTGAGATGCATAATGACTTTTGAGATACAGTATGATTTTTGAGATACATAATGATTTTGAGATACAGAATGGCTTTTGAATGGTAAGAAATTGTGATTTCAATTATGGTTTATGTATAACTGATTTTGTTGGAATTACTAAATGGATAGTCAAGATTTGATAAATTGAATTTTGTGCTCCAAGTCATTTATACAAATGATTTACATTATTGGCAATGAATATTTTGAGTTGTGAAATTTGATCAGTATTCAGATTCTCAAATTATTTACTGTAAATTTTGTCAATGTATATTGTATTATGTTTTAAATTATAGTTGTGCACCACTGAGTTCACCACTCAGCGATAGCTTTGTATCTTGTCATGAGTAAGAGAGCGATAAGTAAATTTCCTTGAAGATATATTGAGCGACTCGGGTATATCATAGGTATACCCATGTACATAGGTTTTGATGTATGCATGTAATAATATGTATGTAAATTATTTGAGCAGTTGTATAAAAACTCTTGTAAAACATTTTGGTATGTAATTAAATGTAAATTATTGTAAATGTAAATTTGAGATTTCATTTACTTGAATAGTTTTGTATTATATTTCCTTTATCTCAGTCTTTGAAAAATCACTATGGATTTGAGTTGAGAAATATGTTGTGTTGAAAAATATGTTAGAGTTGAGATTTGCAAATACATATTGAAGTGCTTTTTACAGGTTTTCTGAAGAACTGTTTTGTCCAAAATATAGATGGCACTCTGCCAAAATTTTTACAAAAATTCCAAATAAACCAAATGAGTTAATTGTTTCACTTCAGTTCACCAAAGTCTTTAACACCTGTAAATAGTGCTCACCACTGTAAAAGAAGTAAGAAAAATTGTTTTAAAATCCCTTGTAGTGTACTTAATGGGTTATTAGTAGACGAAGTTGGTAATTCATTAGGTATACTACGGGATCATTTTATGCCTTACAGAGGGGTAGGGTGTGACATTTCCCTTAACCTTACCGAATTGAAGGAAATGAAACCTCCATTACCGTTTTCTTTCAAGCTCACCTAACCCCCTCATTTCACTTCCTATCATTTAGGTTTCTTCATTAAAGATTGTCTACACATCATAAGGAAGAGCTTGATACCAAAATCAAGAAGTTTAGTCAAGGTTTAGCAAGTCCCAACCATAGGTAAGTTTACATTTTTGAATATTGCTTTGTTAAACTTTGTGTACATGTTATGGGTGTTGGACTTGTGAAGAAAATTTTCAAGTTTGAGGAGTTATTGATATGTCCATTTTGGACAGCCATGGAGTCATGTATTTAATGATTTATTATTACATATATTTGATGTAAATTCATGTTGAGTAGAGGGATTTAATATCCTAGTAAGTTATTTCCATGAAAATGTGGTGATTGTGCACTTGAATTGGAGATTGACGAATTGTGGGACACTTTGGTATTGTAGAATATTTCGACAGCCTTGGGACACTTTGATAAATGTATGAGTTCATGAAGGTATTGGCAGAATATTGACATTGAGGATTGATGGATATGTATATAGATTGGTTGTGTAAAGTGTATGTAAGAATTAGTAATGTTTATGTGTATATGTGATTGAACTTAGACTTTGTAAATTTGAGTTTTAATTGGTGTATTGAGGATAATTGTAATCTGCCTAAAGTAACTTTAAAGTGAAGAGGTATGTGGTTTTGGTAATGTACCAAAACAGAATTGGTGAGGGAAGTGAACTTAGAGTAAGGTAAATGTGTCATTGATGTATGTTTAAGCAAGGTAATTAAGGGCAATATGCATTTTAGCCCATAACTTTAAATGTGTAACCTCAATTGGTATGAGACCAATTGGAGGTGGAACTAGGCACAAAATGTGCCAACTTTCATTAAGAAAGCATACCAAAATTCTGCTTGCAAGGTGACATAAAAAAATGACCAATTCGGATTAAGTGCAATTGAAACCTGAAAATTGACCATTTGGGCAGCAGTTAGTGTTTAGGCCATAACTCACTCAAAACAGGTCCAATTGACCTGAAATTTTAACCATGAATAGTTAAGACCCATAACTACAAGTCTTATGAAGACACCAAAGCCCAGAAATGACCAGAAGCAAGTCAAAAAGCTTGCACAAGTTCGGGTCCAAAAACTGGCCGAACCAGAGTTGACCAAATTGACCTAAAATTGACCTAATTTGATGCCATTTGACCAGCAATAGTATAATGACCATAACTTGGTCTACTTAACTCAGAATGACCTAAAATTTTGCCCCGCGTTCCATAAGACATAGATCTACAAGTTTGTAGTTTTGACCAAAACCCGAAAACTGAGGGAACTAGGTCGTCCGACTAGGTCAAACTAGTATTCCGGAATCCAGCAAGTTGCATTAAAATGCACTAAACAAGGAAATGAGTTTGGTAAAACGTACCAACCCTAAAATACTATCGAATGTGACATATTAATGACACTAAAACCTAATTTACCTAGAACGCATCGAGGGTCGGTATATTAGGTGATTAAGCAAATAATAACTTTCAGTGAATTATTTATCGAGCATTATCGATAGAGACAATTTAATTTAGTACTGAAACACTTCAAATTGTGTTTCTCAGTTAACAAGGACTCAGCAAAAGGGAAAGAAATACTGAGTCAAGACCAGGAGACAAATATCAGAGGTTTGTGCACAACAACTATTTCTTTTGAATTATTTTCAATTGAAATAAATTATGACTATTTGCATATTATTGTTTTAAGTTGTGAAATTGTGAAAAATGGTTTGAATGATATTTGATGGATACTTATTGATTGAAAAGCATTGTAATTGGTTTGAAACCACAGCTATCATGTACATTGATTGTATTCCTCGCTAGCTTGTCTAGTGGGATGAATTGAATTCCCTCTCTGGCTGAAGTGTTGAGGTATGTGCCTGTTGAGGACAAATAGAATGAGTACTCATATTTTTGCTAGCTAGCTGTGTTATTCCTCATTAGTCATTGACTTTTGGGATGAATTGAATACCTCATTAGCCATTGGCTTTTGGGATGAATTGAACTTGAGAACATGATTAAAGCTGTGTGTGATTTATTGTTGCATATTGTAAGATTGTGAAATGAGTTTAAATTCTTGTTGACATTTATTGTCTTGAATTTAACTATGATTTTAAGTATCCACTATTTACATGACTTATGAATTGTGATTTAAATTGTATTTGGTTAATATTGTGCACCACTGAGACATTGTCTCAGCGATAGCTTTTTATTGCTGTCGCAGGTAGAGAGACAGACAGGGCAGCAGACTAGGTTGCATATACCTCCAGCAAGAGATTTTCGGGTATAATGAGTATACCAATATTTTGCATTTTGTACTGTAATGTATATTCACTGTATGTATATTTTGTTCTTGGTTTGAGCAGTTGTAAATTCAAATTGTACATTGAAGTTGTAAAATAATCATGAGTTATTTTGGCTTGAAAAATTGTATTATATTTCTTGTATCTCAGTATTTGAAAAATCGCTATGGATTTGAGTTGAGAAAAATGTTATGTTGAGAAAAATGTTGGAGTTGGGATTTGGAAATATATTGAAGTGCTTTTTACAGGTTTTCTGAAGAACTGTTTTATCCAAAATTCAGATGGCACTTTGCCAAAATTTTTACAGAAATTCTAAATAATACAAATATGTTAGTTCTATCACTTCAGTTCAAAAAGGTTTGTAACACCTGTAAATAGTGCTCACCACTATAAAAGAAGTAAGAAAAGTTTTTAAAATCCCTTGTAGTGTATTTAATGGGTTATCAGTAGACGGAGTTGGTAATTCATTAGGTATACTACGGGATCATGTTATGCCTTATAGAGGGGTAGGGTGTGACATGTTTTAGTGGTATCAGAGCCTGGTTTTTAAATTCTGTTTTTACCTGTTATTTGAATGTTCTTTCTTCATAGTACAACTGCTCAATATCATTGTTTGATACATACAGTACATTACATTATAAATATGCACTAACGGGAGGAAATCTCCTTATGTTATTTGTTCAGGAGATCTAAAATCCTTGCATTGACTATGGAAGAGGGTGATCGTTCAGTCGATCAATCTATTGAGGCTGAGGTGCAAGGGGATGCCCCAGGCCTACATAATGTTAGTGGTTGTGACCCGACCCTGCAGATCTGCAGATTTCTGCTCGATTCGCTCGTAGATGGCTGCAATGTTCCAACAAATGGCTGGTAATGTGCCTACTCAAGTCCCAATACAGACACTAGTGGTACAACCATAATCTCCTACTAGGCAGTATGATAAATTGATGAAGTATGGGGCTACAGAGTTCAAGGGGACAGTAGATCCTCTAGAGGCTAAACAATGGTTAGAAAGGATGGATAGGGTATTTAAGAAACTGCATTGTACAGAGGAGCTCAGATTTGAATACTCAGTATCCTTACTACAGGGGGATGCTTATGATTGGTGGAAAACCATTCCCCACAGTCTGGTAGAACCTGCAGTGCTAACATGGAATGACTTCCTCAGGGAATTCAGACAAAAGTATGTCCCTGATGCTTATGTAGACCAGAAACTGCAAGAGTTCCTAAGTTTGAAACAGGGGGGCAAATCAGTGGCTGAGTATGAAAGAGAATTTTCCCTCCTTAGCCATTATGCAGTGAGTCTACTCTCTACCAGCAGGGAGAGATGCAAGAGGTTTGAAACTGGCTTGAAGCCCAGTATCAGAGTACAAGTGATCGGCTTCAAACACACTAACTTCTCTGAACTTATTTCTCTAGCTCTAGAGTTGGAAAGAATTGAGTTTGAGACTGCTCCTGAGAAAAAGAAATCAGAGAAGACAGATAAAGAGGGAAAGTCAGTAGAACAGAGTTCTAGTGGTCATACTGGAAAGAGGAAGAACCATGGGGGACATGGCAGAGGTGGCAAGAAGTCTGGTAGGGGAAGATATTCAGGACAGAGACCTCCCCTATCTGGTCAACAGAGTACCAGAAGTTCCTACCCTCCCCGCCAATGCGAAACTTGTGGAAGAAATCATGGTGGGATATGCTATAAGGCTATTGGAGCCTGTTACAACTGTGGAGGCACAGGACACTTTGCCAAGGACTGTACCAGTAGTCGCAGAGTTGGACCACCTCCTACTACTGCAGAAGGGTCAGTTCAGAGCTCTGTCACCAGAAGTTCACAACCACCTAGCAGAGGTAGAGGCAGGGGTAGAGGTAACCCAGCAGGCAGCCAAGGCACAGTAAAACATTCAGAGCAAGACAGTGCTCCAGTCAGAGTCTATGCAATGAGACAGAGAGAAGAGGCAGAGACATCTGATGTTGTGGCTGGTACCTTCTCAACTTTTAACCAAAATGTGTTTGTGTTATTTGATCCGGGCTCTACCCATTCTTATGTGAGTGCTAGCATCATTGATTGCATTGCTGTTCCATGTACAAAAATGGACTTTGAGGTGCTAGTAACAAGTCCACTAGGACAGGAGGTCAGGGTTAATAGGATGTATAGAGATTGTCCTTTGGTGATCCAAGGACACACTTTTCTGTCTGATTTCATTGAAATGCCCTTCAGAGATTATGATATCATCTTGGGCATGGATTGGTTAGCTAGGCATCATGCCATGATTAACTATAGGCTGAAGACAGTCACTTTTGGTCTCCCTCAGTACAGTGATGTGGTAATACAAATGGAGAGGCAACTATTGCCATCAAACATCATTTCGACTGCACCAGCCAGAAAAATGATCAGAAAGGGGTGTGAAGCATACTTGGCACATGTGGTAGACACCCAAGTGGGGAGTCCAGCATTGAAGGACATCCCTACAGTACATGACTTTCCAAATGTGTTTCCTGATGAATTGCCAGGATTACCTCCGGAAAGAGAAGTGCAGTTTGAAATTAATGTTATGCCTGGTGTGGATCCAATCTCCATAACGCCATACAGAATGGCCCCAGCAGAGTTGAAGGAGTTGAAGATACAATTGCAAGAATTACTTGAAAAGGGCTTCATTCGCCCTAGTGTGTCACCTTGGGGAGCACCAGTGTTGTTTGTTAAGAAGAAGGATGGTACTCTCCGCTTATGCATTGACTACCGGCAGTTGAATAAGGTGACAATAAAGAATAGATATCCATTGCCTCGCATTGATGATCTGTTTGATCAATTGAAGGGTGCAGCTGTATTCTCCAAAATTGATTTGCGATCTGGTTACTATCAGTTGAAGGTGCAAGAGCAGAGTATTCCAAAAGCGCTTTAACTTCGGTATGGCCACTATGAGTTTCTAGTAATGCCATTCGGGTTGACAAATGCTCCAGCTACTTTTATGGATCTGATGAACACTATCTTCAGACCATATCTTGATCAATTTGTGGTAGTGTTTATTGATGACATTTTGATATATTCGAAGAATGCAGAGGAGCATGACAGACATCTGCGGATTGTACTGCAGACTTTAAGGGAGAAACAACTATACGCCAAATTGTCGAAGTGTGAATTTTGGCTGAAAGAAATCTCCTTTTTGGGACATGTTGTGTCAGCTGAAGGGATCAAGGTAGATTCCAGCAAGATAGAAGCTATCCTTAATTGGAAGTCGCCCAGGAATATCACAGAAATTCACAGTTTTCTGGGTTTAGCTGGATATTACCGTCGGTTTGTGAAGGGGTTTTCTATGTTATCTTCTCCACTGACCAAGCTGCTTCGGAAAGATGTAAAATTTCAGTGGACAGATAAATGTCAACAGAGTTTTGATGAGTTGAAGAGGTGTTTGACTGAAGCTCCAGTCCTCACTTTACCTACTCCGGGTAAAGAATACACGGTTTATAGTGATGCTTCTCACAATGGGTTAGGCTGTGTACTGATGCAAGATCGAAATGTCATTGCTTATGCATCACGCCAGCTGAAACCGCATGAGAGGAATTACCCAACACATGATCTGGAGTTAGCAGCTATTGTTTTTGCTCTGAAGATCTGGAGACACTATTTGTATGGGGAGAAATGTTACATTTACACAGATCACAAGAGCTTGAAGTACTTAGGCACCCAGAAGGAATTAAATTTGAGGCAGAGGAGATGGTTAGAACTCATTAAAGATTATGATTGCTTAATAGACTATCAGCCAGGGAAAGCAAATGTGGTGGCTGACGCCTTAAGTCGCAAGACTATGGCAAGTCTCAGAGTTTCTCCTTTGTCCATGGTATATGAATTGAAAGCACAGCATGCCAGTTTAGAGATTGATGATGAGGGACAGACAGTAGTTGCATGGCATGTACAGCCAGTGTTGATTGATCAGATCAGAATGGCTACTCAGAGTGATGAAAAATATCAGAAGCTACTGAAGGAAGTCCAGCAGGGCAAGAAACCTAAATTTTCTGTGAAAGATGATGGTTTATTGCTACATCAGGGCAGAGTGTGCGTTCCTAGTGATGTGGAATTGAGACAAGTCATTATGAAGGAAGCACATGAGTCTCCTTTTGCTATGCACCCTGGTGGAACTAAAATGTACAAAGGGCTGAAAGAGCATTACTGGTGGATGGGCATGAAGAGAGATATAGCTGAATTTGTTTCTAAATGCCTAACTTGTCAGCAAGTAAAGGCAGAACATCAAGTTCCAGCTGGTTTGTTACATCCTTTGTCGATGCAGTGGAAATGGGAATGAATAACTATGGATTTTGTTACAGGACTTCTAAGGACACAGAGTAGTCATGATGCGGTATGGGTTATAGTTGATGATTGACCAAGTCCGCTCACTTTTTGCCGATTCGGATGGACTATAGCACGGAAAGATTGGCGGATTGTACATATATGAGATTGTAAAGCGCATGGAGTGCAGTATCAATTGTGTCCGACAGAGATCCTAGGTTCACTTCTAGATTAGGGTAGTCTTGAGAGAGCCTTAGGAACTAGATTGAACTTCAAAGACAAAGATTCCACCCATGAGATGGATGGCCACCGAGAGGGTTATTCAGATATTGGAGGATATGCTACGGGCTTGTGTGATTGAATTTGAAGGTAGTTGGGATACACACTTGCCTTTGATTGAGTTTGCTTATAACAACAGCTATCAATCAAGCATTGGGATGCCTCCATATGAAGCTTTGTATGGCAGAAAGTGCAGAACTCCCTTATGTTGGGATGAAGTAGGTGAAAGGAAGATGATTGGGCCAGAAATTGTCTAGCAGACAGAGGAAAAGATCAGATTGATCAGAGATAGACTCAAGGCTGCATCAGACCGCCAGAAGTCCTATGTTGATCTGAAGAGAAGAGATATTGAATATGCAGTGGGTGATAAGGTATTCCTCAAAGTTTCTCCTTGGAAGAGGATTATGAGATTTTGCAGAAAGGGGAAACTGAGTCCTCGTTTCATCGGACCATATGAAGTTCTGGAAAGAGTGGGTCCTTTGGCATATCGGTTGGCATTACCTCTAGAGTTAGCAAGGATACACAGTGTCTTCCATGTGTCCATGTTAAGGAGGTACAGATCTGACCCATCTCATGTACTGTCAATTGAAGAGATTGAGGTAAATCCAGACCTCTCATATGAGGAAGAACCCATAAAAATTCTGGCTTATGAGGTGAAACAGCTGAGGAACAAACAGATACACCTGGTTAAAGTGCTGTGGAACCATCATACAGGCCAAGAAGCTACTTGGGAACGTGAAGAGGATATGAGGAGACAGCACCCACAGCTGTTCAGAGACTAATACCAGGTAAAATTTCGAGACGAAATTTATTTAAGGGGGGGAGAATTGTAACACCCCTAAGTTCGGTAGTGCGTTCTACTGCTCCGGTGACCAGTGTTGTCCGGACAGCTAGGATGCCTAGAACCACACTTCAATATGAGTGAGGAGACATAAAATAATGAAATACAAGAAAAGAAAATACAAGAAAAACAAAGGAAAAATCATAGCAAAGAAATGTAACTAAGTTAAGCGAGCCAGAAACCCTAGCGATGGGTGACCGCACCGGGAAGTCACGGCGTGGACCGTTGACTAGCCCTGGACTGCGGGGAACCCTGGAAAATATTTTTAGGACTCCAATAAATATTTATTGAAGTATATATATATCATTAGAAATATCAAGGAGAAATTAAATAATTAGTACAAAGAAAAGTGAGAAATCGAAAAACAAACAAAACCCGGTGTTACCGAAAAATCGGGAATGCAACACAAACAGGGGCATTATGGTCAACCGACATCCCGAATTGTCTTTTGACCTAAAAGTCCATTAAAAATAAATAATATTACACTTAGAAAATAAAATGAAAAATTAATTTGGTGGTACCTAAAGTAAATAACAAGAATTAAGGGTTTAATGTGGGATAAAGGGAAATTAAACTTATAATATGATTAATTGGTGTGAGTGGGCCACTAATGAATAAAATAAAAACATAATGGGGCAGCTATAATTCCATTATACAAGCAAAAATGTTCATCTTCTCCATTTCCCTTAACCTTGCCGAATTGAAGGAAATGAAACCTCCATTGCCGTTTTCTTTCAAGCTCACCTAACCCCCTCATTTCACTTCCAATCATTTAGGTTTCTTCATTAAAGATTGTCTACACATCATAAGGAAGAGCTTGATACCAAAATCAAGAAGTTTAGTCAAGGTTTAGCAAGTCCCAACCATAGGTAAGTTTACATTTTTGAATATTGCTTTGTTAAACTTTGTGTACATGTTATGGGTGTTGGATTTGTGAAGAAAATTTTCAAGTTTGAGGAGTTATTGATATGTCCATTTTGGACAGCCATGGAGTCATGTATTTAATGATTTATTATTACATATATTTGATGTAAATTCATGTTGAGTAGAGGGATTTAATATCCTAGTAAGTTATTTCCATGAAAATGTGGTGATTGTGCACTTGAATTGGAGATTGCCGAATTGTGGGACACTTTGGTATTGTAGAATATTTCGGCAGCCTTGGGACACATTGATAAATGTATGAGTTCATGAAGGTATTGGCAGAATATTGACATTGAGGATTGATGGATATGTATATAGATTGGTTGTGTAAAGTGTATGTAAGAATTAGTAATGTTTATGTGTATATGTGATTGTACTTAGACTTTGTAAATTTGAGTTTTAATTGGTGTATTGAGGATAATTGTAATCTGCCCAAAGTAACTTTAAAGTGAAGAGGTATGTGGTTTTGGTAATGTACCAAAACAGAATTGGTAAGGGAAGTGAACTTAGAGTAAGGTAAATGTGTCATTGATGTATGTTTAAGCAAGGTAATTAAGGGCAGTATGCATTTTAGCCTATAACTTTAAATGTGTAACCTCAATTGGTATGAGACCAATTGGAGGTGTAACTAGGCACAAAATGTGCCAACTTTCATTGAGAAAGCATACCAAAATTCTGCTTGCAAGGTGACATAAAAAAATGACCAATTCGGATTAAGTGCAATTGAAACCTGAAAACTGACCATTTGGGCAGCAGTTAGTGTTTAGGCCATAACTCACTCAAAACAGGTCCAATTGACCTGAAATTTTAACCATGAATAGTTAAGACCCATACCTACAAGTCTTATGAAGACACCAAAGCCCAGAAATGACCAGAAGCAAGTCAAAAAGCTTGCACAAGTTCGGGTCCAAAAACTGGCCGAACCAGAGTTGACCAAATTGACCTAAAATTGACCTAATTTGATGCCATTTGACCAGCAATAGTATAATGACCATAACTTGGTCTACTTAACTCAGAATGACCTAAAATTTTGCCCCGCGTTCCATAAGACATAGATCTACAAGTTTGTAGTTTTGACCGAAACCCGAAAACCAAGGGAACTAGGTCGTCCGACTAGGTCAAACTAGTATTCTGGAATCCAGCAAGTTGCATTAAAATGCACTAAACAAGGAAATGAGTTTGGTAAAACGTACCAACCCTAAAATACTATCGAATGTGACATATTAATGACACTAAAACCTAATTTACCTAGAATGCATCGAGGGTCGGTATATTAGGTGATTAAGCAAATAATAGCTTTCAGTGAATTATTTATCGAGCATTATCGATAGAGACAATTTAATTTAGTACTGAAACACTTCAAATTGTGTTTCTCAGTTAACAAGGACTCAGCAAAAGGGAAAGAAATACTGAGTCAAGACCAGGAGACAAATATCAGAGGTTTGTGCACAACAACTATTTCTTTTGAATTATTTTCAATTGAAATAAATTATGACTATTTGCATATTATTGTTTTAAGTTGTGAAATTGTGAAAAATGGTTTGAATGATATTTGATGGATACTTATTGATTGAAAAGCACTGTAATTGGTTTGAAACCACAGCTATCATGTACATTGATTGTATTCCTCGCTAGCTTGTCTAGTGGGATGAATTGAATTCCCTTTCTGGCTGAAGTGTTGAGGTGTGTGCCTGTTGAGGACAAATAGAATGAGTACTCATATTTTTGCTAGCTAGCTGTGTTATTCCTCATTAGTCATTGACTTTTGGGATGAATTGAATACCTCATTAGCCATTGGCTTTTGGGATGAATTGAACTTGAGAACATGATTAAAGCTGTGTGTGATTTATTGTTGCATATTGTAAGATTGTGAAATGAGTTTAAATTCTTATTGACATTTATTGTCTTGAATTTAACTATGATTTTAAGTATCCACTATTTACATGACTTATGAATTGTGATTTAAATTGTATTTGGTTAATGTTGTGCACCACTGAGACATTGTCTCAGCTATAGCTTTTTATTGCTGTCACAGGTAGAGAGACAAATAGGGCAGCAGACTAGGTTGCATATACCTCCAGCAAGAGATTTTCGGGTATAATGAGTATACTAATATTTTGCATTTTGTACTGTAATATATATCCACTGTATGTATATTTTGTTCTTGGTTTGAGCAGTTGTAAATTCAAATTGTACATTGAAGTTGTAAAATAATCATGAATTATTTTGGCTTGACAAATTGTATTATATTTCTTATATCTCAGTATTTGAAAAATCGCTATGGATTTGAGTTGAGAAAAATGTTGTGTTGAGAAAAATGTTGGAGTCGGGATTTGGAAATATATTGAAGTGCTTTTTACAGGTTTTCTGAAGAACTGTTTTATCCAAAATTCAGATGGCACTTTGCCAAAATTTTTACAGAAATTCTAAATAATACAAATGTGTTAGTTCTATCACTTCAGTTCAAAAAGGTTTGTAATACCTGTAAATAGTGCTCACCACTATAAAAGAAGTAAGAAAAGTTTTTAAAATCCCTTGTAGTGTATTTAATGGGTTATCAGTAGACGGAGTTGGTAATTCATTAGGTATACTACGGGATCATGTTATGCCTTACAGAGGGGTAGGGTGTGACATCCTCCTCTCATTCCCAAGTAGCTTCTTGGCCTGAATGATGGTTCCACAGCATTTTTACCAACAGTATCTGCTTGTTCCATAGCTGCTTCACCTCATAAGCCAGAATCTTTATGGGTTCTTCTTCATATGTGAGGTTTGGATTCACTTCAATTTCTTCTACTGGTAGTACATGAGATGGGTCTGATCGATACCTCCTCAACATAGACACATGGAAGACGTTATGTATCTTCTCCAACTCTGGAGGTAATGCCAAACGATAAGCCAAAGGACCCACTCTTTCCAATACCTCATATGGCCCGATAAAACGAGGACTTAGTTTCCCCTTCCTGCCGAATCTCATAATCCTCTTCCAAGGAGAAACCTTGAGAAAAACTTTCTCACCCACTGCATACTCAATATCTCTTCTTTTCAAATCAATGTAGGACTTCTGCCGGTCTGATGTAGTTTTAAGTCGGTCTCTGATCACCCTGGTTTTCTCTTCAGTCTGTTGAACAATTTCGGGTCCAATCATTTTTCTTTCACCCACGTCATCCCAACACAACGGGGTTCTACATTTTCTGCCATACAAAGCTTCATATGGAGGCATCCCAATGCTTGATTGGTAGCTGTTGTTATAAGCAAACTCAATCAAAGGCAAGTGTGTATCCTAACTACCCTCGAACTCAATCACACAAGCCCATAGCATGTCCTCCAAGATCTGAATTACTCTCTCAGACTGGCCATCTGTCTGTGGGTGGAATGCAGTACTGAAGTTCAATCTATTTCCTAGTGCTCTCTGAAGACTACCCTAGAATCTAGAAGTGAACCTAGGATCTCTGTCTGATACGATAGATACTGGCACTCCATGCAGTCTCACAATCTCATCAATGTACAATCTAGCCAATCTGTCCAAACTGTAGTCCATTGGGACTGGCAGAAAATGAGCAGACTTAGTTAGTCTATCGACAATGACCCATACTGCATTATGACTCTTCTGTGTCCTCGGAAGTCCCATTACAAAATCCATAGTTATTCTTTCCCATTTCCATTCTGGCACTGGTAGTGGATGTAACAACCCAGTGGGTACTTGATGCTCTGCCTTTACTTGCTGACAAGTCATGCATTTTGATACAAACTCTGCCACATCTCTCTTCATACCCATCCACTAGTAATGCTCCTTTAGCCCTCTACACATTTTTGTACCACCAGGGTGCATGGCAAAAGGAGACTCATGTGCTTCCTTCAAAATGATCTGCCTCAAATCAACATCATTAGGAATACACATTCTGCCCTGGTGTAGCAGTAAACCATCATCTCTGATTGAGAACTCTGGTTTCTTGCCCTGCTGGACTTCTTCCATCAGCTTCTGATACTTCTGATCATTCTGAGCAGCCATTCTAATCTTTTCAATCAACACTGGCTGTACATGCCATGCAACTGCTGTCTGCCCTTCATCATTAATCTCTAAACTGGCATGTAATGATCTCAACTCATGTACCAAAGACAAAGGAGTAACCTGTAGACTTGCCATAGTCTTGCGACTTAGGGCGTCAGCCACAACATTAGCTTTCCCTGGCTGATAGTTTATCAGACAATCATAGTCTTTTATCAACTCTAACCATCTCCTCTGTCTCAAATTCAACTCTTTTTGGGTGCCCAAATACTTCAAACTCTTATGATCTGTGTAGATGTAACATTTCTCCCCATACAAATAGTGCCTCCAGATCTTAAGAGCAAACACAATGGCTGCAAGCTCCAAGTCATGTGTCGGATAATTCCTCTCATGCGGTTTCAGCTGGCGTGATGCATAGGCAATGACATTTCGATCTTGCATCAACACACAACCTAACCCATTATGAGAAGCATCAGAATCTGTATATTCTTTACCCGGTGTAGGTAAAGTCGACTGGAGCCTCACAAACATCTCTTCAATTCATCAAAACTTTGTTGGCATTTGTCCGTCCACTGAAATTTCACATCCTTTCTAAGTAGCTTAGTCAATGGAGATGCCAACATGGAGAATCCCTTCACAAATCTATGGTAGTATCCAGCTAACCCTTAAAATCGCGAATCTCTGTGACATTTCTGGGTGGTTTCCAATTAAGGATAGCTTCAATCTTGCTAGGATCTACCTTAATACCCTCTGCTGATACTATGTGCCCCAAAAAGGATATCTCCTTCAGCCAAAATTCACATTTCGATAGTTTGGCGTATAGCTGTTTCTCCCTCAAAGTCTGTAGTACAATCCGCAGATGTCTATCATGCTCTTCTGCATTCCTTGAATAGACCAATATATCATCGATAAATACCACAACAAACTGGTCGAGGTATGGTCTGAAGATAGTGTTCATCAGATCCATAAAAGCAAATGAGCATTAGTTAACCCAAATGGCATGACCAAGAACTCATAATGGCCATAGCGGGTTCTCAAGGCGCTTTAGAAATACTCGCTCTTGTACTTTCGGTGATAATAACCTGATCTCAGGTCAATTTTGGAGAACACAGCTGCATCCCTCAACTGATCAAACAAGTCATCAATACGGGGCAATGGATATCTGTTCTTTATTGTCACCTTATTCAACTGCTGATAGTCAATGCATAACCGGAGAGTACCATCCTTCTTCTTAACAAACAATACTGGCGCTCCCCAAGGTGACACACTAGGGCGGATAAAGCCCTTATCAAGCAGCTCTTGCAACTGCACTTTCAATTCTTTTAGTTCTGCAGGTGCCATTCTGTATGGTGTTATGGAAATTGGGTCCACACCAGGCATAACATCAATTTCAAACTGCACTTCTCTTTCTGGAGGTAATCCTGGCAATTCTTTAGGAAATACATCCGGCAAGTCACATACAGTAGGAATGTCCCTCAGTGCTGGACTCCCCACTTAGGTGTCTATCACATGAGCCAAGTACGCCTCACACCCTTTTCTAATCATTTTTCTGGCCAGTGTAGCTGAAATGATGTTTGAAGGTAATAACTGTCTCTCCCCATGTATTACTACATCACCATACTGAGGGAGACCAAAAGTGACTGTCTTCAGTCTACAGTCAATCGTGGCGTGATGCCTGGCTAACCAATCCATGCCCAAGATAATGTCATAATCTCTAAAGGGCATTTCAATCAAGTCTGATAGGAAAATATGTCCTTGGTTCACCAAAGGACAGTCTCTATATAGCCTATTTACCCTGACCTCCTGGCCTAATGGACTAGTTACTAGCACATCATAGTCCATTGGTACACACTGAATAGCAGTAGAACACATCACACTAGCACTAACATACGAATGTGTGGAGCCAGGATCAAACAACACATGTACATCTTGGTCAAGGATGGAAAAATTACCAGCTACAACATCTGATGTTTCAGCCTCCTCCCTCTACCGCATGGTATACACTCTGACTGGTGCGCCATCGGGTGCCGGGTTAATGATGCTTTGACTTCCAGGAGTGTTACCAGGGCCCCTACCTCTGCCTCTACCTCTAGCAGCTGACTGTGACCCTCTAGGTGCAGAGACTTTGGCTGATCCCTCAGATGTAGCAGAAGGTCCAGACCGTCGCGGACTAGTGCAATCCTTAGCGAAATGTCTGCTCCCTCCACAGTTAAAACATGCACCAGTAGCCTTGAAACAAACCCCACCATGAGTTCTCCCACAAGTTTCACACTGTCATACTGATAGAGATCTTCAAGAAGCTTGTTAGGTCGACTGACCAGACCGGGGTGGTCTTTGGCCAGAAAATCTGCCTCTGCCAGATCTACGGGAGCTGGATCCCCCAAACTGTTTCCTCTTTCCTGAACCACTCTCAGATGCTTGCCCAGTAGTCTTTTCAGTCTTCTCTTTCTCTTGAGTACCCTTCTTCACTGCCCCTTCTGATTCTATCCTTTCCAGTTCCAGGGCCTGTGAGATCAATTCAGCAAAATTCTGATGTCTGAAACCCACGACTTGCATTCTCAAATTCTGCCTTAACCCGAACTCAAATCTCTTACATCTATCTCTGGGGGTGGAGACTAAGCTTCCAGCATAGTGGCTTAGCCTTGAGAAGTCTCTCTCATATTCTGCTATGGTTCTGTCCCCTTGTTTCAAACTCAAGAATTCTTGTAACTTCATATCCACATATGCATCGGGAACCCATTTCTGCCTGAATTCCCTCAGGAAGTCTGTCCATGTCAGCACAGGTGGCTCAACCAGGCTGTGGGGGATGGTCTTCCACCATTCATATGCATCCCCTTGTAACAAGGAAACAGAATACTCAAACTTCATCTCTTCCGTACACTGCAGTTTTCTGTAAACTCGTTCCATTCTTTCCAACCACTGTTCTGCCTCCAATGGATCCACAGTGCCTTTAAACTCGGTGGCCCCAAATTTCATCAATTTTTCATATTGCCGAGCTGAGGGCTGTGGTTGTGCTACAGGTACTGGCATTTGAGCTTGGGGTGGCACATTACCCACCATTTGCTGGAAAAACGCAGCCATCTGCTGTACAAATTGAGCAGGGAACTGCGGTGCTGGAGCAGGAGCTGGAGTGGCTGACCCACTCACATTCTGGAGTGCTGGGGCTTCCCCTTGAACCTCAGCCTCAACAGATTGTTCTTTGGAATGATCTCCTTCTTCCATTCCGTTTTCCCAAAATTTCTACTTCCTGAGATCAAACACAAGGAGGTTGACCTCCGTTAGTGCATATTCATGATGTAAATATGTCATATGTATCAATTAAAGACACTTGAGCACTTGTACTTATCAATAAAATATTCATACACATAGTCAAAATTTATTGAAAAACCATGCTCTGATACCACTAAAACATGTCACACCTTACCCTTCTGTAAGGCATAGCATGATCCCGTAGAATACTTAATGAACTACCGAACTTCACCTACCGATAATTCATTAAGTACCCTACAAGGGATTTTAAAATAATTTTCTTACATTTTGGAAGTGGTGAGCATTTTGGTAGGAATTAAAAACCATTTATTCAAAGTTTAAATACTAGTAAAAATTTTTGTCCATTTTAATTTTGCCGCAAATTTTATAAAAATTTTGACAGAGTTCCGTTTGTAATTAGAGAAAACAGTTCTTCAAATACCTGTGAAAAACACTTCCAAAAATTTTTCACAACTCCCAACCTCCAATAAATCTCAATCAACTCAATTCAAATCACTTCGAAGTAATTCCACAATACAAATCAAAATTCACCATCTCAAAATATTTAATACTTCATTCATAAGGCATAAAACATGAAATTCATATGTACAAATATTAAATTTACAGAAGAAAATCCAAAAATAATATTATTACAATTTATTTTACAACTACTCAACTTACATTGATACATACAACATTTCTATATTTACATCAAAACTATCTACAAGGGTATAAAATAATACCCGTACAAAATGATCGATGTGGTCCACAATTTGATAACAGCTCACTCTGCTGCTTTCTCCTTGCTCTTATCTGCGACAGCAAAATAAGCTATCGCTGAGTATAAACATACTCAGTGGTGCACAATAAAAATTTAAAATGCGATACATAAATCATTCATTAATGAAACACAATTTGAATACTTCTCAATCACATTTCACAAATATCAAAGCCCATAACAACTCCATTTAGTCAAATAATTTATTAAACACAGTGATGCCAAAATCATACACAACTTAAGCCATGACACAAAATTTCCGATCAATGCCGTGTTGTACACCACGACAAAGCAATCTCAACCCCATTAATCGAAATCAACGAGGGAGGTGGCTAGCTAGCTAATGAGTACTCATCCGATCTCAACCTCAACTGGCAAGCCAGAGAGGGAGGAAAATAAACGATCTCAACCCCACAAATGGAGGAGGAATAATGTGATACTGTCATGCTAAGTGTGAACATAAAATCAATTCAAAACAATTTATTCAAACAATTTATGAGAAATCTGATCAATTTCCAAAGTCACATTTATGATTATAAAATGGCAACACAGTACATAATTAATCACAGAAGTCAAATTTTTTAGAATAAAATATTTAAACAAGTATTATTGTGCACAGACCTCACGTGAGTCGCCTCTAGGCCTTGACTCAGTCTCTCAGAGCTTCCAAGTCTTTTTCAGCTGAAACACACAATTTCACAGTGTTTCAGTACCATAACTTAGCATAAATCCAAAAATAAATTTCACTTCATTTTTACTTAGTTTTAATGTGCTAATTTCGACGTTCTCGGAGTTTTTGTGTTTCGGGTTACTATTCACTACACTATTCAAGTCAAAGTGTTGACCTTTTAAGGCTTAATAGGTATGGGAACTCCAACTTCACCCACATACCACATTTTGGTCATTAAATTTGTTGGTTTTGGTCATTTTCTCAAAGCTTAAGTCCTTCAAGCAAAATTGTCAAATTTTCAGTTTTGGTGTTCCTAGTTGCACTGTTCCATTGGTCAATCTACTGTTAGAATTTGCAAACCTTCCTTCATAGAAAATGTTCCTTATTGTCTTAAATTTATTCTCATTTTTGGATCACCCCAATTGGAGTTTTGTAGCTCAAGTTATGGCCATTTAAACCAGGGCTGCCGGATTGAAAACAACCCAGATTTTCTGGCCAATTTTGGTGCTGGCAGATTTGGGTCACCAACTTGGGGTGGCCAAATGGCTTGGTTGCTGGAAGAATTTGGACTTGTGTTCTTCATGAAAGTTTTAGGTCTATATCTCATCTAACCACTGGTAAAATTTCAGGTCAATTTGACCTGCCTAGCTCGAGTTATGACCAAATGAACAAATACTGTTCATTTGGTCAGTTTGTACAGTGGCAGACTGCACTTATCCAACTTTGGTCAATTTGTTCACTAGGTTTTGGTCACTTTTTGGGCATGGTTCCTAAATGCAAATTATGTCATTTTATGTCTATTTTCATCCCCAATTGGTGCCATATCAATTGGACTTGTAAAATTTCAGTTTTGGTTCTTCAAAGTTGACTTGGTCATGCTGCCAGCAGCATGACCATTCACCCTCCGAATTTGGCTTCACTTCCAACAATTCAAACAAAACTCATCTTGTCACAATTGACCATTTTTCACTTCACAATAGGTCAAACATTCCATTTACTCATTTCTTGCATTTTTGGTTCACAAACCCTAAGTCCCAAAACCCTAACTCACTTAATTGTTGCAATTAACTAAATTCAAAGCTCTCAACTATAATCAATCAACTAAATAAGGTTTTTAAACTCATTCAAACCCATTAAATTCATGCAAATCATGGTCCCCTTCAAGTTGGCCGAAAATTCAATAGTGGTCCTTCCCCCATATTTTCATTTCATTTAATTAATTCTAAGCTCATTTCAACAATCAATTAGGCATTTAAAATGGAAAAATAACAAGTTAACATACTAACCTCAACTTAAACACCAAATCTTCAATTGTTCTCCTTCTTTCTTCTTCCCTTTTTGTTCTTAGGTTGAGATTACAAGTTCTAGTGAGGTTTTTAGGGGAGTTATGTAGATTGAGTGAAGGAATTTAAGCTTAGATATAAGCTTAGATGAAGGATTTTCATGGAGGAAATTGGGAGGATGTGGGGCGACATAAGGGAGGAAGAAGATAACTATTTAAATTTTTTTTTCTTTTCTTTTCTTTATGCATTTTGGCTTATGGAATACCACAAAATCCAAATTAATTAATCAAATTAATTAATTTAGTTATGGCATTATGCATGAGGTCATGCATGATGTCATCACCTTTTTACTTTTTAATTTTTCTCTCTTTTTTTTTATATTTTTCTATTAGTTCTTTAATTTAATTCTCGATCCCAAAATTTTCTTTTCTCCGATTTTATTTGACAGTTAGGTCAGGAGTCAGCTCTCAGGGTCAATTGACCAAATTGCCCCTCGCCGGTTCATCTCGGTTTGCAAATAATTTCATATTTCTTCCGGCTCCTTGACCTAATTATTTGACTGGCTTAACAATTCTTTTTTGTGATTTTCTCTTTTCCACTGTGTTCATGAGAGTCCTAAGGACCGCAGCGTCACATTTTACGGTTCAAAATTTGAGTTTAAAACGACTTTGCAGTCATTCCCGAGGAGGTCACCCATCGCTGTGACTCTCGGCTCGTTTAACCTCTTATGTTCTGTTTTTCTTATTTGTAGTTAACTAATTGAACATTACTAATTATTTGTATTTATGGCTTCTCTAGTTGTCTTAAGTATGGTTCTAATCCCCTAAATTGTCCGGACCGACACCGGTCACCGGAACAGTGAAATCTACCAGGCTATGCAAACGGGGGTGTTACACTGTGACTGACCCTGACTTGGTGCTCTACTGAAACTCTGAGTAGGCGAACCTCTGAATTTCTTACTAGAGCCAGAAGATGCACCGGTCTGACCTTGACCTCTTTTCTGCTGTCTGTCCCTTCTGCTCTGTTCATTTATTCTAACTTTTTTGACCTTCAATGCGGCTTCCATTAACTTGGCAAACTGTGTAATCCACAAGGCTGTAATCATTACTTTAATGTTATCATTGAGTCCTTCCTCAAATCTCTTGCATCTCTCGACCTCATTGGGACTATTTCCCGCCCATAGCAACTTAGTCTGACAAATTCTCTTTCATATTCAGCCACTGTCAGCTATCTCCGGCGTAGGGTAATAAATTCTCTTCTTTTCTCTTCCAGGTATACACTGCCCACATACTTCTTTCTGAACTCAGTGAGAAAGAAATCCCAAGTTATTTATTCTGGTGACACGTCACTAGTCACTGTATCCCACCGTTGGTATGCATCATCTTGCAGTAGTGATACAGCAGCTTCCAAATTCTGCTCTGGAGTACAATGAAGTTGTTTTAAGACTCTTCCAGTTCTGTCCAATCATTTTTTAGCTGTGACAGAATCATCTTCCCTTTTGCCCAGAAAATCCACTGCTCCAAACTTCCTGAGTTTCTCCATATGAGATTTTTGATGTGGAGGTGGTGATGGTGGCATAACTCCTGCCATCTGTCTAAAGAACTCAGCCATTTGCTGAAATGTGGCTGGTGCATCTGGTACTGGTGGAGCAGGTTCCCTCCTGTCTCCTGGCTCAGTCATAAATGGAGCATAACTCTCCACCTCCTCATTGACCGCTCTTTGTGATGTGGAGTCCATATTCTGATCAAAATAACAAATCAAAAGATCTGCATTAGAGTCATCTTAACACTTACAATGCAATGCATGATATGCAATCTATCTAGGTCCAGAAATACCTAAATCGTACTCTGATACCACTAAATGTAACACCCTTTGCCCGTCTACAGTATAGCCAAGCAAGGCATGCTACACGGCGTGCCGGAGCACCTAGTCTGTAATCAACTCATTTCCTGAACTCAATTTCATTTTAAGAAGTCTTTTATGTAACATTCATATCATGCTGATACTATTTTCATACTTTAATAAAATCAATGTTTCAAAAATAGTAATAAAAATCTGGCAAGATGCCATCTGTATTTCGGACAAACTGTCCTTCTAAACCTGTTAAAAACAGTTCAATATGATAATATCAAAATCTGAACTATTTCACAGTCTCAATATTTAAATAGTTTTAAAATACAATCCATTATAACTTAAATACATCCAGATATTCTCCATATAAAGTTATATGTACAAATTATTACAAGCCTTAAAGTTTTAGAATATACAAAATTACATAACAAAATGTCAACATACAACTGATAGTCACTACACAAGATCCTAAGTTCTACCATGTATGCAGTGTAGTGCAGATGACTCTGGTCTCCTGTGCAGATCTGATGTCTCACCTGGTCGTAGGCCTGCTGGGCTCCCCAGCTGTGTCTCCAATACCTACGCGTTACAAAAGCAACGCGCTAAGCAATTTTGCTTAGTGG
Organism: Hevea brasiliensis; assembly: GCF_030052815.1. Lineage (NCBI taxonomy): Eukaryota > Viridiplantae > Streptophyta > Magnoliopsida > Malpighiales > Euphorbiaceae > Hevea > Hevea brasiliensis. The sequence goes on from NC_079501.1 coordinate 86,383,035, forward strand.
TGCCAAATATAAAGAAATATACACTAAAATAAAGTAAATGAATTGTTTATGAATTTATAACATTGATATTCTTTACAGTTATTGATTCTACTTTTATTTGCTAACCTTTCATTTTTGCTAATTTTGGTGGTGCTGTATGTCAATAAACTGAATTTAATCATGCTTAAATTAACTGCCCGTATAGCCTATATACTGACCAGACTGGATAAATAGATATACTGACACTGGATAACTAGTACCTCGGGCTGTCACACCATCAGTCACAAAGTGTCTTCCGGTGTGCAAACAGTGTGGCTAAAAAGCCATATAGTCAATCTGGCGATAAGCCAATTATAATAACACAATACATATAGCCGTAGGCTATTAAAGTCACAATCTTTGCATAATATCTTTGTAAAAACACGTATGGCATAAAGCCATTTACGTAATTACCGTCGAATCCTATTGGCATGCCAACCTATCCAAACTAGTCAACTAGGCAAATTAGGGCACGTTACAAATTAATTGTTTAATTCTTCATTTTTTTGAGTTTACTAGTTATCGTGTAATTCACAAGTCAATGTAAATATTGACCTTTTTAGGTACTATGGATAAGTTGATTCTAGCATCAACATATCACAATTTGTAATTCAATATGCTGCCAATATAGTGCAATTTACCATTTGTACAAGTTGACATTCATTGCCAAATTACTTCAAGCATCATTGTATGTAAATGTCAAATTTTCAATTTTAGTGTGCTAGATTGGTCTAGCTTAATGTCCTATTTCTCTTAGTTTTTAGCTTCTAGTCAAAGAAGCAAAATTGTAGCTCTATGTCTTATCGAACTTTTGACACAAATTTCAAGTGATTCTGAGTTGTATAGACCAAGATATGGTCAACTTACTAAAGATAGACAGATTACACCTTTAGTGTAAAAATTTGGTCAATTTTAGGTCACATTTAGTTTTGGCAGTTTTGGTACCTGAAATTGTGCAAGCTATTTGACTTGGTTCTGGCCATTTTTGGGCTTTGGTGTCTTCATAAGAATTGTAGCTCTATGTCTAAGCTATCCATGGTAAAAAATTTCAGGTCATTTGGACCTGTTTTGAGTGAGTTATGGTCATCCTAATGACTATTGTTCATATGGTTAAAAATCTGAGCCTGCACTTACCAATTCCAGATTTGGTCATTCTTAAGGTCAGTTTCTAGGCAGAATTTTGGCAATATTTCTACATGAAAGTTAGCCTATTTGGTGTCTAGTTTCACCCCCCATTGGCCTAATACCAATTGGGTTCACAGTTTTGCAATTATAGCCTAATTTAGGTACTGTCAACACACATAACCTGCATTTGAACATTTCACTTCCAATTTTGACAATCCTCCTCCTCCCAATACTTCAATATTCAACCATGGCACTTCTATATATATTTCACACAATTCCAGCAAGCATTTTGGGCAGAACACTTAAGTGCTCAATGTACACAATACACCATTAAAGTTCAACATTTACTTCCACCGAAATCCAACATACCTCAATACCAATATTACACATATACTTCCATGGCAACTACACATGCTGCCCACAATTTAACACTATCACATTTCATTAATAAATTACATAAACTCACATACAATTTCATGATATTATAGGTTGCCAAACATGGCAATTTCCCAAAGTATCAAAGTCCCATTTTCAAACCCTTAATTCAAGCATTAACATGTACATAATTGGACATTAACCTACTACCACTTCCATTTGAGTTAATCAACCTTAGTTCCCATCCATTAGAGGTAAGAAAAACTCAAACACAACAAACTTTCATAGCTGCCAAAAATGGACAAGTTCATATCTCAATATTTTCTTCCTTTCTCTTCACAAAGCTACTCACCTCAACCTAAACACCAAGTTTACTAAAGCAAGGCAGAGGATTTGGACACTTACCATTTTTGGAGCTTGTTAAAACTTCACCAAATCTCTTCCTTTTTGTTCCCTACAATCTACCCAAGAGGTATTAACCAAGTTTAATGAAAGAAATTATAAGGATTATGGCATGAAAATGGAAAAATGGGGCTTTGCATGTGGGGCGGTAATGGAGCTTTCATGGAGGATTCATTTTGGCTGGTTGTGTTCTTGAGGTTGAAGATGACTAATTATGCCCACAAATGACTTAGATAGGTGTCCAAAGACTTGAGTTAGTGGAGCACTAACTTTAATTTTATGTTTAATTATTCAAAGTTTCTTTATTTGCTCATTTATCTCATTTTTTTCACTATTTACATAATGTATCACAATTTAATTTTTCATGACATTTCCAAAGTGTAATATCATTTATTTTTAATAGACATTGAGTTCAAAAGGCAACTCTAGGTGTCAAATGACCAAAATGCCCCTCTTTGGATTGTATTCCCGATTTTTCAGTAACACCGATTTTAGTCTGTTTCTTGATTTTTCGTTTTTCTTTGTACTAATTTATTAATTTCTCTTTGATAATTCTAGTGTCAATTATATTTCAATAAACCTTTAGTTATGTCTTGAAATTTAATTCCGAGGGTTCCCCGCGGTTCTGGGGTCGGCAACGGCCTTCCCGGTGCAGTCACCCATCGCTGCGGTGCTAGCTCATTTAACTTAGTTTCATTTTCTCTCTTTTATTTTTCTTTAATTTTTCTTGTATTTTATTTTTATTTATTTCATCATTATATGTCTGTTCACTATCACCGAAGTGTAGTTCTAGACATTCTGACTTGCCTAGACTGATATTAGGTCACCGGAGCAACAGAACGTACAGAACACGTATAGTGGGGATGTTACAGTAAGAGTTTGTGTTGATTATAGGGATCTTAATAAGGCTAGTCTGAAGGATAATTTTCCACTCCCACATATCGATGTCCTAGTTGATAATGCTGCGGGCTTAGGTAGATGTTCATGTATTAATGGAGCTTTAGGGTACAATCAAATTCTAATGGACAAATTAGACAAGGAGAAAATAGCCTTTATTACTCAATGGGGTATATTTTGTTACAAAGTTATGTCTTTTGGGCTGAAGAATTCAAGGCCAATTTATCAATGTTCCATGGTCACATTATTCCATGATATGATGCATAAAGAAGTAGAAGTTTATGTAGATGATATGATTATTAAGTCAAGAGGGGTAGAGAGCCATGTAGAGGTGTTAAGGAAGGTCTTTGAAAGGCTAAGGAAATATAAAATGAAATTGAACCCAGCAAAATGTGTGTTTGGGGCAAAGTCAGGAAAATTGTTGGGATTTATAGTTAGTGAGAAAGGGATAGAAATTGACCCAGATAAAATTAGAGTCATTCAAGAAATGCCATCCCAGAAAACAGAAAAGATGTGCGTAGCTTCCTTGGAAAATTAAATTACCTCTCCAGATTCATTTCTAATCTCATGGCCAAAGCTGAGCTAATCTTCAAGTTGCTAAAGAAGAATAACACCACAAAATGGGATGAGGCTTGTCAGGAGGCCTTTGATAAAATTAAGCAGTATTTAACAAACCCACCTATTTTAGCTCCTCCGACGGTTGGTAGACCATTAATCTTATACATGGCAGTTCATTAAACCTCTATGGGTTGTGTTCTGGGGCAACATGATGATACAGGAAGAAAGAAAAGAGCCATTTATTATTTGAGTAAAAGGTCCAATGAATGTGAATCATGATATTCATTTGTAAAAAGGACTTGTTTTGCATTAGCTTGGACAACACATCGACTCAAGCATTACATGTTGAACTATAAAACTTGGCTCATCTCTAGGATGGATCCAATTAAGTATGTCTTTGACAGCCCATTCATACCAGGGAGAATAGCAAAGTGGTAAGTCATACTCTCACAATATTATATTGTCTATATGACAAGGAAAGCAGTAAAAGGAAGTGTGATAGCAGATTTCCTAGAAAAAAATCCAATCGATGACTATGAGGCTTTAGATTTTAAATTCCTTGATAAACATATTAATGCAATAGATGAAGAAGTAGAAGGGAAAAATGATGTGTGGCAGATGTATTTCGATGGAGCTGTTAATCTCTCTAGAAGCGGGATTGGGGCAGTATTAATATCGCCAGACAGGAAACATTTCCCAGTAGCAGTCAAGCTGAGGTTTGAATGCACTAACAATATTGCTGAATATGAAGCTTGTGTGAGTGGCTTACAAGCTACTGTTGAGATGAAAGTAAATAAGTTAGAAATGTATGGAGACTCAGCTTTGATAATCTATCAAGTGAAAGGAGAGTGGCAAACTAGAGATCCCAAGCTAATCCCATATCAGAAATATCTCCTTCAACTGATTAAGAAGTTTGAAGAAATCTCTTTTACTCTTTTGGGTCGTGATAAAAACCAATTTGCAAATGTTTTGGCCTCTCTAATAGTTATGACTCAAATGGAGGAAGGGCAATAAGCACAGTTATTACAGATAAAAGCAAGGGATGAGCCATCATACTGCCTTATGATTGAAGAAGAGATAGATGGGAAACCATGGTATCACGACATTCAGCAATACATCAAAACCAAAAAATATCCACTAGGGGCAAATAAAAATGAAAGAAGGATGATCAGAAGGTTAGCATTAGGGTATTTCCCTAGTGGTGAAATCCTATATAAAAGAAATTTAAGTGGAGAATTATTAAGTTGTGTGGATGCTAATGAGGCCAAAAGGATTCTTTTTGAAACACATGAAGGAAACTACACCACACATGCCAATGGACATATGATAGCTAGACAAATCTTGCGACGAGGGTATTACTGGACTACCTTGGAACGGGACTGTATTGAATACTTTCGAAAATGTCACAAGTGCCAAATTTATGCCAACCGGATAAACGTTTTTCCTCACCAACTTTACAATTTAGTTGCCCCATGGCCATTTACAATGTAGGGCATCGATCTTATTGGTCCAATTACTCCGAAAGCCTCCAATAGGCATAGATTCATTTTAGTAGCCATTGATTATTTTACTAAATGGGTGGAAGCTACCTTGTATGCTCATATCACTCAGAATGCAGTCATAAAGTTTCTCAAGAACAACATCATCTGCAGATATGGCCTCCCTGGTGAGATTATCATTGATAATGCTAAAAATTTGAATGGTTCAAATGTCCAAAAGTTATGTGATCAGTATAAGATCCGTCACCTCAATTCATCGCCCTATCAACCTCAAATGAATGGAGCTGTTGAAGCTGCAAATAAGAATCTCAAATGAATAATTGAGAAAATGAACACCACTTATAAAGATTGGCGTGACATGCTTCCTTTTGCCCTTCTTGCTTATCGGACTACAATAAGGGCGTCAACTGGGGCAACTTCATATTCATTGGTGTATGGCATGGAAGCAGTTCTACCAATTGAGGTAGAAATTCGCGCTCTACGAATCTTGATGGAGGCAAAATTGGATGAAACTGAATATGTCAAAACAAGACTTGACCAACTAAATATGATTAATGAGAAAAGATTAATAGCAGTTTGTTATGGGCAATTATACCAAAGTAGAATGTGTAACACCCCTCACCCGATTACAGTGTAGCCGAGCAAGGCATGCTACAATCGGTGCCGGAGTACCCTAACTTATCTTACTTTATTTTTTTTAATAATTTTGAATTCGTTTAATTTAATATCAATTATTTTTTTGACGGAAAAACCAGTGAAGTTTTCCCTATTTTATTATCATTTGGCGTATTTCAATATTCACCTGTTTGAAATTCAACAATATTTTAAAATAAAAATCTCATCCATGCTAATCATAATTATCTCATCAATCATTCTCATAATTTTCTCATATTTCAAATCTCATCCATACATTTCAATTTCATAATCATTTCTATACATTTCCATTCATACTCAATTCATATGTAAACATTCTCAAAATTTTCAAATTTCCTTAATTTACAAAATTTACAAAATAATTGCAAAATTTCATAGTTTACATGATATATAAATTAATTACATATGAAAAAGCTAATTTACATTGCAATATAAGAAATAAATAACATAGACAAAATACATGATATGCTTAATATGAGCCCTATCTACATGCATTGCTGAGGAGGTGACAACCTTGAACGCTCTGCAGATCAGAACTCCCAAAATCTCTATTTAGTATTCGCTGGGCTTTAACTTCAGTACCTGCGCGAGGAAACAATTCCATCGCGCTAAGCATTGCTGCTTAGTGGTGCAATAATATAACAAGGAAATAATATACAAATAAAGATAGAAATAAAACATAATTTAAATAATTAAAATTTATTTATACTTCACATGCGGTTCTAAAATTTAATATGTTTTATCCTAATTTAGTCTTCTTTGGAAGTGTTTATTTCGCCAATGTAAATAATAATGTACATAGAAAAATGATCTAAAAATAATAAATTTATGCTTATATTATTATGTAAGTCACATTTGCAATATTTATGTATGTTATAATTTTCTTTGCTAATCTTTTAGCATTTTCTCAATACTTTCTAGGTTGTCTCAGATTATTTCATCATAAGTAAATTTTAATATCGGTCCAGTTCATTTCGATTCTTTCTAATAAATAACTATTCTAATTTATTTTAGGTCATCTTACTCATTTATTTTATTTAATTTATAATATTTTTAATTGCTAATATTCTTAACTTATTTCAATAAATTTCACTGCCCAAGTAACCTATGACAGGCTGACTAAACTAGATAACGGGTCGTTGGCACTAGACACCGCAGTGCCTCAGGCCGTCATACCATGGGACGCAGAACGTCAACCACGTATGCAGTCAGTATGGCTAAAAAGCCAGGATAACACATAATCGGGCATAAAAGCCATGAATGTTGGCATAAAGCCATGAATGCGGGCACAAAGCCACAAATACGGGCACAAAGCCATGAATACAGGCATAAAGCCTTTCGCAGTACTGCTAAAACAATACTCTATTGGCATGCCAAACTATCCAATCTGACACACATGTCTAGGCAATACAAGGGCACATAATATCATTAAATATTAATATATTGTGTTTTATGACTTCATTATTTCATGATAAATTTCATAATTTATACATTCATCATAATATTCATACATTCCTTACATCATTCATATTGATCACAATTCACAACAATGGTGTTCATATACCATTGTACTCAAAACATATTTCCTTTCTCTTATAAAGAAAACTAATATTCCATTCATATTTTCATGTGATTCATTTATTCATTACAATATTTATATGAATTCATAACTCATACAAGGTGTTATTATCTTATTTGTAATGGAAACATAAATCCTAATGTAAACCTCATCCCATTTATACTCAACAATCCATCTAGGTTAATATCATTTCATATTCAAGTGGTATTACTTATGTTTTATTAGACCTACTAGTAATAGAAATAAATCTTAACTATATACTCACATAACTTAAATGTTCATTAAGCCATTTAGGTGAATTACTATTTCTATTCCAAGTAATCCATGAATGTTTCATGGATTCTAAATTTCATACCTTAATTTCCTCTACCAATTTAGTTATTATACTTTGTGTCTTTGTATTACTATTCACATTACTATTTACTCAAATTGTTGACTTTTTAATACATAATAAATTTATTGAACCTAAGTTCTCTAAGATACCACATTTTGCATTCAAAATTTGTTGGTATTGGTTGCCAATACCATTTCCAAGCTTAATGTTAAATGGGCAGAATTTTCAGTTTTCATGCTTTGTATTTACTGTTCCATTGGTCATTTTTATAGTGGGAATTTGGCAAAATGATCAACATGAAAGTTGTTCCTTATTTTGTCTAGTTGAATTGTTTTTTTTTTAATCACTCCATTTGGAGTTTTGTAGCTCAAGTTATGGTCATTTTACCATAATCGCCGAGTGACTGCACTGCATTTTCTGGGCAATTTGGTTCTACCAGATTTGGTGACTTAAGTTTGGTTGGCAATTTGACTAGGTTATGGTCAGAATTTGGATTTGTGTTCCTCATGAAAGTTGTTGGTCTATATCTCAGATTATTGCTGGTAAAATTTCAGGTCAATTGGACCTTTCTACACTGAGTTATAGCCAAATGACCAAACACTATTCTTTTGGTCATTTTGCCCAGGCAGACTGCAGGTCACCCGGATTAGGGCAAACTTTTGGTCCACTTGGTTTGGTTTTCTGGGCATAGTTTCTTCACCAAAGTTGTGCCATTATGTGTCTAGTTTCACCTCCAATTGGCCTCATACCAATTGGAGTCACATAACTTCAGTTATAGGCCAAACAATACCCTGGACTCATAGGTCCGAATTTCCTGCATAAGAGAAGCACTCCCAATTTTCAATTTCACCCAACTTCCAAACTTCAATTCACATTTATAGCACTTCTAATAGTCAATAATCAACCTCAACATCATCAAATTCAAGTCACAACACAAAATTCCATATTTGAGCAAACCCTAAATCAACTTGCATAAATTTTAAATTCCAAGAGAATTTCTAGCACTAACCTTATTCCTTAGCTTCACTCAACTTCAATTCAACTTTCTAATCAATCAAAAACTTGAAGCTCCTTCTTGGTCCACCTTGGCTGAAATTCCTCTTGCCCAAAACTCAATTTCTTTTGGTTTTCTTGAGTGCTTTCTACTAATTAGGCTTTAGTTTAGGGTGGGCTATAATTTTTCCAAGAAAAAATTTGGTTGAGACTTAGGGTTTTAAGCTTTGGATTTTAGGTTTTAATGGAAAATTTTAGAGAAGAAGGGAAGAAGGCAAGTGGACGAGAAGAAGAAGGGAAAAAGATGCAGATTTTTGTTCAATAATTAACCTATATAATAATTAAATATTTAATGGCAATATGGTAAATAAGTAGAATGGCAAATTTGAAATTATTTTGAAGTTTATAATCATTATAATTTGATTTTTTAATAATTATTTTTAATTTTCATAATTTCAATTAATTAAATTAATTTGGCTTCATTAAATTAATAATCATTATTTTTTGTCAATATTGGACCCTCAAATTTAATTGACTAAATTTTGCTCTTACCGAGTTGTCGGTTTATCTTTCTTTCTTCTTTCTTTTACTCATTTTTAATTTAATTTTCATCAATATTTATTCCTATTTTATATCATAATAATTATTTACTTAATTGGACAAGTTGGTCAAAAATCATCTCCGAAGACGAAATGACCAAAATGCCCTCCGTTTGGCTTAACAGACTAAAATTGTCTGTACCGATTGAAAAATTTTTCTAAACCTTTTCTTGGCATTCTAATGCCATAAAACCCTCAATGACTCTTCTCTGGAGTCTCAAAAAATTATTTTATAATTTTTTCCCTGGGTCTAAGGCTCCTAGTTGCGAGAACCGCAACTTCCCACTGGGTTGCCCATCGCTAGGGCACCGGCTCATTTAACTTAGTTGTATTTTATTTCTAAAATTTTTCCTAAATTTTTCTTATTAATATTTGAGTTAATTATGGTTCCTCACTTTAGTTTAAATATTTTTCCAGACGTTCTAGCTGCCCAGACCGACACTAGTCACCGGAACAGTAGAATGTACGGAATTACTACAGTGAGGGTGTTACAATTCTTCCCCTCTAATAAAAATTTCGTCCTCGAAATTTACCAGGTGTAGGTATCTGAGATAATTCCTTTACCTTTCTATTGCTTCCTCTGTCTACTTCTTTTATATATATATATGGTACTATTTAGTCTTTTCGAATCTATCATTATACACTCAGGCATATCATAAGGGAAGGATACTTCACCTCAAATTCACATTTGGGGCTTCTTGCTCCTCTCCGGCTTGGGTGACATTTGGAAGTGGTGTTATTGTTGTACTTGGTCCTTCCACGACCTCTGTCTGGGTCCGTGGTAAATTCCTCTTAGGACAATCTTTCAGACGATGGTCTATGGCCCCACATCTATAACAGGCTCCAGTCAATCCCCTACATTCACCTTTATGCCACTTGTTACAATGGCCACATTTTCTTGCTAGTCTTAGCACACTCACTACTAGTATTTCTGGTTGATCTCTTCTGGGTATAGGCCTAGGTCTGGATCTCCTACTTTGATCAGATGTCTGACTTAACTGTTCTATCGGCCTCTTATTACTAGACTATCCAAATTTCCTCTTTTGCTGATCACCACTCCTCTTTTGTTCCTCTTCATGAACACAGCTAATATATTTCTTTCTAATTCTGTCAGAAAGAATTCTCAAGTTACGTCGGCTGGTGGCACTACCTTGGTTACGACATCCCACCATCGATATGCAGTTTCTTGTAACAATGAAACTGCACACTCCAAACTCTGTTCTGGTGTGCAATGGAGCTGCTGCATGACTCTTTTAGACCTTTCTAACCAATACTCAGCCGCTGAAGAATCATCTTCCTTTCCACCATTGAAATCTACAGCTCCATACTTTCTAATTTTTCCTAGAGGTGATTTTCGCTGAGGTGGTGGTGGAATAACCCCAGTCATCTGTCGAAAGAATTCAGTCATCTGCTCAAACAAGGCCTGTTGGGGTTGTACAGGCACCTCTTGCACTGGTGAAGCAGGATCTCCCCAATTTCCAATATCACTCCCAGTAGAGATACAGCTTACTACTTCTTCTTCTACTGCCCTCTGCGATTCTGAGTCCATACCTTAACCTAAAATAACCAAGAAAACAGATCTGCATTAGTGTCACCTCAACTCATATGAATGCAATGCATGTTATGCACACTATCTCATTCTATCTATCTATGCCTAGGAATGCCTAAACCGTGCTCTGATACCAATAAATGTAACACCCCTCACCCGACTACAGTGTAGCCGAGCAAGGCATGCTATAATCGGTGCCGGAGCACCCTAACTTATCTTATTTTATTTTTTTTAATAATTTTGAATTCGTTTAATTTAATATCAATTATTTTTTTGACGGAGAAACCAGTGAAGTTTCCCCTATTTTATTATCATTTGGCGTATTTCAATATTCACCTGTTTGAAATTCAATAATATTTTAAAATAAAAATCTCATCCATGCTAATCATAATTATCTCATCAATCATTCTCATAATTTTCTCATATTTCAAATCTCATCCATATGTTTCAATTTCATAATCATTTCTATACATTTCCATTCATACTCAATTCATATGTAAACATTCTCAAAATTTTCAAATTTCCTTAATTTACAAAATTTACAAAATAATTGCAAAATTGCATAATTTACATGATATATAAATTAATTACATATGAAAAAGCTAATTTACATTGCAATATAAGAAATAAATAACATAGACAAAATACATGATATGCTTAATATGAGCCCTATCTACATGCATTGCTGAGGAGGTGACAACCTTGAACGCTCTGTAGATCAGAACTCCCAAAATCTCTATTTAGTATTCGTTGGGCTTTAACTTCAGTACCTGCGCGAGGAAACAATTTCATCGCGCTAAGCATTGCTGCTTAGTGGTGCAATAATATAACAAGGAAATAATATACAAATAAAGATAGAAATAAAACATAATTTAAATAATTAAAATTTATTTATACTTCACATGCGGTTCTAAAATTTAATATGTTTTATCCTAATTTAGTCTTCTTTGGAAGTGTTTATTTCGCCAATGTACAGTAATAATGTACATAGAAAAATGATCTAAAAATAATAAATTTATGCTTATATTATTATGTAAGTCACATTTGCAATATTTATGTATGTTATAATTTTCTTTGCTAATCTTTTAGCATTTTCTCAATACTTTTTAGGTTGTCTCAGATTATTTCATGATAAGTAAATTTTAATATCGGTCCAGTTCATTTCGATTCTTTCTAATAAATAACTATTCTAATTTATTTTAGGACATCTTACTCATTTATTTTATTTAATTTCTAATATTTTTAATTGCTAAATTCTTAACTTATTTCAATAAATTTCACTGCCCAACTAACCTATGACAGGCTGACTAAACTAGATAATGGGTCGTTGGCACTGGACACCGCAGTGCCTCAAGCCGTCATACCATGGGACGCAGAACGTCAACCACGTATGTAGTCAGTATGGCTAAAAAGCTATGACAACATATAATCGGGCATAAAAGCCATGAATGTTGGCATAAAGCCATGAATGCGGGCACAAAGCCACGAATACGGGCACAAAGCCATGAATACAGGCATAAAGCCTTTCGCAGTACTGCTAAAACAATACCCTATTGGCATGCCAAACTATCCAATCTGACACACATGTCTAGGCAATACAAGGGCACATAATATCATTAAATATTAATATATTGTGTTTTATGTGTCACACCTTACCCCTCTGTAAGGCGTAACATGATCCCGTAGAATACCTAATGAACTACTGAACTTCACCTACCGATAACTCATTAAGTACCCTACAAGGGATTTTAAAACAATTTTCTTACTTTTGACAAGTGGTGAGCATTTTCTAATAGGTATTTAAAACATTTAGTTAAAATTAAAACTAGTTGATATTTTTGGTCCATTTTAGTTTTCCACAAATTTTATAAAAATTTTGACAGAGTTCCCTCTGTATTTTGAGAAACCAGTTCTTCAAATACCTGTAAAAAAGCACTTCTAAAATTTTTTCTCAACAACTGCTTCAATTTCACAATCAAACTCAATCAATTTCACAATCATTTCAATAAATTTCTCAAGTTCAAAATTCAATAATCCTCAGCATACTAGCAATATATTTCATTTAAATTAAATAAAATAGTTGTACTCATATTTCATTAGAGACAAAACAATTTATATACATTCTTACAAAATTTACATCAAAAGAAATACAACTAAACTTTATTACAAACTTCATACAAATTTTTGTACAAGCTGCTCAAGACCCATTTACATGTCCATACATTTATATGCAATACATACATCAAAAGAAATATTTACAGTCAGGGTATAAATTATACCCGATAACTTCTAGCAGGTAGCTCCCCTGTCCTCGGCAGCTCAATCTGCTGCTCCTCTAATCTCTATATCTCATGATAAAGATACAAAGCTATCGCTGAGTGGTGAACTCAGTGGTGCACAAACTAATAATTTAAAACTTAATACAATTTATGCTTGACAAATCATAACAAATAGAATTTCTAAATTTCTAAATTCTTCAAAATCCATGCCCTTCAGAAATCAACATTTCCATTCATGCAAATTATTCATTTGAATAACATTTTGATCAAATAGTAACTATTTATTTACATTTCTTTTAAATTCCGAAATAATACAAAAATTTTTGAATCACTGACAAATTATTTATTTCAATAACAATTTATCAAATCATGCATAATTTAAAGGGCGTTGCCAACAATACACACAGTCGAACCCATGACCCAAAATTCGAATAGATGCCGTGTTGTACACCACGACATTTCACATTCTCCCAATAATAGAGGCTAAAAGGGAGAAACAAATACTAGCTAGTATATATGAGTACTCATTCACATCATTCCCCAACTGGCAAGCCAGAGAGGAAGAAACTCGCCCCATCAAGTGGAGGAGTTATCTCACTAGACAAGCTAATGAGAATTCACAACATATTTTGTCATGTCAACTGTGGTTTCAAATCATATTAAAAACAATTTCTATTTACAAAGTGTTTACAAATCATCAGCATATTTAATCATCATAAATTCATGCTCAAGGTTGGCAACACATCAAACTTAAAATTTACAATCATCAAAACAATGCAATAAATCCTTAAATGCATAAGAAAATTTATATTCAAATTATACAATTTTATTCAATAAGTTAAAATTCTCAACATAACAAAAATCATAAATCATACAATAAATTTATTTCAAATCAATTTGGAATTGGAAAATAACAAAAGTGTTAGTTGTGCACAAACCTCAAACGAGTCGCTTGTTGGCCTTGACTCGACTCCTCGGGTTCTGTCACGGTATTCTTTTCCACTCAAACATGCAATTTTACAATGTTTCAGTACTAGAACTTAAAATAAATCCAAAATAAATTTAGCTTCACATTTACCTAGCTCTAACGTGTTAAATTCGACGTTCTCGAAATTTTTGTGTTTCGGGTTACTATTCACTATACTATTCAAGTCAAATAGTTGACTTTCTAAGGCTTAATAGGTATGGGAACTCCAACTTCACCCACATACCACATTTTGGTCACCAAACTTGTTGGTTTTGGTCATTTTCTCAAAACTCAAGTCATTTTGGCCAATTTGTCAAATTTTAGTTTTGGTGCTCTTAGTTGCATTATTCCATTGGTCGATCTACTGTTGGAATTTGATAAAACTTCCTTCATAGAAAATGTTCCTTATTGTCTTAAGTGTATTCTCATTTTTGGATCACCTCAATCGGAGTTTTGTAGCTCAAGTTATGGCCAAAATAAAATTACTGTTCACATGCACTGTTCATGCTGAGATTTTGGGTTCTGGCAGATTTTGATCCAACTTTGGTCAGTAATTTGATCAAGTTAAGTTCATAATTTGGTCTAACTTTCTTCATATGAAATGTTCTACTATGTCTTAGGTTTCCATCGGTTCAAGAATCGCTTAAATCTGAGTTTTCTAGAGAGAGTTATAGCCCTTCAAACATTACTGCTCAAATGGAATTCTGCAGAATCGCAGGTACAGTAACTCAACTTTGCTCAATAATTTGAATGGGTTAATGGCCTAATTTGGGGTGGTGTTCTTCATGAAAGTTTTAGATCTATATCTTATCTAATTACGGTTAAAATTTCAGGTCAATTTGACCTACCTAGCTCGAGTTATGACTAAATGAACAGTTACTGTTCATTTGGTCAGTTTGGTGCAGTGGCAGCCTGCTCTCATTTCACTTTGGTCAATTGGTTCACCAAGTTTTGGTCAGTTTTTGGCCATGGTTCCTTAATGAAAATTGTGCTATTTTATGTTTATTTTCATCCCCAATTGGTGGCATATCAATTGGACTTGTAAAATTTGAGTTTTGGTCCTTCAAAGTAGGTTTGGTCATGCTGCCAGCAGCATGACCATTTGACCTACGAATTTGGTTTTCATTCCAACAATTCCCACACATCTCTTTTGGTCATTATTGACCATTTTTCATCTCACAATAGACCAAAATCATCATTTATGCATTTCTCCAAAATTTGGTTCACAAACCCTAGCCTCCTAACCCTAATCTCACTTAATTGTTACAATTAATTACAATTATGCATTTCCATCTTACTACCATACTCATGCAAGTTTATTAACACCTTTAATTCACTTAAAATACATCCACTCTCATACATCCATGGCTGGCCAAAAATTTCCTCTCTTCCTAATCATGTAATATTTTTCAATTCCTTCATATAATCTCATTCATTTCTACCCTAAATCCATCATATATACTAAAAAGAAAAGTTGGATTAGTTTACCTTAAGTGAGCAGAATTTGTCTATCCAATTCTTCAATTTCTCTCCTCCTTTCTTCTTTCTTTCTTGTGCTTTTTGTTGTCAATATTCTTGTCAAGATCCAACAATAAGATTTACATAAGAAATTTGTGGGATTTATGGGGTTGATTCAAGCTTTAAAAGCTTGATTTTTCATGGCTATGGAGGAACAAAGGAGAAAAGAGAGGGAGAGAAAGTGTGGACGGGAATGAAGAAGTAATAAATTTTTTTTTTCTTTTTCTTTTAAGTATTTTGTCTTTAAGAAGACCATAAATTCCAATTTAATTAATATTTAATTAATTTAGTTATGACATCATGCATTATGTCATCACCTTTGACTTTTCCAACTTCTTTCTCTTTTTTTTTATTTTTATTTATTTTTTTCTATTAGTTCTTTAATTTAATTCTCGATTCTGAAATTTTCTTTTCTCCGATTTTATTTGACAGTTAGGTCAGGAGTCAGCTCTCGGGGTCAATTGACCAAATTGCCCCTCGCCGGTTCATCCCAGTTTGCAAATAATCCCATATTTCTTCCGGCTCCCTGACCTAATTATTTGACTGGCTTAACAGTTCTTTTTCGTGATTTTCTCTTTTCCACTGTGTTCATAAGGGTCCTAAGGACCGCAGCGTCACTTTTTACGGTTCGAAATTTGAGTTTAAAACGACTTCGCAGTCATTCCCGAGGAGGTCACTCATCGTTGTGACTCTCGGCTCGTTTAACCTCTTATGTTCTGTTTTTCTTATTTATAGTTAACTAATTAAACATTACTAATTATTTGTGTTTATGGCTTCTCAAGTTGTCTTAAGTATGGTTCTAATCCCCTTAATTGTCCGGACCGACACCGGTCACCGGAACAGTGAAATCTACCAGGCTATACAAACGGGGGTGTTACATTATGACTTCAATATTTTATGATAAATTTCATAATTTATACATCCATCATAATATTCATACATTCCTTACATCATTCATATTGATCACAATTCACAACAATAGAGTTCATATACCATTGTACTCAAAACATATTTCCTTTCTCTTATAAAGAAAACTAATGTTCCATTCATATTTTCATGTGATTCATTTATTCATTACAATATTTATATGAATTCATAACTCATACAAGTTGTTATTATCTTATTTGTAATGGAAACATAAATCCTAATGTAAACCTCATCCCATTTATACTCAACAATCCATCTAGGTTAATGTCATTTCATATTCAAGTGGTATTACTTATGTTTTATTAGACCTACTAGTAATGGAAATAAATCTTAACTATATACTCACATAACTTAAATGTTAATTAAGCCATTTAGGTGAATTACTATTTCTATTCCAAGTAATCCATGAATGTTTTATGGATTCCAAATTTCATACCTTAATTTCCTCTACCAATTTAGTTATTATACTTTGTGTCTTTGTATTACTATTCACATTACTATTCACTCAAATTGTTGACTTTTTAATACATAATAAATTTATTGAACCTAAGTTCTCCAAGATACCACATTTTGCATTCAAAATTTGTTGGTATTGGTTGCCAATACCATTTCCAAGCTTAATGTTAATTGGGCAGAATTTTCAGTTTTCATGCTTTGTTTTTACTGTTCCATTGGTCATTTTTGCAGTGGAAATTTGGCAAAATGATCAACATGAAAGTTGTTACTTATTTTGTCTAGTTGAATTGTTTTTTTTTTTTTGAATCACTCCATTTGGAGTTTTGTAGCTCAAGTTATGGTCATTTTACCATAACTGGCCGAAGTGACCTATACCCAGATTTTCTGGGCAATTTGGTTCTGTCAGATTTGGTGACCTAAGTTTGGTTGGCAATTTGACTAAGTTATGATCAGAATTTGGATTTGTGTTCTTCATGAAAGTTGTTGGTCTATATCTCATATTGTTGCTGGTAAAATTTCAGGTCAATTGGACCTTTCTACACTGAGTTATGGCCAAATGACCAAACACTGTTCATTTGGTCATTTTGCCCAAGCAGACTGCAGGTCACCCGGATTAGGGCAAACGTTTGGTCCACTTGGTTTGGTTTTTTGGGCATGGTTTCTTCACCAAAGTTGTGCCTTTATGTGTCTAGTTTCACCTCCAATTGGCCTCATACCAATTGGAGTCACACAACTTCATTTATAGGTCAAACAATACCCTGGACTCATAGGTCTGAATTTCCTACATAAGAGAAGCACTTCCAATTTTCAATTTCACCCAACTTCCAAACTTCAATTCACATTTATAGCACTTCTAATAGTCAATAATCAACCTCAACATCATCAAATTCAAGTCACAACACAAAATTCCATATTTGAGCAAACCCTAAATCAACTCGCATAAATTTTAAATTCCAAGAGAATTTCTAGCACTAACCTTATTCCTTAGCTTCACTCAACTTCAATTCAACTTTCTAATCAATCAAAAACTTAAAGCTCCTTCTTGGTCCACCTTGGCTGAAATTCCTCTTGCCCCAAACTCAATTTCTTTTGGTTTTCTTGAGTGCTTTCTACTAATTAGGCTTTAGTTTAGGGTGGGCTATAATTTTTCCAAGAAAAAATTTGGTTGAGACTTAGGGTTTTAAGCTTTGGATTTTAGGTTTTAATGGAAAATTTTAGAGAAGAAGGGAAGAAGGCAAGTGGACGGGAAGAAGAAGGGAAAAAGATGCAGATTTTTGTTCAATAATTAACCTATATAATAATTAAATATTTAATGGTAATATGGTAAATAAGTAGAATGGCAAATTTGAAATTATTTTGAAGTTTATAATCATTATAATTTGACTTTTCAATAATTATTTTTAATTTTTATAATTTCAATTAATTAAATTAATTTAGCTTCATTAAATTAATAATCATCATTTTTTGTCAATATTGGACCCTCAAATTTAATTGACCAAATTTTGCTCTTACCGAGTTGTCAGTTTATCTTTCTTTCTTCTTTCTTTTACTCATTTTTAATTTAATTTTCATCAATATTTATTCCTATTTTATGTCATAATAATTATTTACTTAATTGGACAAGTTGGTCAAAAATCATCTCCGAAGACGAAATGACCAAAATGCCCTCCGTTTGGCTTAACAGACTAAAATTATCTGTACCGAATGAAAAATTTTTCTAAACCTTTTCTTGGCATTCTAATGCCATAAAACCCTCAATGACTCTTCTCTGGAGTCTCAAAAAATTATTTTATAATTTTTCCCCTGGGTCTAGGGCTCCTAGTTGCGAGAACCGCAACTTCCCATTGGGTTGCCCATCGCTAGGGCACCGGCTCATTTAACTTAGTTGTATTTTATTTCTAAAATTTTTCCTAAATTTTTCTTATTAATATTTGAGTTAATTATGGTTCCTCACTTTAGTTTAAATATTTTTCCAGACGTTCTAGCTGCCTAGACCGACACTGGTCACCGGAATAGTAGAATGTGCGGAATTACTACAGTGAGGGTGTTACAGAATGGCTAGGGCATTTGATAAAAAGGTACGATGTTGAGAATTCCAACCTGGAGATCTTGTTTTGAAGAAAATATTTCCAAACCAAAGTGATCCTCGAGGTAAATGGTCACCAACTTATGAGGGATCATATGTAGTAAAGAAAGCATTTTCTGGTGGTGCTTTGATCTTGACTCATATGGACGGTAAAGAATTGTCAAAACCAATAAATGCAGACGCTGTGCAAAGGTATTACACCTAAAAAAAAAAAAAGTGGGGGTGAAAACCCATAAGGGCGCTTTCTGTAAAATGAGGGAAGGATGAAAACTCGAAAGGGCATCCTAGAAAAGAGCATTAAAAAAACAGTAAAAAAATTAAAAGAATAATAAATAAAAAGAAGAAAAAAGAAGAAGAGCTAGAAGTGAAAACCAGGAAGGGCGCTCCTAGCAAAATGAAAGATGGATGAAAACCTGTAAAGGACACTCTTCGAGAACTTATAGGGTACAAAATGGAGAGATAAGGACAGTTGATAAGTAGCTGATGACCATGGCACAGGGTTTCTTCTAGTATTGCTAGTATCTGTGGCAATGAGGGGTCCTAAGAGTTAATTAAAAGGAATTTATAAGATTTCTCTTATCTTCTGTTCAAAATTGTAAGACCTTTCATGTATTCTGGTTTCTCATTATCAAAACCATAATTTATGTTAGTTTCCTTTATGCATTACTCACCACTAGCCTATTTACTATTGTGCTATTAACTTATTAATGTTTGGTTATAAGGTGAGAATTTAAACACATAGGTAACTATATATATTGTTGCTTTGATATCGCATGAGATAAAACAATTGGTAAACAAGCAGCATATGAGCATGAAAGATTACCAAAGAAATTGAGACTCGAACTGTTGTTAAAAAAAAAAAAGTTGGAAGAAGAAGGAAAAGAAAAATGTAGGAGTGAAAACCTGAAAAGGCGCTCTTAGCAAAATGGGAAGTAGGAGTGAAAACCTGAAAAGGCACTCGTAGCAAAATGAGAAAACGCGAGATTGAAAAGCATTTTCTGAAAAAAGAGAATCTAAAAGGGCATCAAGAAAAATGATCAAAAGTGGATGGAGGAAAATCGAGGAAGATGGTAGAGAAGAGAATAAAATACCTTGCTTTAGAACTACTATTGGTCTTCTTATAGACTTCTCGGCTTCAAGTTCAGGATTAAGTAAACTCTCAATCAGACGAGATTCTTCATCAGTTTTGCTTTGAAGCCTAAATATTAATAAAATCTTGCATGTCTTAGTTCTTATTTATGGAACGTTTACACAGTAGTAAGTGGTTAATAACTATGCATTCATCATATGTTTGGCTTTGCCTTAATAGATTGATGCTTTCATAAAGCTCAAAGTCAGCATTTTTGTAGGTGCATGCCCAATGGTAGTTTTTCACCCTTAATGCCCCAAAATCCATTCCACTCTCTTTCTGTATTTAATTTTATTGTTATTAACCTCTGCACTCTAAGTCTATGTTAATTTTAATTTCAGAATTTTATTAACCTCTAGGCTCAAGGTCCATTTTAATTTTAATTTCAGAATTTAATATTTTTTATTAACCTCTGGGATCTAGGTCCATGTTAATTTTATTTTTAGAATCTTATTTTCTTGCCACTAACCTCTGAACTCTAAGTCCATGTTAATTTTAATTTCAAAGTTTAACCTCTGGACTCTAGGTCCATGTTAATTCTAATTTCAGAGTTTAATTCTCCAGTCATTAACCTCTGGACTTTAGGTCCATGTTAATTTTAATTTCAAATTTTAATTTTTGTTATTAACCTCTGAGGTCAAGGTCTATGTTAATTTTAATTTTAGAATTTTATTTCCTTATTATTAACCTCTGGGCTCAAGGTCCATGTTAATTTTAATTTTAGAATTTAATTTTTGTTATTAACCTCTGAGATCAAGGCCCATGTTAATTTTAATTTCAAAATTTTATTTCCTTGTTATTAACCTCTAGACTCTAGGTCCATGTTGATTTTAATTTTAATGCTTTTAGCCTCTGGACTTTAGGTCCATGTTAATTTTGATTTCTGGACTCGAGGTCTATGTTGATTTTAATTTTAATGTTTTTAACCTCTGGACTCCAGGTCCATATTGATCTTAATTTCTGACTTTCACCTCTTGACTCAAAGTTCATGTTGATTTCAAGATTCTAAAATTGTCTATGTATCGAGATAATTTATTTCCATGTTTATCAACTTTTTAAGTTTATATGTTAAAATGGTTTTTCCTTTTTTAAACTCTAATATGCAAACTTTGGCATTTCGAAGGTTTTGAGATTCGGCTTTTATGTTTCACTCGTCCAAAATATAAGTCTATGTCTTTACATATTTCCTGTTTGTAGGAAACTCAAAATTGCTTTTCTCATTTCCTCTAACGGAAAAAAACATGTAAAGAGGGGCAGCTATAGACACTATATTTTTTTTAGGCATTTTAATAAAAATGATAAAAATAATAATAATATCAAATTTTGATTCTTGATATGGAAATTCAATTGTTAATTTTAAAACAAGTTTTAATTCCAATTGTAAAATTTAATCCACCTTTAATTTTCTTTTGGGCCAAATCAGATTTGAATTTGGATTTTAATTTTTAATTAAATTGTTTATTTATGTGTGTTTTATCTTAATTTGATTTAAAGAAAAAAAAAAGGAAAAGAAAAAGAAAAAGAAAAAATTCCTTTTGTGATAATTTTAATCTTGAACATCAATTTTATGAAGATTTAATTTCAAACATTAGATTTAGAAATTCTTGCTTTTAGTCCATGTCCTTGATTCCAAATTTGATTTTTAACCATAACCTATAATTTTCTTAGGATTTAATTTCTATCCTTAGATTAAAAATTAGTTAAAGCATTTTACACCTTTAAATGTTGGCCCTTAATTTTTGTAAGAATTAATTGGGACCTTTAGGATTAAAAGTGAAAATGGCAAAATGGTACAAAGTGATCTTAGCCATTCATTCTTCTTAGAAGTTAAATTTGGACCATTAGATTAGGAGTTTGTTAAAGAAATAAAGACAAATTCAAGTACCATTAAATCCTAGCCCTTATTTTTTTAGGAGATTTAATTTATTTCATTAGATCAAGAATTAGTTAAAGTAAAAGAAAAGACAAATTTTGTACAATCTAATTTGAACCATTGATCCAATTTGTAAGGAAGAGTTCTTGACCCTTGGATCAAAATAAATAAAACAAAATAGTCCTCATTTAATCTAAACCTTTAATCTTTTATCTCTTTAATTTTTGACCATTAGATTTAGGTAAAGAAATAATAATTAAAATAAAAATTAATTGTGGTACCTTTAAATCTCATCCCTTCATTTGGTTTCTCAAATCCTCACCCTTAATTTTAGGGTTTTATTTCCCTATAAATACCTTCCTTAATTTTTCAGAAAAGGAGGGGGTGGAATAGTTTAAAGAGCAGCAAATAGGGAAAATAAAAAAGGGTTCTTAAAGCGAAGTTGCCAAAATGACATAGTCCTTCCTCACAAAAGCCACTACACTCAACTCCCAAAATGACATCCATGCCCCCTACTTTCCTTTTCTCGCAGAACCAGTGACCCATGATTTCTCAAACTTGAATCATCCCTCTCTCAGATACGGTAGTAGAGCTCCCCTAAAAACCACAAATCCCTTCACTCATAACCCATATTTTGAATCTTTGCACCACAGAAAGGATTTGTATCGCCTATTTTCCTCATTCACGGCTTTGCTTCTGTCCATATGACTTGAATCAAATCAACAAATCGATACCCCTATACTAGACGCAACACTGAATCTCTATCACACCCTACCCCTCCGTAAGGCATAACATGATCCCGTAGTATACCTAATGAATTACCAACTTTGTCTACTGATAAAACTTTAAATACACTACAAGGAATTTTAAAACTTTTCTTACTTCTTTTTATAGTGGTGAGCGCTATTAACAGGTGTTAAAAAAAATTTGTAACTGAAGTGAAACCAAATATGTCACGACCCAAAATTCTGAACCGTGACCGGCGCATAATTTAAGTATTCTTAAATCATGCAAGCCTTATCAGAGTATCTTGAATGAATATATTATCACTTACTAATCCCAAAAATAGACAAAATCCAAATAAACAAAATGCTGAATAAAACATCATAAATATCCCATAAGTAAATCATGAGTCTCTCTGATTTCAAATAAAAATTTAAACTGTTCAATAAACTAAACTAATTATTAGCCCGAGAAAACATGAATTCGGGCATACCATGAGAACAAAATCAAAGTTGTCCCTCTCCGTAAAAATGGGTGAATATTTGAATCACCAGAATTCTACCGATCCAAATAGATAATGCATGAGAAAACGTGATTTGAGCTTGATGCTCAGTGAATGATAATTATAGCACACAACGGAATAGGAACAGGCAGACGCTTGATTAATTTCACAATAAATTTATATTCAATAAAATCATACTCATGCTGTCAAAATCATTAATAAAATCACTTCATAAAACATATATATAAAAGAAATTCATTCAATAAAAATTTTATGATACAGTGCACCAGGGTGATGATACCCCACATCACCAAAGGCCAGATGGTAAGCGCGCTACCAGATATCAGATACCTTCCTCCTCCTTCACAGATATCAATGCATATGATACTAATGCAAACCATAAACTGCAATGATGCATGACTCGACAACGCAACCTAATACCGTGATAGTCCACACGGCGGGGCCAGATAACAGAAACAGATACTGGGCACAGGTACCAATTCAAAATAGAAAATTAATTTGTACAAATCAATCAAAATCAATAAAAAATTTCAGATAGCAAATAATAACTGATAGTGCAATTTCAATAGTGTATTTCAATAGTTTAAGAGAGTCAATAAAATCAAATCAATTTCAAATAAATTCAGTAACACATCGGTAAATTTTATAGTCAAATATCAATCAATATAAATATATTAAAGGCCTGTTCCCGGAATCCTAATGGGTCTAATGCAAAGATAGTTGACAAAATCAATTATTTAATCAAAATCGAAATAAAATTCAATAATAAAATAAAACTATAGAAAATCACATATAAAATAATTGTTAAAATATTAATTTAAAATTTCATTTAATAACAAACTTAATGCTAAGAAATTTTGAAAGGGACTGAAACGGTGCCATGTACTATAATTACCACTCACCTGGAACCTCTAAAATAATAGCTAGATTCAATAAAAGAGAGACAATTTTAGCTGACAGAATGAATATTTGAATCTCCTACATACCCAAAATATAAAAAAAAAAATATTAAATAATAATAAAATAAAATAATTTTAATATATATATATATATATATATTGGGTGGACGGATACAAGGTTGATACGAACAGGGATACAAATGTTTATATATATATATATATATATATATATAATCTAAATTCAAAGTTATCGTTTCACAGTAATTATGATCAACCCAATTCAGTACCAATAGTCAAAGAGAAGGAAAATAAATTTATAGAGTAGTTGTAACGGTTTAAGGAGAGAAAATAAAATCAAATTCACCCATTATTGAACAAAGAACGAGAATTTTTACTTTGAAAACATAATCAAAGGTGATGAATTGATAAATAAAAATTTAAGAATTATCTGCGCACATCAGATTATAAATCGTAAATTTATATATATATATATATATATATATATATATATATATATATATATATATGTATAATAATAAATAAAAGATTATGAAAATACCTGTTGAGAGTATTTGGTAGGAAGAGGAGGTGACAAACAGGTTTTGAGAGCAAAGTTTAGCAGAAGAGATGATTAGGGTATATATATATTTCAAGAGTTCTATTAGGTGTAGAATGGGATAAGAGTTATTATTGAACTGGGTTGTTCAGATTGCAGATATATATTTAATTTCAAAAATAATATATATATATATATATATATCTAAAAATAAATAAGCAGACTATCCAATAAAATATATATATTTTTTATAAATATATTAAATTATTGTTAGCTAATTAAAATAAAATAATACAACTCAACTCAACTCAACTCAACTAAGCCTTTATCCCAAAAATTTGGGGTCGGTTATATGGATTCGCTTTTTCCACTCTGAACGATTTTGGGTTAAATCCTCAGAAATGTGTAATGCTTCTAAGTCATGTTGTACTACTCTCCTCCAAGTCAATTTAGGTCTACCCCTTTTTTTCTTTATATCTTCTAACCTAATGTGCTCTACTTGTCTAACTGGAGCCTCCGTATGTCTACGCTTCACATGACCAAAGCACCTCAATCTCCCTTCTCTCAACTTATCTTCAATTGGCACCACTCCTACCTTTTCTCTAATACTCTCATTACGGACTTTATCTAGTCTAGTATGGCCACTCATCCACCTTAACATTCTCATCTCTGCAACTCTTATCTTAGATGCATACGACTCTTTCAGTGCCCAACACTCACTACCATATAACATAGCCGGTCGTATGGCTGTACGGTAAAATTTTACTTTCAATTTATTGGGAATCTTACGATCACATAAAACTCCCGTGGCACGTCTCCACTTCAACCATCCAGCTTTAATCCTATGACTAACATCCTCCTCACATCCCCCATCTACTTGAAGAACTGAGCCTAGATATTTAAAGTGATTACTTTGTAACAGTACCACTCCATTCAAACTAACTCCTTCCCTATCACCAGTTTGGCCTTCACTGAACTTGCAATGCATGTATTCTGTCTTCGTTCTACTTAACTTAAAACCCTTTGACTCTAGAGTACTTCTCCAAAGTTCTAGCTTTCTATTGACTCCTCGTGTCTCATCTATCAGAACAATATCATCCGCAAACATCATGCACCAAGGAATACTCTCTTGTATATGTTTCGTCAGTTCATCTAAAACTAATGTAAAAAGGTAAGGGCTTATGGCTGATCCTTGGTGTAATCCAATTGAGATCGGAAAATCTCTTGTGTCCCCTCCCACTGTGCGCACAATAGTAGTTGCTCCTTCATACATATCTTTCAATACTTGTATGTACCTAATAGATACCCTCTTTTGTTCTAACACATTCCATAAGACCTCTCTTGGAACACTATCATAAGCCTTCTCCAAATCAATAAAAACCATGTGTAGATCTTTCTTCACATCTCTATATTTCTCCATCAAGCTTCTAATGAGAAAGATCGCTTCCATAGTTGAACGACCGGGCATGAAACCAAATTGATTGAGAGAGATAGAAGTATCATGACGTAGTCGATGCTCCACAACTCTCTCCCACAACTTCATAGTATGGCTCATGAGTTTAATTCCCCTATAGTTTGAGCAACTCTGTATGTCTCCCTTATTTTTAAAAATAGGTACTAAAATACTCTTCCTCCGTTCATCAGGCATTTTCTTTGAGTTTAGAATCTTATTAAATAATTTAGTTAACCATGCCACTCCCATATCTCCCAAATACTTCCACACTTCAATTGGTATTTCATCGGGTCCGCAGGCTTTATCCACTTTCATTCTCTTAAGTGCTTCCTTTACTTCTAAAGATCGAATCCTTCTAGTATAATTTACATTCTTTTTTATTGTTCTATAATCTATATTCACGCTATTACCATTTTGACTATTATTAAAGAGATCATTAAAATAATTTCTCCATCTTTCTTTAATGCCCTCATCTTTCACCAACACTTTTCCTTCTTTATCCTTAATGCACCTAACTTGATTGAGATCTTGACATTTCCTTTCTCTACTCCTTGCTAATCTATAAATATCTTTCTCCCCTTCTTTAGTTCCAAGTTTCTCATATAAAATAAAATAATAATAAATAATAAATATATATGGGTTTCCACATACTTCCCCCCTTAAAAAAAATTCGGTCCCCGAATTTGAATAGACAAAATTCTAACATGAAGAATCAAATAAGTGAGGATATTTGGCTCGCATTTCAGATTCTGCCTCCCATGTGGCCTCACTACTTGAGTGATTATGCCACAAGACTTTGATCAAAGCCACTTCCTTAGACCGGAGTTTCCTAATTTGTCGATCTAAAATCTTTACTGGTTGCTCCTCATATGACATATCATTCCTAAATTGCATGGTTTGAGGTTGTAAAACATGAGATGGATCTGGTACATACTTCCTAAGCATAGAAATATGAAAAACTGGATGTACATGTGCAAAACCAGGTGGAAGGGCTAAACGGTAAGCAACTGCTCCAATTCTCTCCAAAATTTCAAATGGACCAACAAAACGAGGGCTGAGCTTCCCTTTCTTCCCAAACCTCATGATTCCTTTCATAGGGGAAACTCTCAGAAATACATGATCACCAATCATAAATTCTACATCTTTACGCTTAGGGTCAACATAACTTCTCTGTCGACTTTGAGCAGTCAAAAGTCGATCACGAATTAGTCGAACCTTCTCTGAAGTTAATTGTATCAACTCTAGTCTAGTAAGCCTTCTTTCTCCAACTTCATCCCAACAAATCGGTGACCTACACTTTCGACCATATAATGCCTCATATGGAGCCATCTCTATACTTGCCTGATAACTGTTATTATAAGCAAACTCCACTAAAGGCAATGATGATCCCAACAGCCACCAAAATCCATAACTCATGCACGAAGCATGTCCTCTAATGTCTGTATGGTCCTTTCTGACTGTCCATCCATCTGAGGGTGAAAAGCAGTACTAAAGTCTACCCGTGTTCCTAAAGCTTCTTGGAATTTCTTCCAAAATTGAGAAGTAAACTGAGTACCACGATCAGAGACAATGGAAACTGGAACTCCATGAAGACTAACAATCTTGTTTATATACAACTGTGCAAGTTTAGCAAAGTCATATGTAGTCTTCACAGGAAGGAAATGAGCAGATTTTGTCAATCTGTCCACTATCACCCAGATTGCATTGTAATCACCTCGTGTACTAGGTAAACCCACAACAAAGTCCATGGCAATATGCTCCCACTTCCACTCGGGAATAGGCAATGGCTGAAGTAACCCAGATGGTCTCTGATGTTCTGCCTTAACCTGCTGACAAGTCAAACATTTAGCAACAAAGTCTGCAACATCCCTCTTCATGCCACCCCACCAATAATGCTCCCTTAAATCACAGTACATCTTAGTTGAACCTGGGTGTACTGTGTAAGCAGAATGGTGTGCCTCCTCCATGATTTCTCTTCTCAACTCATCAACATTGGGGACACAAAGTCTAGTGCCATAACGAAGAACTCCATCATCATTCAACATGAATCCTTGAGCTTGGTCTTGATGAATATTATCTATAATCTCACACAGCTGAGAATCCCTCTTTTGAGCAGCCTTAATTCGATCAATCAAGATAGGCCTAACTCGAAAATGTGCTAAGAATGATCCAGCTATGATTTCAAACTCTACTCCCTGATCTAGCAACCCATGTAATTCACCAATCAGAGGCCTCATCTTGGTAGATATATGGGCTAAACTACCAGAAGACTTCCTGCTTAGAGCATCAGCCACCACATTAGCTTTTCCAGGGTGATACTGTATGGTGCAATCATAATCCTTCAGCAATTCTACCCATCTTCTTTGCCTAAGATTAAGATCACGTTGGTCAAAGATGAATTTGAGACTTTTGTGGTCAGTGAAGATTTCACAAGTCTCACCATACAGATAGTGTCTCCAGATTTTCAGAGCAAAAATTACTGCAGCCATTTCCAAATCATGAGTTGGATAATTTTGCTCGTGCCTTTTCAACTGACAAGAAGCATATGCATTAACCCGTCCATGCTGCATCAAAACACATCCTAAACCAATCCTAGAAGCATCACATTATACTACATAACCCCCTGATCCGGATGGAAGGGCTAACACTGGTGCTGTAGTTAAACGAGTCTTAAGCTCTTGAAAACTTTTTTTTCACAAGCCTCAGACCACTGAAATTTCACATTCTTCTGTGTCAACTTAGTTAAAGGTGCTGCAATACAAGAGAAGTCTTGAACAAACCATCTATAATACCCTGCTAAATCCAAGAAACTACGAATCTCTAACACAGTTGTGGGTCTAGGCCAATGAAGCACTGCCTCAACTTTCTTCTTATCAACGCACACCCCATCCTTAGATACTGTATGGCCTAGGAAAGCCACACTATCTAACCAAAACTCACATTTTGAGAACTTGGCATATAGCTTGTGTTCTCGTAAGGTCTTAAGGACAATTCTCAAATGCTGCTCATGCTCCTCCTTACTCTTTGAGTACACTAGAATGTCATCGATGATCACTATAACAAATTGATCTAAGAAAGGCTTAAAAACTCTATTCATGAGATCCATAAAAGCGGCCGGAGCATTGGTAAGACCAAAAGACATTACAAGAAATTCATAGTGTCCATACCTAGTCCTAAAGGCCGTATTGAGTATGTCTTCTTTCTTGACCCTCAATTAATGATACCCAGATCGAAGATCAATCTTGGAAAAATACTTTGCACCTTGAAGTTGGTCAAACAGGTCATCTATGCATGAAAGAGGATACTTATTATGCATAGTCACCTTATTCAATTGCCTATAATCAATGCACATTCTCAAAGACCCATCCTTCTTCCACACAAATAACACAGGAGCACCCCATGGAGAAACACTAGGGTGAATAAATCCCTTATCTAGTAGGTCCTGTAACTGCTCTTTCAACTCCTTAAGTTCTGTAGGTGCCATAAGATAAGGTGGCATAGATATGGGCTCAGTTCTAGGAGCTAAGTCTACACTAAATTCTACCTCTCGCTTCGAGGGTAAACCTGATAAAGCTTCTGGAAACACATCAGGGAACTCCTTAACCACTGCAACATTCTCCAAACCTACACCTTCTACCTGAATGTCTCTAACATAAGCTAGATACCCCTTACACCTCTTTCACAATAATTGTCTAGTACTCACTACGGAGATAAGATTACTAGAGGCTATACTGCGATCTCCCTGAAATTGAAATTCTGCCTCCCCAGGAATTTTAAAGAGTACAACTTTATTATGACAATCTAATGAAACGTGATAAGTGGCTAAATAATCCATGCCTAAAATCACATCAAACTCAAACATATCCAAAGAAACAAGATCTATAACTAATTCCCTATCTCCAATGTGAACTATACATCCCCTATACACCATATCTGTGTCCATTGCGTTCCTCATAGGTGTTGATACAAATGAAGGATACTCTAACAAAGTAGGTGGTGTACTAAATATCATGGAAAAGTATGGAGAAACAAAAGAATGGTTGTACCCCAGTCTTAGCCATAGGTGTCTATTCAGATGTCTGATTAATAGTTTGAGGGGGTACCTCCCTTGTTGGATCAAGGTTTGCACCATTAAGACCCTTGGCCCTAGTTCTCCTCTTACGTCTAACAGACCCGGGCACTTATTCATTTTAGTAAACAAGCATTAAATTTGAAAATGTGAGCCAAATTAAGATAGGTGAAAAGGTACGAAGGACGCAGACATCTAAAGCAATGATAAACTGAAAAGACATTAAGGATCCTATGCTCTGCAAGTTTACTTGACCTTAACCGAGCTCTGATACCAACTTTGTCACGACCCAAAATTCTGAACCGTGACCGGCGCATAATTTAAGTATTCTTAAATCATGCAAGCCTTATCAGAGTATCTTGAATGAATATATTATCACTTACTAATCCCAAAAATAGACAAAATCCAAATAAACAAAATGCTAAATAAACTTCATAAATATCCCATAAGTAAACTGCGGAGTCTCTACAGATTTCAAATAAAAATTTAAACTGTTTAATAAACTAAACTAATTATTAGCCCGAGAAAACATGAATTCGGGCATACCATGAGAACAAAATCAAAGTTGTCCCTCTCCAGAAAATGGACTGAATATTTGGATCAGGTGCAGAATTCTACCGATTCAAATGGATAATGCATGAGAAAACGTGGTTTGAGCTAGATGCTCAGTAAATGATAATTATAGCACACAACGGAATAGGAACAGGCAGACGCTTGATTAATTTCACAATAAATTTTATATTCAATAAAATCATACTCATGCTGTCAAAATCATTAATAAAATCACTTCATAAAACATATATATAAAAGAAATTCATTCAATAAAAATTTTATGATACAGTGCACCAGGGTGATGATACCCCACATCACCAAAGGCCAGATGGTAAGCGCGCTACTAGATATCAGATACCTTCCTCCTCCTTCACAGATATCAATGCATATGATACTAAAGCAAACCATAAACTGCAATGATGCATGACTCGACAATGCAACCTAATACCGTGATAGTCCACACGGCGGGGCCAGATAACAGAAACAGATACTGGGCACAGGTACCAATTCAAAATAGAAAATTAATTTGTACAAATCAATCAAAATCAATAAAAAATTTCAGATAGCAAATAATAACTGATAGTGCAATTTCAATAGTGTATTTCAATAGTTTAAGAGAGTCAATAAAATCAAATCAATCTCAAATAAATTCAGTAACACATCGATAAATTTTATAGTCAAATATCAATCAATATAAATACATTAAAGGCCTGTTCCCGGAATCCTAATGGGTCTAATGCAGAGATAGTTGACAAAATCAATTATTTAATCAAAATCGAAATAAAATTCAATAATAAAATAAAACTCTAGAAAATCACATATAAAATAATTGTTAAAATATTAATTTAAAATTTCATTTAATAACAAACTTAATGCTAAGAAATTTTGAAAGGGACTGAAACGGTGTCATGTACTATAATTACCACTCACCTGGAACCTCCAAAATAATAGCTAGATTCAATAAAAGAGAGACAATTTTAGCTGACAGAATGAATATTTGAATCTCCTACATACCTAAAATATATAAAAAAAAAATATTAAATAATAATAAAATAAAATAATTTTAATATATATATATATATATATATATATATATATATATATATATATATATATATAATCTAAATTCAAAGTTATCATTTCACAGTAATTATGATCAACCCAATTCAGTACCAATAGTCAAAGAGAAGGAAAATAAATTTATAGAGTAGTTGTAACGGTTTAAGGAGAGAAAATAAAATCAAATTCACCCATTATTGAACAAAGAACGAGAATTTTTACTTTGAAAACATAATCAAAGGTGATGAATTGATAAATAAAAATTTAAGAATTATCTGCGCACATCAGATTATAAATCATAAATTTATATATATATGTATATGTATAATAATAAATAAAAGATTATGAAAATACCTGTTGAGAGTATTTGGTAGGAAGAGGAGGTGACAAACAGGTTTTGAGAGCAAAGTTTAGCAGAAGAGATGATTAGGGTATATATATATTTCAAGAGTTCTATTAGGTGTAGAATGGGATAAGAGTTATTATTGAACTGGGTTGTTCAGATTGCAGATATATATTTAATTTCAAAAATAATGTATATATATATCTAAAAATAAATAAGCAGACTATCCAATAAAATATATATATTTTTTATAAATATATTAAATTATTGTTAGCTAATTAAAATAAAATAATAATAAATAATAAATATATATGGGTTTCCACAAAATAACACATTTTAAGTATTAACAATTTCTGTAAAAATTTTGGCAGAGTGCCATCTGTATTTTGAATAAAACAGTTCTTCAAAAACTTGTAAAAAGCACTTCAAATATATAATTTCTCAATCCCAAACTCCAATAATTTGTTCAACACAATAAATTTCTCAACATTATCAACTCAGTTCAACAATCAATTTTCTAGTGTTTCCAAAAAAACTAAGGTAAGATAAATTTATCACAATACTTTTACAGGCCAAAATAGTTTACAATTTTAGTTTACAACTGCTCAAGACTAAGTACAATATATACATACAGTGCACATACATAACAACAAAAACTACAAAATATGGCATACTCAATATACCCGGCGAAATCCCAAAGCAAAGTCACAAGCTGCCTACTCTGCTGCTCTGTTTGTTTGTCTACCTGCGACAGCAATGAAAAAGCTATCGCTAAGTAAAATTTACTCAGTGGTGCACAATAACAATTTAGAATGCGGTATATAAAACATTTATCGATAATTCACAATTCAAATGATTCACAATTTTCAAAGCTCATATAACACAACTTTGATCAAACAATTTGATAATACAGTATTGCCAATCAATAACACAACTTAGGTCATGACACAAAATATTCCGAGCATGCCGTGTTGTATACCATGACAAGACATACTCACCCCACTAATTGAAATCAATGAGGGAGGTGGCTAGCTAGCTAATGAGTACTCATCCAAACTCACCTCAAACTGGCAACCCAGAGAGGGAGGAAAATAATCAAATATCAAACTCAACCCCACAAGTGGAGGAGAAACAGAGTAAGGGACTGCCATGCCAAGTGTGAACCAAAAACAATTTCAAATCATATTATTCAAATATTTCATGCAAAACATAATCAATTTCCCAAGTTAATTTTCCATTCACAAAGTAGGCAACACAATAATTTCCAATAAAATTCCCAAAGCCAAAATAATAAAAAATTATCCATAACTCATTTCTCCAAATAAATTTTCTAATAAAAGCAGTGAATATAAAAAGTATTATGCACAGGCCTCGGATGAGTCACCTCTTGGCCTTGACTCAATGTTCCTTATGCTCTTTAATATTCTTTTCAACTGAAACACACAATTTAAAGTGTTTCAGTACTCAGTTAAATTGTTTCTAATCATAACGTTCCATAATTAAATTTTATTGATACTACTCCTTTCATTAGTCAACCTATAATGTTGACCCTCGATGCACTCTAGGTGAACTAGGTTTAATGTTACCAATATGTCACATTTTGCATTTCAATATGCCACCAATATAGTGCAATTTACCATTTTCACAAGTTGGCATTCATTGCCAAATTATTTCAAGCATCATTGTATGTAAATGTCAAGTTCTCAATTTTTGTGTGCTAGATTATTCTAGCTTAAAGTCCTATTTCTCTTGGTTTTTAGCTTTTGATCAAAGAAGCAAAATTGTAGATCTATGTCTTATTGCAAGCGGGGCAAAATTTCAGGTTATTCTGAGTTGTATAGACCAAGATATGGTCAATTTACTAAAGCTGGATAGATTGCACTAAAATGGCAACTTTAGGTCATTTTTAGGTCATTTCTGGTTCTAGCAGTTGTTATACCCGAACTTTTGCAAGCTATTTGACTTGCTTATGGTCATTTTTGGGTTTTGATGTCTTCATAAGAGTTGTAGCTCTAGGTCTAGTCTATTCATGGTAAAAATCTCAGGTCATTTGGACTTATTTTGAGTGAGTTATGGCCAAAACACTAACTGCTGCCCAAATGGTCAATTTTCAAGCTTTCAAGTCACTAATCTGGATTTGGTCATTTTTTCAAGTCACTTTCTAGATAGAATTTAGGTAGACTTTCTTCATGAAAGTTGGCACATTTTGTGCCTAGTTTCGCCTCCAATTGGCCTCATACCGATTAGAGCCACACACTTAGGGTTATAGGTCCATTTGCACACTACCCTCTATATGCTTTCCAAACACCAAACCAACACACATTCACCAACTACCTCCTCACTTCTCTATACCATTATGCATTTGGCACAAACCAAAACCATTCAATTCTCTACATTATAGGTCAACTTGGACAGAATATAACCACTTCCAAAATACACCAAATGCAGTCACAATTCACAAGTTCAATCCCAACAATATATGCACATAAATACTTCTAATTATCACACATACTTCCATTAACAAGTTGCCTATCTTATCACTACTGTCCACACACATATATGCTGCCATTTTTTTTGTACAATATTTCAACAACATTTCATGAATTTGAACATTACCAATTTCCATTTTGAGACTACCCAAAAATTACACATACACATCAACTTCCATTTTCACTTTTCAAGCTTACCATTCAACTTCACACATGGAATTCAACTTCAATACAATTAAACATTTAAATCAACATCCCAAACTACCATTTACATGCAAAAATAATCTATAAATGGTGAGGTTTCATGGCTGCCGAAATGGCTCAACTCCAATAATTCATCAAACATAAAAAATTCTTCCATAAATCAATTACCCATAACCTTGGTTACACTTTTAATGAAACAAGAATTGAAAACACCCACTTACCTCTTTTGGACTTGTTCAAAACCTCACCAAAACTTATCTTTCTTACTCCAAGTATACTACCCAAGGTATGGTGGTCAAGTTTAATGAAGGGAGCTAGTGAAAAAGATGGCTTGAACATAGGTGGAGTGCACCTTGCATGTGGGCGGCCATGGATGGACCTTGGGAGAATTTTGGCTGGTGTAGTTTCTGAAGGTTGCAGATGAAGTTTAACCTTCCCAAATGCTTAATAAGGTGTCCCACAATGTAAGTTAGTGGAGCACTAACTTTAGGAAATGGTTTAATTATTCAAAGTTTCCAAATTCCCACATTTACCTCATTTCTTTGACTATTTAATTTATGTACCACCATTTTAATTTTGATGATATTTTCAAGGTTTAATATCATTTATTTTTAATGGACATTTAGGTCAAAAGGCAACTCGGGGTGTCAAATGACCACAATGCCCCTAGTCGGGTTGCATTCCCAATTTTTCGGTAATACCGAGTTTTGTCATTTTCTCGATTTCTCATTTTTCTTTGTACTAATTAATTATTTTTTTTTAATATTTCTAATGACATTTATACTTCAATAAGTCTTTAATTATGTCTCAAAACTAAATTCTGAGGGTTTC
This sequence comes from Hevea brasiliensis, assembly GCF_030052815.1. NCBI lineage: Eukaryota > Viridiplantae > Streptophyta > Magnoliopsida > Malpighiales > Euphorbiaceae > Hevea > Hevea brasiliensis. The sequence goes on from NC_079501.1 coordinate 86,418,553, forward strand.
CTGCAGTCTTGGGGTCGGCTATTGCCTGCTCCGTAACTTCCCCGTGCGATTACCCATCACTACAGTGCTGGCTCGTTTAACTTAGTTTCATTTCATTGCCATTATTTTTCCTTTATTTTTCTTGTATTTTCCTTTCTTGTATTTCATTATTCTATGTCTCCTCACTAACATTTAAATGTAGTTATAGGCATCCTAGCTGTCCGGACAGACACTAGTCACCGGAACAGTAGAACGCACTACCGAACATAGGGGTGTTACAATTCTCCCCCCCTTAAAATAAATTTCGTCCGTGAAATTTTACCCAATAGTCGTCTTACAATAGTCATACGTTTATTTTCTCCTTTCTATACGATCGTATAATTTTCTTTCACTAGCAAACTCTTCCAAAGCTAATTCTAAAAAGACTAGTCACTAACATATCAAAATTTATCTTTATATGAGGGATAGCAGGAAGGCAAGCAATGCTGGCACTAACATAAAGGTATGCAGACCCCGGGTCAAACAATACATATATATATATATATATATCTTAGTTAAAATTTGAGAAAGTACCAGCAACAATGTCAGAAGTCTCAGCCTCTTCCCTCTACCGTATAGTGTATATTCTAGCTGAAGCATTACCTTGTTCTAGCTGATTCACAGTACTCTGACTTCCAGGTGTACTACCCCTACCTCTACCTCTGCCTCTACTAACTGATGGTGAACTCCTTGGGGTAGAAACTTGGGTCGATCCCTCTGATGTAGTAAAAAATCCAAAACGGCATGCATTTATACAATCCTTAGCAAAATAACCGATCTCTCTACAATTAAAACATGCTCCTATGGCTCTATAACATACCCCACTATGTGGTTTACCACAAGTTTCACAAAGTCGACCCGACAGCGTATTTCTGGGTTTCTGCTGAGTTTGCTGATCGGATTGGGGTGGTTTCTGTCCATAAGATCTATCTGTACCCGACTCGCATGAGCTAGATCCTCCAAAGTGCTTTCTCTTTCCTGACCCACTATCAGGAATTTAATCATTAGTCTTTCTAATTTTGTCTTTTTCTTCTGTACCCTTTGTAACTATTTCTTCATTCTCAATTCTTTCCAGTTCCAGGGCTTGCGATATTAACTCTGAGAAATTCTGGTGTCGGAACCCCACAACTTGCATTCTTAGACTAGGCCTTAACCCGGCCTCAAAACGTTTACATCTATCTCTAGGAGTGGTAAGCAGGCTTCCCACATAATGACTCAATCGAGAGAAGTTTCTCTCATATTCTGCCACTATTCTGTTCCTTTGTTTCAGGCTTAAGAACTCCTGTAGCTTCTGGTCCACATAGGCATCTGGGACATATTTTTGTCTAAACTCTCTGAGAAAGTTATCCCATGTCAGTGCTGGAGGTTCCACCAAACTATGAGGAATGGTTTTCCACCAGTCATATGCGTCTCCCTGTAGTAGTGAGACTGAGTATTCAAACTTCAGTTCATTGGTGCAATGCAACTTCCTAAAAACTCTTTTCATCCTTTCCAACCATTGTTTTACCTCTAGTGGATCCACTGTCCCTTTGAACTCAGTGGTCCCATACTTAATCAGCTTGTCATACTGCCTAGCTAACGGCTATAGTTGTACCATTGGTGTCTGCAATGGGGCTTGGGTAGGCATGTTTCCAGCCATCTGTTGGAATATTGCAGCCATCTGCTGAGCAAACTAAGTAGGGAACTGTGGTACTGAGGGGGCTGGTGCAGCTGATCCACTCACATTGTGTAAGGCTGGGCATCCCTTATACCTCAGCCTCTATTGATTGATCGACTGAACGATCCCCTTCTTCCATAGTCAATTTGAGGATCTCAGACCTCCTGAACAAATAACACAAGGAGATTTCCTCCCGTTAGTGCATTTTTATAATGTAATGTACTGTATGTATCAAACAATGACATTAAACAGTTGTACTATGAAGAATGAATATTCAAATTACAAGTGAAAACAGAATTTAAAAACTTGCTCTGATACCACTAAAACATGTCACACCCTATCCCTCTGTAAGGCATAACATGATCCCGTAGTATACCTAATGAATTACCAACTTCGTATTATTATTATTATTTTTTTTTTCTCTTCAACAATTGTGGTTTAACATATACTTTTTCATCTTGAAAAACAGGGAAATGTTAAGGCAAGTGAAAAAGTATATGTTAAACCACAATTGTTGAAGAAAATAATAATAATAATAATAATAATAATAATAATAATAATAATAATAATAATAATAATAATAATAATCTCTCTCTCACATACTAAGCCATGTTCTCTTCAACAATTGTGGTTTAACATATACTTTTTCACTTGCCTTAGCATTTTCTATTTTTCATCTGTTTTTCAAGATGAAAAAGTATATGTTAAACCACAATTGTTGAAGAGACTCTCTTCAACAATTGTGGTTTAACATATACTTTTTCATCTTGAAAAACAGATGAATGAAAAAAACAGGGAAATGTTAAGGCAAGTTGTCGGCACCATATTTTGGCCGATCCCTAGAATCAATAAAAATTCTTCTTTGAACAGCTAATCTCGTTTCCGATCCCTCTTTAGGCGGTCACATTTCCGATCTCTCCTCACAAAAATTGAATTAATGCTGAGTCCTCATATTCATTAAGCCTCGCCGATCTCTCAAATCATTTACCGACCTCTCAAACCCGTTGTCGAATTTCCGAACCTGTCAAGTATATTCCTGATCTCTGTTGATAAATAAAATGAACTGGCACTAGATCTTTTCCTACCAGTTTTATTGCCGACCTCCTTTTCGGAAGATTAAGAGCTAAAGTTTGGGTTCGGCTTAACGAGGGTTCCGATCTTAAGTGTTCAAGTTAAATTTTCAATTTTAACCAAGTCCCGTTCAACATTTCTCCCCCACCGATCTCATGCTTATTGTGCTTTCCGATTTTTTATACTTAGATTAATGATGGCATTTAGTTCATGTTTCGCTATGTTCATACAATCAAATACTTAGGCAAATTCGAAGATTTTCCAATCACATCCATTCATTGAACAAAAGAGATATTCCATTTCATTTCATAATTTGTACAAGTTATTCGGCTGGGGGATCACCCCCAGCCAGATTTACATTCTGCTCACTCTCTCTCTCTTCCTCGCCCTCCTCCTCACTGTCTTCACCATCGCCCCCGGGAGCCAGGTCGTCCATCCAAGAAAAGTCCTCTTCAGGATAGCGCTTTTGAAGTTCGGCCAAGAGATCCTTATGAGCATTCACATAGGCTCCGGCTATTCCCGACACCATCTCTTCATCCTTTTCCTTGAGCTCTTTTTCTCTCTCCGAAAGCTCCTTATCCTTCGCGTTAAGCTCCTCTACAAGTTGAGCGACCTGAGCGGCTTCGTTGGCCTGAAGTGCCCGGATTTCCCTGAGAGCCCGTTCACTTTCAGCTAAGTCACGAGACCTTTCGGCCAGCTGGTCTTCATGGTACTTCGCCCGTCCCTCAACTTGAGATATATAATCCCGAGCGGATGAGAGTTGGGATCGGAGGGAAGTCAATTCCTGATTTTTCTTCCCGACCTCCTTACCCAGACGTTGAATCTTTTCTCGAATCATGGTCTGGTTCACCAGACACTCCACGTTTAGGCTCATGGTTCGAGTCAAGATATCATCGAGACCATTCTGGGATAGCCTGTCCCGATCCTCTTGAAAGAAGATGGTAGATCCCAGGACTTTGGCAAAATCAGAGTTCTCCCTAACAGTCCGGTTATTCTTCAAGCAGTCGATCAGTATCTGAGCGCCACGAGAAGAGGTCCTCCCAGAAGATTGAGAAGGCTCCCTTTCCGTGCTTGGAATAACTGAGAGAGGCGGGGGCTGCTCTTCCGATCTAGGAGGAGATCTGACAGCCTCAATGGTCGGCGGACCCGAAGGTTGAGGCGGGTCTCTTTGTATCTCCCCAGGTTCGTGACCGGGTGTTTGAAGACGTTCCGAACGCTTCATCTCCTTTACCTTCCGGGAGATCTCTCTTTCCTTCTTCCGCTTCCTAGAACCCTCACCACCCGCCATACCTGCACAGAAAAGAGGTTAGTGAGATCGCTAAGGTCCTGAGACCGAGATATAGAAAATACCAATGCCGAGTTCAGAGAGCGGAAGTTTGCGATCTCGGCCGTGATCGATTGCATGGTCCAATGGTGCGATTCGCGCCACCGCATTTGGGCAGAATATTTTAGAGTGGTGGCACGACTTTTCAGCTCCATCACTATCAAGCTTTCCTCTTGACTCGTGGTAAAGTGCTTGAGCGAGGCCTTGGTACCACCAGCTACGAGGAAAGTCCTCAAAGCAGCTCGGATCTTTACTCCTCAGAATGAAGAACCGGTTCTTCCAATTCTTAAGGGATGAGGGCAGATCGGAAAAGAGTCCGCAACGAGGCTTCGCCTGAAAGAACCAGTGTTCGTCTTCCTTTCGGCGAGTTAGTCTGTGTAGCTCGGCGAACACCTTAGCCGTAGGTCTGATTCCCTTAGCTCGGCATAGACCTCGGAAAGCAACCAAGATCCGCCACGAGTTGGGGTGGATTTGAACAATGGATATTCGGTGAAATTTTAGGACCTCCTTATAGAAATCGGCTAGAGGGAACCTCAGACCAGCCTTTAACTGTTCCTCGTACACCATGACCATGTCATTCTCTTCAAAAGAGTGATCGACACGAAGATCGCCATGGCACTTGATCAGCTCATATGAATCAGGACAAATGTTGTATTCTTGAACAAAGGATTGCAGATCGGATTCTCGAAGAACCGACGGAAGCTCGTCTATAGGAAGGGTCTCTCTCCTTGAAGGTGGTGCAAGCCTTGATGGTATGACCCGACCCCGACCTGGAGCAGAGACCCTAGGGGGTCTAGGTTGCACGCTGGGCCCGACTGCCTCTTCTTCGTCAGACGATGACCATGAGAACTGAATGGAAGGAGGGCTCGCCGCTCTCTGACCTTCGGCACCGCTCATTTTTAAAAGAAACAAAGAACTTAAAAAAAGAAAGAAGATCAAAGTCCTTACCGGAGTCTGATCGGCGTCGGAGAAACTGGAGAAAATGAGAGAACTTCGAAGTTGTGAGCAGGGGATTGAAAATGGAATGAGAGAACAACTGGCCAACCCTCCCACCCCTATTTATACTAGTCCGAGCATTTAATGCTCGCGAGGTTCTAGGCAGCGCATCGATTGGTGGGACTCGACAGCTGTTCTGACACTTTTCTCAAGTATCTGAATGTTCAGAGATCGGTTGATTAAAGATCGGCATAATGAGCTAAATATTTTGAATAAAGGATCAGTTAAGTGTCATTCAGGTAAAGAACCAGATCGGATAACCACATTAGGGATCGGAAAAATAATCAATGCAAAAATAATAAGATGATAACCGACAAAATAAAGTCTTTATTTTCAAAAGATCGGATTACATCATTTGGGCGATCTCTAGGGATCGGATTACACTAACATTGGATCACATCATTTCTGTGATCTCTAGGGATCGGATTGCATTGAAAATAAAATACATCATTTGGGCGATCTCTAGGGATCGGACTACAATAAAGGTCTAACTACATCATTTGGGCAATCTCTAGAGATCTGATTACATTTCAGGATTACATCATTTGGGCGATCTCTAGAGACCGGTGGAACATCCTATCTAAAAGGCCTATGTCAAAGCCTAGTCTTGTGGCTGAATCAAAAGATGTGTTCGATCAGGAGACCGGCTATTGACATCGGACAGATGTACAGCTCAGATGGGGTGATTATGACTCCCATGAAGATGAGAGACATCGTCACCGATGTTACCACTTGAAACCGACTACGTCGAACACCCAATGTGGAGGAAAGACGCTGTCGGAACACCCAATGCGGTGAGAAGCCGAATGAACTCAGTTGAGCGACTCGAGATCGGTACAACTGAGGTCTGCAATACAGATCGGTCAAATCCAGTTCTCTCACCATCGTAAGTCAAGGTCATGCGATCACCGGGATCATAAATTTTCAGTCGGTAAGTAAAGAAGTTCATCGGAAAAAGATCAAAGCCACAGTTATAGCCAGAACTTCCACCGAGCAAATGAACAGGAAAGTAAGAAAAGAAGAGGAAAGTCGATGAAGAAAATCTCTCCGTCGACAGTGGGTATATATAGGGGAAATGGGCATTTAATGTCGAAGGAAAACGGCGACGCCGAGAATCGAGATGTAATTAATGCTTGGACCGAATCCGCATCGATCAAGGGATAAAAGAGATCGGAGATAGGAGATCGCATGAGAGATCGGAATAGGAGCTAGGGAGGGATCGGAAGACAAAAAGAATAAGACAAATTCCAATAACCGCCGCCGTAATCAGAGCCGAGGTAGTTAAAGCGTGGCAGACGAGATCTCCACCGCACGCCTAAGAATCGCCCGCAATGCTGACAGGTGCCAGGGTATGTCATGACAGTCCTGTACATCCCAATCTCCACCGTTGATCTCACTTGTAAGGATGAATCCGGAACCCTTGGATCAAAAGAGAAGACGACAATACCAGCTTTTTCACTCTTAGCCCTCGATCGTTCGACAAGAGGATTCAAGACCGTCGATTAAAAGAGGAAAAGGACAAATATTCGAGAAGCGATCTCACCATTCGCTTTGATTCTCTTTAATTCCCGAACATCCGATCATGTACTTCAAAATCTTGACCTCCATCTCCTCAAAATAAATCGACCCTTCATGGGGAGCACCCGATTCCTATAAATACCGCATGAAAACTGCTCAAGGACGGACAAAAATATAGACAAGAGGTCGCTATTATCGTGGAGGAACTCTGAAACTTCATTCAGTTTGTTACTCATTGCTTTTGTAGTGATCAAAAAGACTTTTGAAACTAGTTTTCGGAGTGTTTTCTTGGAAAAGATTTTGAATCTTGGAACTCTACATTTCCAGTTTGTTCATTATCCGGTCATACTCTCGTCATCTTTGCTTTCTTTTCTTCGCTCAAGCTCAACTTCCTTCCACTGGTTCTTACCGGTTACCTTTTAGCTAAAGCATCTCTCGGTTTCACGACAGACATCAACTCTCAGCTGGTTAATCCGCCATCTTCATCACTATTTACCACCTCATAGTTATTTCAATACATTTGGCTCCTCACAGACATCAACTCTCAGCCGATCAATCCGCCATCTTCATCACTATTTACCACCTCGCTTATTTCAATATATTTGGCTCCTCACGTAAGAGTTCATATTACTGCTTTTATTAAGTATTTGCGTTTACTTTTCGCACTTTCTCTGCTCTCTTTACGCACGCGGTTTTCTAAGTTTATTCTAAGCAAAAAATCTCAAAGAACGTTACTCTCGAATTATCTTTTAGTGATCGGTCCATCATTTCGTCAATTTCGTCATTTCGAATACGAGCTTTTAGCTCCTAGTAGCGTGTAAGTGGTCAGCAAAATATAGGTATCTGCAACTTAAGGGCCTCTTTTACAAGAGAAAGCTTGAATAACACGTCAGAAAATAGCCAAACTATTAGGTGACATGAACGGGAATTCGGCAAGATACCATGAAGAGGAATAAAACCAAAATAAACTAGACAGTAATGGATCGGACATTAATAGGTATGCGTGAAATGACTACATGGAAGGTCGGTAAATCAAGTTTAGTATTACCCGTTTAGTCATAGGGTATCAAGAAACCTAATCTCCAGCATTTTTGAATGCCAGAAACCTTAGTTTTAGGTTCTTGTGACATGTAGCTGAAATTGAAATTCGGGAGATCTGCAAAGCCCCCTTCCAGGCTCCTGCTAATCCGAAAGAGATCGGAGGAGAGTTCTTATCCGGTCTCAGCTTAAAATTTTAATACATACTTAAAAGAGGTCGGAGGAGAGTTCTTATCCGACCTCAATTCAAAATTTTTAATAAATATTTAAAAGAGATCGGAGGAGAGTTCTTATCCGGTCTCAGCTTAAAATTTTAATAAATGCTTAATAGAGATTGGAGGAGAGTTCTTATCCGGTCTCAGCTTAAAATTTTAATAAATACTTAAAAGAGGTCGGAGGAGAGTTCTTATCCGATCCCAGATTAAAATCTCTAATAAATATTTAATAGGGATCGGAAGAGAGTCCTTATCCGATCCCCAACCAAAATTTTAATATCTAAAAGAAGATCGGAGGAGAGTTCTTATCCGATCTTCTTTTAAATAAAACCTTCCTTTTCAAGTAAAATTAACATGCAAAAGTAATTCACTAAGGTTGTCTCATTTACTTATGTATCTGGGTGATCCTGATCAGTGAAAAATCAAACATTCCTTTTACCAAAAGGACTAACATTCCCATCCGAGCCCTTCTAACTAATTTATAAAGGACGCAAAATTAAATCTACCTACCCTTATTAAGGGACGAGGTGGGGTGCCTAACACCTTCCCCACCCGCTACGGACCCGAACCTAGAATCTCTGTCTTGAAGTGGTTTCATTCTTTATTTATCTTCTCAAATGGTTTTCTTTAGTTCCCCTCAAAACTAAGGTGGCGACTCCTCACTTTTTCCCACTTCGGTGAGTGATCGTCCGGGCGACCGCAAAATCCCATTCATGACTTAGCGACTCCACTGGGGAACTATTGACCCAACCCCAGTCTAGAGGTCCAAAAGTAGGCTTAATTTTTGTCCGATCAAATTATATTTAGGGGGGCTCACTCGGCGATGTCTTGTATGCTAATTATTATTGCTACTAACTATTTTGTTTTGCCTGTTCTATCTCCTACAGTGCTCTTCATTTCAAAGAAAAAGGAAAAAAGAAAAAATGGAAAAATAAAATCCCCCTGAATTGGGAAGAGGTAAAAGTGTCCCTTCACACACTGAACACTTACACAATGTCCTCACACACTATGGTCCTAACCCGGGCTTTCTTACCCTTTTAGGAAAGTAGGAGGGGGTCATGTAGCGGTACCCGTGGGTTTTACCCCGTTAGTATCCGTGAAGGCTTCTGCTCAAATTGAAACTCGTTCTATTCACCGTGATACCCGTGGAATTTTCCCGACAATATCATGGGGGTAGAATGGGGCTCTACTGTTTACAGTAGGGGCAATTTGGGAACCTGTGGCTATTAGAAAATTAGATCCTGAGCTAAACCGTCACGATAGCTGAAAGCCGTAGTAAACTGCCTCATAAGATAGAACTATCCAGATAGGTAGCGCTTACCCGGTGTTAGGAGTCTCCCTACTATAGGACAAAAGGGGCATACTTACTCTTACCCTATTCTGCTTTAATTTCCTTTTGTTCATTTCTTTAGAGGGTAATCTTGAATCCTACTAAAACGCCTACACATTTTCCTACTTTGATAAATGTGTACGTGTCACCCTGTCAACAGTATGATTCAAAATTACCCTAATTTGTCTTACTAACAAATTTTCCCGCAGGCGTTACCAAACCAAGAGTCTGTATAAGGATAGGCATCATTTTTATCATGGCATCCTTGAGTCGGGCAGGAGAGGCTCAAAGATGCTAAACTTTGGTCCAAATCAGCTCATTGGTGGTACCCTCGCAAAATGATGTTTCCAAGGCACACATTAGCTCAATACCTTCACCGGATCTCGACAAAATAGAGGTCAAAATGAACAACCTCGAGGGTCTGTCTAATAGATGGAGGTTGCTTCCCACTGTGTCAAGGTACGCTTTGAAGAGAAGTACGGAAGGATTGCAACCTTAATGCAAGTCAAGGTCCAAATCCCTGCATTAAAAGCCATGTTGACGGTTTGGAATCCTAAGTACGGAGTGTTCTCTTTCAATGACATTGATACGGCCCCCACTATGGAGGAATATCAGGCATTGCTGGGGATCCCATACTCATTGCAGAACCGGATCTACTTACACCTCGAGCATAGGCGCACTGAAACGGTTGGCACATATGTTGGGTTCTCCCGGAAGAAGTAAAGTCGAGAAACAATCAAAGGGAACACGCATGGATGGCATTGGACGTACCTTGAGAAGCGGATAGATCATCACCTCCAAGAGAAACGGTGGGATCAAGCTCCGTAGCACTCGCCTTGGGAATCTATGGTCCGATCCTGCTCCCGGGCCATTGGGGATCATCACTAGCAGTGCAAAGGAGGTATTTTGGACAAGAGAAAGGCGGATCAATCCGACACCGGCAATTCTTGCGAAACCTTGTTAACCCTAACTTATCAGACAACAGGGGAAAGGGTCCATTAAGTGTTGCTCTCAGTTATTATACCTCTGGACTATCAGTCACATGTGTCCTGTGGAGACAAAAGGATTGACTTGGTACCTTGACCAGCCTCCCATTGAGAAGATGATCCGGTTAGTGATCAGCTCGAAGAATGAAAACAGCATGGAACGGATTTTGAGCTTCAATAGCCATGATTATCGTTGGAGGAAGTCGTGGACGTCAAGCCAACCCGTCTTGATTGGTACAGAGGTATTCGGTGTCCCCGATTGGAATAACCGTATACAAGTTACACTCCAAAGACCGTAATGAGGCAGTTTGGCTCAACACAGTCCATTATCAACATTAAAGAATACCACCAAGGTCACTTCTACCATGAGCTCAAGGAAGAAGAAGGGTTGAAAATGGCTCGCAAGTCCTGGGAAAACATCACTCTAATGGAGAGATCACCCAAAGGCCCAAGTGCCTCGGGCGATTACCTTAAATGGAGAGCTGATAGGGACCAAGAACGCTCTACCATAGAATTCAAGGACGACAACCCTCGCCAAGACGCCCTATTAGAGGAAGCTGATAATCGCCTGGTTGACTCGCTACAAAAGGCAAATACCGAGAACTCACAGCTGCAAGAACGAATGAAACAATTGGAGGACCAACAGCAGAAACTTAAGAGAAGGGTAAGAAAGCTCAAGGAAGAGGCAAGGGCCGAAAGGATAGGGTTCGAAGAGCAAGAGGTACAGTGGGAAAAAGAAAGAAACTCTCTCCAAGCTGAGGTCAAAGAGATGAAAGGGCAGAATAGTAAGCTTCAGGAAAGGATGAAGTACCAAGAAGTACTCGTTGAAGAGTATAAACAGGAAAACAAGAAGAAGAAGCTTGAATTAAAAGAACAGGCACTCCTCATCAACGACATCTTGAAAGAGTGTGCTAAAGAAAGGAAAGAGAAAGAGAAACAAGTTGCCCTCTATCAAGGACTGAAAGAAAATGTGGACCAGTTGGAGAAGATGATAGCACAGGGAAAAAAGGAACTATTACCTGAATCCGAGTATGCTCTGAAAGTGTTCGATCCTGCCAAACAAGAGGAAAGGTTATATGAGTATCTCAGAAAATGTCATCTCATTATAAAGAACCTCCCAGAACCTAGGCCGATGTAAAGAATATGTTGTACAAATTATTCAGTTAATGAAATGATTTTTGGACCATTGTCTAAGCAGATTTGTGAATGAATAATATGACTCCCGTAGGAACTCCCTCGCTAGGGTTATGTGAAAAATTGAAATGCGCTATATGGACAGGTATCATAAATGCGCATTCAATCCCGTCATTCACGGTCAGACTATCGAACGATGCCATGATAAAGCTGAGGCGATTATCCTTTTGCAGATTCCAACCTGGCTCTCAAATGCCACTGTATCCTTCGTCCAGATCAGGACTTTTAGTTTCTTTGCAAAACTCAAATTCATTTAAATTTTTTTTATCCTCACAGGAAATCAATATTGATTCAAACAAGGCAAGTCTGACCAAGCACACGATCCAACCCAAGCGAGTGTACTTAACAAGATCTCGAATGAGGAAGATAATGGAAAATCAGGAGCAAGTACAGAACCTACAGGGACAGGTCTCCGAGTTGAAGGATCAGCTTTCTGAAATTATGAGACTAATGAAGGAAATGTCTCATAGCAAACACGCTTGTAACCTAGCCCACCATTACCTCCTCCGCCTCCTACAACAAATGATCCTCGCAAGCTTCAACCTCTTTTACCTTTCGTCTCCCATTCCGACCCGACAATCATCACAATCCGGTGACCCTAAATAAAGACCCACATTTTTACTATTACCCGGCCGTCTCAAATGCCGAGCCTCACCATTCAATCCCGATCCCTCCAGTTTACTCCACCCCTCAGCTCCCGGTTGGAGGAGCGTATCATACGGTGGAAGGAGAACATAGGCTGAGAGAAAATGAGAAACTATCTGCCCTAGAAGAAAGATTGAGAGCAATAGAAGGGTTGAACATGTATGGCTCAGTCGATGTGTCGTCACTGAGATTGGTGCCAGATGTGGTGGTACCACCCAAATTCAAGGTTCCGGATTTCGACAAATACAATGAAACTCATCCTCGCATCCACCGCAACCTACATTGCCAAAATGTCTGCCTTAACAGAAGACGATAGACTTCTCATTCACTTCTTTCACGAGAGCCTCTCCGGAGCAGCTCTGAGATGGTGCATACAATTGGACAGGAGCAAGCTGCACTCCTGGAAGGACTTAGCCGATACCTTTCTAAGGCAGTACAAATTCAATTGTGATGCGGCACCCACGAGGAGGGACCTCCAGAACCTGGTACAGAAAGACCGGGAAGGTTTCAAGCAGTATGCCCAACGATGGAGGGAGAAGGCCGCAGAAGTATATCCTCCAGTGACCGATAATGAACTCTGCTCCCTATTCATCGAAACATTGAAGGCTCCCTACTTCAACCTGATGATCGGAAATACCTCCAACAGCTTCTCAGATATCATCCAAGCCGGTGAGAGAATTGAAGCTAATCTGAGAATAGGAAGAATACAGAGTTGGCCGAGAACCTGTGAAAAGACCGCCAATTTTGGCAAGAAAAAGGAGAGTGATGTGCATTCCATCACTCGGCGAATAATTTTCCCAATTCCCCCAAAATAACTACCGGCCATATCCTCCCTCTCATGGCCCAACTATCGCAAACATCCCGCCCCCTTTCCCTAATTATTCACAACCACGCCCACAATACGCCCCACCTGCAAATTTCCAACCAAGACCACCTCCTCCTCCAGTTCAACCACGACCACCACAAAATAACCCAAGACCTCCAAGGAATCCTGATCCACCCCTTCCCCTCCCTCTCAGTGAAATATACCGATACCTTGTCGGTATAAACCAAATCGTACTCATCCCTTTAGACCCAATCCACCGCCATATCCTGGTGGTATGATGCCACCGCCTGTGAGTATCATGGAGGAGCACAAGGGCATTCAATCGACAATTGCGGGCACTCGGAGGAGAGTGCACGCTCTAATCCGGAACGGGTGGTTAAAGATCGAGGGAAATGGGTCCCTCCCCAATGTCACCTCAACCCCACTACCTAACCATAATGCGGGTAGTGGTGTGAATATGATTGAGTCTGAGGGAGAAGGATCAACACCTAAGTGGACAAGTTGGTCCCTTATTTCAAAGAAATTTTTGCCATATCGAAGAGAAGGTCACCTTTGCCCTCGTGTAGCAGGATTTGAAGAGAGTACGGTGTCCTTACCATGGAGGGCGGTGACCATAAGTCGCAAGATTGTGAGGGGTTCGGGCAAGAAGTCCAAATTTGTTATCTCTAAAAGTTACGAGATGCCGACAAAGGCGAGAAGGGAAGTGAACACCGCTAGACTCACCAAACCGCTTCTACCTCCAAACCTAATCACTTTCTCACCCCCAGTAGCCTCACCGCCAGTAACAGTTATCCGAACTACGCCCCAGCTTCCTGTCACCAATACTCACGCAATCCCTTGGAACTATAATTTCCAAGTTTTTACTCAGGGAGCGTCAAACAGCGCATCCGCCCCTAGCCTTGCCTCACCTCCAACACCACCAAAACCATGTTTCGCTCCTCACGAGCATTTCAGGATGACTTATCTGGACTCGCTAGCAACATTACTCCCCAAACCAGTTCTCGCCCGTTATTGCAACAAAACCTTCTCCACCTGAGCAAGAAGTCGAGTTTATAACTCGAAGTGGGAGGTGTTACGGGAACGAAGAAAGAGAGAAGAAAAAAGGGAAAGTAAAAATGGGAGAGTCATCAAGAAACACGGAAGAGGAGGTTGAGAAAGCAGAGGAAGCGGAGCCTATTGAGCGCAAGGAAGATGAAGAACTGCTGCTCCAAATAATGAAGCAAAGCGAGTATGACGTGGTGGAGCAATTGAGAAAAACCCCCGCCCGAATTTCACTGTTATCACTGATCCTGAGCTCTAAGTCCACCGACAAGCCCTACAAAGAATCTGGATCGGGCCTTTGTGAACCCCGACATTACTCCGGCGGTTTGAGAAAATAGTAGGACAAATCCGGGCATCCACTGTAGCCTTTTCTGAAGAGGAGGTAGACCCTACGGGCTTAGGGCACAATAAAGCTCTACATGTAACTGTGAAGTGTAAGGGTTGTATAGTGGCCAAGGTTCTCATCGATAACGGATCGGCCCTCAATGTATTGCCTAGTGCGACCTTAGCCAGGCTACCGGTTGACCAATCGCATATACGTCAAAGTGCAATGGTGGTAAGAGCCTTTGACGGTACCAGGAGAGAGGTGCTGGGAGACATTGACTTGCCAATCCAAGTCGGGGCATGTACTTTCAACGTCACGTTTCAAGTGATGAACCGTGAGCCGGCTTACACTATGATATTAGGGAGGCCGTGGATCCACTCGCGAACGCTGTTCCTTCAACCTTACACCGTAAGATCAAATACATTAAGGACGGCAAAATCATCACGATGGGGCGAAGAGGCCATCTGGTCACCAAGCCGCAATCACTTCCTTATGTGGAAGCGCCGAGGAATCATTGGAGAGTTCTTTCCGTGCCCTTGAATTGCAAGATCTTGGGAAGGAAGGGGCTATGGCTATGGTGGCCAAAGTAATGTCAAGAAACGGGTATCAAGAGGGGAAAGGCTTGGGCACTGCCTTGCAAGGAATCGTCGAGCCTATACCGGCTATTCAGAAGATAGGCCGTTGTGGTTTGGGGTATGAGGAGGATGCCCTCGTGGATGGGTGATTCTGGATGAGGAGGATGCTTCGGGATCAGAGGTTCGGCCAGAGACGGGAAAATGAAAATAGTCCCGAGAATTACGAGATCTTCGCCAAACCGGTCATCCAACATCCGGCAAGTACGTAAGAATCGCGGATGATCCATCCATAGATGGCCTCCAACTGGATTCCTGGTATGAGGCCCTAGTTTCACCCATGGCTGAGGAGCAGGAGCTTGACAACTGGACAACGGAGGATATCCCTGTACTCAATTTCGAGTAAAGTACCTCTGGTTATCTACACTTGATCATTTTGTCCATGGTGACAAGTGTAATACTGTAAATGGACCTTTTCTCATGGCATTAATATTAATAAATTGATAGCGCATTTTAAATCCAATACTCTCTTTCCTTTTTAATTCCATCCTTATAACATGTTCTATTCTTTATTCATTCAGGACCATACATCAAATAAAACCTAATAATCAAATAGACTCAAATTCCTCCGTTAATTTTGAAATCCCCATAACGCCATTACTTCAAGTAATTCGAGGAAGACCTTACAGAAAGCAAAGTGAAAAGATGAACCATCCCTCGTGCCTTGTGAAGATGAAACGCGCACAATAAACTTAGGCTCGGAAGAAGTAAAAAGGGAACTTAAGATAGTGGAGAGTGAGGAATTGGGAGATATGATCGGTCTGCTTAAGGAATTTCTCGACGTATTTTCATGGAGCTATGATGATATGGTCGGTTTGGACCCCCAGATAGTGACGCACAAGATTCCCTTAATTCCAGGAACGATCCCGGTGAAGCGTAAATCGAGGAGAATGAATCCCGACACACTGCTCAAGGTTCGGGATGAAGTCAAGAAACAGTATGACGCCGGATTCTTGGAAGTAGTCAAATATCCCCAATGGGTGGCTAATGTCGTCCCAGTAATGAAGAAAGACGGGAGAGTCAGGGTGTGTGTTGACTACAGGGACCTTAATAAAGCAAGTTTGAAAGATGATTTCCCTCTCCCTTACATTGATGTGTTAGTTGACAATGCTGCGGGATTGGGTAGGTGTTCGTGTATTGATGGGGCATCGTGGTACAATCGATTCGATGGACAAGGAAGACAAGGATAAAGCGCTTTCATCACCCAATGGGGGGTATTTTGCTATCGGGTCATGCCCTTCGGGTTGAAGAATGCCGGGGCTACTTACCAGCGCGCAATGGTCACATTATTCCACGATATGATGCATAAAGAAGTGGAGGTATATGTGGACGATATGATCATTAAATCCAGGGGAGAAGAGAGCCACGTTCAGGTGATGAGGAGGGTGCTCGAAAGGCTCAGGAAATACAAGTTGAAGCTGAACCCTGCTAAATGCATCTTCGGAGCTAAATCGGGAAAACTGTTGGGATTTATAGTAAGCGAGAAAGGGATAGAAGTGGATCCAGACAAAGTTCGAGCTATTCAAGAAATGCCGTCCCCAAAAACAGAAAGGGAGGTGCGCAGTTTTCTAGGAAAGTTGAACTACATCTCAAGATTTATTTCTAATCTCACTGCCAAAGCTGAGCCTATTTTTAGACTACTCCGGAAGAACAATCCTACCCAATGGGATTCGGATTGTCAAAAGGCTTTCGAGACAATCAAACAGTATTTGTCAAACCCACCAGTATTGGTCCCGCCTGTGGCAGGCAGGCCTCTGATCTTGTACATGGCAGTCCAACAGAGCTCTATGGGATGTGTTTTGGGACAGCATGATGATACCGGCCGAAAAGAGAGGGCCATTTACTACCTGAGCAAGAAGTTCAATGATTGTGAGTCAAGGTACTCTTTCTTAGAAAAGACTTGCTGCGCGTTAGCACGACAAAGAAATCGCCTCAAGCACTACATGTTGAATCACAAGACATGGCTTATCTCCTGATGGATCCTATCGACACGTATTCGAAAGCCCATTCGTGCGGGAAGGATAGCCAAGTGGCAGGTTATACTCTCCCGTATGATATAGTCTACATGACCCAAAAGCGGTGAAAGGTAGCGTAATTGCGACCTCCTAGCGGAAAAACCCTATCGGATTATGAAGCTCGATTTTGAGTTCCCGACGAACATATTAATGAAGTAGACTGCGAAGAAGAGGGTCGATCGATGTGTGGGAAATGTATTTTGACGAGCAAATCAATTTATCCGGGAATGGAATTGGAGTGTACTAGTATCCCCGTATGAAAGCACTTCCCAATAGCCGCTAAGTTGGGATTTGATCACCAACAATGTCGCAGAATATGAAGCTTGTGTAATGGGTCTACATGCTGCTATAGAGATGAAAATCAGAAAGTTGGAGGTGTATGGAGACTGGCTCGATAATTTATCAGTCAAGGGAGAATGGCAAACCAAGGATCCCAAGCTAATCCCCTACCGTAAATACTTAATGGAGATGATCGTGGAATTCAAGAAATCTCTTTCACTCATCCGAGTAGAGACAAGAATCAATTTGTCGACGCCTTAGCTACTCTAGCTGTTATGGCTCAAATCGAAGAAGGGCGACGCTTTGACGTTGAAGATTAAAGTAAGGGATGAGCCGCCTATTGCTTCATGATTGAAGAAGAGCTCGATGGAAAGCCTTGGTATCACGACATCTGGTCTCTTGTAGAACCGGAGAATTCCCTTGAGGGCAAACAAAAATGAAAAGAAGATGATTCGGAGGTTAGCATTGGGGTACTTTCCCAGTGGGGAAACCCTATACAAAAGAAGCTCCAACGGTGAATTATTGAGATGTGTGAATGCAAAGGAGGCAAAGAGAATCCTTTTTGAAACTCATGAGGGAAATTGTGCAACTCACACCAATGGACACATGATGGCCAAGCAAATCATGCGACGTGGGTACTTTTGGACCACAATGGAAAAGGATTGCATCGAGTCTTTCCTAAGTGCCACAAGTGTCAGATTTATGCAGATCCGATAAATGTGCCACCTCACAAGCTGTTCAATCTCGTCTCACCATGGCCTTTTGCAATGTGGGGCATGGATGTGATTGGTCCCATCAATCCCAAAGCATCCAATTGGCACAGATTCATCCTTGTAGCCATCGACTATTTCTCCAAGTGGGTCGAGGCGACATCATATGCTCACATCACGCAGAACACGTTTCTCAAATTCTTCAGAAACAATATCATATGCCGGCATGGTCTCCGAATGAAATTGTCACCGATAACGCCAAGAACACGAACGGTCCAAGATTCGAAGTTGTGTGATCAATACGTAATCCGACATCTCAATTCCTCCCCATACCGTCCCAGATGAATGGAGCGGTGGAAGCCGCGAACAAAAATCTAAAGAGGATAATCCGAAAATGACGGTCACATATAGGGATTGGCATGACATGCTCCCTACGCTCTTCATGCATACCGGACTTCCATAAGAACCTCAATCTGGGCAACTCCATACTCACTAGTCTACGGATGGAAGCGGTATTACTGCCGAGGTTGAAATTCCTTCCTAAGGATTACGAAGGAATCGAGGATTGGTGAGTCGTAATGGATCCATCAAGGTTGGATCGATTAAACTTCCGGATGAGAAAAGGTTAACAGAAGATGTCACGCAATTATACGGAGGAGAATGGCGAGCATTTGATAAAACGTACGCCCACGGGAATTCCTACCCGGGGACTTAGTTCTAAAGAAAGTACTACCAAACCAAAACGATCCCCGGGGCAAATGGTCACCAACCTACGAGGGACCCTATGTGGTTAAAAAGGCGTTCACTGGAGGAGCCTTGATTTTGACCCACATGGACGGTGAAGAATTCCCGAGACCTGTGAATGCCGACACTGTCAAGAGATACTATGCATAAAAAGGAGAAGGGATGAAAATCGAAGGGCGTCCTAAAAAAAAAAAAAAAAAAAAAAAAAAAAAACCTTCTTGGGGTGAAAACCAAAAAAGGGCGTCCCAAGAACCAAACTGGAGGAATAAGGAAGGGGGCATGAAACCGCGGATAGAGAGGCGACCGTCACGGCATGGGACTTCAGAGAACTTGGAATATGGCAGTTAAAAGACTTCAAAACCAACTAAAAGGAATATATGAGATCTATCCTTGTACCTTTCCTTTTCCATTGAAAGTCTATTTTTCCTAAAGCCATGATAAAGTTATACTCCACTCCTTCTGCTTTTGTTTTCCTGCTTACTCACTTTTTTAATACTATCCTTTCTCTTTGACTAATGCGCTATTGATTAGTTAAATTTCTGCCATAAGATTTGAATTTAAAAATTGATAACCTCACGTACTTTACTATGAGATTTGCAGGGAATAGCCACCAAAAAAAAAAAAAAAAAAAAAAAAAAAAAAGAAAAAGAAAAAGAACTAGAGGTGAAAACCCGAAAGGGCCCTTCTGGTCGAATGGACGAAAAGAAAGTGAAAACCCACAAGGGCGCCTTCCGAAGAATAAGGAGAAAATCGGGAACGGAAAAGGGACATCCGAAAGAACGGAGTCATAGGTCAGGCCTTACAACTCCTCCTCCATTAATCGTCCGCCTTCATTATCTTGTTAAGTACACTTTGTCAAGGAATAACTTCATGTGCCAAAGTCAGACTTGTTTTGTAAGTTGATTTTAATTTTCTGCAATTTACATTTCATGCTATCAACCTCTGGTTCCTTGATCTAAGTTGATTTTAATTTCCTGCAATTCCACCATCAACCTCTGGTTCCTTGGATCTAAGTTGATTTTAATTTTCTGCAATTTACATTTCATGCTATCAACCTCTGGTTCCTTGATCTAAGTTGATTTTAATTTCCTGCAATTCCACCATCAACCTCTGGTTCCTTGATCTAAGTTGATTTTAATTTTCTGCAATTTACATTTCATGCTATCAACCTCTGGTTCCTTGATCTAAGTTGATTTTAATTTTCTGCAATTTACATTTCATGCTATCAACCTCTGGTTCCTTGATCTAAGTTGATTTTAATTTCCTGCAATTCCACCATCAACCTCTGGTTCCTTGATCTAAGTTGATTTTAATTTTCTGCAATTTACATTTCATGCTATCAACCTCTGGTTCCTTGATCTAAGTTGATTTTAATTTCCTGCAATTCCACCATCAACCTCTGGTTCCTTGATCTAAGTTGATTTTAATTTCCTGCAATTCCACCATCAACCTCTGGTTCCTTGATCTAAGTTGATTTTAATTTTCTGCAATTTACATTTCATGCTATCAACCTCTGGTTCCTTGATCTAAGTTGATTTTAAATTCCTGCAATTTACATTTCATGCTATCAACCTCTGGTTCCTTGATCTAAGTTGATTTTAATTTCCTGCAATTCCACCATCAACCTCTGGTTCCTTGATCTAAGTTGATTTTAATTTTCTGCAATTTACATTTCATGCTATCAACCTCTGGTTCCTTGATCTAAGTTGATTTTAAATTCCTGCAATTTACATTTCATGCTATCAACCTCTGGTTCCTTGATCTAAGTTGATTTTAAATTCCTGCAATTTACATTTCATGCTATCAACCTCTGGTTCCTTGATCTAAGTTGATTTTAATTTTCTGCAATTTACATTTCATGCTATCAACCTCTGGTTCCTTGATCTAAGTTGATTTTAATTTCCTGCAATTTTAATTCCTGTTATCAACCTCTGGTTCCTTGATCTAAGTTGATTTTAATTTCATGCAATTTTAATTCCTGTTATCAACCTCTGGTTTCTAGATCCAAGTTGATTTTAATGTTCGAGGTCATTAACTTAGGTGTGCTTTAGTTCCCTAATTTCGAACACCTAATCGTCCAAAATATGAGTCTGAATCTTTACATAATTCCTATACGGAAATTTTTCCTTTAATAGAAATTATGTAAAGAGGGGCAGCTGTCGGCACCATATTTTGGCCGATCCCTAGAATCAATAAAAATTCTTCTTTGAACAGCTAATCTCGTTTCCGATCCCTCTTTAGGCGGTCACATTTCCGATCTCTCCTCACAAAAATTGAATTAATGCTGAGTCCTCATATTCATTAAGCCTCGCCGATCTCTCAAATCATTTACCGACCTCTCAAACCCGTTGTCGAATTTCCGAACCTGTCAAGTATATTCCTGATCTCTGTTGATAAATAAAATGAACTGGCACTAGATCTTTTCCTACCGCTTTATTGCCGACCTCCTTTTGGAAGATTAAGAGCTAAAGTTTGGGTTCGCTTAACGAGGGTTCCGATCTTAAGTGTTCAAGTTAAATTTTCAATTTTAACCAAGTCCGTTCAACATTTCTCCCCACCGATCTCATGCTTATTGTGCTTTCCGATTTTTATACTTAGATTAATGATGGCATTTAGTTCATGTTTCGCTATGTTCATACAATCAAATACTTAGGCAAATTCAAGATTTTCCAATCACATCCATTCATTGAACAAAGAGATATTCCATTTCATTTCATAATTTGTACAAGTTATTGGTGGGGATCACCCCAGATTTACATTCTGCTCACTCTCTCTCTCTTCCTCGCCCTCCTCCTCCTTTGTCTTCACCATCGCCCGGAGCCAGTCGTCCATCCAAGAAAAGTCCTCTTGAGGATAGCGCTTTTGAAGTTCGGCCAAGAGATCCTTATGAGCATTCACATAGGCTCCGGCTATTCCCGACACCATCTCTTCATCCTTTTCCTTGAGCTCTTTTTCTCTCTCCGAAAGCTCCTTATCCTTCGCGTTAAGCTCCTCTACAAGTTGAGCGACACAGCGGCCGTTGGCCTGAAGTGCGGATTTCCACGAGCCCGTTCACTTTCGGCTAAGTCACGAGACCTTTCGGCCAGCTGGTCTTCATGGTACTTCGCCCGTCCCTCAACTTGAGATATATAATCCGAGCGGATGAGAGTTGGGATCGGAGGGAAGTCAATTCCTGATTTTTCTTCCCAACCTCCATACCCAGACGCAGAATCTTTTCTCGAATCATGGTCTGGTTCACCAGACACTCCACGTATAGGCACATGGTACGAGTCAAGATATCATCGAGACCATTCAGGATAGCTTTGTCCGATCCTCTTGAAAGAAGATGGTAGATCCGGGACTTTGGCAAAATCGGAGTTCTCCTAACGATCAGGTTATTCTTCAAGCGATCGATCGATGTCGGCGCCACGAGAAGAGGTCCTCGAGAAGATTGAGAAGGCTCCCTTTCCGTGCTTGGAATAAATGAGAGAGGCGGTGGCTGCTCTTCCGATCTAGGAGGAGATCGGCGACCTCAATGGTCGGCGGTCGCGAAGGTTGAGGCGGGTCTCTTTGTATCTCCCAGTGTTCGTCGGGTGTTTGAAGACGTTCAACGCTTCATCTCCTTTACCTTCCGGAGATCTCTCTTTCCTTCTTCCGCTTCCTAGAACCCTCACCACCCGCCATACACACTTGAGAAAAGAGGTTAGTGAGATCGCTAAGGTCCCGAGCGAGATATAGAAAATACCAATGCCGAGGTCGAGAGCGGAAGTTCGCGATCTCGGCCGGTGATCGATTGCATGGTCCAATGGTGCGATTCGGCGATCACCGCATTTGGGCGAGAATATTTTAGAGTGGTGGCACGACTTTTCGGCTCCATCACTATCAAGCTTTCCTCTTGACTCGGGGTAAAGTGCTTGGAGCGAGGGCCCCTGGTACCACCAGCTACGAGGAAAGTCCTCAAAGCGGCTCGGATCTTTACTCCTCGAATGAAGAACCGGTTCTTCCAATTCTTAAGGGATGAGGCGGATCGGAAAAGAGTCCGCAACGAGGCTTCGCTGAAAGAACCGATGTTCGTCATCCTTTCGGCGAGTTAGTGCATGCAGCTCGGCGAACACCTTAGCCGTGAGTCCGATTCCCTTAGCTCGGCATAGACCTCGGAAAGCAACCAAGATCCGCCACGAGTTGGGGTGGATTTGAACAATGGATATTCGGTGAAATTTTAGGACCTCCTTATAGAAATCGGCTAGAGGAACCTCGGACCAGCCTTTAATCGTTCCTCGTACACCATGACCATGTCATTCTCTTCAAAAGAGTGATCGACACGAAGATCGCCATGGCACTTGATCACTCATATGAATCAGGACAAATATTGTATTCTTGAACAAAATATTGCAGATCGGATTCCCTAAGAACCGACGGAAGCTAGTCTATAGGAAGGGTCTCTCACCTTGAAGGTGGTGCAAGCCTTGATGGTATGACCCGACCCAGGCACAGGCGAGAGACCCTAGGGGGTCTAGGTTGCACGCTGGGCCCGACTGCCTCTTCTTCGTCAGACGATGACCATGAGAACTGAATGGAAGGAGGGCTCGCCGCTCTCTGACCTTCGGCACCGCTCATTTTTAAAAGAAACAAAGAACTTAAAAAAGAAAGAAGATCAAAGTCCTTACTGGAGTCGATCGTCGGGAACTGGATAAAATGAGAGAACTTCGAAGTTGTGAGCAGGGGATTGAAAATGGAATGAGAGAACAACTGGCCAACCCTCCCACCCCTATTTATACTAGTCCGAGCATTTAATGCTCGCGAGGTTCTAGGCAGCGCATCGATTGGTGGGACTCGACAGCTGTTCTGACACTTTTCTCAAGTATCTGAATGTTCAGAGATCGGTTGATTAAAGATCGGCATAATGAGCTAAATATTTTGAATAAAGGATCAGTTAAGTGTCATTCAGGTAAAGAACCAGATCGGATAACCACATTAGGGATCGGAAAAATAATCAATGCAAAAATAATAAGATGATAACCGACAAAATAAAGTCTTTATTTTCAAAAGATCGGATTACATCATTTGGGCGATCTCTAGGGATCGGATTACACTAACATTGGATCACATCATTTCTGTGATCTCTAGGGATCGGATTGCATTGAAAATAAAATACATCATTTGGGCGATCTCTAGGGATCGGACTACAATAAAGGTCTAACTACATCATTTGGGCAATCTCTAGAGATCTGATTACATTTCAGGATTACATCATTTGGGCGATCTCTAGAGACCGGTGGAACATCCTATCTAAAAGGCCTATGTCAAAGCCTAGTCTTGTGGCTGAATCAAAAGATGTGTTCGATCAGGAGACCGGCTATTGACATCGGACAGATGTACAGCTCAGATGGGGTGATTATGACTCCCATGAAGATGAGAGACATCGTCACCGATGTTACCACTCGAAACCGACCCGCTGTCGGAACACCCAATGCGGTGAGAAGACGAATGAACTCAGTTGAGCGACTCGAGATCGGTACAACCGAGTGCATATCTGATCGGTCAAATCCGGTTCTCTCACCATCGTAAGTCAAGGTCATGCGATCAGGGATCATAAATTTTGATCGGTAAGTAAAGAAGTTCATCGGAAAAGATCAAAGCCACGATTATAGCGAACTTCCACCGGAGCGGCTAGAACAGGAAAGTAAGAAAAGAAGAGAGGAAAGTCGGATGAAGAAAATCTCTCCGTCGACGGGGTATATATAGGGGAAATGGGCATTTAATGTCGAGCGGAAAGCAGCGGACGCCTTGAGAATCGAGATGTAATTAATGCTTGGAGCGAATCGGTCGATCAAGGGATAAAAGAGATCGGAGATAGGAGATCGGCATGAGAGATCGGAATAGGAGCTAGGGAGGATCGGAAGATAAAAAGAATAAGACAAATTCCAATAACCGTCGTCGAATCGGAGCCGAGGTAGTTAAAGCGTGGCGACGAGATCTCCACCGCACGCCTAAGAATCGCCACTTAATCCGGCAGTGTCGTGGTATGTCATGACGATCCTGTACATCCCAATCTCCACCGTTGATCTCACTTGTAAGGATGAATCGGAACCCTTGGATCAAAAGAGAAGACGACAATACCAGCGTTTTCACTCTTAGCCCTCGGATCGTTCGGACAAGAGGATTCAAGACCGTCAGTTAAAGAGGAAAGGACAAATATTACGAAGCGATCTCACCATTCGTTTTGATTCTCTTTAATTCTGAACATCCGATCATGTACTTCAAAATCTTGACCCTCCATCTCCTCAAAATAAATCCCGACCCTTCATGGGAGCACCCGATTCCTATAAATACTGCATGAAAAAGCTGTTCAGGGCGGACAAAAATATAGACAAGAGGCTGCTATTATCGTGGAGGAACTCGAAACTTCATTGATTTGTTACTCTGCTGTTTTGTAGTGATCAAAAGACTTTTGAAACTAGTTTTTGAGTGTTTTCTTGGAAAAGATTTTGAATCTTTGGAACTCTACATTTCAGTTTGTTCATTATCTGGTCATACTCTCGTCATCTTTGCTTTCTTTTCTTACATTTCAAGCTCAACTTCCTTCCACGGTTCTTACCGGTTACCTTTTAGCTAAAGCATCTCTCGGTTTCACGACAGACATCAACTCTCAGGCTGGTTAATCCGCCATCTTCATCACTATTTACCACCTCATAGTTATTTCAATACATTTGGCTCCTCACAGACATCAACTCTCAGGCTGATCAATCCGCCATCTTCATCACTATTTACCACCTCAGTTATTTCAATATATTTGGCTCCTCACAGGTAAGAGTTCATATTACTGTTTTATTAAGTATTTGCGTTTACTTTTCGCACTTTCTCTGTTCTCTTTACGTACGCGGTTTTCTCTAAGTTTATTCTAAGCAAAAAAAATCTCAAAGAACGTTACTCTCGAATTATCTTTTTAGTGATCGGTCCATCATTTCGTCAATTTTCGTCATTTCTGAATACGAGCTTTTAGCTCCTAGTAGCGTGTAAGTGGTCAGGCAAAATATAGGTATCTGCAACTTAAGGGCCTCTTTTACAAGAGAAAGCTTGAATAACACGTCAGGAAAATAGCCAAACTATTAGGCTGACATGAACGGGAATTCGGCAAGATACCATGAAGAGGAATAAAACCAAAATAAACTAGACAGAACAGATCGGACATTAATAGGTATGCGTGAAATGACTACATGGAAGGTCGGTAAATCAAGTTTAGTATTACCCGTTTAGTCATAGGGTATCAAGAAACCTAATCTCCAGCATTTTTGAATGCCAGAAACCTTAGTTTTAGGTTCTTGTGACATGTAGCTGAAATTGAAATTCGGGAGATCTGCAAAGCCCCCTTCCAGGCTCCTGCTAATCCGAAAGAGATCGGAGGAGAGTTCTTATCCGGTCTCAGCTTAAAATTTTAATACATACTTAAAAGAGGTCGGAGGAGAGTTCTTATCCGACCTCAATTCAAAATTTTTAATAAATATTTAAAAGAGATCGGAGGAGAGTTCTTATCCGGTCTCAGCTTAAAATTTTAATAAATGCTTAATAGAGATTGGAGGAGAGTTCTTATCCGGTCTCAGCTTAAAATTTTAATAAATACTTAAAAGAGGTCGGAGGAGAGTTCTTATCCGATCCCAGATTAAAATCTCTAATAAATATTTAATAGGGATCGGAAGAGAGTCCTTATCCGATCCCCAACCAAAATTTTAATATCTAAAAGAAGATCGGAGGAGAGTTCTTATCCGATCTTCTTTTAAATAAAACCTTCCTTTTCAAGTAAAATTAACATGCAAAAGTAATTCACTAAGGATGTCTCATTTACTTGTGTATCTGGGTGATCCTGATCAGTGAAAAATCAAACATTCCTTTTACCAAAAGGACTAACATTCCCATCCGAGCCCTTCTAACTAATTTATAAAGGACGCAAAATTAAATCTACCTACCCTTATTAAGGGATGAGGTGGGGTGCCTAACACCTTCCCCACCCGTTTACGGACCCCGAACCTAGAATCTCTGTCTTGAAGTGGTTTCATTCTTTATTTATCTTCTCAAATGGTTTTCTTTAGTTCCCCTCAAAACTAAGGTGGCGACTCCTCACTTTTTCCCACTTCGGTGAGTGATCGTCCGGGCGACCGCAAAATCCCATTGCGACACAAGTGAAAAAGTATATGTTAAACCACAATTGTTGAAGAGAACATGGCTTAGTATGTAAGAGAGGGATTTATTATTATTATTATTCTCTTCAACAATTGTGGTTTAACATATACTTTTTCACTTGCCTTATGGCTTAGTATGAGAGAGAGATTATTATTATTATTATTATTATTATTCTCTTCAACAACTGTGGTTTAACATATACTTTTTCACTTGCCTTAGCATTTCCCTGTTTTTCATCTATTTTGCAAGATGAAAAAGTATATGTTAAACCACAATTGTTGAAGAGCTGTTCTCTTCAACAATTGTGGTTTAACATATATTTTTTCGTCTTCCTTAGCATTTCCCTATTTTTCATTTGAAAAACAGAATGAAATCCCTATTTTTCATTTGAAAAACAGAATGAAAAACAGGGAAATGCTAAGGCAACTGAAAAAGTATATGTTAAACCACAATTGTTGAAGAGAACATGGCTTAATATGAGAGAGAGATTATTATTATTATTATCTTTAAGTTTCACATTAATAGCATTAATTTAAGGACATCGAAAGAAAATCACACTTTTTCAATGTTACCCATATTAAGCATGAAAGATAAAAGATAAAAGAAATACGAGAGTTCACATTTACAATGAAAGATGTAAACACGCTATTAATTATCTCCTTTATTGTTTTAATGAATCACATATTTTTTCTCATAATGATGAGATTCTTCGATAGCTAACGAAAAATATCAATGTAATCCCGCAGGAGGAATAAGTCGAATGGGGTCTTGGCTTGGGAGGAGGAGGACCTGGCTTTGGTTTGTCACCCAGTTTTCTAGTCATTCGAACACATTACATATATAAATGGAATTAAAAGATCTCGAATATGAAATTTAATAATAAATAATGTGCGAAATCTAAATGGAAGAGTTACATATCTGTGCCACAGTACAGACATGCATCAACTTAGAGCATTTGCATGGAGAACATGGAAATGATGAACAATATGGCTAGAATAAGAGAACAGATGAAGGAAGAGAAACCAATTAATTTTTGTTGGTTTCTTAAACTTTAGCATCTTGATTCATCAATTTGTTAAATTCACATACACACCTCTTTGTAAAATATTCATCAATTTGTAAAATATTCCAAAATAGTACTTCTTCTCTATTTATTTTCTTATTTTTTATTTTTTTGTCTTAAATGGGAGGAAGACTTCCTCCCGTAGGATTATTATTATATGTATATTGACCCTGCAATTTCTAAAATGTTGTGTCAAGTACGTACAAGGAAGTTGAATTCAACTTACAATCAGTTAATTGTTGCTCTTTTTTTTTTTTTTTTTTTTTTTTTTTTTTTTTTTGCTTTCTATATTTCTGAAAAGGTTGATTTTGAAATTTGGCTTTGAAATCCTCATAAATTAGTAGTTTTCATGTGTGAAGAAGATCAGTTGTGCTCCTGAAAATTCAGCTCCAAAACCTTGTGGTCATTGGTCAATGTCGACCAAGATCACCACTTCAGACATTTAACCATTAAAAAAAAAGTAATAAAAACAAAGAAAAAGAAAAAGAAAAAAGAGATAGAAATTTCTATCAAGTAATGATTTTTTTTAGTGAAGTAATGATTGTCTTTGTTAAGCCACTAGGAAATCAACTATACTAAAATTCAAAGTTCTCATTCATGACACTTTAATTAATTGGTTGAATACCCTTAAACTATATGCTTTAATTTCAAGTTCATATAAAAATTTTGAATTCTGCATTCATTTAAAAAAAAAAAAAAGAGAATTCATATCTCAAAAATGCCGGATAACCTAAATAAATCTTGTTTTTTTTTTTTTTTTTTTTTTGCATATTTTTCAAACCTATCATATTCTTTTACTTTTATAAATTTTAAGTAAACCGTAATATTTATAAAAGTTTTATCATATATATATATATATAGAGAGAGAGAGAGAGAGTAAACTTAAATTATTTCTTGCTTCATTTTTTGCATTCAAAAAATAATTATATTTATTTTTCTAGTAATTGAAAACTAATTAAAATTAAGAATTTAATTTGTTGTATAAAGGAAAATATTTGAAGAAAATAATATTCGTTAATATCTGTACTTAACCATTTGTTTTTACTTTTTAAGTTGGTTTTATAGGTTTTAAATGTAAATTTCAATTTTAATCTATTAAAGTGGATAAAATTGTTATCATTGTTATAACTTAAATTAAAAATAAAAAAATAAAAAATAAAAAATAACTGAAGATACCTAATAGATCCAAGTTCAAATTTCTGCTCTGCCAATTCTTACTTAAAAAAAAAAATAAATAAAGAAAAGAAAAGTTAAACAAACAAAAATTAAACGTTAAGTCTAAACTAATTAGGATTAGATATTTTTCGTCATTTAATTTTATTAAACTCTACCTATAATTAAGTTAAAATTAAATGAATAAAATAAGTTTTTTAAAAAAATGCAAGGTTGATAAATATTTCATCTCTTATATTTAAGATATTTGATAAATATTTTTTCATTGTATATTGATTAAATATCTATTTACTGGTAATTGAAATATATATATATATACAATTGGATATTGATTTATTTTTAAATGTTAGAAATTCTGATATTGGACTCAAACGCTATTTTATTAATATAAAAGGGGAATCTCAAGTTTGTCCAATTGTATGTATATAATCATAATCTTATAAAAATTATAATAACACTATAATGAATTTATGTTTTAACGATATTTTTCAACATCATTTTATATATAATATTAAAGTAATAAATAATATTAAAATAATATATTTAAATATCAAAAATAACATATAAAATTATAAATAATATATATAATATCATGTATAATAATGCTATAAATTAATATAAAAGCATTATTAAGACCTTTAAATTATAGAGTTATATATATTATTAGATGCTTGTTGACAACTTTTATTAACATTATGTTTTTAATTTTTAACAATACATGGGGCACGATGATTAAATTTATATTATTTTAAGGATATCTTAAAAAAAAACTTAATAATTTATTGAATAATAATATACTTTTTGAATGGTCTGCAAATAATTATATTTCATTTTTAAGCCCACAGACATCAAAAGTCAAAAGAATGGGCATATGAAAAAGGGTAGATTGCTGATTAATTAGTAACCCAGTGGAAAGCAAACAATTGCAGTGCAATTGGAGGGATTGAATTTGTTAGGATTTAAATTTATCATGAAATAGACGTTTTAGTTGTACCGTGATAAATGATATCCTATTATCATTATATTATGAAATAGGCATTACAGATTTTTCTTTTATAAAATTTGTATCTGATCATTAAATTATTAACACTATGCATATTATATTTAAAGTAATAGTTTCTTTGTGGTAGTTATAAAATTGATACCTTTTATACATATAAAGCAACACTTTTATAACAGTATATAAATTATTGAAACTAATTGATATATTATGTTAAATATTTAATAAAATTACTACTAATATTGTTACACTAACAATAATTTATACATATTCAATGCAATAGTTTTTGTTTGTTTTGAAAATTAATTAAATTACTTATTTATGGTACGACAATGAAAGTAAATATAGCAGTTCTCAAATCACTATTATATATTAACTTATGATTATGATTTAAGAATATATGACAGTGATTTTCAACAGTTGTTTTAAATTCATTTAGCAATTAACTGATAAGTTAATTGATTGTTAAATTATTAATCTAATTGGTTAACTTATATTCTAATTTTGTCATTATTAAATTATTAATCTAATAGGTTAACAGATAATCTACTTTTGTAAATAATAGGGAAGAATGTAGATGGCCTTACACTTTATCTGGAAAAAAACATGGGAAAAGAGAGTGAGGGGAGAATTTGTCCAATATCTTCACTTGTTTGGAAATGGGTGAAAATGAGGGGAGAGAGCGAAAAGATTGTAACTAAATCTAATAGGTTTACCTTCATTAGGAGGAGTAGGTTTCAACCTAAATAAAATATCGAAGACCAAAACCACCATAAACTTTAAACTAGACATTATAAAGGTGCTACTTATTAATAAATTTTTGTATGTTAATAATAATTTTATTAATTAATAAAATAATATAAAAAAAGAATATTAAAATATTTATAATTTTTAAATATTAATACTAATACCGTAAAATATTCACTTTAACAGCATGTCTTATATACTATTAAAAAATTTAAAACATATTATTAATGAGAATTATTAACAAGTAATTAGTGATGTACATAAATCCCGCTGCCTAAAGTTTTCAACAATAATTCTACATTAATTTATAGTACTATTATATATGATATTTTATATATTATTTTTTTATTTTACCTTATTATCTAAATATGTTACCTTGATATTATTTACTACTTTAATATCATGTATAAAATAATATTAAAAAGGCGTTAAAATCTAGATTTATTGTAGCGTAAGCAATCTCAATTCATATAACTATCTCCAAATAGTGAATTAAGATTCATTCTTGTTTATCGTATAGTAATTTTATCATATTTTAATTTTACAATATATTAATGGAAATTTAATATACAATGATTTCATTTATTTTTAATTTTATGGCAATTTATAATTTAGTTTCTCACATACATTAAAAATTATAAATTAGTCCATTTATTTTCAACGAATAATAATTTAATTTTGAAATTTAATTATGTCAATAAAATGGCTTCTCAATTTAAATTAATTTTTAATTAAAAGTTAATTGATCAAAATCCCTATTTTTATTTAGAAACAATTTAATCTCTCATCTTTTATTTTTATTAATAAAATAGTGTCACTATTTTATTAATAAAAAATCTCTTAGGCAAAAAGCCCTTTCAAACCCATTAACAATTGCTCTTAGAGTCAAATAAGTTATTGTTAATTTATTTAATCTTTTTAAACCCCTGACAATTACTCTTAGAGTTAAATAAGCTTTTGTCAATTTAGTTTATCCTTTTAAGCCCATGACAGTTACTCTTAGAGTCAAATAAGCCATTGTCAATTTAATTGATCCATAAGCCTCTAAGAATTGAAATTTTGCTTTTACAAATATAAGTCCAGCATGTCCAGTGCCACTGGGTCATATAGCACTTGATGCTTTTCTTTTGCATCTAGCATAGGGCATGCCAAAAAGCACAGAATTTAGCACTGGGCATGCAGAATGGAAATAAGAGCATACAACAACCATATTTTCAATCATTTGTCTTTTATTGGTAGAATTAAATTGCAGAAAGAGAGAGTGAGGGAGCAGTACAGAGTTTAGCTTTTAGGTTATGTAACAAAAATGGACATTAACTAAATATGTGTCCATCACATATAAGTCACATGATAGAGATTAAACCTCTTTGACCCAAATTTTTAATGTTTTGAGTCTAAAAATAATTATTGATAA
The DNA here is from genome assembly GCF_030052815.1 of Hevea brasiliensis. Classification (NCBI taxonomy): domain Eukaryota; kingdom Viridiplantae; phylum Streptophyta; class Magnoliopsida; order Malpighiales; family Euphorbiaceae; genus Hevea; species Hevea brasiliensis. The sequence goes on from NC_079501.1 coordinate 86,450,671, forward strand.
GGACTTATTTGACTCTCATAGTAATTGTTAGGGGGCTAGTGGATCAATTAAATTGAAAAGAACTTATTTGACTCTAAGAGTAACTGTCAATGGCTTAAATGAATCAAATAGATTGACAATGACTTATTTACTCTAAGAGTAATTATCATGTGTTTAAAAACTCATTTTGCCATTCTCTAAAAAAAAAAAAACTAATTACAATAGTTAAATAACTATTTCTTTCCGTCTCTTCCTACTACTTCTCACTCTCTTTCCCTTGTTATCCCTCTTTCTCTCTTTCCCCTATTTTTGGTTTCCCCATCTTAGTTTCTCTTGTCTCTTTCATTTTATGTATCATCATCATCATCATACTAGTTGAACCAATAAAATGGAACTAGCAAATCATGGATAGAGCCAATAAAACCCTAACCTTCAACACAAACTATGGAGTCAACAAATTTAGGGAAAAAAAACCACAAAGATCAAATCTAAAGCTACCCAGATGGCAGAAGAAAAAAAAAAAATATTCAGTCAAGTGAACTTGGCAACCATCTCCTTCCCAGTTTGTGACATCCTTACTTTAGGTAGTCCGTACATTCAACTGTTCCGGTGACTAATGTCGGTCCGGATAGTCAGAATATCTGAAACTATATTTAAACTAGAGTAAGGAGTCATAAATGTAACACCCTCCCGATAACCACTCCGTACATTCTACTGTTCCGGTGGCCGGTGTCGGTCCGGACAGCTAGAATGTCCGGAAAAATAATTAAACTTAAGTGAGGGACCAAAATTAACTCAAATATTAATAAGAAACACTTAGTAAAAATTTTAGAAATAAAATATAACCCAGTCAAACGAGCCGGTGCCCAAGCGATGGGTAACCGGAGGGAAGTTGCGGTTCTCGCAACTAGGAGCCCTAGACCCGGGGGAAAAATTGTAAAATAATTTTTGGGACTCCAGAGAAGGGTTACTGAGGTTCCCATGGCATTAGAATGCCAAGAAAATACCTAGGAAAAATTTTCAATCGGTACAGACAATTTTGACCCGTTAAGCCAAACGGAGGGCATTTTGGTCATTTCGCCTTCAGAGGTGATTTTTGGCCGACTTGTCCAGTTGAGTAAATAATTAATATGACATAAAATATGAAGAAACATTGCTAGAAATTAAATTGAAAATGAGTAGTGGAGGAAAGAAAAGAAAAATGCAACATATGCAATTTATGACATCAATGTGATGTCATTTAAAATTTCCAACCAATCACCATTAAGCCCTCATTTGACTAACTAATAAAGAGACAAATTGAAGACTAAATTCATCAAAAAACCAGCAGCTATCCTTCTCTCCTCAAGTGCAGCCGAAATCCATCTTCCTCCCTCCATTGATTTTTTTTCAATCAAGCTCAATTTCTCCTTTGTTTCCACCACTAAACCCTAAACCCCTTCATTAAAACTTAACCACACCTCTTGGGGAAGTGTTTGGCAGCCTAGAAAGTGAAGGAAAGTGAAGTTTTGAGTGGGAAAAAAATCTGCCCTAATCAAGGTTAGTGCATTAGACACTTAAAACTTCTTATTTTCATGAATTGTAACTTGTATTGAGTGAGAATTGCAACTAAAATGAACAAGAATTATGTGTATACATACTATGAATTTTTGGCAGCCCTTGTGAAGGAATTATTTTGATTGTTTTGATGGACTTAAAGTGGGCTATAGATCAAGTTTAAACCATGTGTGCATGTGATTATTGAAGGAGCTAGTATTTAAGGTGTTGTGAAAACCTATAATGGAACTAGGGTTTTGAAGAGTGAAAAATTGACTTGGCTTAGGAAATTGTTAGAGCACATTTTAATGGTCAATTAGTGACCATTTTAGGTATGTTGACCATAAAATGGACTGAAAAATAGGATTGCAAAGTGAAGTTGCAGGCTGCCCTAGGACAGCAGCAGAGGGACTGAAAATTCAGTCCACTTGCACTGCCATAACTTGGGCTGTGTTGGTCCAATTGGTGTTTGGACAATTGGACATGAAACTAGGCTTATAATGGCACATTTTTGCTGAAGAAACCATGCCCAAAAGACCAAATCAAGAGGACCAAAACTTGGCCCCAATCCGGATACCCTGCAACTGATTCTGCAGAATGACCAAATGTTCATTTGGCCATAACTCACTGTAGATTTGGTCAATTGACCTGAAATCTTTACAGAAACAAGTTAAGACATAGACAAACAACTTTCATGAAGGAACCTACCCCAAATTATGGCCACAACCTAACCCAAATGGCAGTGGCAGTCACTGTTCATGTTACTGTAGATATGGTAATTTCTGCAGAATGCACATCCGGCCAGCTGTGGTTTTTGGACCATATCTGGAGCTACAAAACTCCAAATGGAGTAATGCAAAAAATAAAATTCAACTAGACAAAATAAGGAACAACTTTCATGTTTTACATTTCTTCAAATTCCCACAGAAACAGTGTCCAATGGAACAGTGAAGTTGACTCACAAAAACTGAAAATTCTGCTTGTGTTGGTTTAAACTTTGAAATGGTATAAATGCTTAATGCCAACAAGTTTGGAATGCCAAATGTGGTATGTAGGGAGTGCCAAAGTCAATGTACATATTTTTATTCTAAAAGTCAACATTTTTGTTGACCAATAAGATGAATAGTGACACTAAAAATTTGAAATTCACAAATTGAAGAATTTAAAAGTTTCAAATGCCCTAGTATACCTAACATGATTGGTTTGGATAGTTTGGCATGCCAATAGGGTTCAGTTAGTAGTACTGCACATGGCAATATGCCATTCTGTGATTTTATGGCTTTTAGCCATTCTGACTTTGTATTGAGCTTTGGCCTTGTGCCTGATATATTCTGACTTGTTAGTTACATTGCTGCACAAGGAGATGCATATGTGATCGATGGTGTGACGGCGAGGTACTTGATACCCAGTGCGGTTACCGTTATCGATCCAGTCATCTAGTGTAGGTTACTTGGGCAACCAAATGAATGAAAGTGAACAAAGTTACTGAATTAATGTATATATAACCATACTAAACAAATGAATCATACACATTCACTATATATTCATTTTCTTGTTATTTTCTTTTATTATATTATTGCACCACTAAGCATTATTGCTTAGCGGGTTGCTTTTGCCACGCGTAGTACTGGAGATCCCGATCGTGAGCCCGGTAGACCGCAGACTGGGTGAGTTCATCCTGCAGATGCACGATGTCCGTGTCACCTCACTACTGCGATTGCATTGGTAGGGCACTAAGTGTCATTTTGTCATTTTGTAATTAAATTTTTATTTTCTCATATGTATTTGGGATTATGTAATGTATTTTGAGGTTCATGTAAATAATAAAGATTTATGGTTATGTATGGAAGTAATTTGAGCTTTTAATTGTTATTTATATATATGAGAACCCTGAGAAATGGATGTTTGAGAAATGAAAAGGCTATTGAGAACTGAAATTGAGAAATATTGTTGAGTTTTTGATATTGAGACTTTGTTGATGAATTGAAGTTGGGTTTGTTTGAAAATTATTTGGAAGTGTTTTCACAGGTTCCGAAGAACGGTTTTCTCCATTTTTAGCTTGATACTCATGGATTTTCTTTAAAATTTTTGGAACCTTAAATGAATAATACTTTTGATAAATGGCTTAAATAAATTGTATTTCATAAATTATATGCAAAAGCATGATATAAATTAATTGAGGAATATTAGAGTGTGCCGGTACACCGTGTGGCATTACTTACTTCGGTATACTATACACGAGTAAGGGGTGTCACATTTAGTGGTATCAGAGCACGGTTTAGGCGTTTCTGGGCCTAGATTAAGTCCATACCATGCATTGCATTTGTAAGAGTCGAGGTGACACTAACGCAGATCTGTTTATCTTTCTTATTTTGAATAGGATATGGATCCTTCATCTCAGAGAGCCGTTGAGGAGGAAGTGGAGAGTCATGCTCCACTGCGGTGAGGCTGGGGCATGAGAGAATGCGCTCCGACTCAGCGAGCACTGCTCAGCCTCCACAGGCCATGTTCCAACAAATGGCCGACTTCTTTAGACAAATGGCTGGAGTAATGCCAGCACCACAACCACCACCACCAGATCCACAGCAGAAATCACACCTGGAAAGGTTAAGAAAGTTTGGGGCAGTGGATTTCTATGGCAAGAGAGAAGATGACTCTGTTGTAGCCGAGAATTGGTTGAACAGAACGGGCAGAGTTCTAAAACAACTCCACTGCACTCCAGAGCAAAACCTGGAAGCTGCCATATCTCTGTTGCAAGATGATGCTTATGAGTGGTGGGACACGGTGTCCAGTGAAGTGCAGCCAGAAGCTGTAACTTGGGACTTCTTTCTTTCAGAATTTAAGAAGAAATATGTGGGTACTGTATATCTGGAAGAGAGAAGAAGAGAGTTTATTAACCTGAGGCAGAGACAGTTGTCAGTGGCCGAATATGAGAAGGAATTCGTAAGATTGAGCCGCTATGGGAGATAGTCCCTAATGAAGTTGAAAGGTGCAAGAGATTTGAAGAGGGACTAAATGACAACATCAAGATCCAGCTCACTGCCTTGGGAATCACAGAATTTACCAAGTTAGTGGAAGTTGCAATAAAGGTGGAAAAAGTAAGAATCAGTGAGCAGACTGGAAGGGATAGGCAGAGAAGAGGGCCCGGGTCGGTCTAGTTCAGCTCTGCATTTGGGAAGAAGTTCAAGGGTCCTCTGCACAGAGTTCGGCTCACCACAGGGCGAGTGGTCTCGGGGCCTGAGCCACGATTCACCCCTAGGAGAGTCGGTCCACACCATCGGTGGGCAGCTCTCGAGGATGGGGTTCAGGACCAGCCCGGCATCTTCTCGCATGTCCACCTTTGTCAAAAATGGCATAAGGGGGTGTTGGAGAGTGGCGGTGCTTGCTTGAGGTGTGGGTCAGTGAGCATCGGTTGAGAAACGTCCACACAGTAACTACTACAGCTTGCTCCAACACAAGCGATGCACTGCTCCGCACCACGAGAGGGTAGAAAATCTGGTAAATGAGGTTGTTGGACCATCACGAGGCTGCATCCGAGCCAGAGAGGCTCGACAGAGACCACCAGCAAGGGCTTATGCTATTAGAGATCAGGAGGAGCAAGATGCCCCGGACGTCATCAGGGGTACGTTCTTCCTCTACACCACACCTGTGCATGCATTGGTAGATCCAAGATCTACTCATTCCTACATTTGCATCAACCTACCCGTAGAAAGGGGGATACTAGTAGGGGAGAGTGACCAAGACTTTCTGGTCACTAATCCATTGGGTCACAGTGTAGTAGTGAACAAAGTATACAAGGGTTGCCCGTTAAGGATTCAGGGGTATGAATTCTTGGCAGACCTGATTGAGTTGCCTTTCCACGAGTTTGACGTGATTTTGGGAATGGATTGGTTGTCACGTCATCAGGCAATAGTTGATTGCAAATTGAAGAGAATTTCTTTGAAAACTCCTGAGGGTAATGAAATTACAGTTGTGGGTGAAAGGACAGATTTCTTGTCCAATGTCATCTCAGCCACTGTTGCAAGAAGAATGATGAGAAAAGGCTGTGAAGCCTACCTAGCACATGTGGTGGATACTAGGCAGGCTAAGCCAAACCTGAGTGACATACCCACAGTGAGAGACTTCCCAGAGGTGTTTCCTGAAGAGTTGCCTGGTTTGCCACCAGAAAGGGAAGTTGAATTTGCTATTGAGACACTGCCGGGTACAGACCCATTTCCATTGCTCCTTATAGGATGGCACCCACTGAATTGAGGGAGTTGAAAACTCAGTTGCAAGAGTTGCTAGATAAGGGGTTCATACGCCCCAGTGTGTCACCATGGGGAGCTCCAGTGCTGTTTGTAAAGAAGAAGGATGGGACTTTGAGACTTTGTATTGATTACCGGCAGTTGAATAAAGTGACAGTGAAGAATAAGTATCCGTTGCCTAGAATTGTTGATCTTTTTGATCAGTTGAAGGGAGCAGGAGTATTTTCTAAGATTGATCTCAGATTAGGGTATCATCAATTGAGGGTGAAGGATGCAGATGTGCCAAAGACTGCATTCAGGACCCGATATGGGCATTATGAGTTCTTAGTGATGCCTTTTGGCCTAACAAATGCACCAGCGGCATTCATGGACCTTATGAACCGTATCTTCCACCCACACTTAGATCGGTTCGTAGTGGTCTTTATTGATGATATTTTGGTGTATTCCAAGACCAGGGAAGAACATGATGAGCATTTGAGGATTGTTCTGCAAACCCTGAGAGAAAAGAAGCTGTATGCTAAGTTGTCCAAGTGTGACTTCTGGTTGGATGAGATTGCATTCCTTGGACACATAGTGTCAGCTGATGGGATTAGGGTGGATCCCAAGAAAATAGAAGCAGTGATGGAATGGAAGCCTCCCAGGAATACAACTGAGGTCAGAAGCTTCTTGGGGCTAGCTGGGTATTACAGGAGATTTGTGAAGGGATTTTCCCTAATAGCTGCTCCAATGACCAAGTTGTTACACAAGAATGTCAGATTTGACTGGAATGACAAGTGTCAGACCAGTTTTGAGAAGTTGAAGGCTATGTTGACAGAGGCACCAGTGTTAACACAGCCAGTGTCAGGAAAAGACTTTGTGGTCTACAGTGATGCCTCACATAATGGGCTAGGGTGTGTATTGATGCAAGAGGGGAAGGTGGTCGCCTATGCTTCCAGGCAGTTAAGGCCACATGAACAGAACTACCCTACCCATGATCTAGAGCTTGCAGCAATTATCTTCGCACTGAAGATATGGAGGCACTACTTGTATGGTGAAAAGTGCTATATTTACACTGACCACAAAAGCCTGAAATATTTGCCAACCCAGAAGTGGCTCAATCTTAGACAGAGGTGATGGATTGAGTTCCTGAAGGATTATGACTGTGTAATTGACTACCATCCTGGGAAGGCAAATATAGTTGCTGATGCTTTGAGCAGAAAATCCATGACAACTTTGAGATCATTGAATGCCCGTCTATCCTTGGTTCGAGATGGAGCTATTTTGGCTGAGTTGCAAGTGAGGCCAAACCTGCTACAGCAGATTTTAGATGGGCAAAAGGCAGATGAAAAGTTAATGGCTATTATGAGCAAGGTCTCAGAGGGAAAAGCAACTGATTATGTGGTGAAAGCAGATGGGTGTCTGTATTACAAAGGAAGACTGTGTGTACCAGATGATGGGGAATTGAAAGCTAGTATTCTAAAAGAGGCACACACTAGTGTATATGCTATGCACCCAGGAAGTACAAAGATGTATCATTACAAGAAGCTTGATATTGGTGGCCTGGTATGAAGAAAGACATAGCTGACTATGTGACTAAATGCTTGACATGTCAGCAAGTCAAGGCAGAACATCAAGTTCCATCAGGTTTGCTACAGCCTATACGCATACCTGAATGGAAATGGGATCGGGTCACCATGGATTTTGTAAGTGGTCTACCTCTCACCCAGAAGAAACATGATGCAGCATGGGTAATAGTGGATAGATTGACCAAGTCAGCACACTTTACGCGATTAGGGTGACTACTCACCGGAGAAGTTAGCGGTGTATATCAGTGAGATAGTTAGACTGCATGGAATTCCACTTTCCATCATATCTGATCGAGACCCAAGGTTTACATCGAGATTTTGGAGGAAGTTGCATGAATCCTTGGGTACACAACTCCACTTCAGCACAGCTTTCCATCCTCAGACGGATGGGCAATCAGAAAGAGTAATCCAGGTAAACAATTGAAACCAATGAAGTTGATACAAATATTGAATTAAAATGATAATAATAACATGAAATATATGTCAGGTCCTTGAGGATATGCTGAGGAGTTGTGTCATTGAGTTTGAGGGAAGTTGGGATAGATACCTCCCAGCGCGAATTTGCATACAACAATAGCTATCAAGCTAGCATCCAAATGGCCCCATATGAAGCACTGTATGGAAGAAAATGTAGAACTCCAGTGTGCTGGACTAAATTGGGCGAAGATAAACTAGTAGGGTCAGACCTGGTGAAACAGACTGAGGACAAAGTAAAATTGATCAAAGCTAATCTGAAGGTTGCCTCGGACAGACAGAAATCTTATGCCGACCTGAAGAGAAAAGAAATAGAATATGTGGTTGGCGACAAAGTGTTCCTCAAGGTGTCACCGTGTAAGAAAGTGTTGAGGTTTGGAAGAAAAGGTAAGTTAAGCCCTAGGTTCATTGGCCCATATGAAGTCATTGAACGTGTGGGTCCAGTGGCCTATAGGCTAGCTTTACCACCAGAGCTGGACAAGATCCATAATGTGTTCCACGTGTCCATGCTCAGGAGATACCGCTCAGATCCTTCACATGTCATCTCCAGAGAAGAAATTGAAATACAGCCGGATTTGACATATGAAGAAGAACCTCTACGGATCCTGGCTCGGGAAGTAAAAGAATTGAGGAACAAGCAGATTCCACTGGTGAAAGTGCTTTGGAGGCACCACAACACCGAGGAGGCAACTTGGGAAAGTGAAGAGACGATGAGGCAACAGTTCCCTCAACTGTTTGCATCAGGTAAATTTCGAGAACGAAATTTAAATTAGAGGGGAAGAGTTGTAACACCCTCCCGGTAACCACTCCGTACATTCTACTGTTCCGGTGACCAGTGTCGGTTCGGACAGCTAGAACGTCCGGAAAAATAATTAAACTTAAGTGAGGGACCAAAATTAACTCAAATATTAATAAGAAACACTTAGTAAAAATTTTAGAAATAAAATATAACCAAGTCAAACGAGCCGGTGCCCAAGCGATGGGTAACTGGAGGGAAGTTGCGGTTCTCGCAACTAGGAGCCCTAGACCCGGGGGAAAATTTGTAAAATAATTTTTGGGACTCCAGAGAAGGGTTACTGAGGTTCTCATGGCATTAGAATGCCAAGAAAATACCTAGGAAAAATTTTCAATCGGTACAGACAATTTTGACCCGTTAAGCCAAACGGAGGGCATTTTGGTCATTTCGCCTTCAGAGGTGATTTTTGGCCGACTTGTCCAGTTGAGTAAATAATTAATATGACATAAAATATGAAGAAACATTGCTAGAAATTAAATTGAAAATGAGTAGTGGAGGAAAGAAAAGAAAAATGCAACATATGCAATTTATGACATCAATGTGATGTCATTTAAAATTTCCAACCAATCACCATTAAGCCCTCATTTGACTAACTAATAAAGAGACAAATTGAAGACTAAATTCATCAAAAAACCAGCAGCTATCCTTCTCTCCTCAAGTGCAGCCGAAATCCATCTTCCTCCCTCCATTGATTTTTTTTTCAATCAAGCTCAATTTCTCCTTTGTTTCCACCACTAAACCCTAAACCCCTTCATTAAAACTTAACCACACCTCTTGGGGAAGTGTTTGGCAGCCTAGAAAGTGAAGGAAAGTGAAGTTTTGAGTGGGGAAAAATCTGCCCTAATCAAGGTTAGTGCATTAGACACTTAAAACTTCTTATTTTCATGAATTGTAACTTGTATTGAGTGAGAATTGCAACTAAAATGAACAAGAATTATGTGTATACATACTATGAATTTTTGGCAGCCCTTGTGAAGGAATTATTTTGATTGTTTTGATGGACTTAAAGTGGGCTATAGATCAAGTTTAAACCATGTGTGCATGTGATTATTGAAGGAGCTAGTATTTAAGGTGTTGTGAAAACCTATAATGGAACTAGGGTTTTGAAGAGTGAAAAATTGACTTGGCTTAGGAAATTGTTAGAGCACATTTTAATGGTCAATTAGTGACCATTTTAGGTATGTTGACCATAAAATGGACTGAAAAATAGGATTGCAAAGTGAAGTTGCAGGCTGCCCTAGGACAGCAGCAGAGGGACTGAAAATTCAGTCCACTTGCACTGCCATAACTTGGGCTGTGTTGGTCCAATTGATGTTTGGCCAATTGGACATGAAACTAGGCTTATAATGGCACATTTTTGCTGAAGAAACCATGCTCAAAAGACCAAAGCAAGAGGACCAAAACTTGGCCCCAATCCGGATACCCTGCAACTGATTCTGCAGAATGACCAAATGAACAGTAACTGTTCATTTGGCCATAACTCACTGTAGATTTGGTCAATTGACCTGAACTTTTTACAGCAACAAGTTAAGACATAGAAAAACAACTTTCATGAAGGAACCTATCCCAAATTATGGCCAGAACCTAACCCAAATGGCAGTGTCAGTCACTGTTCATGTTACTATAGATATGGTAATTTCTGCAGAATGCACATCCGGCCAGCTGTGGTTTTTGGACCATATCTGGAGATACAAAACTCCAAATGGAGTAATGCAAAAAAGAAAATTCAACTAGACAAAATAAGGAACAACTTTCATGTTTTACATTTCTTCAAATTCCCACAGAAACAGTGTCCAATGGAACAGTGAAGTTGACTCACAAAAACTGAAAATTCTGCTTGTGTTGGTTTAAACTTTGAAATGGTATAAATGCTTAATGCCAACAAGTTTGGAATGCCAAATGTGGTATGTAGGGAGTGCCAAAGTCAATGTACATATTTTTATTCTAAAAGTCAATATTTTTGTTGACCAATAAGATGAATAGTGACACTAAAAATTTGAAATTCACAAATTGAAGAATTTAAAAGTTTCAAATGCCCTAGTATACCTAACATGATTGGTTTGGATAGTTTGGCATGCCAATAGGGTTCGATTAGCAAGATCGCACATGGCAATATGCCATTCTGTGATTTTATGGCTTTTAGCCATTCGACTTTGTATTGAGCTTTGGCCTTGTGCTCGATATATTCTGACTTGTTAGTTACATTTGCTGCCGGGAGATGCATATGTGATCGATGGTGTGGCCCGAGGTACTTGATACCCGGTGCGGTTACTCGTTATCGATCCGATCGTCTAGTGTAGGTTACTTGGGCAACCAAATGAATGAAAGTGAACAAAGTTACTAAATTAATGTATATATAACCATACTAAACAAATGAATCATACACATTCACTATATATTCGTTTTCTTGCTATTTTCTTTTATTATATTATTGCACCACTAAGCATTATTGCTTAGCGCGTTGCTTTTGCCACGCGTAGGTATTGGAGATCCCGATCGTGAGCCCAGTAGACCGCAGACTGGGTGAGTTCATCCTGCAGATCAGCACAGTGTCCGTGTCACCTCACTACCTGCAATGCATTGGTAGGGCACTAGGTGTCATTTTGTCATTTTGTAATTAAATTTTTATTTTCTCATATGTATTTGGGATTATGTAATGTATTTTGAGGTTCATGTAAATAATAAAGATTTATGGTTATGTATGGAAGTAATTTGAGCTTTTAATTGTTATTTATATATATGAGAACCCTGAGAAATGGATGTTTGAGAAATGAAAAGGCTATTGAGAACTGAAATTGAGAAATATTGTTGAGTTTTTGATATTGAGACTCTGTTGATGAATTGAAGTTGGGTTTGTTTGAAAGTTATTTGGAAGTGTTTTCACAGGTTCCGAAGAACGGTTTTCTCCATTTTTAGCCGGTACTCCGCCGGATTTTCTTTAAAATTTTCGGAACCTTAAATGAATAATACTTTTGATAAATGGCTTAAATAAATTGTATTTCATAAATTATATGCAAAAGCATGATATAAATTAATTGAGGAATATTAGAGTGTGCCGGTACACCGTGTGGCATTACTTACTCGGTTATACTGTACACGGGTAAGGGGTGTCACAATAAATAACCCAAATAATGATAAGAAAAATTAAGAAAAAATTTTAGAAATGAAATGCAATAAGGTTAAATGAGCTAAAGTTACAGCGATGGGTGACCCTAACGGGAAGTAATGGTGAAAATAGTTAGCAACCCTAGACCCATGGAAAACCCTGTGAAATAATTTTTGGGACTCAAGAGAAGGATTATTGAGGTTTTGATGACAATAGAATGCCAAGAAAATGCTAAGAAAATTAAATCAATCGGTACAGACGATTTTGGCTCAATAAGTAAAATGAAGGGCATTGTGGTTATTTCACCTTCAGAGATAATTTTTGACCAACTTGTCCATTTAAGTAAATGAGTTATATGAAATAAAATGTGAATAAATATTGATAAAAATTTAATTAAAAATGAGTAGAAAAGAAAGAAAAAGAAAAAGAAATTAAAACTCAATTATTACATAAGCACTATGGAAACATGACATCATTAAAAATTTCTAACCAATCAAAACTAGCCAAGCTTAACTATAAAAGGATAAAAAGAGAAAAATAAATCAAAAATACCATCTTCTTCCTTGCTCCAAGCCATGGCGAACCATTAGAGAGATAACTCTCTCCATTTTCAAGCTAGAAAGCTTGAAATCCCACCAAGTCTCACCCCAAAACTCACATCCCTCTTCACTAAAAATTATCTCTACATCTTGAAAAAGCTTAAGGCAGCAAAAATTTGAAGAAAAGTTGAAGTTCTATAAGACCCAAACTTGGCTCCAAAGAGGTTAGTGCTATTCCCCACTTCTCTCTCACTTTATTCATGGTTAGGGACTTAAGATAAGCTAGGATTTGTTGAAATTGAAGTAAAAACATACATGTATGTTTAACCTTAATTTTCGGCAGCCATGAAATGAAGATGATCTTGATAAATTTTTATGGAATTGGAGTGGTGTAATGATTGTTTACAATGACTATACAAGTATTAGAACTTTGATTTTTATGTGTAGAGCAAGATTAAAAAATTTGGGAATTAGGGTTTGGGGCTAATTAGGGTTTTGTTGAATTGATGGTAAATTGGTGTTCTAACAGTCAATTAGTGACCATTTGATAAATTTTGACCTTAAATTGGAAGCAATTGTGGCATTGAAAATGGAATTGGTATGCTGCCCTCTTGTGCCAGAAATTTTAGACTTGAGTCCAATGTGTTTGGGTAGTTATAACTTGACTTGTGTAGCTCCAATTGGTGCAAGGTCAATTAGAGGTGAAATTAAGTATATAATACCACATTTTTTATAAAGAGACCCTACCCAAAAAACCAACTTCGAGTGACCTAAAATCTGCCTAAATATGGGTAACCAACATTCTGGACCTGGAAATTAACTAAATAAACAGTGTTTGTTCAATTGGTCATAACTTGGTGTAAAAAGGTCCAAATGACCTGATTTTTGTGGTAATAGAAAGCTTAGACAATGTAGAACAACTTTCATGAAGAATAGAAACCCAAATTCTGATCATAACCCATTCGAATTACCAGCCAAATTCAAGATACTAAAACTGCTAGAACCAAATTTGCCTAAAAATTCTGGACAATGTCCAATCCGGCCAGCCATGGGAAAAATAGTATAACTTGAGCTACAAAACTCCAAATGGAGTGATTAAAAAAGGGAATTAAAGTAGAGACATTAAGGAACAACTTTGATGGAAAAAGAATTCCCACTGTAAATAGGTCCAATAGAATAGTAAACTTACATGACCAAAACTGAAATTTTAGAAATACATCTGGGGAACTTTGAATTGCAATTGGCAATTAATGACAACAAGATTATAACTCAAAATGTGGTATTATTATGAATTTAGAATTTGCAATCCTATTATTTATTAAATAGTCAAAATTTGCATGAATAGTATGTGAATAGTAAACACAATGACATAAAATGTAAGAACTAAATTGCTAGAGGAAATTAAGGTATGAAATTTAAAATCCATGAAATGTTCATGGATTACTTAGAATAGAAATGGTAATTCCCCTAATGACTTAATGATCACTTAAATTATGTGAATAAGTAGTTAGGATTTGTATTCCCATTACAAATGGAACTCATAATACATATAAGTAATACAACTTAAAATATGAAATGTGATTAACATAAATGGATTGTTAAAGATATAGGTGAGATGAAATTATCATTAGGACATATGTTTCTATTGCAAATAGGATAATAATACCTTGTACAATAATTGGTACATAAGAGGTAATAATGTGAATGATAATTCATATAAATATTGTAACAACTACGTGAATCACATGGATGTGTGAATGGGCTAATTGTTCTCATCATTAAAGAAAGGAAGAATGTTTTGAGTACAATGGTACATGAAAACCATTTATGTGAATTGTGATCAATATGGATGATATAAAGAATGTATGAATTACGTAGCAAGATGAATTGGAAATTATGCTTCCATCATAACTAGAATTAAAATGCTATAAAATATAAATAGAAAATATAATGAAATAATAAAATATATGAACACTTAATGGTACTATGTGCCCATGTATTGCCTAGACACGTGTTAGATTGGATAAATTGGCATGCCAATAGGGGATTGTTTGAGCAGTACTGCGTAAGGCTTTATGCCTGTGTTTATGGCTTTATGCCCGCATTCATGGCTTGTATGCCTGATTATTTGTTATCATGGCTTTTTAGTCATATTGATTGCATACGTAGTTGACATTTTGAGCTTTCACGTCCCATGGTATGATGGACCGAGGCACTGCGGTGCCCTGTGTCAGCTATATTGATTGCATACGTGGTTGACGTTATGCGTCCCATGGTATAACGGCCCAAGATACCACGGTGTCCAGTGCCAAGGACCTACTTATCCAGTTTAATCAGCCTGTTATAGGTAACTAGGGCAGTGAAATTTGTTATGAATAATGAAAATTAAATAAACAAGTAAGGACCTGAAATAAGCTAGAATAGCTTTAAAAATTTATTTATTAGAAGGACCTAAATTGAACTAGATAAATTCTAAAAACTTTATTTATTATGTAATGATCCAAAATACCTAGAAAGTAATTAGTGAAATGATAAAAAGATTAGCAAAAGAAATAGAACGTAAATAAATATTACAAATACATCTCTCATAATAAAATAAGCATATTTAAATATTTTTAGAATATTTGAATGTTGTATATTATTATTGTAAAAGTTTATGAACTAAGCACATGCAAGAAGAACAAATTAAAATAAAGGATAGTTAACATTAGAAATTTCATACAAAATATAATTAAATCTTAATTATCCAAATTGCGTTTCATTTTTATCTTTATTTGTATAGTATTTCCTTGTTATATTATTGCATCACTAAGCAGCAATGCTTAGCGCGATGGATTTATTTTCTCGTGTAGGTACTGAAGATAAAGCCTAATGAATATTAGACTGGGATTTAGAGTCCGAATCTGCAAAAGTGCCAAGGTTATCACCTCCTCAGCAATGCATGTAGATATAGCCCATATAGATCATATTAGTGTACTTTGTATATTATAAATATTTCTTATGTTGTAATGCAAACTAAGAAATTGTACTTAATAGGTATGTGATGTAAATTAATAAATTAGCTCTTTCATATGTAGTTAATTTGTATATCATGTAAATTATGAATTTATGTAATTAGTTTGTAAATTATGTAAATTAATGAAATTTGAGAATTTTGATATATAAATTGAGCATGAATGGAAATGTATGGAAATAAATATGGAAACTAAAATACATATATGACATATGAAATGATGAGATGGTTATGATGAAGGTATGAATGAAATGTTGAGTTGAACTTGTGTTGATTCTTATTGGAGTTGTGGATATGATAATTATATTAGGAGTGTTTTAACAGGTTTTTGAAGAATAGTTTTTCTCAAATTTTAGCTGGCACTCTGCCGAATTTTCTGAAAAATTTTTGAAATCCCAAATTAACCAAAATTTTAGCACATAACATACACTTCATTGAAAGCTTTTTAATAAATAAATTAAGAACTGGAAATAGTAATAAGATAAGATAAGGTGCTCCAGCACATTATGTGCATGCCTTGCTCGGCTACACTGTAGACAGGTGAGGGATGTTACATAGCTCTTCTTGCATTCTCATACTCAAATTCCAATACATTTTATATATGCGATGCAAAGAATCAAGATCATTTGCTTATGGAGTGGTTTTTAGAGATAATATGGGCAATGCTCTCTTTGTTGCAGGGAGGTGGTTGCATGGCCTTTGCAAGGTGGAGCTAGTGGAAGGGGTTGTGGTTTTGATCTATTTATAGGTAAAAATTGATGAGGGTATTCATTATTTTGAAATTGAATTAAGGGGGAAGGGATGATGAATTGATCTCTAAAATTGACATGCAGCTTTTGAAAATCGACAATGAGTTTGATAATCTAGGTACCATCAAACCTACATGTGGACCCATGGCTTGACTGCTAAAATTGGCAGTGAGATCGATAATCTCTAATGTTTCATGTTATCTTCATATTTGAAAATCTTTATTGTTGAAACTCTTGAGAATTGCTTTGTTGACACTACCAGATCAGCATCAGCTCTTCCTCATGTAAGAGAGAGGTTTCTTTCATGATGACTCCTTTCATTTTTTTTATTCATTTTTAATGTTTTATTTAGTTATTGTAATTAGGCTTAATTAACTGTAATTATTTTTTTAATATGTTAATTTAGGGTTAATGTTAACGTAGCATCTCTTGTTAGAGTTAACGGGTTATTTGACAGAAAGATACAATTGTTAAAAAGTAAGTTTAGGGTATTTTTATTAAAAAAAAGGGGTAAATTTGTTAAAAATTTTGAAGTTCATAATTTTTTTTGACATTATCCCTTAAAAATAATTTAACTTAATTATCTTAATTATCCTGTCAAAAATCCAACAAAGTCTTCTCTGTAATTAAACCTATCCTCTCTACAAAACAACACAAACACAGGGTCTCAGGCCCACAACAACATCACAATACCTATCCGGGCTTAACAAACCCTAATCTAAGTCCAATAGTTCAATTACCCAATCAAGGTTTATACATCCTTCTATAGTCCAATGATTTATCTCTAGTGTTTCAAAAATTATAGAAATATTCATGGAGGTTCTTTACAGTGTTCTTATATTACTAGAATTCATTTTATATGATTATTGTTTGTCAGGAATATTTTAGGAATTAATTACAAAATCTTAACTTTAAGTAAAACTACCCAAGTTGAAATTAAGCTTACTAATTTCGATTCTACTACCTGGAACGTGTCCAAAACGTCTAAAAATCTTAGTATTGACTGTAAGCATGCCTTAGGTTATGAGTCAGTTCGCTGAGTGCCCAAATCAGGTTGGAAAGCCAGTCTTGAATGCTAAAAGGCTATCATAAATCCAATTGCACCTATAAAGCTCATAATTTATGATGGCATTGGGAAGCATGGTTAAGGCCTTAGAGGACGGATTTCAAAAATTTTATCTAGGGTTTCATGCATACATACAAGTGTATTATGATCCTAGCCTTTCTCTAATGCCCTAAGGCATGTCAAAACACTCTTTTAACATGCATTTGTGATTCATTTGCCATGAAAGATTAAGGTTTAACAATTAAACCTAGCAAACCCTAACTAAAGGACGGTTTAAAGACACTAAAGGAGGGTTTAAAGACAACTAACCTGAAGGGGCGCAGAATCAAACTTTTTGCTCCCTTTGGTAGTTTCCAAGAGCACCACTTGTTGCTCCTCTAGCTTTCCACCACAAGCTTCCACCAAGATCACCTTAGGCAGCCCAAGTCCTCTCTTTGATGCTTGCCAACTACTAACAATTAGGGTATTTACTTTTGGTGATATTCTAATGGATGTATTTGGGCTAGAAACTCTTTCTAGTGATTTTGATTCAAGAAAGAAATAAGCTTTCTTTCTATCATCAATGGAGGAAAAACATAAGAGGGAGAGAGAAAAAGGTTGCCGTCCAAGGTAGGAGAAGAAGAAGAAGATTCAACTCCCTTGATCCTCTTCTTATCTTGTATTTATATATAAGAGACAAAATAGTTAATAGTGTGCCACATGTTAAGATCCTATTTTATCTTACTTTTAGTGTCTTAAACTCATTGATCCACTTGTCAAGACAAGATTAAATCATCTAAATGTCATCTTCCATCGCATGGAAGACAATGGCACACATCAATAGGTGCCATGTGTCACCATCTCATTGTGCCACGTGTCACCATGTAAAATTACCATTTTGCCCTTGTATTGAATTTTGAGTTCTCAATCCAAAATTGTAATTTCTCCCTCAAATTAATTTATATCACATATAAATGAATTAATTAATTAATTAATTAATCTCCATTAATTAATCTTACAATTAAATTCATTTTTAAACTCTTTAAATATAAATTCAACTTTCATCATACATCCAATATTCAAGATTTAGTTTCAAGTCATGCTAGGGACTTTGCAATCTTATTGCAAACCAAATCTATTTAATTAATTAATTAAACTCTTTAATTAATCAATTAAATCATAATTTACTTGGTGGTTAACTTGTGTAGGTGTGTGACTTACTAAGCTTATTACTAACTGGCAATGAGAAATGATATTAACTCTTAATGTCATTAGAACTCTTCCAACCCACAAATGATTTCTCCAAATCATTTTAGGCATCTCATAGACCATGGTTGACAGCTAGCATAGCATGCCATGGCCACCCAATTAGCAATAAGGTTTACCTTAAAATGAACCTTTAATCATACGTTACCATGCACTAAAATCCCTCCGTATTATGTCCCAATTCCATTTAGGGTCATGGTTGAGTCAAACCCCTTTTATGGAATCTTATGCACTCATTTGAAATCTGATTCTTGACATATAAGACTTTACCATCAGGAAACACCTTTCCTGACAAAGTCATTCATCCTGGCTAGGAACTTAATCTTGTCAAGAACAGCTCAAATCTGCATAGGACTTTTAACCCTGTTTACTCAAGGCTACGGATCCCCTCTTGACTGAACACTTGTCCCAACATATGACTAATCTGAGCCAACAAACACTGAAGTATCCATACAGAGTATAGATATGTAAGTGGTATCAAACTCAAACCATCCATATAAGAGACAACCGTGTTATCTCAGGTCTAAGAATTATATGCACTAGTATGACACAGATAACATTTTATTGACTCGAGTAAATGCCATGTTCATGTTATCTGAATGTCACAAGTTCGACCTACTTATCTCATAAGTGTCCACTGTATTTATCCTAATATCTCATATCAGATGGCATGAGGCTCACCATTCCATATTCAACAGTATCTCATACTGATCAATGGAGATAAAAAGAGGCGACAACTCTTTGAATATAATGTGCCCACCAAAATATCCTTTAGCTATTAACTCTGATTTATAACAAATGTCTCATGTATTCTGCCACTCATATTCTTATCTCATAAGAATAGAACACATAACATATTGCTAATGGACAATTTCAAATAAATATGGTATTAAACACACATAACATTTAAATGAAACGTTCATTGCCATTATATTATTTACAATGTTATTTACAAGTTACAAGATTAGTGCATGCTCTAGGACACACATAACCAACAATCTCCCACTTGGCATCAAGCCATTTACTATAGTATCTAAGACCCATCTTCTCAAGATGTTTGTCTAACTGTTGCTGTGTCATGGCCTTGGTTAGTGAATCAGCCAGGTTGTCAACCGAAGCTACTTTCTGTATGGCAATATCGCCTCTTCCAACTATCTCTCTGATAATATGAATTCGCCGCTCTATGTATTTGGATCGCTAGTGAGACCTAGGCTCCTTTACCTGAGCAATGGCTCTATTGTTGTCATAGTAGAGAGGAACTGCTGACTTAATGGAAGGAACCACTTCCAGTTCTGAAACGAACTTCTTGATCCAAACAGCCTCTTTTGCAACATCACATGCAGTAACATATTCGGCTTTGGTGGTGGAGTCTGTTGTAGTTGTTTGTTTGGAACTCTTCCAACAGACAGCGCCTCCATTACATAAAAATACAAACCCTGAGATAGACTTTCTATCATCAATATCTGATTGGAAATCAGAATCTATAAATCCTTCTAGTTGAAGTTGACCTCCTCAATATATCAAGAATAAATCCTTAGTCCTTCTCAAGTACTTGAGGATATTCATGACAGCTATCCAGTGTTTTAAACCTAGATTGGATTAAAACCTGCTAGTCACACTAACAGCGTAGGTAATATTAGGCCTAGTACACAGCATGGCATACATTAGGCTTCCTATAGCTGAAGCATAAGGAACTTTGGCCATCTATTCCTTTTCTTCAGGAGTCTTGGGAGACTGTTCCTTAGAAAAGTGAATCCCATGCCTAACTGGTAACAATCTCCTCTTGGAATCAAGCATGTTGAACCTCTTGAACACCTTTTCCAAGTAAAGCCTTTGGGATAAACCTATTACTCTTTTCGGTCTATCTCTATAGATCCGAATTCCCAGAATATAGGTAGCTTCTTCAAGGTCTTTCATAGAGAAAGTACTTGACAACCAAGTTTTTACAGATGTTAGCATACCAATATCATTACCTATCAATAATATGTCATCCACATATAACACTAGAAGGTAGTCATATTCCCACTAGTCTTCTTATACACACACAGCTCATCAATGTTTTGAATAAAACCAAAAGTTTTAACAGTTTCATCAAAACGTTTATTCCAGCTTCTAGAAGCTTGCTTAAGACCATAAATGGATCTCTTAAGCTTGCACACCTTGGAACCTTCCTTGAATTCAAAACCCTTAGGTTGTTCCATGTATATGTTTTCCTCAATAACACCATTGAGAAAAGCGGTTTTGACATCCATTTGCCAAACCTCATAATCATAGTGTGCTGCAATAGCTAGAAGAATTCTTATGGATTTAAGCATGGCTACGAGAGAAAATGTTTCTTTATAATCAATTTCTTCCCTTTGGCGAAACCTTTTTGCTACAAGCCTAGCTTTGAAGGTATCTAATTTTCCATCAGGACCAATCTTCCTCTTGAAAACCCATTTACATCCTATGGGTACAATACCCTCAAGTGAGTCTACAAGATCCCAAACTTGATTCTTATGCATGGAATCCATTTCAGATTTCATTGCTTCCAGCCATTTTGAAGAATCTATATCTGATATAGCTTCCTCATAACTAGTAGGATCATCTCCATGATCAACTTCTTCATGAATAAACAACTCTTGTTCATTCTCATGAAGAAATCCATATCTCTCTGGTGGATGAGATATTCTACTAGATTTACGAAGAACCGGTGTTGTGGATGTATTATCTATAGGCATAGGCTCTCCCATTGGATCCACATCCATGGGTGTAGGTTGTTGGTTATTTATGGAATTCTCTAATTCCAATTTTATCTTCCTTCCTTTGCCACTTTCTTAAAAAACTCTTTCTCCAAGAAAATTGCATCTCTACTTATCACAACTCTTTGTGATTGTGGAAGATAGAAATAATATCCAAAACTCTCTTTTGGATATCTAACAAATCTACCTTTTTTGGACCTTGTTTCCAATTTATCTATTTTCAGCTTCTTGATAAAAGCTGGACAACCCCATACCTTAATATGTTTAAGGGATGGTTGTCTTACATGCCATATCTCATAAGGTGTGGAAGAAACTGATTTAGTTGGAATCCTGTTAAGAATATACAGTGCAGTTTCTAATGCATATCCCCATAAGGAAATAGGCAAATCAGTGAAGCTCATCATGCTGCGTACCATGTCCAACAAAGTACGGTTTCTTCTCTCCGACACACCATTCAACTATGGTGTACCAGGAGAGGTCAATTGTGAAATTATGCCTTGTTCCTGAAGGAACTCATCAAACTTTGTACTCAAGTATTCACTACCTTGATCAGATCGAAGGACTTTAATACTTTTTCCTGTTTGATTTTCTACTTCAGCCTTGAATTCTTTGAACTTTTCAAAGGATTCAGACTTGTATTTTATTAAATATAAATACCCATACCGAGATTTATCATCAGTGAAGGTAATGAAGTAGTTATATCCACCTCTAGCCATTTCTTTAAATGGCCCACATACATCACTATGTGTGAGTTCTAAAATATCTTCAGCTCTTTTCCTTTGTCAAACAAAAGGAGATCTGGTCATCTTACCCTGAAGACAGGACTCACAAGTTGGTGATGGTTCATTTCCTAAAGTGGACAAAATCCCCATCCTTCCAATTATGTGATCCTATCTTCTGCTATATGACCCAATCTTAAGTGCCAAAGTTGTTTTAGATTAAGATTGACATTTTCTGTTGCATAAATTTCATATTTGGTGCTTGGAACTGTTTTGCATTTATTATTAACATAATAAAGACCATTTTGCAAATAACCCAAACATACAACTTTATTACCATAATAAACTGTACATACATCATTTATGAATCTAAATTCATAACCGTCTCTAGTCAAACTAGATACAAAAATGATATTTTTATACATGTTGGGTACATACAAAACATCCTTTAAATATAAAACATCATCTTCAAAATGATTATTTACAATAAGAGAAGTAGATCCGATGGATTTGGCATCAACACTTGATCCATCACCAAACTTCAACCTCACTTCTCCATGATCCAAGCTCCTAAGATTTACTAGTTCCTGCATATCAGAAATTATATGTGAATTAGAACAAGTATCAATGACCCAAGCAGAATTAATATGATAAGCAATACCAGAATCTAAGAAACAAGAAATAGTTATACCTTCAGAAGGTTTTGCCTTCTTGCTCTTTATCAACTCCAGGTATTCTGGGCAATTTCTCTTCCAATGCCCATCCTTTTGACAGTGGAAACACTTTCTCTTGTCAACAGGAGCTGCTTCTACCTTCTTCTTCATAGTTTAGCTCTTTTTGCCCACTCTACCAGAAGGGCTAGGGGCAAAAGACGACTTCTTCTTATTACTTTTCTTCTTCTTCTTAGTCTTACCAGAAGAAGAAGAAGCAATAAGTGCCACTTCCTTTCCCTTCCTACCAGGCGTATTGCCTTAAGCAATTACAAGAATGTTTAGAAGACCAGCAAAAGTGCATTCATGTTTAGTCATATGGAAGTTTGTGATAAAGCTTCCAAAAGACTCCGGCAAGGATTGAAGGATCAAATCCGTTTGAAGAGAAAAGTCCATAGAAAAATCCAATGCCTCCAGCTGCTCTATAAGCCAAATCATGGTATGGACATGTTCTCCCACATCCTGGCCTTCATGCATTTTCATTATGAATAGTTGTTTAGATATCTCATATCTAGCCAAGCTACTATTTTCACCAAATAACTCTTGAAGGTGACTCAGTATTTCAAATGATGTTTGCATTTTCTCATGCTGCTTCTGTAACTGATTAGTCATTGAAGCAAGCATATAGCACTTGGCTTGCATGTCATCTTCATGCCACTTTCTCAAAGTGTCATGTTCTTTTTTTGTGGCCTCAGGTGGTAGTGCACTAGGAATCTTAGAATCAAGAACATATCCTATATGCTCAAGATTAAGAACAATTCTCAAATTCCTTAGCCAATCAGAAAAGTTAGGTCCGGTGAGCCTATTGTCATATAGTATACATGATAATGGGTTGGACCTTTGTGCCATAATTATCAGATTCAATTACTGTACAAAGCAAAATTCAAATTAGTCATCTTGTATTAAGTAAATTAACCACTAATATGATTATGGTCTCTTAATCAAATTGGTCCTCCCACTAACTTGGCGAATCCTACACTTCCATAGTAGGAAACGGAAATCCTAGTTGGATGGATTTCTAGTGGGTGATTGAATTCTTATATATTGTTAACCATCCTCAAATCACATTTTCTTGAATACTTTTAACAAAATATAAATGAAAAACACTTGCTCATCACATCTTATGTGAAATTCAATCAATAAATTTTGGCTCCTAATGCTTAAAACCTTAGGTACATCCATTCTTGGCCTTTCTTGCATTAGTTAAGTTGAGCCCACTAGGCCAGTGAGTATGGAAGTTTGAACCTTGATGACCTCAGGTACATCCATTCTTGATCACCAAAGTACCCACATGCTCACAACATCACATGCTTTAACAATTAAATTTAGAAAATCTCTTAGACTACGAAAACCATCCCTATGTAACCATAGTCGACAGTCTAAGTATCTAAAATTTCCAAATTTAATTGCCCTAGTGGAGAGCCATGATATAATTACCATAATTATACCATTACCAACTTAATCATTGAATTGGAAGATTTTGTAGTCGGCTTAATTACTATTTACACATTATCTATTTGGCATGCATATATCTCATACAAGCATCCATTCATACATGTTATGGAAAGTCAATCACTATATTATTTCTCTGTATATTTTGTATTCTGTATTCCTATTTAGGATTTCTTATTTAGGATTTCTTCCTAATTAGTAGAACACAATTATAGGAATAAATTGTATATATATACCCATGTACAGATTAATTGAAATTAAGGAGAATCATCTCTTTCTACATGGTATCAGAGCAGGTCATCAATCTAGGGTGACTATTTGTTCTCACCACCCAGCTCAGGAGAGACCTTAGCTGCCGACCGGCCGTTTCGACCCTGATCAACATCGCCAGCGTTGCCTTAACCTCATTCCACCACTGTGTGCTGTTGCCTGATCCAGTACACCATTAAAGGACTTCTGAGGTTTGGCTCTCAAATCCTATTTCGGTATTTGCTTGATTTGTGATTTTGGGTTCTTTTGCTGCTATAAGCACTTTGGATTAGCGTTTCGGTTAGTTTTCTTTGTCTCAACAAATGGCAGACAATAAGAATGTTATTTCTGATGTGATTCCGGTGATGACTAAGATCACAGAACACAAACTTAATGGTTCGAATTACCTGAAGTGGAGTAAGACTGTTAGGGTCTATTTGCGTAGCATTGATAAGGATGATCACCTTACTAAAGATCCACCCACTGATGATAAATGACAAACTTGGCTAAGGGAGGATGCTCGGTTGTTTTTGCAGCTTCGGAACTCGATTCACAGTGAGGTAATTAGTTTAATTAATCACTGTGAATTTATTAACGAATTGATGGATTACTTAGATTTTCTGTATTCTAGTAAAGGGAATATCTCCCGTATTTATGATGTTTGTAAGGAATTCTACCATGCTGAGAAAGAGGATAAGTCTCTCACGGCTTATTTTATGGATTTTAAACGGGTATATGAGGAACTTAATGTATTGTTGCCTTTTAGTCCTGATGTGAAAGTTCAGCCCAGAACAGAGCAATGGTATTATGAGTTTTGTTGCAGGCCTTCCTTCAGAGTATGAGACTGCTAAATCTCAGATTCTATCCAGTTCTGAGATTTCCTCTTTGCATGAAATATTCACACGGGTCCTTCGTACAGAGAGTACCCAATCTTCACAGCCTACCAGTAGTGCTTTTATTAGCCGTAATCCAAATGGACAACAGGGTAATAGAAGAGGAAGTAGAGGAGGAATTACAGGCAACAAAAGTAATCAGCGTAATGGAGAGGCTAGTTCTAATCAGGACTCAAAAGGAGTCATTTGTTATTATTGCCATGAGCCTGGCCATACAAAATATAATTGTCCGCAACTTCAGAGGAAAAATCAGCGATCACAGATGGCAAATATGGCAGCAGAGAATTCTACAGTATCTTCCTCTGAGAAAACTATTTTGGTATCTGCAGAGGATTTTGTGCAATTTTCCCAATATCAGGCATCTCTAAAGCCTACCAGTTCCCCTGTCACTGCGATCTCTGAGTCAGGTAAATCCACTACATGCCTTGTGTCTTCCTCATCCAAATGGGTTATTGATTCTGGTGTGACAGATCACATGACAGGTAATTCTAGTCTTCTATCTGCTTTTCAGTCTAATCTCACTTCCTCTACTGTTACTTTAGCTGATGGTTCTACTTCTTGTGTCATGGGTTCTGGAACTACGAACCCGACTTCGTCAATTTCTTTGTCTTCTATTTTGTGTCTACCAAAATTCTCTTTTAATCTACTTTCTGTTAGTAAACTTACTCGTACCTTAAATTGTTCTGTTTCCTTTTTTCCTGACTAGTGTTTGTTTCAGGATCTTACGACGAAGCAGATTATTGGTAGAGGACGCGAGTCAAGTGGTCTCTACATTCTGGAAAATCATATACCGCGGTCGCTTGTTTGCTCCAGTACCTTAACACCTCTTGAAGCTCATTGTAGATTGGGTCATCCTTCTTTGTCTACCATGAAGAAGCTGTGTCTTCAATTTCAGTCTTTATCAGTACTAGAATGTGAGTCGTGTCAGTTTATAAAACATCATCGTTTGCCTTCTGTGTCTAGAGTCAATAAACGTGCTTCCTCCCCTTTTGAGTTAGTTCATTCTGATGTTTGGGGTTCTTGTTCTGTTACTTCTAAAACTGGATTTCATTATTTTGTTACTTTAGTTGATGATTACTCTCGTGTTACCTGGTTATATTTAATTAAGAATCGTTCTGAGTTGTTTTCTATCTTTTGTGCCTTTTGTAATGAAATCAAAACTCAATTTAATATTTCTGTGTGCATATTAAGAAGTGACAATGCCAAAGAATACTTTTCAGCACAATTTCAGTCTTATATGACACAAAATGGCTTTCTTCATCAGTTTTCCTGTGTGGATACCCCATCCCAAAATGGCGTGGCTGAAAGAAAAAATCGGCATCTTCTTGAGGTAACTCGTGATCTTCTTTTTCAGATGAAAGTTCCTAAATACTTTTGGGCGGATGCAGTTTCTACGGCATGTTTTTTGATCAATCGTACGCCATCTTCTGTCCTTAATGGGGATATTCCTTATACTGCTTTGTTTCCTACAAAATCTTTATTCCCTATTGAACCCCGTATTTTTTGTTATACCTGTTTTGTGCATGATATTCGTCCACAGGTTACTAAATTGGATCCAAAATCTCTCAAATGTGTCTTCCTTGGGTACTCCTGGCTCCAAAAAGGGTACCGTTATTTTTCTCCTACTCTTAATCGTTATTTTGTTTCTGTAGATGTCACATTTTTTGAGTCCACTCCATTTTTTCCTCAATCATCTATGTATGAGAGTCAGGGGGAGGAGGATGATCTCTTAATATATACTGTCCAACCAATGTCTAGTCCTCTCCCACAGCTTGTTCCTTCTGTCTCTAGACCTACTCGACCTCCCGTTGTTCATGTTTATTCCAGGAGATTGGAAATTCCTGACTCAGATCCTCCACCAGCTACTTCGTTGGGAGATACTGTACCTCATACTGATCATGATTCTGATCTAGACTTACCCATTGCTCTTCGTAAAGGTAAACGTTCATGTACTTACCCTATCTCTTCTTTTGTTTCTTATAATCAATTGTCTTCTTGTTCTCGGTGTTTTGTTACTTCTTTAGACTCTGTTCCTATCCCTAATACTGTTGGTGAGGCACTGTCTCATCCTGGCTGGTGTGATGCTATGAAAGAGGAAATGGAGGCTTTAGATGCTAATGGTACATGGGAACTATTGCCTTTGCCCACTGGTAAGAAAGCTATTAGTTGCAAATGGGTATTTACAGTAAAGGTAAATCCTGATGGTTCTGTGGCTAGGTTAAAAGCACGCCTTGTAGCAAAAGGATATGTTCAGACATATGGGGTTGACTGCTCTGACACTTTTTCTCCTGTAGCTAAACTTACTTCCATTCGCTTGTTTATCTCTTTAGCAGCTACATATGATTGGCCCCTGCATCAATTGGATATCAAGAATGCTTTCCTTCATGGTGATCTTCAGGAGGAGGTGTATATGGAGTAACCACCTGGGTTTGTTGCTCAGGGGGAGTTGGGTAAAGTTTGTAGGCTTCGGAAGTCTCTTTATGGCTTGAAACAAAGTCCTAGGGCATGGTTTGGGAGATTCAGTGAAGCAGTACAGGAATTTGGTATGCAAAAGAGTAAGTGTGATCACTCAGTATTTTATAGGCAATCTGAGGCTGTTCTAATTCTCCTGGTAGTCTATGTGGATGACATTGTCATCACTGGGAGTGACTTTGTAGGTATTTCATCTCTTAAAACCTTCCTCCAAACCCAGTTTCAGACCAAAGACTTGGGATTGTTAAAGTATTTCTTGGGTATCGAAGTTATGAAAAGTAAGAAGGGTATTTTCTTGTCTCAAAGAAAATATGTCCTCGATCTATTGACAGAGACAGGAAAATTAGGTGCTAAGCCTTGTAGTGCACCAATGACTCCAACTTCACAACTGTTAGCAGGGGATAGTGAGTTGTTTGAAGATCCAGAGAGATACAGGAGATTGGTAGGAAAATTGAACTACCTTACGGTCACTCGTCCTGACATTGCTTATGCCGCTAGTGTGGTAAGTCAGTTTATGTCTTCCCCAACTGTTGCTCATTGGGAAGCCTTGGAACAAATCTTGTGTTATCTAAAGGGCGCTCCAGGAAGAGGTTTGCTCTATGGTAATCATGGGCATTTGAATGTTGAATGTTTTTTAGATGCCGACTGGGCTGGATCTAAAGTTGACAGGAGGTCAACTACTGGATATTGCATTTTTGTTGGAGGAAATTTGGTGTCTTGGAGAAGCAAGAAGCAGAGTGTAGTTTCTCGATCTAGTGCTAAATCCGAATACAGAGCCATGGCACAATCAGTATGTGAGGTAATGTGGATACTTCAATTACTAGATGAGACAGGTTTTAAGACATCCCTGCCTGCGAAATTGTGGTGTGATAATCAAACTGCTCTCCATATTGCTTCTAATCCGGTGTTTCATGAGCGAACCAAACATATTGAGATTGATTGTCACTTTATTCGTGAAAAGATTCAACAACAGATCATCTCAACAGGACACATCAAAACTGGAGAGTAGTTAGGAGATATTTTCACAAAAGCTCTGAATGGAGCTAGGATTGACTACATTTGTAACAAGTTGGGCATGATTAACATCTATGCTCCAACTTGAGGGGGAGTGTTATGGAAAGTCAATCACTACATTATTTCTCTGTATATTTTGTATTCTGTATTCCTATTTAGGATTTCTTATTTAGGATTTCTTCCTAATTAGTAAAACACAATTATAAGAATAAATTGTATACATATACCCATGTATAGATTAATTGAAATTAAGGAGAATCATCTCTTTCTACAATACACATCTCATGCAAACATGGATGATAAATAAAATGGTATGATCATGGACTTTCTAAGGGATTCAATTCTGAGCCACCAAGAATTAAATTAAGGCATTTTGTAGGTGCATTTCATCTATTCTATTACAAGAGAAGCTGACGGAGTACATAAATCAACTCTTGATCTTGATGTGCTCCCACTAGTCCCACAAATGCTTTTGGTCTCTTCATGCTTCTTACAATTCAGTTACAAAGTAACCCTTGGCATACCAAGGTGAATTTACAAGAATATGGACCTTATAGTTGATTTCATCAAATTATATAGACATTTAAGGTTAACATGCATTGCATTTTATTAGCATTTAGTATCCTTTTATGTTTATTTTTATATGTTTTCATTATTATTTTAGAAAACATGTTAATCCAACTAAATTCATTGATTTTTATATTTTATCAGGTGCTTTTATGTGGTTTTAGAATCAAAGACGAGTTTGGAAGAGATTTGGAGGTCAAAACGTGAAGAATATAGTGCCAAAAACATTACACGGGCCGTGTAACTTGCCCCGTGTAACTTTCTGGACCCTGTGCAACCTTTTGGACAAAGAAAACTTGAAAAACAAGAGTGGCAAAAAGTTACACGGGGCAGGAGCGTGTAACACTACACGGGCCGTGTAAAGTACCTTATCAGCAATTCTGATGCGACTTTTCTTCGTTCCAACCCGACCCGAATGGACTTCTAATGCTTTTAGGACTCTAAAATTAGGGTTTTTACACTAGATATAAATATAACAAGTTATATTTTCAGTTGATGTTCCAAAAGTCTAAGGCTGCAATTCTTTTTCTGGGTTCTTTCACTCTATTTTCTTCTCATGTCTTCTCTGTATCTTTTTATAATCTTGATTGTAAAACCTGCCATGGGTGAGTAGGTTCTTTATTCTAGGGTTAGGGTATAACACTCTCAATTTCATTATGGATCTGGTTTGATTTTATTTAATACATTGGGTATTTTATTCTTTGATTCAATCTCTCGTGATCTTAATGCATGCTATGTGTTGGTACCTACTTAGTATTGATTACAGATATTAATTAAAGGAATGAAAAGTGAAGATTAATATTAGAAAATCAGGATTTTGAACCTAGGAAATATGACCTAGAGATAGGCTGATGACCTTTGTGGAGTTTCAAAATTAATCAAAGATCTTAAGGGGTTTTAATTAATTTAATCACCACGAAAGTAGGGTTTATGTTAATTAAAATACACCTTGAGTGCCTTGAGAGAGAACTTAAGATAACTTAGGATTAATTTCCATCAAAGTGATAATCTCCCATTTATTGAATGAATCAGATTAATTCTATAATTGATTGAAGTGTGAACCCCCCCCCCCCCCCAGCTCTAGAATGCCTTTGTCCATTAGTATTTTATTTTAGTTAATTATTTAGATTTTATTTCTTTCAATTTAGATATAATCATTATTTCTCTATAATTCAATCCTCTAGATAATTAAAATCACTATAGTTTGGTACTTAACATGGTCCTCATGGGAACGATACTCTACTCATTGCTTTATTACTTGTTAGCGATCCTTGCACTTGCGGTGGTTGTAAAACCAGCGAAATAAGTTTTTTGCGCTGTTGCCGAGGACCGGTGCTTGATATTGAATGATTAGTGATTTGATTACTCTAGACATTCTTATTTCTTTTATAGTTTATTTCTTGTCTAATTTTATTTTTACTTGTTTTTCTTGTGAGGTACATTGAGATGTTTCATCAATAATTCTTCACAAGTTTTATTCAACAACACAATGAACCATTTTACAATGCTTGGAGAAGACTCAATGAATTGGTAGAGCAATTTGTCAATTATAGTCTTTCAAATTATGAACTCACTCTCAATTTCTACAATGGTCTGGATGAAGTGACAAGGAAGTGGGTAGATTATGGAGCTTGGGCTACCGGTGATCACGTTCTTCAAAGAAACGATGAGGATACCATTCACTTGTTGAATGACATGGCAGATTTTGATTACCATTGGCATTGGAATCCTTCACTGCAGAGTTGGAGTCACCAATATCCCCTACACATTCATCAACCTAATATTTCACACCAACCATTCGAGCTACAATTAGAGAGGAGAGTGGGACTTGAATAGGTGATAGCTCCATTCAAAAATTTTGACAAACTAATGGTGAACAATGAGCTATCACTTTATGAAGAGGAATTATATGAACAAAGTTGGGAGAATGAAGAAGCTTCATGGGAATTTGAACCTAGAGCAGAAGTTGAGCTTCAAGAACAAAATTCCTTTGAAGATGACTTACCAGTAGAATTCCCACAAGAACAGGAGTTACTTAAAGAACAAGTGGAACCTAGTGAAGGAGCAAAAGCATGAAAAACACAAATTTATATCATTGAATTCAAAAACTTTTCACCTAGGGTCACACGCATCATGCAAGATTCATTTTTGTCTATTTGATTTCAATGATAAATAGCATATTAAAACTCTTTTAATATATTTTGGATCTAGATTTGCCATTTAAGATTTTAGAATTAATCAGATTAATTCATTAGAACCCTAGAGTAGATCAAGAACAAGTGCACTAACCTTTTGATGCACTGCAGTATGTTTGACACCTTTGGGATGCACCTTAGGACACCAGATGTTGTCCCTCTAGTTTATCCACACCAAGATCACCTATGGCAACCCTTGAACAGCTTCTAAAGCTTTTTCTATGAATTAGAAAATCAAGTTTTGCCTTTTGAGAGATTACAGATGTAAACAGGATACTAGAAACAATTTCTAGTATTTTTAATTCAAGAGATTGTTTGCTAATCTCTTTGAATTGATGAGAGATGAAGAAAAAGAGAAGGGAGAGCAGCCAAGGGTGGTGGCACAAAGAGATGAATGGCAGCTTGTATTTTTGTTCTTTCATTCTTACACTTATATAGTTAGGTCACCACTTAAAACCTTTGCCACATGTCACCCTCTGATTGGTTCTAGGTTTAATTGACCCAATCACATAGGGCCAAGTGTCAAACCTATATTTAATCTTGACTTTGATCATCTTACATGATTAAAACACATTTGGCAAGCTTATGTGTAGTGCCATGTGTCACCATCTCATGGTGCCACATGTCACCCTATGAAATGATCAAAATACTCCTGTGTCTTAATTTTGAGTTCTCAACCCAAATTAATTATTTCTCTTCTTCTAATCAATTTATATCAAATATAAATTAATTAATTAATTAATCTTTATTAATTAATTTCTCATTAATTAAATTTATATTTAAACACTTTAAATATAAATTTAACTTATACTATACATCCAATAACCTGGATTTAGTTTCAAGCCATGCTAGGGACTTTGCAATCTAATTGTAAACCAAACATATTTAATTAATCAATTAAAATCTTTAATTAATTAATTAAATTATATTTAATTTGGTGATTACTTGTGTATGTGTGTGACTTACTAGGCTCATTACTAATTGACAATGAGACATGATATCAACTCTTAATATCATCAGAACTCTTTCTTACCATAAATGATTTCTCTAAATCATTTTATGCACCTCATAGACCATGGTTAACACCTAGCATAGCATGCCATGGCCACCCAATTAGTAATAAGGTTTACCTTTAAATGAACCTATAATCATATGTTATCATGCACTAGAATCTCTCTGTTACAAAATCTGAATTCGAGCTGGAGTCATGGTTTATGTCAAACCCCATTTGCTATGAATATTATGTTCTCTTTTTATTCCAGTTCTTGATTAAAAAGATTTTCTCATCAGAAACCCTTTTCTGATTAAATCTATTTTTCCTGGCTAAGAACTTGAAACATCAAGAACAATTAAATGAATATATGATTTTATCCCTATTTACTTAGAGGAACAGATTCCATCTTGATCAACACCTACCTCCATATATAACTAGTAGGAGCCAACACATGCCCATATAACCATACACAATACAAGTATGAAAGCAGTATCAAACTCAAACTACCTATATACAAGATAACTGTGCTATCTCAGGTCTAAAGATTATATGCACTAATATGATTTATGATAATATATTGACAAGAGTAAACTCCATGTGCTTGTTATAAATATCACTGGTTCGGCCTACTTATCATGTATAAGTACCTATCATGTTTGTTATATGGCATGAGACTCACCATTCCATCTTATTTACATCTCATATAAATAACTTGGGAACAAACATGATTACAATCTTTCTGGATAAGTCATGTCCTTATTGTGAAGTATCCTCGATTTTGAACCTATTTATGATACTTTGTGCTAGAAATACTGTCACTCATATTCTTAACAACTTAAGAATAAAATATCTAACAAAATATCAATGGACCTTTTTTATTATACATAAATATATTATGTAAACGAAAAAGTGAAAATGTCTTTTATTAATTAAAACGTGTACAAGATACATACTAATTGATATGCTCTAGGGCATACTACTAACAATCTCCCACTAGCACTAGAGCTATTCATTATAATATCTTAGACCCATCTTCTCAAGATGACGGTCTACCTGAGTTTGTGACATAGGCTTAGTAAATGGATCAGCTAGATTTTCAGCTGATGCTATTT
The DNA here is from genome assembly GCF_030052815.1 of Hevea brasiliensis. Taxonomy (NCBI): domain Eukaryota; kingdom Viridiplantae; phylum Streptophyta; class Magnoliopsida; order Malpighiales; family Euphorbiaceae; genus Hevea; species Hevea brasiliensis. The sequence goes on from NC_079501.1 coordinate 86,484,101, forward strand.
TTTGCATGGCTACATCTCCTCGCCCAACTATTTCTCTGATAATGTGGTAGCGCCTTTCTATGTGTTTGGATTTCTAGTGAGACCGGGGTTCCTTAGCCTGTATGACTGCTCCATTATTGTCACAGTGAAGTGGAACTGTTGACTCAATGGAAGGAACTACTGCAAGTTCTATCACAAACTTCTTTATCTAAACAGCTTCCTTTGCAGCATCTGATGCAGCAATATACTCAGCCTCGGTAGTGGAATCTGCAGTCGTACTCTACTTGGAACTCTTCCAACTGACTGCATCTCCATTACAAATGAACACATACTCAGAGGTAGACTTTCTATCATCGATATCTAATTGGAAATCAGAATCAGTATAACCATCCAATTGCAAGTCACCACCTCCATATATCAAGAATAAATCCTTAGTTCTTCTCAAGTACTTAAGGATATTCTTAACAGCTATCCAGTGTTCCAAACCTGGATTGGATTGATACCTGCCAGTCAAACTAACAGCATATGTGATATTCGGCCTAGTACACAATATTGCATACATCAAACTTCCAATAGCTGAAGCATATGGAATCCTGGCCATTTTATCTCTTTCTTCAGGTGTCTTTGGAGACATCTCTTTAGAAAGGTGGATACCATGTCTCACTAGTAACAATCCTCTCTTGGAATCAAGCATGTTAAACCTCTTTAACACCTTTTCAAAGTATAGACTTTGCGATAAACCAATTATTCTTTCGCTTTATCTCTATAAATGCGAATCCCAAGAATATAGGTTGCCTCCCCTAAGTCTTTCATGAAGAATGTATTTGACAACCATACCTTTACAGTTGTCACTCGTCATTACCCATCAACATAATATCATCCACATATAAGACAAAGAAAGTGATAGCACTGTCACTAACCTTCTTATATACACATGGCTCATCCTCATTTTTTATAAAACCAAATGACTTTATGGCTTCATCAAAACCGATGTTCCAACTCCTCGAAGCTTATTTCAACCCATAAATTGATTGCTTTAGCTTGCATACTCTGGAACCATCTTGGGATTCAAAATCCCTAGGTTGTTCCATGAAAATGTTTTCTTCAATGTATCCATTAAGAAAAGCTGTTTTAACATCCATCTGCCAAATCTCATAATCATATTATGCAGCTATTGCTAATAGAATCCTAATTGATTTAAGCATGGCAACAGGCGAGAAAGTCTCCTCATAGTCGATTCCTTGCCTTTGGCGAAACCCTTTCACTACTAGCTTTGCCTTATAGGTCTCTACCTTTCCATCATAGCCAATTTTCTTCTTGAAAACCCATTTGTTCCCTATAGGTACAATACCTTCAGGTGGGTTAACAAGATCCCAAACTTTATTCTTATATATGGAATCAATCTCGGATTTCATAGCATCAATCCATTTTGAAGAGTCTATATCTGATATAGTTTCTTCATAGGTAAGTGGATCATCTCCATGATCAACTTCTTCATGAGTAGACAACTCTTGTTCTTCTTCATGAAGGAAACCATATCTCACTGGTGGGTGAGATACCCTGGTTGTTCTACGAGGAACAGCTGTAGATGTTTCATCAATAGGTGTAGGTTGACTAGATGGATCTATATCCATCTGATCTGTTGGTTGGTCAGAATTCTCCAATTCTAACTCTATTTGCCTTCCTTTGCCTTCTTCTTGAACAAACTGTTCTTCAAGAAATGTGGCATCTCTACTTACCACAACCTTTTGTGATGTAGGCAAATAAAAATAATATCTAAAACTATCTTTTGGATATCCAACAAATTGACCCTTTTCTGATCTGGTTTCTAATTTATCAGTGTTTAGCTTTTTGATATAAGCTAGACAACCCCAAATCTTAACATGCTTAAGACTTGGTTTTCTTCCATTCCATATCTCATAAGGTGTAGAAGATACTGATTTTAATGGAATTCTATTCGGAATATGCAAAGTTGATTCTAATGCAAATCCCCAAAAGGATATTGGCATATCAGTATAGCTCATCATACTACATACCATATCCAATAGGGTATGATTTCTCCTTTCAAATACACCATTCAACTGTGGTGTTCTTGGAGGAGTCAGCAGGGAAACAATGTCGTGCTCTCTCAAGTATTCATCAAAATCAGTACTTAAGTATTCACCTCCACGATCTAATCGAAGAGCTTTAATACTCTTTCCTATTTGATTTTCTATTTCATTTTTAAATTCTTTGAACTTTTCAAAGGATTCATGTTTGTATTTCATCAAATACAAATACCCAAACCTTGATTTATCATCAGTAAAGGTAATAAAGTAATGAAAACCACTTCTAGCCATTTCTTTAAATGGACCACATACATCACTATGTATTAGCTCCAAAATATTTTTAGCTCTTAGTCCTTGTCCTACAAAGGGTGTTCTAGTCGTATTGCCCTGAAGGCAAGATTCACAAGTTGGAGTAGGCTCAGAGCCCAATGAGGATAAAATCCCCATTTTCTCCATTTTTGCAATCCTATCTTCTGCAACATGACATAACCTTAAGTGTCAAATATATTTTGAACTTGAGTTGATTTTCACCATGGAATTGCATTCATTTAGATCACTTGCATTCATTTTTTGTTTGTCATTATTATCCAAATAATAAAGACCATCATTCATATAACCCGAACCAACATATTTATTTCCAAAATAAATATTGCACACATCATTTGTGAACTGAAATTCATAACCATTTTTAGTCAAACTAGATATAGAAATGATGTTCTTAAAAGCATCAGGTACATATAAAATATTATCCAAACACATAACATGTCCAAACATATAAAAAGATTTAGATCCTATGGCAAAAGCTTCAACAGTCGAGTCATTGCCAATCCGGACTTTAACATCTCAAGAACACAAGCTGCTACTATTTGCTAATTCCTGCATATCATAAGAAATGCGAGAACTGGCACCAGTATCTAAAACCCAAGCTATAGATGAACTATGAGTATCATCAGAATCTAAATAACAAGATATGGACATACCTTCCGAAAGTGTACCCTTCTTGTCCTTCAGAGAAGCAAGATACTTTGGGCAGTTTCGTTTCCAGTGCCCATCCTTCTGGCAGTGGAAACACTTTCCTTTGCCTCCATCAGCTTTAGTCTTTCCTTTATGTTTAGATATTTTCTTGGAAGGACCAGGAATCTGAGGTTTCTTTTTCTTATTACCCTTCTTCTTGTTGGACTTTCCAGCAAAAGAAGATGCAATCAAAGCTACCTCTTTTCCTTTATTGCCCGGCATATTCTTTTGGGCAATAACCAGCATGTTGAGTAAACCAGCCAAGGTGCATTCCTGCTTAGTCACATGGAAATTTGTCACAACATTCCCAAATGACTCAAGAAGGGACTGAAGGATCAAATCCGTCTGCAGTTGGAAATCCATGTTAAAGTTAAGATGTTCCAACTGCTCAATCAGCCGAATCATCTTGTGGACATGATCCTCAACATTATGTCCCTCAAACATCCTTATGCGGAATAGCTGTCTAGATATCTCATACCTAGCATTCCTACTGTGCTCACCATACGACTCTTGTAGGTAAAGGAGGATCTCACTCGCACTGTGCATGTTCTCATGCTGCTTCTGTAACTCATTACTCATGGAAGCAAGCATGTAACACTTAGCTCTCATATCATGCTCCTTCCACTTGTCCAAAGTTTCATGTTCCTCTTGAGTGGCCTTTGGAGGTAAGGGACCAGGAACATTTTGAAGGAACGAAAGTGTAAAAACACAAGTTTATACCATTGAATTCAAAATTTTCACCTAGGGTCACATGCATCATGCAAGATTTATTTTTATCTATTTGATTTCAATGATAAACAACATATTAAAACTCTTTTAATATGTTTTTGGATTTGTATTTTCCATTTAAGATTTTAAAATTAATCAGATTAATTTTAGAACCCTAGATTAAATCAAGAACGATTACACTAACCTCTTGATGCACTGCAGCGTGTCTGCGCCTTTAAGATTCATCTTCAGGACACCAGATGTTGTCCCTCTAGCTTGTCCACACCAAGAACACCTATGGCAGCCCTTGAATAGCTTCTAAAGCTTTTTTTATTAATTAGAAATTCAAGTTCTGCCTTTTAAGAGATTAGAGATGTAAACATGACACTAGAAACAATTTCTAGTGTTCTTAATTTAAGAGATTGATGGCTAATCTCTTTGAATTGATGAGAGATGAAGAAGAATAGATGAAGAGCCTCAAAATGGCGTGACAAAGGGGAGGAGTGGCTGCTGGTTATTTTTCTTTTCATAACAACACTTAAATAGCTAGGTTAACACATTAAACCCTTGGACATGTCACCCTTTGATTAGCTCTAGGTTTAAGTGACCCAATCACATTGTGCCAAGTGTCAAACCTATATTTAATCTTGATTTTAATCATCTTACATGATTAAAAAACATTTGGCAAGCTTATGTGTAATCCCATGCGTCACCATCCCATGGTGCCACGTGTCACACTATGAAATGACCAAAATGTCCCTGTGTCTTAATTTTGAGTTCTTAACCCAAAATAATTATTTTTTCTTCTTCTAATTTATATCAAATATAAATTAATTAATTAAACTCTATTAATTAATTTCTCATTAATTAAATTCATATTTAAACACTTTAAATATAAATTTAACTTATACTATACATCCAATAATCTAGATTTGGTTTCAAGTCATGCTAGGGACTTTGCAATTTAATTGCAAACCAAACCTATTTAATTAATCAATTGAACTCTTTAATTAATTAATTAAATCATATTTAAATATGTGATAACTTGTGTATGTGTGTGACTTACTAGGCTCATCACTAATTGGCAATGAGACATGATATCAACTCTTAATATCATCAGAACTCTTTCTTACCATAAATGATTTCTCTAAATCATTTTATGAACCTCATAGACCATGGTTAACACCTAACATAGCATGCCATGGCCACCCAATTAGTAATAAGGTTTACCTTAAATGAACCTATAATCATATGTTACCATGCACTAGAATCTCTCTGTTACAAAATCCCAACTCAAGCTGGAGTCATGGTTTATGTCAAACTCCATTTGCTATGAATATTATGTTCTCTTTTAATTCCAGTTCTTGATTAAAAAGATTTTCTCATCAGAAACTCTTTTCTGAATAAATCTATCTGTCCTGGCTAGGAACTTAAAATATCAAGAACAATTAAATGAACATAGGATTTTATCTCTATTTACTTAGAGGAACAAATTCCATCTTGATCAACACCTACCTCCATATATAACTAGTAGGAGCCAACAGATGCCCTTATACCCATACACAGTACAAGTATGAAAGCAGTATCAAACTCAAACTACCTATATACAAGATAACTGTGCTATCTCAGGTCTAAAGATTGTATGCACTGATATGATTTATGACAAAACATTGACAAGAGTAAACTCCATGTGCTTGTCATAAGTGTCACTGGTTCTGCCTACTTATCATTTATAAGTGCCTATCATATTTGTTATATGGCATGAGACTCACCATTCCATCTTATTTATATCTCATATAAATAACTTGGGAACAAATATGAATACAATCTTTCTGGATAAGTCATGTCCTTATTATGAAGTATCCTCGATTGTGAACCTATTTATGATACTTTGTGCTAAAAATATTGTCACTCATATTCTTAACAACTTAAGAATAATATTTCTAATAAAATATCAATGGACCTTTTCTATTACACATAAATATATTATGTAAACGGAAAAGTGGAAATGCCTTTTATTAATAAAAATATGTACAAGATACATACTAAATGATATGCTCTAGGGCATACTACTAACAATCTCCCACTAGCACTAGAGCCATTCATTACAATATCTTAGACCTATCTTCTCAAGATGTCGGTCTAACTGAGTCTGTGACATAGGCTTAGTGAATGGATCAGCTAGATTTTTAACTGATGCTATTTTCTGCATGGCTACATCGCCTCGCCCAACTATTTCTCTGATAATGTGGTAGCGCCTTTCTATGTGTTTGGATTTCTGGTGAGACCTTGGTTCCTTAGCCTGTATGACTGCTCCATTGTTGTCACAGTGTAGTGGAACTACTAACTCAATGGAAGGAACTATTGTAAGTTATGTCATGAACTTTTTTATCCAAAGCCTTCCTTTGCAAGATCTCGATGCGAATAGACTCGACCTCTGTAGTGGAATCTGCGATGCGTGCTGTTTGGAACTCTTCCAACCGATTGCACCTCCATTACAAATGAACACATATCGGTAGACTTTCTATTATCGATATCGATTGGAAATCGAATCGGTATAACCATCCAATTGCAAGTCTCCACCTCCATAAATCAAGAATAAATCCTTAGTTCTTCTCAAGTACTTAAGGATATTCTTGTGACTATCGATGTTCCAAACTGGATTGGATTGATACCGCTAGTCAAACTAACGAAGATATGCGATATCAGCCTAGTACACAACATTGCATACATTAAACTTCCAATAGCCGAAGCATATGGAATCCTAGCCATCTTATCTCTTTCTTCAGGTGTCTTTGGAGACATCTCTTTAGAAAGGTGGATACCATGTCTCACTGGTAACAATCCTCTCTTGGAATCAAGCATGTTAAACCTCTTTAACACCTTTTCCAAGTATAGACTTTGGGATAAACCAATTATTCTTTTCGCTCTATCTCTATATATGCGAATCCCAAGAATATAGGTTGCCTCCCCTAAGTCTTTCATGGAGAATGTATTTGACAACCATATCTTTATAGTAGTCAACATACCTGTATCATTACCCACATATAAGACAAGGAAAGTGATAGCACTGTCACTAACCTTCTTATATACACATGGCTCATCCTCATTTTTTATAAAACCAAAGGATTTAATGGCTTCAACAAAACGGATGTTCCAACTCCTCGAAGCTTGTTTCAACCCATAAATGGATCGCTTTAGCTTGCATACTTTGGAACCATCTTGGGATTCAAAACCCCTAGGTTGTTCCATGAAAATGTTTTCTTCAATGTATCCATTGAGAAAAGTTGTTTTGACATCCATCTGCGAAATCTCATAATCATAGTATGCAGCTATTGCTAATAAAATCCTAATTGATTTAAGCATGGCAACAGGTGAGAAAGTCTCCTCATAGTCGACTCCTTGCCTTTGGCAAAACCCTTTCGCTACTAGCCTTGCCTTATAGGTCTCTACCTTTCCATCAGAACCAATTTTCTTCTTGAAAACCCATTTGTTCCCTATAGGTACAATACCTTCAGGTGGGTCAACAAGATCCCAAACTTGATTCTTATACATGGAATCAATCTCGGATTTCATAGCATCAATCCATTTTGAAGAGTCTATATCTGATATAGCTTATTCATAGGTAAGTGGATCATCTCCATGATCTACTTCTTCATGAGTAGACAACTCTTGTTCTTCTTCATGAAGAAAACCATATCTCACTGGTGGGTGAGATACCCTGGTTGTTCTACGAGGAACAGCTATAGATGTTTCATCAACGGGTATAGGTTGACTAGATGGATCTATATCCATCTGATCTGTTGATTGGTCAGAATTCTTCAATTCTATTTCTATTTGCCTTCCTTTGCCGCCTTCTTGAACAAACTGTTGTTCAAGAAATGTGGCATCTCTACTTATCACAACCTTTTGTGATGTAGACAAATAAAAATAATATCCAAAACTAACTTTTGGATATCCAACAAATCGACCTTTTTTTTATCTGGTCTCCAATTTATCAGTGTTCAGCTTTTTGATATAAGCTGGACAACCCCAAATCTTAACTTGCTTAAGACTTGGTTTTCTTCCATGCCATATCTCATAAGGTGTGGAAGAAACTGATTTTGATGGAATCCTATTCAGAATATACAAAGCTAATTCTAATGCAAATCCCCAAAAGGAGATTGGCCTATCAGTATAGCTCATCATACTACGTACCATATCCAATAGGGTACGATTTCTCCTTTCAGATACACCATTCAGCTGTGGCGTTCCTGGAGGAGTCAGCTGGGAAACAATGCCGTGCTATCTCAAGTATTCATCAAATTCAGTACTCAAATATTCACCTCCACGATCTGATCGAAGAGCTTTAATACTCTTTCCTGTTTGATTTTCTACTTCAGATTTAAATTCTTTAAACTTTTCAAAGGATTCATGTTTGTATTTCATCAAATACAAATACCCAAATCTTGATTTATCATCAGTAAAGGTAATAAAATAATGAAAGCTCCCTCTAGCCATTTCTTTAAATGGACCACATACATCACTATGTATTAGCTCCAAAATATTTTCAGCTCTTTGCCCTTGTCCAACAAAGGGTGATCTAGTCATTTTGCCCTGAAGGCAAGATTCACAAGTTGGAGTAGGCTCAGAGCCCAATGAGGATAGAATCTCCATTTTCTCGCTTTGCAATCCTATCTTCTGCAACATGACATAACCTTAAGTGCCAAATATATTTTGAACTTGAGTTGGTTTTCACCATGGCATTGCATTCTTTTAGATCACTTGCATTCAATTTGTGTTTGTCATTATTATCTAAATAATAAAGACCATCATTCATATAACCCGAACCAACATATTTATTTCCAAAATAAATATTGCAAACATCATCTGAATGAAATTCATAGCCATTTCTAGTCAAACTAGATATAGAAATGATGTTCTTAAAAGCATCAGGTACATATAAAATATTATCCAAACACAAAACATGTCCAAACATGTAAAAAGATTTAGATCCTATGGCTAAAGCTTCAACAGTTGAGCCATTGCCAATCCGGACTCTAATATCTTGAGAACGCAAGCTACTACTATTTGCTAGTTCCTGCATATTATTAGAAATGTGAGAACTGGCACCAGTATCTAAAACCCAAGCTGTAGATGAACTATGAGTATCATCAGAATCTAAATAACAAGATATGGACATACCTTCCGAAGGTGTATCCTTCTTGTCCTTCAGAGAAGCTAGATACTCTGGGCAGTTCCTTTTCCAGTGCCCATCCTTTTTAGCAGTGGAAACACTTTCCTTTGCCTCCATCAGCTTTAGTCTTCCTTTTCTATTTAGCTATTTTCTTAGAAGGACCAGGAATCTGAGGTTTCTTTTTCTAATTGCCCTTTTTCTTGTTGGACTTTCCAGCAAAAGAAGATGCAATCAAAGCTACCTCTTTTCCTTTATTGCCCGGCATATTCTTTTGGGCAATAACCAGCATGTTGAGTAAACCAGCTAAGGTGCATTCCTGTTTAGTCATATGGAAATTTGTCACAAAATTCCCAAAAGACTCAGGAAGGGACTGAAGGATCAAATCCGTCTGTAGTTGGAAATCCATGTTGAAGTCAAGATGTTCCAACTGCTCAATCAGCCGAATCATCTTGTGGACATAATCCCTAACATTCTGTCCCTCAGACATCCTCATACGGAATAGCTGTCTAGATATCTCATACCTAGCATTCCTGCTGTGCTCACCATACAACTCTTGTAGGTGAAGAAGGATCTCACTCGCACTCAACATGTTCTCATGCTGCTTTTGTAACTCATTACTCATGGAAGCAAGCATGTAACACTTAGCTCTCATATCATGCTCCTTCCACTTATCCAAAGTTTCATGTTCCTCTTGTGTGGCCTCTGGAGGTAAGGGACCAGGAACATTTGAATCTAGAACATATCCTATATGTTTAAGGTTCAAGACAAGTTTAAAATTTCTTAGCCAATCAAAAAGATTAGGTCTTGTCAACCTATTGTGATCAAGTATGCTTGCAAGGATATTGGATGGTGGTGGTTGTTCTGTGCTCATTATTATCAGAAAATTAATTGCAGAAATAACCAGATTAATTAGTAAATGTATCATGTAATTAACCAAAATAATTATGGTCTTTTAATCAAATTGGTCCTCCCACTAACTTAGCGAATCCTACACTTCCAAAGTAGAAAACGGAAATCCTAGTTGGATGGATTTCTAGTGGGTGATTGAATTCTTATAAGTCTATTGATCATCCTCAAGTACATCCGTTATTGGAATTACAATAAACTATAAGTGAGCAACTCCTTGCCCATCACATCTCATGTGAGGTTCAATCCTTTACCTAACCCCTAATGCTCAAAATCTCAGGTACATCCATTATTAACTTATCTTGCATTAGTTAAGTTGATCCCATTGAGCCAGTAATTATGCAAATAATTTTAATGTCCTCAGGTACATCCAATATTGGCCACCAAACCATTTACATATTTACAACATCTCATGCTTAACAATTATTCTTAAGAAAATCTCTTAAATTAATTGCATCTTATGCAACTATTTAAAATTTCTTAAAATAATTGCCCCAATGGAGGGCCTATGTTATAATTACTTTAATTATAGCATTTTCATCTTAATCATTTGTTTGGAAGATTTTATGGTCATTCTAATTACTATTAAGGTCTCACTTTGCACATTATCCAATTAACATGCATGTATCATATAATAGCATACATTCCCATATATCTCATGCATTCATGGATAAGCAATAAATATGGTATGATCATGGACTTTCTAAGGGATTCAATTCTGAGCCACCAAGAATTGAATCAGGGCATTCCTAGGTGCATTTCATTCATTCATTTTACAAGAGTTGCTGAAGGAGTACATAATCAACACTTGATCTTGAATTCCTCCCACTGGTCCCACCAATGCTCTTGACCTCCTTGAACTTCTTGCAATCCAATATTACATAGTAATCCTTGGCATACCAAGGCGAATTTACAAGAACTTAAATAAATGAAATTACAACCCAAAAATTATTACAAACTTAATAATACATGCCCGAAATAAATTAAAATAAATTAATTAATTTACAATCCCAAAGAAACATAAAAGAAATAAATCCAATCACATTGGTCTTTTATAGTCCATGATCATCCATCATGCATATCACTATTTAACAATTAAATAAAACATACATACTTAAATTAAATTGAATATCTCATATTCAACTTAAAAATTCAGATTTGAATATGATTCAAATAAATTTAAAAATTCAGATTTGAATCTTATTCAAACAACTTTAAAAATTCAGATTTGAATCACATTCAAACATTTTTTAAAAAATCATATTTGAATCACATTCAAAAATTTTTTAAAAAATCAGATCTGAATTTTATTCAATCAATTTTAAAAAATCAGATTTAAATATGATTCAAACAACTTTAAAAATTCAGATTTGAATCACATTCAAACAACTTTTAAAATTCAGATTTAAATCACATTCAAA